>NW_024412402.1:10161412-10174280 GCF_014898765.1 Herpailurus yagouaroundi | reverse complement strand
AGGAGACTTGTAAATAACTAATAAGTTAGATACATATGTAGTATGTCAGACGGTGGTCGGTGCTACAGGGAACAATTAAATAAGGAAGGGGTAGAGGGAATGGGGTGAGGGATCGCAGTTTAAATAGGGTGATCAGGGAAGGCCTCATCCGGTAGGTGACATGTGAACAAGGACCTAAAGCAGGTGGGGAATGAGACACGTGGATATGCGGATGAAGAGCATTTCAGGCAGAGGGACAACAAGTGCAAAGACCCTGGGGTGGGGGTGTAAATGGCAGTGTTTGGGCAAGGCCAGTGTGGGGCTGGAGGCCAGGGAGTGAGGCTCGCCTGGCTGTAGGTTGACTCTTCTATGGGGATCATGGCCAGGGGGTGGGGTGAGGGGCATGAGGCCGAGGAAGGACTTGAGAACTCTCAGCCTCTCCCACTTCCGCTTGAGAATATTTATTGGGGAAGGGGAGGGGAGGCACGAACACGGGGCTCCTCTTCGGCAGTTGTGGCCCTGGCTCCAGCATCTGAGTAAAATCCACTCCCCCTACCCACTCACACTCCAGCCTTTTGTGCTACCCTCTCCTCTCCTTCTTCTTGATTACCCCCTTTCTTTTTTCATCTCCCTACCCCCAATCTGAATTGTCTGCTCATGGAGGGGGTTAGTGGAGGAGGGCCGGGGAGGTCACAGTGAAGAGGCAGGTCAAGCTTGGGAGGTGTATCAGTTTCTGGGGGCCGCTGTAACACATTAGCCCACACGTGGTGGCTGACAACAACAGAAATGTGTTCTCTGACGGTTCTGGAGGCCAGGAGTCCGAAATCAGCTTCCCCAGGTTGAGATCCAGGTGCTGGGCAGGGCCTTCCTCCCTCCTGGGGCTCTAGGGGAGAATCCTTCCTATCATAAAAATTCTTTTTTTTTTTTAAAGTTAATTTATTTTTGACAGAGAGAGAGAGAGAGAGAGACAGAGCATGAGCGGGGGAGGGGCAGAGAGACAGGGAGACACAGGATCTGAAGCAGGCTCCAGGCTCCGAGCTGTTAGCACAGAGCGTGATGCGGGGCTCGAACTCCCAGACTGCGAGATCGTGATCTGAGCCGAAGTCAGACACTCAACCGACTGAGCCACTCAGGTGCCCCATCACAAAAATTTCTTAAGAACTTCAGTGTGATGACATTTAGGTCCCTCCTTGATAATCCAGGATAATCTCCTTGCCTCAAGAGCCTTTGTTTGTTTATTTATTTATTATTTTTATATTTTTAAATTTACATCCAAGTTAGCATATAGTGCAACTGTGATTTCAGGAGTAGATTCCTTAATGCCCTTCCCCATTTACCCCATCCCCCTCCCACAGCCCCTCCAGTAACCCTCAGTTTGTTCTCCATATTTATGAGTCTGTTCTGTTTTGTCCCCTTTCCTGTTTTTGTATTATTTTTGTTTCCCTTCCCTTATGTTCATCTGTTTTGTGTCTTAAGGTCTTCATATGAGTGAAGTCATATGATATTTATCTTTCTCTGATTAATTTCACTTTGAGTAATACCCTCTAGTTCCATCCACGTAGTTGCATATGGTAAGATTTCATTTTTTTGATTGCTGAGAAATGCTCTGTTGTATGTATGTGTGTATATATATACACATACATGTATATACATATATGTATACATACATATATGTATGTATATATGTGTATATATATACCACATCTTGGATCAAGAGCATTTATTTAATCACAGCTGCAAAGATCCTGTTTCCACAGAAGGTAACATTCACAGGTTCCGGGGGTTAGGACCTGGCTGCCTTCTGGGGAGCCATTTTCCATCCTAATCACAGAGGGTGATTAGTTTCTATGTTAATTCAGTCATTCCTGTATCCAACATATGATTATTGAGCATTCACGCAATACCATACACTGCAGGATGCAAGGAATGTACGATAAGCAGAGGGGAGCCCTTCTGGAGTTTGTGGATTAGAAGGGGACATGGATGTTAACCCAATAATCACCCAAATAAGATGGAAGCTTGCCACTGTGGTAAGTGCTAGGAGGGTCTGTGATTGACCCTTGACTTGGTGAGAAAGACCCAAGAAAGCTTCCATGAGGAGGTGCTGCTTGAGTTGGGAATCTGAGGGGCAAGTTGGGGTAACTGATAAACAGGGGAGGGAAGAGTGTTCTAGCAGAAGAGACATGGCAGATGTTGGGTGCCACCAGCACTGGTGGGATGTGCTGGGCTTGGGGCGGAGCCCGTGGGAAGAGGGATGTGGGTTTCAGGGGCTGTGTGGCAGTCAGTATTCTATGTCACCTCCCCACACTTTACCCCAATCCTAGCCCATGGCCACTACTCGGTATCCAGGGGCCCTGCCTCACTGCTCTGCCTTCACGCCCCATCTTTCCACTTCCCGCCCAATATGGCGTGTGGTTTAGCAAGGAAACCCCCTGAGTGAGTGTCGGGCAGACCTCTGAGCTTTGGTCAAGCCTACCGTGTGGCAGCCATCGTGTCAGAAGTTACGGGGAATAGGATGAGAAAAATGACATTATTCTGGTCCTCGAGGCAAGATCGTGGAGGGTGGAGGGGCAGGCACACTGGGGCTTATGTGCTGAGTAGTCTGTTGACCTGGGTTGAATCTCACTTCCGCCACTTACAGGCTTGTGTGGTCTTGGGAGAATGACACCCCTCCGTGCCTCCGTCCCTTTCAGGAGCACCTAACTCAAGTCAAGAAACATTTAGTGTGGCTCCACTCTGTGCTTAGGCGGTAGGCCCAGAGCTGGCAAGCCTCGGAGGTCTGTCTGTCTAGAAGCAGAACCCTAAGGTTTCTAGTTTCCTCTCCCGGGACTCCGGCTCCAGTCCTGCCGTCCGGAGTGCTTGATCCAAATGGATTCTCAAGGCACGTGACACCAAGGGGTTCTTACACCGGACCCCACACCAGGCACGGAGCTCCAGGCGATGGCAGTTAGAAGAGACGCGTGTTCTGGGAGTGTGGACCCATCTGGCCTTGTTTCTGCCGTCTCCTCCCTCCTGCAGAGCATCCAACAGTGTCTGCAGAGAACCTTGTCTGACGACACTAGCCTTTCTCATCTTCTGAATGACCCCCAACTTTGCGGAGCACTGTTGTAACCAACAATTCTCACCTGCCTCTTTATCAGCCACTGTTGCCAGCTGCCTCTACGTGTTTGTTTGTTTGTTTCTTTTTTCTTCCTTTCTTTTTTTCTGCTTTTGTGATGGTAGTGGCCCAGGTCTCTTCCATCAAATCACTTGTGCGAAAAGCCCAAGGCGGGGGTCGCACAACCTGCCAACTGGCTGTACTGTTTGGCAAATGACTTTACATCTCTAAGCCTCCATTTCTACGGTCAAGTGAGAATCTAAATCCCTACCTTGTCATCCTTTGAGGGCTTTTGTCCAAATTGGATGCGATTCTGCCCCCGAGTCCTGTCTTTACCCACATTGTGGTGCCCGATATGAGACCTAGGGGTAAGGGTGAGGGGGAAAAAAACCTTGAGCTTTGAGGGATCGAACTCTCCAGAACTGGCCGGGTCTTTTATTCAGTGATACCCTCCTCCAGGGGCCGTTGTGGGGGCAGGTGGCTTAACTGCCCAGAAATTATCTTGTCTGGTTTCTTTTCCAACCATAGTGGCTTTTATGTCTTCAACTCCCTCCTTGCTCTCTCGCCTTTTAACATCTGGGTGGGGGATTTTGTTCAGAGTGTGAAACAGGCTTCTGACGCTCTCAGGTCTTCTTGGGTGTGAGGTGTTCTTTTTGTCCTTTGGCAGGGGGGGATCTTGCTGTGTGAGCAGCGGTGACCCCCTCGGTCCCTGGGGCTGCTCTCGTGGTCAGGATCTTGCCATCTGTGATCCAGCACTCAGGCAACCAGGGGGGAATCGTGTGGGACTTGATTCTGGGGTGGGCTCTGGGGCAAGTTGACATGAGCGCCCACTGACTACACAACCAGGTCCAGCAGGGGAGAGAGGACAGGGAACCTCAGAGAAAGGCTGGGAAACGTGTGAATGAGAAGATTCGGAACAGGGCTCCCCCAGCAGAACAGGATCTGGATGAGCCAAGAGTGTCTGGAGAATGCACTCCATTTTTACCGTGTGGCGTGAAAAGCACGCAGAAGAATACGATGGGGTTCTCGAGTAGAGGAACTCTCTGAGTCTCAGTTTCTCTGGCCATGAAATGGATCTGATAGTATTCACTGCATGAGGTTGCTGTAGGGATGAAGCGAAATAAGATACACAAAAGATGCCCAGGTTAGTGCAACATACGTAGTAAGTGTCCAACAAATGTTAGAATTGGGAAGATCTAGTTCAGGTTGGAATGGTGCTCTGGCTGATAGCAACGACAGACTGCATAAAGTGTGAGCAATCCCAACCGGGAGAAGAGATGTATCTCCTATGTGGAAGAATTCAAAATCATTTAGGTAGACACTTCAGCCTCACTTGAGGGGTGAGCATCTACTCCCCACTCCCCAAGTGTGGGCTGCACATACCGACTTCCTTCCAAAAGGGACAGTATGGATGGGGGGTGGGTGGGGTGGGGGGGGGGGGAGAGTAGCTCTTCAGAGGAGAAACCTGACAAACACTATCTCAGCCAGGTGATCAAGGTCAATATCAGCAGAGGTCACACCTGCCCCTGATATCAGATGGTGAGAATAGCACTTAACCTCTGTGATCTTCCTCCCCCAAACGTAAAGTTCCAGCACAGTCATGAGAAAAGCATCCAATTCCAATGGTGGGGGGTGTGGTGCTCCGGGCTGAGAACAGATGGGTAGGATTACTGGTATGGGTCCCTGCCCATGGGAGGCTGTAGGATGGGTTGTGTGGTTGTCTGGGGTTCTCTAGCTTCCTAGCCAGGTGGTACTGGGTACCTTACTCAGTAGGTGGGGCTACAAGTGAGTTACCCTGTCCTGGCCACGTGGCAGAAGGGACCCAAGACCTGCGTGGCTTTTTTGGGAATCCAAATCAGGCAAGACTGTGCGCTGAGTTCTCTGGCCAGATGGGGTCACTGGTTTTGCTCTGCAGATGGAAAGAGCCACTGGCCAGTTCTCCATGCAAGTGCCACTCTAATTGGGGCCACAGGGCAGACTACAGAGATTCCCAGGAACTCTGAATGAGTTTCCTGCCCAGCAGGGTTGCAGGCTGTGTTCAGCAGTGGGCAGAACTTTGAGTTAGCTCTCCTGCCCAGGTGCAGGGGCAGACTAGGTTCCAAGGCCAACAAGGCTCTTTGAGGTTCCAAATCAGGCTGACTTATCCCCTGCCGAGTTTCCTGGTCAGACTGTGCAGCAAAGCTCGTGGTTGGGACTACTGCTTGGGTATTACTAGTAGGAGCTCATTCTGCCCAAATCCAGGTGTTGGTTGCTGCGAACTCCTCCCTCTTCTCCATTGCAATCTGATTCCCAGTGGTCAGACTCTGCAGATTCCCCCGTGATCCCCTGTGATCTTCCCTGTGACCCCCACAAAGTGACCCACGATGCTGGGGGAGGGGCTGGGCGTCCATCCTGGGCTTTCTTCTCACTCTGGGGGGAACCATAGGCTCAGAGAGGAACGCTTACTGGCCTGTGGGAATTGGAGGTGAGGTCGGAGCATAGCGGCTTCCCTTACCCTTCCAGTGCCTTCTGTCTCAGTCTCTGGACTGCAGAGGGGCCTCAGCCTCATTTCTGTGTTCTAGGATTCTCTCAGTGATGTCTTGCCCATGGATAGTTATTAGTTGTTCTTCTCGTGAGGGGGAGAGAAGTCAGGAAAGCTTATATTGCCGTCTTTGTGGGGTCACTCCATCCCTGCCTCTGTTTGATGCATAGGTTAAACATTAAAAAAAAATACATATGGTTTTATTTGTACCATAAGTATAATCTGTATTTGGCTTTTTTTTTTTTTTTAGTTTATTTATTTATTTTGAGAGAGAGAATCCCAAGCAGTCTCCATGCCAAGTTCAGAGCCCAGCACAGGGCTTGATGTCTTGAACAGCGAGATCATGACCTGAGCCGACATCTTGTCCATCAAGACTTGGACACTTAACCCACTGAGCCGGCGAGGTGCCCCCTGTATTTGGCCTTTATAATTCATCTATGTATATTTGTATACATATGATATGTGTGTGTATGTATATATATATATATATATATATATAGTTGCATGTATATGCATCTATGTATACATACATGTATATATGAGATACATAAGATACATCTGTATGTGATTACATGTGTCTGTGATACATATGTATATCATATGTGATGTGATATATATTATATATGTTTTTCCATATTGTCAAATGATAGCTAGCATTAATAGCTAACACTAAATGTTGAGCATTGTGTTAATGTTTTTTCATTAATTATCCTTCTTAATTTCACAACAATACTCTGATGTGAAAACTATCATCATCCTTGCTTTACGGGCAGGAAGTTGAGGCTTAGAAAGGTTAAATAACTTGCCTGGAAATTAGTGGTGCTGGCATTTCTATTTGAGTTCAGAATACAGGCTTTTAGCCACTAAGCCATACCACAATAATTTTTTTTTTAATTTTTTTTAACGTTTATTTATTTTTGAGACAGAGAGAGACAAAGCATGAACGGGGGAGGGTCAGAGAGAGAGGGAGACACAGAATCTGAAACAGGCTCCAGGCTCTGAGCTGTCAGCACAGAGCCTGACGCAGGGCTCGTGACCTGAGCCGAAGTCGGCCGCTTAACCGACTGAGCCACCCAGGCGCCCCATAGCACAATAATTTAAAAAATTGTGACATAATTGCATACAGTAAAATCCACAGGTCTTAAGTGTATAATTGGGTGAACCTCAACAAACGTATATACGTATGTCTTGATCATTTTTCATGACTGTGTATTTCTCCTCTGAGTCCTATTTGAATTTTGAGCTCTGTAAATAAGAGGTAACTATCTGTACCATACTCAATCTGTCTTCTACTCCAGGCTGCCTGGGACATCCCTCCTGAGCCTTTTCATAATCTGGCAGCTGAGAGGTTAACCCCAGGTATGGCCCTTCAGAGCCCTCATTGACTGGTTGTTCAATGTTTGAATATTATTTCTGAAAACACCAGAGTCTACCTTGCCAATTCCTCTCTTGTCTGATGTTAGACTAAAGAATTTTCTTGCTTAAAACACTGTAATGAACGTCCTTATACAACATAACCTTTGCGTGGTTCTCTGCTTATTTTCTTAGGAGAGATTTCCAGAAGTGAAATTACTGGGTTAAAGGGCATGTCATTTAAAAAAAAAAATCGCTTTTGATGTATCATTTTCACGTGTAAGTTTCTCCTCTTTTTAAGATCATTTCCTTAGAGGAAATTTCAAGAACTGGGATTACTAAGTGCAAAAACATTCTAAAGGTCTTTGATGTGCCTTAAGGCAAGAGTTTTGCGCCCTGACCAGGCTCTCATCCCCTGGCTCACTTAGCAGATTTGAGTTTTGCCGTAGACTAGTCTTACTTGGGACAGCTGACTGAGGATCGTGCCCATGTCCCTTCCGTGGCCAACCCCGGAGAGGGGACAACTGGGTCTCAGTGGACCACTCCCCAACTTCTGGATTCGTAGCAAATTACCTGGAGGAAAAGAAGGATATTCGTATTTGTGGGAAGCGCCCCCACCCCCCCCCGCGCTCCGCCAACCTCTTTGGTTTTTCTTCTAGCTCGTGGTGGAGCCAATGCCTGCCTCCTCCAGAACTTGGAAGACACCTTGCAGAAGGGCATCTCCTCCAAGTCATCTTTGCGCCTCCAAAGCTAGCACAGCGCCTGGCACATATCGGCACCCCATGAACAGTTGTCGAATATACAAATGAACATGTGCTATGCAGGAGGTACTGCTCTAAGTTTGTTCACATACATCATCTAAGTTAAAGGCATAGCCATCCTGAGAGATAATGGCGTTGCTGTGTCCGTTTTGTAGATGAGAAAACTGAGACTCAAAGAGGGAACATTTGACATTTTGCCTGAAGTCTCACGGCTAATAAGTTGCAAAGTCAAGATCTGACTCCAGATGTGATACTTTCTTTTCATTACCATTGGGATGTGTTAGTCACACCATTTTAAAAACCGTGAACGGTGCCGTCTGTGCTGGGGTTGAAGGCAGACATTGAGCCTCAGAGGAGGGGACTGTGGGTGATGCACTCAGGGAGGGGGATGGGGCTCTCTCCCTGTGGCTGCCACTGTCACGGTATGTGGCTCCGTCTTTGTGTCTGTAGATGCCCGGGGACTACAAAGAGAATTATCGTCCTTCCATTACGGGATTTCTCAGAGTGGGCTGGCTGCATCAGGACCCTCCCTGCAGCAGGTATAAAAATGCAGATTCCTGGGCATCCCAGAGCTACTAAATCACACTTTCAGAGAGTCAACCCGGTCAAATCTGCATCGCAGCTTTACCAGGCGATTCTCAGAAGCACAGCCTCGCGTGTGAGAACCTCTGCCTTCCAAGGGAGAGCCCATGGTGGGAGCCGCAGGCCCAGCAGGAGGGGTTGTAATCAGGGACACACGTTCTGCGTTTGTGTTTGGGTCACCGAGGTGCACCGGGACTGTCCAGCGCGGTGAGAAGGCCCTGGGCCCGTCACATGTGGTGGTGTCACATCTCTGACACACGGAGCTGCTGTGCTGTGATAGGACCCAATCAAAAGTACCATCTCAGCTGACATTCGGTGGAAGCAAGCTGCCATGCCAATTATCCAGAAGACTCTGCCGCCAGACCACAGACCAGGGAAGCGGTGCCTTGAAGCATTAAGTCTGTTTCCTTCCTTTTTCCTTCGTGTTTGTGGGAGTGTCCTTTGCTCTTCGCGTGGCTTCTGGGGTCAGAGATGTCAAGGGCAGAAAAGGAGGGTCCAGAGGGGAGTACGGCACTTTATAACTTCCCAAGAGAGGAACCGGGTGGGGCCCCGTGCTTTGTAGAGAAACAGCTGGAGAAAAATGTCCCCTGTGGTTGTTCGGGTGGAAGAGACTCTCTGAATTTTTCCTCCAACTTCTCTGTCTCCTCGGGTTTTCTTTAACAGACACAGAGCCATCACACCTACTGTTATGTCGTGTGACAGACAGCGTCGAGAGCGCTTTATTTACCTCACCCCCTCCTCACAACCACCCTGTGATGGGAGTACTGTTCTTTAAAAAAAAAATTTTTTTTAATGTTTATTTATTTGGGGGAGCGAGCGAGAGAGTGCAAGGGGGGAGGGGCAGGGAGTGGGGGAGACACAGAATCCGAAGCAGGCTCCGAGCGGTCAGCACAGAGCCGGACGCGGGACTTGAACTCACGGACGGCGAGCTCACGACCCGAGCCGGAGTCGGACGCTTAACCCGCTGAGCCACCCAGGTGTCCCCTGGGAGTCCTATTCTAACCTCTCTTACAGAGGAGCAAGCTGAGGCACAGAGATGTTAAGTCATTTGCCCGAGGCTGCACAGCTGCTAAGTGGCAGAGGCAGGATCCAACCCGGGCAGTTGGACTTAGGGGCTGTGTGCTAGCTTCTGCACCACACCGCATGCGATGCCCACGTGTGTGCCCACATAATGTGAAAAAGAATATGCAAAAGGTACTCGGCCACAGTTATTCAAGTGCCACCCCTGTGTTACCCATTTCAAGTAAAGTGATAACACCAACCTTCGTGTACTTACTTGGGACCAACAGATTTATCTCCGTGGACTCATTTAATTTTTACAGCAGCCTAGGGCTACACTGTCCGGGGTGGCAGCAGCTTCCCCAGCCTGCCTACTGCGCGCCTGCAATCTCGCCAGTCTGCACTGAAAATACGCGCTGGACTTCCAAGACGGCATGGAAAGGAAAGACTGTCCGGGCACCTGGGTGACTCGGTGGGTCAAGCGTCTGACTCTGGATTTCGGCTCAGGTCATGATCTTACGGTGCGTGGGTTCGAGCCCTGTGTCTGGCTCTGCCCTAATGGCATGGACCCCACTTGGGATTCTCTCCCTGTCCGCCCCTCTTCCTCACGTGTGCCCACGCACTCTCCCCTCTCTCTCTCTCTCTCTCTCTCTCTCAAATACACTGAAACGAAAATTTAAAGAAAGAATATAAACTGTCCCCTTCATTTTTAAAATTGATGATCCACTGAAATGATAAGCTTTGGGATACCTTGGGTTCAACAAAAGATACTAGGATCGACTGCCTCTGTTTCCTCACTTGTCAGAGGAAGAAGCCCGCAGGTTAGGTAGCCTGCTGGGGTCGCGCAGCTGGGAGGCGGCAGAGGCTGGGTGAACACCAGGACCCTCAGGCTCCCCCTGGCCACCCTGCTTTCCCTTCTGCCCTCCTGTCTCAAATCTACACCGGTTAGACAAGCATGTGTACGTGAAACGAGTCGTGGACAAGGGGCTCCGTGCCGATTCCCCGAGTCAGAAACACGTGCTGGGCACGTACGGTGTGGGCAGCGTGATGTCAGGGGCCAGCTACCCCCGCTGGGCCCCCTTCCGAGTGGCGGCCATTCAGTAGCTAACATTTATTCACCATCCGCCAGGCCCTGTGCTAGGCGCTCGATATGAACTACCTCATAGGATCGTCACCACCCCCCAGGACTGTTCTTGGCCGCCCTGATTACCCACGAGGGAACCGAGGCCCGGTGAAGTTTAAATCTGCTGCCCGGGGTTACGCAGACGGCGTATGGCCGGGACTCCACCTCGACTTTGCCCAGCGTGAGAGTTTGTGCTGTGAGACCTGCCTTGTCACTAACCCTAGACTCAGGGGCAACGTCAATGTGCACACTCCAGGAACTAGTAGAGTCTCGGAAGGGACATGTGACTGGGCACGGGGCCAGAGCCCAGAGGCACGCCCATGAACTACCGCTGGTGAGCAAAGCAAAGGAGAGGGGCTTCCGAGGGCTAAACCAGAAAATCGGCACGTCTTAGGGCAAATAAGGAGACCTGTTGGCTTCAGGCTGCAGGAAGGTCGATGTGCCAACGGCAGGAGGAACGTGTCAGTGAGGAGGGCGTTGACAGTGTGGAATTCAGGTCTCCCCGGGACTGTGAAGCAGGGAGCCTATATTCAGTACTAGAATCTTTCTAGAAGGGTCTGGCTTGATCAGTCCTGGGATGAGGAAGGCACTTTACAAAAGCAAGAAACAAAAAAGGTTCATTTGTTTTAGAGAGAGAGAGCGCGCACAAGTGGGGGAAAGGCAGAGAGGGAGGGGGGCGGAGGACTCGAAGCAGGCTCTGCACAGACAGCAGAGAGCCCGATGCGGGGCTTGAACTCATGAACTGTGAGCTCATGACCTGAGCCAAAGTCAGATGCTCAACCGACTGAGCCACCCAGGCTCCCCGAGGAAGGTACTTTTAAGGGCAGAAGAGCCTATTAAGTTCATTCTCCTGTGAGGATTCCCTTCAACTGAACAAGCAGTTAGTTTTTTGAGGGTTTGCTTGTGGGGAGAGAACTCATCTCTACGCCAATGAGAAAATTCTAGACTGGGTGACCCCCGGGTTTCTCTGCGACAAGTTAACGAGCGCAGCTTCGGAGAATTCAGCCTGATGGTATCTGGCTTCCTTTCTGGGTTCTTTCCCTTTGGTTTTATCCCTGTGACTCAGACTGTCTCCAGGTCTGGATGTTTCTAGAAGGGCTGCTTCAAGTGTCTGTCCCTGGGTGCCACCACAGCAGCCCTAGACGGGTGGTGCTGATGCCAATCATTTCTTTAGGACCTTATCATCTCAGAGAATTCACAAAAGCTTGTTTCTAGTTCCACGAGCTGAGAAACTGACCCCCGACGGAGGCTGAACCATCAAGATAATGTCATGCTGGCCAGTTAGCTCCTTTGCTGGACGACACGTCCCGTACAAGAGTTTCTCAGCCTCGGCACTCGTGATATTTTGGCCTGGACAAGTCTTTGTTGGGGAGCCTGTCCTGGGCACCGTAGGATGTTGAGCGGCACCCTGGTCTCTACCCATTAGATGGTAGTGGCATCTCACCACCGCCAGTTGTGACAACCGAAAATGTCTCCAGACATTGTCGTGTATGCCCTGGGTGAGAACCACAGCTCTGGTGGGTTTCTTTCTTTCTTTTTTTTTTTTTTTCAACGTTTATTTATTTTTGGGACAGAGAGAGAGCACGAATGGGGGAGGGGCAGAGAGAGAGGGAGACACAGAATTGGAGACAGGCTCCAGGCTCTGAGCCATCAGCCCAGAGCCTGACGCGGGGCTCGAACTCCCGGACCGCGAGATGGTGACCTGGCTGAAGTCGGACGCTTAACTGACTGCGCCACCCAGGCGCCCCTCTGGTGGGTTTCTTTCACATTTCACCAGACCAACTGTTTCGGTGGATTCCAAGGAGTGAGGAGTTTCTTGTGTCCGGATGTGTTAGGACGTATCTGGATGTTGGGGCGAGCGGGCGTATCTGGATGTTGGGGCGAGGGGGAACACTCAGGTAACAAAAAAAAGTTTATTTATTTTTGAGGGGCAGAGAGAGAGAAGCTGATAGCGTGGAGCCTGAGGCGGGGCTCGATCTCACAAACCGCCAGATCATGACCTGAGCTGAAATCAAGAGTCAGATCCTTGGGGTGCCTGGGTGGCTCAGTTGGTTAAGCATCTGACTTCATCTCCGGTCACAATCTTGAGTTTCATGAGTTCAAGCCCAGCGTTGGGCTCTGTGCTGACCGCTCAGAGCCTGGAGCCTGCCTCGGATCCTGTGTCTGCCCCTCCCCTGCTTGTGCTCTCTCTCTGTCTCTCAAAAAATGAATACGTGTTAAAAAAAATTTTTTTTTAATTTTTTTTTCAACGTTTATTTATTTTTGGGACAGAGAGAGACAGAGCATGAACGGGGGAGGGGCAGAGAGAGAGGGAGACACAGAATCTGAAACAGGCTCCAGGCTCTGAGCCATCAGCCCAGAGCCTGACGCGGGGCTCAAACTCACGGACCGCGAGATCGTGACCTGGCTGAAGCCGGACGCTTAACCGACTGCGCCACCCAGGCGCCCCCCCC
>NW_024412402.1:10029579-10161312 GCF_014898765.1 Herpailurus yagouaroundi | reverse complement strand
CCCCCCCCCCAAAAAAATTTTTTTTTTAAAGAGTCAGATCCTCAACCAACTGGGCCACCCAGGCGCCCCGGAACATCCCTTTTTAAACTCCTTCATGTATGCCATACATAGAGCGTAGTTTGGGGCACGGGGTTAGAGTCAGACCTGAATTCCAATCCGCCTTCTCCCACTTAGCGGTTACGTGAGCTTTGGCAGGTTACGTAGCCTCTGTTAGCTTTGGCTTCCTCATCTGTCACGCGGAACTAACAGCAGTGCCTCGGTGCAAAGATGAAACGCAACGTGGGGAGTGAAGTGCTTGTAAAATGCACGTTAAACGCGGGAATTACATCCTAAGGATCAGCCGCGCCTCCTTGTTCCCCGGGACCTGGCTAAGGTGGGCTAGGGTCCGAAGCCCTGCTCCAGAGGGCCTGCCGGGGCGGGGGCCGGGGGTGCTGTGAGCTCCCCGCCCCCCCCCCCCCCCCCATCGCCTGCCTTCAGCTCTCAGCTTCTTTTCGGACGTGTGTTTTCTGTTCTGCTCCACGGGTGACCACCTCAGTTCTTCCCTTGATTTCTAGCAAAACCAGGAGAGAAACAAAAGGAAAAAGGAAAAACGCCCCTCGCCAAAAAAACATTCGTGCGATCGACTTGCTGAGAATGAGGGGTCACGCTGTACCCCTCGTCGCACACCCAGCTGAGCTTGTACGTTGATGTTCCTGTCCTTTAGAGTTACCTTGGTTACCTTGCGTTTGGGGTCTCTTCCCGACCGTTTCCCCGAGTCCTCTCCCCGCTCTTCCTCACCGTCCACTCTCCTCCCTGTCTCTCTCAGTCTTGTTCTCACTCTTAGGGCCTTGGCTCGCCTTCTTGGAGAAGCCATCCCTGACATCATTTTGTACAGTGTCTCCCCTCTCCCGCCAGCCGCTTCCTATGGCTTTATCTTCTTTCTAACATTTACAGCCACAGAAGCCAGCTGTTTATTGCCCGTCTGCTTCTGCTAGAATGTAAACATCATGGGGACAGGACGCCCTGTCCTCGCGGACCTCTTGTCCAGATCTGACCCGAGCTGTCCTGGCGCCCGTCTTCCCGTGACAGAGTTAGGTCTGCGTGTGGCATCATGTTGACTTTTGCCCTCCCTTGCTGGCTCCGTGTTGACTTGTTTGCCAGTGTAACTTCCTGCTTGATTCCCCCCTTGCTGTCTCTAAACCTTCTGTAAAGTGTGCTACATGCACAGCCTTTGGTAGATGGCACTGGTACAGAAAGGGAGCAACATGTAAAACCCAGAGCAGTGAGCAGGAGTTGCGACGCCAGCAGAAGAAAGAGTGCAGATCTGGAGGTAATACTGGGAAACCTAAGTCCTCCTCCAGAATCCCTGGAGGTGTGGTGAGTGTCCCTGGATCCCCCGATACCTGGCCTAGGAAGCATAGGGGAACCCCAGACAGTTGGATGCTTTAGGGACATCTAAGAAGCTGGCTACAGGTGTCATTTTTCCCTTAAGAAGGTGTTCAGGGGGGCGCCTGGGTGGCTCAGTCGGTTAAGCGTCTGACTTCGGCTCGGGCCACGATCTCACGGTCTGTGGGTTCGAGCCCCGCGTCGGGCTCTGTGCTGACAGCTCGGAGCCTGGAGCCTGCTTCAGATTCTGGGTCTCTCTTCGCACGCTCTGCCCCTCCCTCTCCCACTTGCTCTCGCTCTCTCTCTCAAAAGTGAATAAACATTAAAAAGAAAAATGTTCAGGGCCAAGGCCACATAGCAGGAAGACAGGAGGGAGAGGTGGAAGACGGTTGATTCTGCTGTTTTGCAGAACTGGGACCTTGGGGTCCTGGTTTCTGGTGATTCTCAGCCTGGAAGATTCAGAGGCTGGCCAGCCTGGGGAAGGAGGTCGAGTGAGCAGGAGCGCTTTACCTCGGGGTGTCACCAGGTGGCGCCCTAAGCCAAGTGCTGGAAGGCTCAGGGAGCAAAGGGGGAGGTCACCCTCCAGGCTACTTCCCAGGAAATGACTCACCACGATGACGTCATCCATTGGGTGTTCTTCCCTAGTTCAGTGGGGCGACACCCAGGGAGACTGTATGATCTCATTATATCTGCGGTGGTGGGTGCAGTTGGGGTAGTCTGCTTGACTCATTCGCTTATTCTACATTCATCAACGTTCTAACAAGTGTCCGTGAGGCCCAAGACATTGCGTCTGGTCCAGAGGGACCTTACAAGCATTTCCTCAAAGACACCCCTGTCCTGTTCCTTTGAGTTGCCCAGTGTAGTGGGGGATGGGAGTGAGGGCCAGGGATGGGTGTCTGAGCATGGAAAACGGGGGTGCTGGGGGTCGCAGTGGAGAATACCCCAGCCTAGCCCATAGTTCTAGCTTATATTCTTCCTCCTCCGGAATGGGGTACCGCTTGTCTCAGGAGAATCCGGCCCCTCCAGCACCCCACTGAGGCAGGAAGCCGGCATGGAAACATGTCTGGGCGGAGCTAGACTATACCACGTCTCTGGCATTTCTTACAAACCCCACTGTCTGATAAGCTTTTTCTAAGTCCGTATCTTATCTCTCCAACCAGCAGAATGGTAAAACATGCTAGGTCAGGAATTACCCCTCTTGCATCGCTATTATCTCAATAGCCCCCACCCCAGCCACTGCCTCCCCAGCTTCCAGTACCGTGACTAGAACACGGGCACGTTCAAGATCGGCTGTTGCTGATAAACCCGTGTGCCATCTGCAGTGAGGCACTAGGAATGTGGCAGAGGCCCTGCCTGGCAAGCCCTGAATGTCACAGCTATTAATAAAGATGTCAGAGGTCACTGAGTCAGGGAGGTGCCTGGGCCGAACATGGATTGAGCAGAAGCGATCGTGTCTCCGAAAGCAGGTAGCAAAGAGAGGCCTCTCCACGAGGCCATCACCACCCCCATTACCATTCCTGTATCTCTATGGTTCGGATGAATATGGATTCGTTTATCCTAACAGTGTGGGCCCCACTGGGCGAGGACTTAACACGTAGCTCCTCCTGGTTTGAAACCTCCTGGTGGTGTAAAGGTACAAGTCAGTGTTGTTCCTTGGGCATGGTGATAGGTAAGGATATTCATTATTCATTCGTGCACGCGTGCGTGCATTCGCCCATTTGTTGAGCACCTACTGCGTGCCGGATACTGCGCTAAGTAATGAGATGCGATAGTGAGCTGAAACAGACACGCCCCGTCCTCCCTGAGCTTAAAATCTTAACAGACATCAGTCAGGTCATCACACAAAAGTGAGCTTACTATTGTGTTAAGTGCTACAGAGCAGAGGTCCATGGTGATGTGAAAGCTTGTCTTAGGAGAATTCAGCCCCTCTGGCGCCCCACCGAGGCAGGAAGCCGGCATGGAAACAAGTCTGGGAGAAGCTAGGTGGGGCCTCCGCTGAGACCACCTGCTTCCACACCGACTTCCGGCCCCTCGGAGGCTAACTGACTGACTGCTTGGATTTGAGTGGGGGAGATGTCGTGTCCTGCGGCACAGGTAGAGACAAAAGCTCTACCACATGATGCGTTTGATCAAATAGCAAGATGCCTAGTTGGTTGCCCAGGATTCACTGATTACCAATTCTATCATCTTAAGTGGAAAGAGCTACTGAAAATAGGGAGCCGAACATTTTAGGTAGAATGGCCAACTCAGCCCGGGTTACCCAGGACTTTCCTGGTTTTGGCACCAAAAGTCCCCTGTGCTGGGACTTAGAACTGAAAATCCTGCATCCGGGGAACCCCCTGAGTCCCAGGAATTCCTGTCCTAGCCTCTGCGCAACTCTGCTTCTCAACTTCCTCCTCTATAAGATGAAGTTGGACTAGAATGGGGGATCTCAGTTAAAAATTACCAGGGGTGCCTGGCTGGCTCAGTCGGGTAAGCGTCCAATTTCGGCTCAGATCTCACGGTTAGTGAGTTTGAGGCTCCGTGCTGACAGTGTGGAGTCTGCTCGGGATTCTCTCTCTCTCAAAAATAAAATAAAATAAAAAGACTTAAAAATTTACCAAGGGAGCACTCTGCAATTAGCAATGCCCAGGCTTCACTTCCAGAGATTTGTTTGGGTGAGGCTTACATATCAGTGATGCTGCTATGAGACCAAGATTGAGAACCTTTGCTGTAGATAATCTAAAGTCTTTTCTGTGCTCTGATTCTCATCTGTGGTGAGTTGCTCATACCAGGACCCATTTGTTAATTATCCCCAAGCTCCAAGCTCTGGCCTGTGTTGCTATCATTGTTCCTATCAATGACAGAAGGGCACCTTTCTCTTCTCTTTCCCTCTTTCTGTCCTTTACTACTCTCTTGGTCTTTCTACCTCTGATTCCCTGGCCTCCTAATTGATGCCTTCCAGACATACCCACTAGGCCTGGATTCAATCAATGGTATCCCTTCCTCTGTCTTGCCTCTGTCTTGGCCATTCCCTTCCCCAGCCTCTCTCACTTTTCACCAGAGAAGCTGAAAGAGACCTCTACGTCCAGATGGTTAATTGAGTTTTTAGCAAAGCTGTTAAGGTAATTCAAGGGGTAAAGATAATCTTTTCAACAAAGGAACAATTGGATATCCACCATGAAAAAAAAATGGACCTTGACCCTTACCTCACACCATACACAAACATTAACCTGGCATGGGTCATAGATCTAAATGTAAAAGTTAAACATATAAAAATTCTAGAGGAAAATAGGAGAAAAATCTCTGGGGTCAGGCAAAGACCTTTGATAAGTAATGCAAAACACAAACCATAGAGGAACAATTGATATATTGGATCTCATAAAAATAAAGCTGCTCTTTAAAAGACACTGTTAAGGAAATTAAAAAACAAGCCACAGATTGGAGGAAATACTTGAACACATATATCCAGAGTGTGAAAAATGTATTCAGACTATACAGAGAACTCTTACAGCTCAATAATGAGGAAATGAACAACTCGATAAAAATAAGAGTGGGGAACAAAAAGATTCAAACACACACTTCACCGGAGAACACATGGACATGCCATTCAGCACATGAGAAGATGCTCAACATCGTTAGATGTTAGAGAGAAATGCAAATTGAAACCACATTGAAATACTACTGCACAGCCACTATTAAAAGAAGGTTGACAACACCAAGTGTCGAGAAGGATGCAGAAAAACCGGAATTCTCATGCATTCCTGGTGGGAATGCAAAGTGGCAACATCCCTTGGGAAGACAGTGGGGTGTGTGTTGTAAATTTAAACTAAACTTCCCATGTGACCCCGCGATTCCACTCCTAGATACTTACTCAAGAGAAATGTAAACACGTCCATACAATGATGTTCGTGAATAGTCAGAGATGCTTTATTCCTAAGAACCCCTAAAAACAATCCAAATGTCAGTCGACTGGTAGAGGGACAAATCGTAGTATAGCCATATAACGGAATACCACTAGCAATAAAAAAGGAATAAACTCTTGCCATATGCCGACATGGAGTAATCTCAGAAACATCATGCCAAGTGAAAGAAGCCACAGCTAAGTAGTGCATATTTAGGATTACATTTATATGACGTTTGGGAGAAGCACAAAACAATGGATCTGTGGCTGCCAGGGGCACGGATGTGGACAGAGGATTGATTGAAAAAAGCATTAGAGAAACTTGCGGGGAGATGGAAATACTATTTTGATTGCGATAGCAGCTACACAACTACAATATGTAGCAAAGCTCATCAAACTTTATACTCTAGAAAAGTGAAGTTTACTATAAATAAATTATAATCCACTAAATCGGGGTTTTAAAATAGGTGTTTATGCTTTCTTTTTTTTAAGTTTGTTTATTTATTTTGAGAGAGGCAGAGACAGCGCAAGTGGGGGAAGGGCAGAGAGAGAGAGAGAGAGAGAGAGAGAGAGAGAGAATCCCAAGAAGGCTCTGCACTGTCAGAGCAGAGCCCGATGCAGGGCTTGAACCTACGAGGCCGCGAGATCATGACCTGAGCTGAAACTAAGAGTCAGATGCTTAAACGTCTGAGCCACCTAGGTGCCCCTAAATCTGATTTTTTTTTTAAAGTGGGGCACCTGGCTGGCTCAGTCAGTAGAGCTTGAGATTCTTGATCTCAGAGTTGTGAGTTCAAGCCGCATGTTGGGCGTAGAGTTTACTTCAAAAAATAAAAATAAAAAGAATCAGATCATGCCACTACCCCGCCCCCCCGACTTACTTAAAAGGACACGATGGCTCTTCACTGCACGTAGAATGAAATTCAGATCCCTGCCTGTTATCCCTAGGGCCCCAGGACCACTCTTGCCCTTGCTCATTCCACTGCCACCATGATGCTCCCTTTCTGGTTCCTCAAACTCACTGAGCTCTTCCTTCTAATTACAACACTGCCTCCATTTTGCCCAGCTGGATCTTTTTCATCATCCGGGGCCTTCCCTAGCTGCTCCATCCAAAGGAGCTCCCTCATTCTGTCCTGTTTCATTGGTTTTCTTTCCATTGCTGTGTGGGATGATTCTGTTTCCTTCCTTTTACTTGCTTGCTGCCTGTCTTCCTTATTAGGATTTGAGCTCCATGGGGACGGGAATCACATCTGTTGTGTTCACTAGAACTTGATCAGATATTTTCACCAGATATGTTCAGAATACCCAGCACCCAGGGGCGCCTGGCTGGCTTAGTCGGTGAAGCGCCCGACTTCAGCTCAGGTCATGATCTCGCGGTTCGTGAGTTTGAGCCCTGCGACTTCCAATTCTGTGTCTTCCTCTCTCTCTGCCCCTCCCCTGCTCACGCTCTGTCTGTCTGTCTCTCTCTCTCAAAAATAAACATTAAAAAGAAGAAGAAGAAGAAGAAGAAGAAGAAGAATGCCCAGCACCCAGCCTGGGCCTGGCACAGAGGAAGCCTTCAGAATTTTTTGTGGAAAAGTTTCAAAAAAGGTTAAATATGGAGTTATCGTATACTCCAGCATTTCCACTCCTGGGTATATGCCCAAGAGAACTGAAAGTGTGTGTCCACACAAACACGTATATACAGATGTTCATGGCAGCATTATTCGTAACAGCCAAAAAGTGGTTATTTCCAAATAACCTAAGTGCCCACCAACTGCAACATAAATCAGTTAAGTGTGGTATAATCCTCCAAAGGAGTATTATTCCTCGATGACAAGGAATGAAGATTTTTTTTAAAGATTTTTTTAAAAAGTTTATTTACTGAGAGGGGGAGGGGAGAGAGAGGGAGTGGGGGAGGGGCAGAGACAGAGGGAGAGGGAGAGAACCCCAAGCAGGCTCCTGTCTGGCAGAGCAGAGTCTGATGCAGGGCTCGATCCCATGAGCTGTGAAATCCTGACCTGAGCCGAAATCAAGAGTCAGACGCTTAATTGACGGAGCCACCCAGGCGTCCCTAAAGATTTTATTTTTCAGTAATCGCTACACCCCACGTGGGGCTCAAACTCACAACCCCAGGTTCAAGAGTTGCAGGCTCTACCCACGGAGCCAGCCAGGTGCCCCAGGAATGACGCATTGATACATGCTACAGCCTGAATGAATTTTGAAAACTATTATGAGTGAGAGAAGCCGGTTACAAAAGACCACATATTGTGTGATTCCATTTAAGGAAATGCCCAGAATAGACAAATCTATTGAGACAGAAAGATTAGTGGCTGCCTGTGGCTGAGGGAGGGAAGTTAGGGAGAAATGAAGAGTGCCACTAATGAGTAGGGTGTTTCTTTTGGGGGTGAGAAAAATGTCCTAAAATTGATTGTGGTAATGGTTGCATAACTGTGAATATACCAAATGGCATTAAACTGTGCACTTCAAGTGGGTGAATTGTATGGAATGTGAATCTTAGCTCAACAAAGTGGTTACACGGTGTGTGTGTAGATATGTCGGTGTGTGTATAATGAACGAATGAATTTGCTCCTTCCTACCACGTGCCGGCCCTCAGGGGAGACAAATCAAGTAAGACCATGATGGGGTCTATGAGCCCGCGTGTCTGGACTGAACTCTGTTCTGTTTTGGAAACGCACAATTGATGCAGGCAGCTCAGACCATCTGTGCCCGTGTCCTGTCCCCCTTGGGGATGCTAGTCCCATGGAGGCCACAGGGGTGTTGCACGAGACCTCATGGGAATGGTGTCCTGGAGGGCCAGACAGGATCCAGGCCCGGAAGGGGCTCCTGGGAACTTTCTCTCCAGCTCTCTGCAGCCGGAGCAAAGCATTCTCTTAGTCACCTGGGCTCTGTCGCCCCACCCGGGGTAATTACCCCTCGTGAGCCCCTCTGAATGTGTCATCTGCACATGTGGATAATTAAACTGAACTTGGGGCTGATGACTGGGGCAGCATTGCATCACATTGGCCTTGGCCCCAGTGCAGACTGGGAAAACTAGATCTTCTGGACGCCTGGGGTGAGTGGAAAGCCAGGGCACCCGGTACTGGGAGGAGGGGGGTGGTGGCTGCCCAGGAGGGCTCTCTGGTCTTCCTCAGTCCTCACTCTGAAACTGGAACTCAGAGCAGGTGGGGCCATCGTGGTTCCAGCCAGGGCCGAGGGCAGCTGGCTGGTTAACCCTGTGGTTTGTCTCGAAGCTTTCGTCTTTGTGTAGCAAACCAAAGGTGCCTCGGGCAGCCTTTAGACCCCAGGGTGTGGGCTGAGGCTTGGGAGGGAAGGCCGAATGCAGGAAGCAGGTCTCTCGATTCCCGGCTTCTCCAAGTCTCTGATGCCTCATGGCGGTGTGGGTTACCCCAGACTCAGAAACTTAAATGAATGATTCAGAAAAGAGGCTTTCTGAGGTTCCTTCTAGGTCTGACACTCGGTAAGTCAGATCGTGAGTACCTGCTGAGCACTTAGACCGTGCAGTGGCCCTGCACACATCATCTTGGTTCATACTCGTGTGGCCCTAATGAGGTGGATCCTCTCCACAGTAATATTTAAAAAAAAATTTTTTTAATGTTTATTTATTTTTGAGAGGCAGAGAGAGACAGAGCACGAGCAGGGGAGGAGCAGAGAGAGAGGGAGGCACAGAATGTGAAACAGGCTCCAGGCTCTGAGCCATCAGCCCAGAGCCTGATGCGGGGCTCGAACTCACGGACCGCGAGATCGTGACCTGGCTGAAGTCGGACGCTTAACCGACTGCGCCACCCAGGCGCCCCTCCACAGTAATATTTAAAAAAAATTTTTTTTAACGTTTATTTATTTTTGAGAGGCAGAGAGAGACAGAGCACGAGCAGGGGAGGAGCAGAGAGAGAGGGAGGCACAGAATCCGAAGCAGGCTCCAGGCTCCGGGCTGTCAGCACAGAGCCCGATGCGGGGCTCGAACTCACGGACCGTGAGATCGTGACCTGAGCTGAAGTCAGTTGCTTAACTGACTGAGCCAGCCAGGCGCCCCCACAGTAATATTTTTTTGTGATGGGGATATCAGTGGAAGCAATTTAGGCATTAAGTAATTCCTGATTTGCACATAGTAGAGATTCAATAAAGACTTGTTGACTGACTAACTGATTGCTTAGATATGTGCTCGGTGTGAGAGGGATGCAAAAGAGTCCTATCAATCAATCAGTGCGTACTTATCGAGTGCACGTTATGGACAAAATATAGGCCAGTCTTGGAAGGGAGACCAGACTTGCTTGGATTTCTAGATGTTGGCAATTAGCTCAGATCAAAATAATACCATCCAAAGTGAATGAAATACACTGGGAAATAATGAGAAATCTGTATCTTGAGTTTCTGACATAGGGCTCACCGAAACCCTTGTAAATAGGGGTGCTAGGAGGATCTCTTGTTCCAGTCTTTAGTCTTTGACCCTGGTTCCTAACACAGGGCTCCTAAAACCCTTGGAATTTCCTAGATGATAGGAGTACCTTTTGTTCTAATGAGGCAACTCCGGATGGGCTCCTGGATGGCTCCTGGATGGGCGCTGGAAAGACCAAGCCGTGATTAGAAACTTGGAACTTTTAGCCCTGTCCCCCATCCTCTGGAGAGGGGAGAGGGGCTGGAAATGGAGGTAATAGTTGATCGTGACTATGTGAGGAAGCATCCGTAAAAGTCCCAAGAGCATGTGGGACATCCAGCCGGTGTCACAGAAGTGCTTGGGGGAGAACGGGGACCCTCACACCCCTGGTGTCAGCATGTTATGAGTGTGGTAACAAGGAAGAAACACCAGAGCAACACGGGTATTCCCAACACAATCGTCTTAATCCAGCTAGAGAGCAGCCAGTTTTCAATGCTTGATGTGGACGTTGTAAATAAAAGTTGTATATCACGGCACACACTACCCTTTTATTGAGCACTATCTCTAATCCTTGTAATTCCATGGGACAAAGAAGGGATATTATACCCATGGCATGGGTAGTCTTCTCTCTCTTTTACAGATGAAGAAACAGATTCCGATAGTAAATTTGTAAGTCATAGCAGAATTCCAAACTGGGCTGTTATTTTATGTTATGTTTTTAACCGTAGTCTACTCTGCATTCCTAACATGATGTTCTTTTGCCGTTTAGATGAGGAGCCACCTTAGAACAGAGCACCAACCACAGAGAAAGTTGGAAACTTATCTGTACCAAGAACTGTCAGGTAACACTCTCCAGGATGCTCTGAGGGAACAGACCTTATTTCAAGCCTCGTGAATTTTCTGGAAGACCGAATGACCACGAGTATTTATATGGCTGAAGTTGACATTGAATGGGGACACTGTCGCCTGAAAAGCAGTTTCAGAAGGTCAGACAGATTTGGATTCAAACCTCATTTCCAGCACGTCTTGGGCATTTGGAGACTTGATTGCTTCCTCCTTTGTAAAATGGGAGTAAAAATATCTATTTATAAGGTTGGGGTGGCAGTGAACGGTGCACATAAAGAGGGTTCAATAGACATCAGCTTTCTTTTCTAGTAGCCAAGTCCTGAGGTGAGAAGGGCAAGGATAGAGGGTTAAGGTCCGTGAGGACAGGCACAATGTTGAGCTTCTCCCGCTCTGTTTTAGTGGCCTGAGCAGTACTTGGAACATGGTAAGTACCCAGTAAATAATTGTTTACAGATGTATACGCATTAAGCATGATCTTAGGGGCTGAGTGAGTGGGCTTTGATTCACTAAATGGAAGGGAACCCATCTCAGCAAGATGATCCATGCACTAACCCTAGAGTCACGGGCCTGAGTCTTCTGTTTTTACACAAGAAAGGGATGTAGGAGTTACTCCAGTTTTGTGAATTGTTTAAAAAGATTTTTTTAAATGTGTATTTATTTTTGAGAGAGTTGGGGTGGGGGGAGGTGCAGAGAGAGAGGGAGACACAGAATCTGAAACAGACTCCAGGCTCCCAGCACAGAGCCCGACACGAGGCTCGAACTCACAAACTGCAAGACCATGACCTGAGCTGAAGTCAGACGCGTAGCCGACTGAGCCACCCAGACGCCTTGGAGTCATTCCAGTTTTGAATGCAGCCTTCTAGCAAGTGGTCCAAAGAGCAGTCATAGCCCAAAGGCTAGTGGAATCTGGGTATTTTCTGGGATGATTTTGGGCATTTTCTGGAAATCTTGTCTTGCATCCCCCCCCCCCCCCCAGAGCCTTCATGATTGGGGGCATTATCAGGAACTACCAGGGACACCAGGACGCCTCAGTGGGGGAAAACTAAGGCTGAGAAGAAAAAAACAATATAAACCTATAACTCCTGGAAGGTTGGACTTGAATTCTGATGTGTTACAATAGGGCACAGAGTAGAGATCAGAAATGTTGAGTGGAGACCTGTTTGCATAGTTTTAAAGCTTACAGTAATAATGTCTGATGTTCTTAGAGCACTTCAGAGTTTTCTAGACGTCATCTCACGGTACCATTTGGTGTCTAAGGAGCAGGCAGAGCCCACGTTATCTTTACTGGATCCCATTTGAGAGGTTATTAAGTAAAGTAACTGGCCAAGGTTCCACTTCTGGGAAGTGGCCAAGCCGGGGCTGGACCTGGGTCAAGACGCATTGTCCCTAAGAAGAGCTATATGTTGGCCATAGGGGCAGGTTCAAGGGAAGTATTCATATCTTCCTGGATTTTATGTTGCTCACAGTTATTGAAGGACTTTGAAGCTGTTTGGGATGTATTAATTTGTTCTAAACTGAGAATCGTTTGAGAGCCAATAAACCAGAATGTTTTCTTTCCCAACTCTGCGTAACCTATAGGAGAAATGGAATAATGAGGAGGCACGCTCTGATACGTAACGTTTCTCATGTTAACTAGATTTAAAGTCTGGATAATTCTGTAACTTTGGAAATGATTCACCTTTGAAAAGCAAAAAATTCAAAATGCATAACATTTCCCTTTCACTGAGCAGACAATATAAATGTCTGTCTCTTGGTGACAGTTGGCAAAACACAACACGATTAATCTGAGGACCTGTGGGGGTTCACCTGCAGTGAGTTCACACTTATCATCTGCTCTGATAAAAACACACCTGGGGCAGCTGAAAAAAAATGAACTAGGAGAAGACTTGCACCGAAATAAGGTATTTCCTTTAAAAGACTCTTGGTGGTAAAGAATATAAAGGTTCTAACAAGGATGCGCAGACTTGACACGTTCAACTTCATCATGAAAAGAGCATATTGATATTCAAGAACATTTAAAAGTAGAGTGACCCATTATACCTGTTACAACTGACACTTCTTGGTACCAGCAGCGATGTGGGGGCTGCAAATGTGGATTTGAGCATTAGTTCTATCCTTATAAGCTGTTGACAGTGGGGAGTTTCTTTCTTTGAGTCTTTGCTTCTTTGTTGCAAAAAGAGAGGGTGATATTAACTGCTGTGCCCTTGTGTTCTGAGGACAAAGTGAAATAACGCGTGGATGCAGAAGTGCTTTGCAAGTGTGAGTTTTTATTTCCTGGTGCCTTTGTTATTTTTAACCATGAATATATGTGTATCGTTTCTACTCAAAAATTTTATTTATTGCCCGTTGCACCTGTTTTTGCTTTCTGTCTGGTTTCTGATCGTTCTTCTCTTCCTGTGTCTCTGGACAGTATTTGGGGGTATTTTCTTCCTCCTCAAACTGTGACTCGGTTCCTGTCAGATTCTCTGGTTCTCAGCTCTTTGGCAAAGAGCTCCACGCCACCTGATTACCTTCGGTGGCTTTCTTCTCTGGTGCCAGATCTCTCTACTTAGAGATTACCAGGCTCTCTGGGTTTGAAGGACACCTCACTTTGGAAAGAGGAACTATCTGAGCGCTGGGGGCCCTGGGAAGAAGTTGCTAGAAGTTGTAGCTCTCTTAGCTATAACAGTAACTCAGTCCGGAGTCTCAGCCTGGGGCTTTCTCTGCCGAACTACCAGCTAAGGACCTTTCTGTTTGGGCTTCCGTTTCAAAGCACACGTCTCAATGTTCTCCACACCTGCTCAGGGCACTGCTGTTGTTCAACCAAACTTAGACATTGTAACCTATCATAATGGCTACTCCTTATTGGTGGATGCTGTGTACCAAGTCCTGTGCCGACTGTCATTGAATGGACATAAGTACTTTTTCTGAGAGGAACAATTATCCCCCTTTTATAAATGAGGAAACTGAGGTTCTAAGATAGTAAGGAACTTGCCCAAAGATGTAGAGGTAGTGCCTGGAAGAGCTGGGATTCCAGAATTATCTGCTCTCCGAGTCCCTTCTACAAACTGCTCGACACTCACTGCTCTGAATGTTCCTTTCCTTCCAGGCCCATCAAGCTCCCCGTGACAGCCCCAGAATGCCAGGCTGTGGTACCGCCTGTCTTTCTAGAACCTTCTGGAATCTTACCCTCTCCTCCAGAAAGCCTTCTCAGACGGATCAGAGGGAAGTAAAGGCATTCCTGTCCGAGTGTGGGAGTCTCGTGCTCACAGTTGCATGCTTCCGGGTTCATCCCCACTTAGGCTGTGAATGTTTGGCTCCAGCTGTGTGCACGTGGGCTCACGTTCGCCTCTGCTGGGCTCAAGCCCCACATGCCTGTCGGCATTGCCGGTCTGTCTGTAGCTGCTTCAGTTCTGTGGAAATAGCAGCAGCCCAACGGGCAGTTGGCTGGTGTTGTCTGAAGGAGGGGCCCGTGGAAAAATGGCTCTGGGGCCCTGGCTCTGGGCCCGCCCTTCAGGAGGGCCACAGTGTCTGTGGGGTTTGTTTTGGAGAAATCCACGGAGGTGAGGGGACTTGGAGTAAGTGAAGGACGTGGGTGCGTTCCCGTGGCAGAGTGCAGACTCCCCAGGCTCCCCACGCTGTCGCCCTCAAGGGAGAGAGGAGAGTCACGAAGAAGTGGGATTTGACTTTTGCAGAATGTCCCTGTGGAGGGGAACTGGGAACTCCAGAGAAACGGGTGTGGGCGAGTCACGAGGAAGAACAGCTGGGTCCAGTCCTTCTTTGGAAACAGGTGGCGCCTAAGTAATAGCAGATGGTGGCCGTTCCCTCCCCTGGGAGCCATCTGGGACAGCTGGGTGGCCACCAGAGGGTTCACCTGGGAGGCCTCGGCTGCGCTGGCCCCAGGGGCCCCTTGGGGGGCAGGGCCGGTCTCCCATCATCCAGTGCCCGCTGGCTGCCTGCTCTTCAACAGGGTGGGGACCAGCGTGTGCCGAGGGAGCCGGGGATTCTGCGAGGGGCTTCTGACCTAGTTTGTCCCATCCGAGTCTGGAGTTTTGATGTCACCACGAGCCCAATGACGATTACAGGGAGAAGCATGGGGCTTTGTTCCTCTTTGTCCTGGGCTGGTCCTGAATGAGACACAAAGGGGCGGCCGAGCCCATGACTAAGAGAAACACTGGATCCGTGGTTCACGATTCGAGACTCTCCGAGGTGCAGACCTGCCGTGGGGTCATCAGGTGGTCCTTTGGCCAACCTTACGCTTTCCGCCCGTGTTTATTTTCTGGCTTCCCCTCCTGGGTGTGCCTGTCCTTCCTCCCTCTCCTGTCCCCATCACCCAGAGGAGAAGCCCCAAATCTGCTGGAAACAGGGAGCCTCAGAGTTGCCCCACCAGCAGAAACCCCTGTAAGCCTTCCTTCGGGTGGCTGAGAGGCCAGCTGGGGACCAGGAACTTGGTTTAGTCTTCTGGCCTGTTTTGTCTCGGCTTGAAAAAACAAACAAACAAACCCATCCTACCTGGCCTCCCTTTACAAAATCCAGGAGCACCGTTGACAGAGTGCCTGGTGTGGGTCCTGGGTCCGGGGCAGTGACCCAGCTGCTCTGTGCTCAGAGACAGCCACCAGGCCTAGGGACAGGGGCGTATAGGCTCTGGCTCAGGGGGTTTCTCCCAGCGACATCCCCTTGAGGGTGGGCTCGGTGTCTCCTCTCTGCCTTGTCTGGCCTCTGAGTATGCTGTCTGTGCCCGGCCCCCTCAGGCCCCGAGGGAAGCCCCTCTGTTGTGCTCTGAGTGATGGAGAAGCTCCAAAGTGGGGTGCAGAGGGGGGAAGGGTGCTCAGGGCTTCCACGGAGAGAGCTCAGGAGGTGATCCGGAGTAAAGCTGATGAAGGAGGACTCAGGAAAGAGAAGCATCAATAACAAGGCAAGAATATAAAGGCCAAGAGCCCTATTTCCATCCGTAGCCCCAGGAAGGGGCTCCCAAGGCCTCCGTGGTGGCAGCTGGGGCAGCCGTGAAAACAGGGAGCCAGGACTTTAGTCTCAGAATAGGGAGTGCGGTGTCTCCCTCTGGCTGCCTTGAGGCCCATGCTTGTTTGCATGGCTGATGTTTTGTTTTGTTTTGTTTTGTATTGTATTGTATTGTTTTGTTTTTTAATGTAAAACTCCACCTCAGATGGAAATGACCAGGAGGTGGGAAATGACCGGGAATGAATGAGCCTGGTGGCTGGCAGGGATCCTGTAGGGGTCGGTGGCTCGGTCAGCAAGGACTCCGGGACAGGCCAACTTGTGTCGCTGATAAAACAGCAAGAAAGGGCCTACTGGGTGCCGGACACATGCTCTGGTCTGATGTGTGATCGCCTCTTCCCAGACGTTCGGTCTGAAGACCTCCAAGTTCATGTAACTGGCCTTCACCTCCAAGTCAGGGTTTTCACCTGCTCCACTTGGCCCAGAACCCCAAGTCTGAGCCCTTTCTTCCCAGAGGCTGGTGGGGCCTTTGGGGGAAAAGGTGGAGGGTGACGCGAGGAGGCCGGTGGTCCGGAGTGGGGGAGGGGGGCACGGAGTGATGGACATCATGGCCCAGCAGCAGTAGCTCTCCGGTGGCCAGAGTGGGGGCTGGGTGCTCCCTCGGAGAGAGGGAAGAGGAGGCGCTGGGGACATGATCCGGTGCCTCCTCGGTCCCTCTGCTGTGACAGGCTGCTCAAGACAGCAGGAAGGGGACGTGGCCTGCGGCTAAGTTCTGCTCTCTTGGAGAGCCAGGAGTGTGTCACCGAAAATAACTCAAGGTTGGAGAACGCCAGGGTCCCTGCCCGGGCCCTCCAAAATCTCTCTCCCCCATCTGCCTCGGAATTAGGTTTTCCTCGGGACACCTGAAGCTGGAGCTGACGGTTTCTACTCTGTGCTAGAAGTTTCTGTTTTCTTGCAGGTAAATGGGGAGAATATGGTCACTTCCTTTAAGTCTTTGCTCAAGTGTCAGTTCCGTGAACTCCTGAAATCAGGGTTGTTTCAAACTGTAACTCTGCTCCCAGCCCTCTTGATCCCCTTCGCTCCTTTATTTTGTTTCATAGCACTCTCTCCCTCCCTTCCTTCCTTCCTTCCTTCCTTCCTTCCTTCCTTCCTTCCTCCCTTCCTTCCCCCCTCCCTTCCTTCCCCCCTCCCTCCCTTCTTCCTTCCTTCCTCCCTCCCTTCTTCCTTCCTTCCTTTCTTTCTTTCTTTCTTTCTTTCTTTCTTTCTTTCTTTCTTTCTTTCTTCTTTTTAAGTTTACATCCAAGTTAGTTAGCATATAGTATAATAATGATTTCAGGTTAGAAGCCAGTGACTCATCCCCTGTGTATAGCACCCAGTGCTCATCCCAACAAGTGTCCTCCTTAATGCCCCTTGCCCATTTAGCCCATCCCCCTACCCACCACCCCTCCAGCAACCCTTACTGTGTTCTCTTTATTTAAGAGTCTTTTATGTTTTGTCCCCTGCTTGTTTTTATATTAGTTTATATTCTTTTTGCCTCCCTTCCCTTACGTTCATCAGTTTTGTATCTTAAATTCCACATATGAGTGAAATCATAGGAGGTTTGTCTTTCTCTAATTTCGCCTAGCATAATACCCTCCAGTTCCATCCACGTAGTTGCAAATGGCAAGATTTCATTCTTTTGACTGCCAAATAATATTCCATTATATGTGTATGTGTATGTGTGTGTGTATATATTACACACACATATATGTATATATATATATGTACATATATGTGTGTGTGTATATATGTATGTATATATACACACATATACATATACATACATTCATATATCTGTCGATGGACACTTGGGCTCTTTCCATACTTTGGCTATTGTCGATAGTGCTCCTATAAACATTGGGGAGCACGTGTCCTTTTGAAACAGCACACCCGTATCCCTTGGATAAATACCTAGTGACACTTCTCACTTTCTTATATAGTGTTCTATCACTTATCTGTCTGTCTGTCTGTCTATTCATCTATTATCTATCTACTATCTATCTACCATAGATATCTGTTTGTCTATAATCTATCTACCTACCTATCACCATCATTTATCTGTTTATTTTTATCCCCATACTAGTGCCATGGCGCGGGGTATTTGCCTGCTCTGTTCTCCACGCCCGCAGCCCCCAGCGCAGTGCCAGGCTCCTAAGAGGCACCGAAATGTTTGTCGGGTAACCGAGTGAGTCGCATTGTTGTAAAGATGCATTACCCACGTTACTGTATGTAAAGCATTCGGCAGGGTCGCCAGCACCTTATTATTATTGCCGCTGCTGTTTGTTAGATGGGAGTTGTGCAGATCCCTCAGCCTCTCCGGCTGTCTCTCCATCTGTAAAACCAGCAGCTCGAATCACTGGATGGTCCCTGGGCTTCCTTCAGTCTGTAAAAAGTCGGCAGTTCCAGGACCTTCGTGCCCCCAGATGCTCAGCCACGGAAGTTCTTCCCAAAGCCCACCTGAAACTTCTCAGTAGCAGCTCTGCTGGGCTTGGGGGTGCTGAGCACCCCTTGGGAGGCAGCTCTTCCTCTGTTTCTTTTGACAGATCAGCACGGGGCGCAGCTGGGAGACCGTGAGTCAGCTCACTACTTCTTAGAACGGTTTCCATTCAGATACTTCTATGTTTTATTTTAATTGGCTTTTGACATGCTGTTTCATAACGTTTTATTGTGTTCAATAGAGGCGATTCATTATGTGCATAATTAGAAGCCATTTGATTTTAACTTCTTTGGTAAGAGTTTTCACGGAGCAAAAGTTCGGCAAATGAAAATTTTGCCGCACCGGGTGCCTTGATTTGGCGTTTTGGACACATGGTCCTTGGAGGTGAAGGTTGACACTGTCCTGTCCTGGGTGGGGCTCTGGTCCCTGGCCTTGGACGTTCCCTACAGGAACAGGGTCATACACCTCAGAGGGCCCTGGGAGCATCTGTTTTTAGGGGCTCAGGTTGACAGGACTAAGACAGCCTTCACAGGGTCTGGACCTTTTCTCTCAGAATCCCCCTCTGAAAGAAGCATCCTGGAACCCCTTGTTTCCTCATAGCCGACTCTGTGGGGGAAGTTTCAGAGGTCAAGCCAGCTTCACACTCCTGGAATTTGGTATTTGGTATTCACTGAGTAACTGGGATGGCCTCGGAGGAGGGGAGAGGGACAGGTCTGGCCAGTTCTGTGGTGTTGTTTATACTTGAGATTACCTCACAGGTCCCAACCCGCTTCCCCGCCCCATCTGGTGGGGGCTGGCCCTCAGCCTGCCGGCCCCCTTTTGCCCACATGCCGGGGAAGCCGGGGGCCAACATGGATCTCCCTGTGGACATCAGCTGAATCTGGAAGCCTCACCCCTCAGGAGACGATGGCAAGGGACGGCAGCCGGGTGAGTGTCCCCGGGCCTTGGGCCAAAACTTCCCGGCAGTGAGGAAGCAGGGACAGGGCTGGGAGGTAGGTGGGGCGCCACCTGTATGCCTCTGGTTTGGGGGGCAGATTGAGTGTGGTTTTCCTCATTTGAAGCTACTTGGGATTGAGACTGTTTGGCCTCCTTTTATCCTGGTTTCTAGGAGGGGCCCCTGGGAGGAGCGGACGGGATTTGGGATCTGCTCAGGAAGCACCACCGGGCTGTGCCTGAAGTTTGGGCTCCCGCTCTGTGTCCTGGGAGCACCCTGGCCAGGGCATTAATGCTGTTAGATCATCACTTTTGCTGGTTTGAGAAATCACCGAACCTTGGCCTTCTAACTGGATTTCGGCGTTATCCCGGCCAACCCCCTCACTAGACTCCTAAGCCATCCTAGAAAAAGTGACTTTCTATGAGTATTTGGGACCTTCAAGGAGACTTGTCATTATCCTTTGGTTACTTTCAGGCTTCATAACATCCATGCTTGGAAAGGGCTTCCTTATGTCTAACCATGATTCCTTCTGCTACAACTCAGGTTCCTTACCTCTTCTTCTGCTCTTGTCGGTGGTAGAGAGCGGCTAGAATGTCGTCTGTGGAAAAGCCAGTTATATGCACGTGAAGGCGTCCGGAGGTTTTGTTCCACTGTGCCTCAGCTCTCTTTCCTCGAGGGACGGACTTCTTGTGCTGTAATTTCTCCTTAGGTCTTGCTTTCTCCTCCTCTCCACCTTCTTTTTTTCTTTACCGACATCCTCTTCTACCGACGCAGAATCGGAGACTCCGGGAAGGATGGGGCAGCTCTGGGTTTGAGAAGGATCAGCTCAGCCTACATTCTGGCTTGGCGTTGACTTGTGGGCCACTCTGAACCCAAGACGCGTTTCTGCAACTTTCACTGTCACCTTTTCCGCCATTCTTCCAGCCCCCTCTTGACTTTTCTTTGCCGTGCTTCCCTTTTGACTTCTGCACTGTTCTCCTTGGTTCCTGTCTCCACCTCACCAAGGTCACTGGGTCCCAGGCGTCTCGGGTCACTGGAGCCTCTCGTGAGCAGTAAGGGCAACGCATAGGGCAGAATGGAGTTTTGTCTGAGATTGTGGGGAAGGTGAACCCACAGTCACAGCCATGGGGCATGTTTGTTGGTGACTTTCTGGGAGCCTGCCCTTGATGATCCCTAAATACAGAGGATGAGAAGGGCTGATTTGTCTGAAGGAGGGTAGGGCCAGTCCCCGGGCAGGGTCATAGAGGTGACCTCTGCTTATGACGCTCATCTTTCCAGAGGTAGGGACCAACAATGGAAGGTCACTGGAGGGGCACAGTGGCGAGAACAGACTTTTCCTTCCCGATGGAAGAGGTGTTAAGAGGTGTTGTAGGTGCCCTGTTCATTGTGGGAGCCTGTCCTAGCTTACTTTGGAATGAAAGAATTGGACCACTCTTCCCTCATTTAAGGTGCTTAAAGTCACCCCCTTGTTTAGGGTAGGACCTCCAAGATAGTGACATTGAGGTGGGGAGCAGGGGGAGCTCCCGGGGGTTCGTAATCTTACCTGCCGCAGATTATTTCAGATCGATTAGTTGAATAGGAGCAGACTGGGAGAAACTGGTTGGCTAAGTCCGTGCCTTCTCTCGGAGGGCTCCACCACAGGGAGATGGACGTTGTGGCTTTTGTCCTTCAGCTCCTTAAAGTAGTGAGGCAGATGATGGGCAACGGACGTGAGCCTGATGAAGTTCCTGTGCACATCGGTTGGGTCTTCAGGGGGACCTTGGACAGGAGGTAGAGAAGGCTCACAGCCTCTCTGTCTTCAGAGGAGGCGCTTCCTCCTCGGTATCATCCTCTAGGGGCTAGTCCTGACTCCCCTAACAACGTGTACAAATATCTCTTCTCCGTGCCTCAGGTTTTCCACCTACCAAAGAAAAGGGTTGGACAAATGCTTCCCCCCACTCCCTCTGGCCCCTTTCTGGCTCCGTGACGGTCTTTGGAATTATACAGAGTGGGGTCGGAGGTGCACCACACTGGATATGTGCATTTGTTCTTGAACAATAGTGTGTGTTTTGTGGTTTTTTTCCAAAAGGTGTCACATTCTTCATGCTTACAGAAGTGCAATGCTTATTACAGAAAACCGAATGGACCCATTGATAAAACAATAAGACAGTGTAGACGGGTCTTCTTCAAATAGACCAGGTTCTCAGGCAATCAGTCCAAGACCACAGATGCTGTGGACTTGAGAGCAGCTGGTGGTCCCAGGTCGGGTCCAGGATGAGGCACCCTCCCCTCAGGGGGCTGGGCAGGCTCCTAAGACGGAAGGCCAATAGGCTCCGGTCACCGCGCCATCAACCCCATAGTGCAGGCTCCCCCCGGACCCTTGGCACCTGCTCTTTGCCCTTCTAGGCATGCTGCCCTCCCCAGAGACCTCTGTGTTCCATGTTATCATTGGTGCTGAGCAGCCTTTCACCTGGCCTGTCCCACCTGCCCCTCCCCCCCCCCGCCCCCGCATTGTCCCTGTGACTTGGCAAATGTGAACGAGAATGTGTGGGAGTGTGTGTATGGGGCTGCAGGTTGGGGTGCTGGGTGGGAAGGCCGACTGATGTAACAATAGCCACTTAGCTTAAGTGTGTTGTTTTGGCAAAACAGCTTCCTCTTGGTACAGCAACAGCGGGGTGGACTGTGCCCAGCCAGGCAGGCAGGGTGCTGCAGGGAGGGGTGAGGGAAGCCGGCAGAGGGAACCCGGGGCTTTGGCAGGACCTTGGCAGGACCATGTGGAGTGTGCCTCCTCTGATAGGACCATCGGAGAGCCTCCGTTAAGTACCAGCCCTGAACTGTGTCACCACCCCAGCATTGGCGTGGGAGGGAAAGGGGGGGGGGAACTGAGGCCGCCAGCCCCCTGGGCAATCAAATATTAGTTGCTTGGCAGTAACAGGCCCTTGATGTTCTTTAAAGTCTTGATGAATGAACACATGCATGAATGAATAAACTGATGAATGGACAAGAAGGTGTTTTGATTCTGGTCTAACGGGGATCCCCGAGGCTTTTTCATGAGGCACCGTAAATTAGAAGGCACTTTAATGCTCACCCAGGCCGGTCATTTTCAAGTTCTTTGTAGCCGCAGCCTCTTTGGTTCAAATGAAATCGTATGTGGGGCCCATTGTACAAACTGCAAAGTGGGTCTCCTCTGTTTGAAGTGGGGTGAAGGACCCCAAGCCCTTTCCCTGCTACAATGGTCACTGAGACATCTCCACGGAACCTCTAATGCTCCGGGAACACTGCTTGAAAACAGCTGATCGTCTGCTCCCTTCATTTGCTAGATCGGGAGCTGAGACTCCGAGAGGGATGCCGCTGTCCTTTAGGTCATGTGGATATGGAAGCAGAGCAAGCCTCCCCTGGGTCTTCCAGGCCTGGGACAAGGGACGCCTCCACTCGGCTTCTTAGTCTGAAGCCCAGTGTGATGCCAGGGGTTCCCCAGTTTGGAAGGAGGTGCTGGCGAATCTGCCTGTGCTCTGAGGGGAGCCTGTATTTGTGGGATTTCTCCGGGTTCAGGGAGAGGGGGCAGTGGGACGGAGCCCTGTGTACCTGGAGGAACAACGAAGCCTGGGTTGAGCAGTAAGGATGGGGAAGAAGCATGATCCACTCCGTCCCAGTTCAGACCGGTTCCTTGGAGACCAGTTCAGTCCAGTCCAGTCCACAGTAGAATGGGTTCAGGCCTCCCCCCCACCGTGGCCCAGGGGCTCCCCAGCCTCCCAACAGGCCAGGGGGCCTTTTAGCTTCCTTGTACCTTTTAGTGCCTCCCGTAAGGACTGGGGGCATCTCTCCCTGCCTAGCCCAGGCTGGGGGCCTGCCTATGCCTCCCACTCTGAACATGCTTGATACTCACTGCGAGAGAGAAGCTCTCACAGGGGCCCCAGTCTGGTGAGGAGTCCTTCGCCATCGGAGCCTGGTAAGGGGTGGTGGGAAAGCACACTGATGTGTAGCAGCCGGAGAACGGGAGGCAGAAGGTTAGGGTTCGGGTCCCGGCATCACCCCCGACTGGCTGTATAACCTTAGACGAATCCCATTGCCTTTCTGGGTCTTCATCGCCTTCTCAAGTGAGGTGATGCAGGCTGTATGAAGGGATGGCCCAGGGCAGAGGAGGGAGGCCCCACCAGCTTGGGCTGGACTTGAACGGGCCCTGACGGACCTGGCCTTGGGACACGAAGTCATGTTATCATTGCTGCCTGCCGCCCAGGTGGACATTCTTCGGGTCTCGAGGGAACCCTTTCCTAGGCTCTTCTCCCTGGCATTGCCGGCTGGGCCTGCAGGAGACCCAGAGAGGTCAAAGGCGGGACCGCTCGGGCTCTTGTTCACTCACTGCCAGCCCCCACCAGGTCGGGGCCCACGGGACAGAGACTGCCACCAGAAACCATACCTGGGGTGGGGAATCTGCCCCTGGAAGCTGTGGAATAGAGGGCCGCAGACTAGGTGCAAGGGGCCCTGGGTTTTAGTCCCTATTCTGCTGTAAGAGGTACCTAAGTGACTCTGGGGAGAGCACACAAATGTTTCAGGCTTCTACTTCCTTGACTGTAAAATGGGAATAATAATTCTTATTGACTTCTGTTCAGGAAAGTGCTTGGAAAGAACCCCAGAGCTGGGCACTGCTCTTCTCAGCCCTCTCCCTGGCCTGTTGCTCGCTGCCTTCCCGTGGATCCCTGCTCCGCCGGCCTTCAGGCCAGGCCACCTCAGGCCCCAGGACACCCCCAGGGGTCTATTGTGAGTAGGGACCCCTGGGGACTGCAGAGGCCCAGGCAGGTGGTGGCGGCGACAGCCTGGGGTATAGGCCTGGTCTGGGATACAGTGAGGGCTCACGACTGTATTACCCCAGGGGCTCACCTCAGAGAGCACCCTAGGGGGAGGAGGGCAGGGAGGGGCAGGGCCAGGGAAGAGTGGCTGGCAGTGCTCCGCCAGGGAAACGGTCCAGATTCAGCTACGCTCTGGCTGCGCCCTGTCCATCTGCCCTGCGTGCGGGCTGGGGAGAGCCTGGAGTCGGCCATCTGCGTTCCATTCTGGGTCTTCTGCTCACTGGCAAAGGCCAGGATTGGGCCGGTTCTGGTCCCAGCTCAGGCCCTTGTATCTTGGGACTGTGGGCAAGAAGCCTCCTCTCTCCCTCTCCCCCACCTACTCCAGGCATCCGCTCTGAGGGTGAGGCCAGGCCACCAGGAGGGAGGCTGGATGACAGCAGTTGCTCTCCAGGAATTGAGGAAAGGAAATGAGTTGCTGCTGTTGCAGGTTAGACAGCAGGAAGAACTTCCAGCAGGGTGGGGCGGCAGGCCGTGAAATGGGTAAAGAAGGATGGCGGTGGAATCTTCTATTCCAGTGGCCCCTGGAGACCTCTTCCCAGCCTCCTGTGATGGTCCGGGTTGAGGTTCGGAGTCAGGGAGGTAGAGCGGACAGCCTCCCTGTGGAGGCTGCTTTCCTTGGGTCTTGGGGCTGTCTTTCCACCCTGCTGTCCCTGCTGGGGTTCACGTTCCCCACATGGCAACTCTCCTGTGGGACTGGGGCTCGGGCCTCTTCTCTTGCCCTGGTCTTCGGGGCCTGAGACTCTGTACGTGCCTCCCCCCGGCTCTGGTGCCAGAGGGCTTGCTCTACGGAGGCCAGGACTCCCAGGACGCCCAGGTCTTTTCTTGGATATCGCCCTGTCAATCCCCACACGCCTACTCCCCAGCCCTGGGCAGACTTTGTGCTGGGCTGAGGCTCAAAGTCAGCGGCTTTAGAGTCTGGCCGGGGACTACTCACCCCCTTGGGTACCGAGCCCAAGATTAGTCCCATTTTACATGCCCCAGCTCTCTCTGGACTCCGAGAAGAGGGACCCATGGGAGTCTCCTGCCTAGACCCTCGCTTGCCTGCTCAGGGGCTCTTCCGGCTGCTTCCTGTGCGCCAAGGCCGTGGGTGGGCACGCTGGGACCTACCGTGCAGGTGGAACATTGGGGGGAAGGTTGAGCAAGGCTCAGGAGGTACCCCCCCCCCCCCCACCCTGTTGCCTTTCTGGCTACTCCAGGCTTCCCGCTGTGCCTGCCCACCCCCGCCGCTAGCTACCCCTCCGGTCTCATTCCCTCCCCCTAGCCTTCCCATCATCCCCCTCTGGGCCTCCACCTGCTGTGGCCCCCTTTGTTCCTGCCGTGGTGATGTGGTACCGGGACCAGGGCCCCGGGGTCCTGCTCAGGTGGGGACAACCTGAACTCTTGAATGAAAATCAGAGGCTTATGATAAGTCCCTGCAAGCCCACCAATCAGTTCAGCGGCTTTGGGCATGCTCTCTAGTCCCCTGCACCCAGTTTCCTCACGTATTAACTGGGGATCGTGGTTCCTGCCCAGTTTGCTAGCAAGGCCCTGTGAGAATCACATGAAATAATGAGTGAGTGTGGAAGCTGTTTGCACACCGTGAGCCTCAAGGAAGGGAAGGAAGTCACTGGGGACACTCGTGATACTCTGGGTCCAGACTCTACCTGCTCTTAGTCGGTCTGGCCGGGACCCCAGCCCTGTCACTTACCTGAGATGTGAGTTTGGGCATCTTCTTAACCTCTCCGGACGGTGGTTTCAAGATCTGTTAAATGGGGCTCACACTAACAGCTGTAAAGAGCTTTGATGAGGTTGAGATGGGATCCAGTTAAGTTCCTAACAGGCTGCCACATTTGTTGTGGTGTGCCACACATTTATAGACCAGGTTCTTTCGTGTGTATCCTGCGGTGATCTGGGGGAAGGAGGCGAGATCGGTCCCATGTTACCCGTGTGGAGATAGACTGAAGTATTCACTTACTTGCCCAAGGCAGCCCGTTCGGGAATGGATGCGGTCATATTTGAGCACGCATTTTTCTATTTCAAGTCCGTTGTCTTCAACAAACAGACACCCACTGTCACAGCTGATGGTCCCCAAGTCCTTACTTTCCATATGGCGTCTAAAACAAACAGCGCTGTGAAGCAGGGTCATTGGCTCACCTTACAAATGCGGAATCTGAGGTACAAAGAGGTTAAGTCACTGGCCCGGAGTCACTTGCTGGCGTGGGGAGTGCTTGATGACTGGCAGACTGTCTCTCCTGTCCCCTGGCTCCCCCAGGTCCTGGCAAGTGCAGCACCCACCCGTGATTCCTGCCAGAAAGAAGGTCCACAAGACTGAGATCCCTGTGGAACCACCAGCCCCACTTCCAGGCTCCCCATGGTGCTCCCAGCCCTGCAAGGGCCCAGCTCCCAGTTCTCAGGCCATGCCACAAATGCAGGAGGCACGGGGCTCTAAACAGTCTGGGTCTTAGGAGGGCCTTCGTCTGGCCTTTAGCTCCCTAAGATGAGCTCCCGCCACCTTTCGGCCCTTTGGTCATGCCTCGTGGCTGTTGACGTTCATCCAGGTGGGTGCTGTGTGGGCCAAGGCGAAGGCAGAGAGAAATGGTCATTTCCTGCCCAGCCCCCATGTGCCAGATACAGGCAAGACATTTTCTATTTTATCTCACTGAATCCTCAGCATCATTAGTCCTATCCTACAGACTAAGAGAAAGAAAGGTTCGGTGGCTTGCCCGAAGTCACGCTGCTGGCTGCAGGATCGAGACCCGGGTCTGCCTGCCTCCGAAGCCATCGGCTGTCAGCTGACGCATGCTGTATTTTCAACACATCCTCAGCGCCTCTCTTGCCCCCTCCCCCACCCCAAGTCCTGTTCCCCTTGGAGCGTCTAGGGGCTCACCTGTCTTCATTTTATGGAAGTCTAGTGTCTGAATCCGAGCTCTGGTTCAGCGGTGTCGGCTGCAGCCCATCTTCGGGTCCCGGAACACATACAAGTGTGTCCCTGCTCAGCTGGCGGGGCCACCTGGGTCCACGTGTATTTACCCACATCCATTAATTAACCCCAGTAACTCCCTGGGATAATGGCTCCTGGTCCCTGCCCGAGGGAAACCCGAGTGTGGTCAGGGACTGGAGATTCCTTCTTGAATTCATCTCGCGGCCTCGAGAACAATGAGGAAGTGACCAAACCAATTACCTCTGACTCTTAGAAAAGGGAGTTTTAAAAAAGGAAAACAAGAAGCCCCTGCGGGGTAGAGATGATGGTGTTGCTTTGGGCCGATGTGCTAACGAGGAGGACTTTTTCTTAACTGGTTTGCTTACTAATGACAAATGTTAAGCATGGTGGCAGGTGAGGGTTGCGAACAGGTCCCAGCGGTCCCAAGCCTGTCCCCTCCACACAACCCTGCCGACTGTGCCCCCCCCCCCCCCCGCCCCCTTCCACTCCTTCTCCTGGGCTGCCTTCCTGAGCAGCCCAGTCAGTGCTCAGCAGAACTTGGGACGAGGGGCAGGTGCGGTCCCTGCACCAGGTCAATTCCCAGCTACCCCTGCTGCCCCTGGGGACTTCCGGAGGGGGCTTAAGAGGTAGAGACGGTACAAGGGGCCTGAGGGAGGTGACAGGGACCGGGGGCCCTGCAGGACTGCCCACCCGCTCCCTCTTAGATTTAGAGCACCCCAGAGGCTCCGCTTTCCAGGAAGGAACAGGCCCCACCTTCACGGATGGCCTCCTAAGACCAGCTGCTGCACTGTCACCCTCGTCCCTCCTCAGAGAGGCAGGAGAGCCTCGTGGTCGGGTTGGCCACCGAGCCTGACTCTCTGGACTCCCCCTCTGGCCCTGCCACTCGCCAGCTATGACGGCATGGTCACATTGCTTAGTGTCTCTGCTTCTGTTTCCCTTGTGCAAAATGGGGGTGACGGGCTGTTGTGAGGGTGAAGTGAGTGAATACATCTAAAGCTCTGAGAGCACGGGAAGTCCTCTGTCCCTGTCTGTTAGAGCAGACGACTCCAGCGGCAGCTGCGTAGGGTTGAGGATCTTGTGCAAGAGGGATGGACTCCTACCCCAGCCCGTACCTTCTTTTGGCTTTGCCTCTCCCGTTTCCCTGACGCGCTGGTGAATCGGTACATGTGCGCCCACGCGAGTGCGTGTGGGTGCAGGTGCGTGAGTGAAAGAGAATTCTGGGGTCACTGAGAATGGTGGGCTACAAGGCAGGCCAGGGTTTTTCCTTGAGTGAGTGCTTTCCACACTCTTCAATGACAGCTCGTAGTAAGAACGTGGTTTTCTCAATCTGGGGCCCACAAAAGACAGGGGCAGGGTGTGGGGTGAGAGAAGTGAAGAGGGGCCGAAAGAGTGATTACTTCCCCCACCGGGGACCACACCTCCCTGAGCGACTCTCAGAGCGAGGGTCCCTATACCCAGGTAGCCAAAGCAAGGGCCCCCAAGCCCCAAGCGGATGGCCCACGGCCCTCTGCCCGCTCCGTAGATTCCCGTGATGGGAGAGGGGCGTAGGGAGCTGGGGAGAGTAGGGTTTTGGAACTTGCACTCCATCCTGAGACACTCTTCTTCTCAGATGCTTCCCTGCCAGGGGGTGGTGGTGGTGGTTGGGGGGAGGGGGTTGCGGGGAGTTGCTCAACCCCTGGCCACTTGCCCTGGGGCATTTATCTGCTGGCTTAGCAGGGCTGACAGCTGGGGAGTAGCTTCTCAGGGGAGTAGCCTGAGGGATGCCCTTCATTCTGTTTTCAGAATGCTTCCCCGGCAAGGACGTCTCCAGCCCGGGCATCCCCTTCCAGGTCAGCATCCGGCAGGTCATTGTCCGCCAGGTCAGCCTCCACGGCCTCCTCTCCGACGAGAGTGTACCTTGTTAGAGCAACACCAGTGGGGGCCGTGCCCATCCGGGCATCTCCTGCCAGGTCGGCCCCAGCCACCAGGGAGAGCCCAGGTAAGGGGGACGCTGCGCGGAAGGCAAGAGCACAGGGAAGGAGTCGATGGGTGGGGAGGAGGGGGGAACAGTCAGACGTGGGCAGGGGGGGCCCGGGGAGGTAGGGGCCAAAAGGAGCCATCCCATGCAAGCCCGAGACCGTGGAAAATTGTGGCCACCGGGGTAGGGGAGAAGAAACCAGGTCCAACGAAGCAGCTGTAACTTTGGGGGCCGGGCAGCCTGGGTCAGAGGACAGATTTGGAGAGCTGGGGTTAGAGAGCCCGGTTAGAGACTGGGGTTCTTTCCTCAGGCCGCCCCGTGGGTCTGCCGGGAGGCCAGGGTCTGCCCTAGAGCAGGGTCCTGATCACGGGTCCATCTGTGGTAGAGGAGGAAAGGGAGAGATTCTGACCAGGTAGGCGCTCTCACACCCCAACTCTCCAAACTGGCTTCTGTGGTTCAGGTGCTGGATGGAAGTCACAGCGGCCAGATGGGCCTTGGGGCTGGCTCTGCCCCTAACAGAACAGTGTTCCTGCCCATCCTTACACTGCCCTCCTCCTATCCTAGACTTCGGCCTGTCCCCACCACCACAATACAGACTGGCCCGGAGAATTATCCATATGTGGGGTCCCTTTCACAGTCTTGCCCTCCTCAAGGGCTGGTGAGGGACCCTCGGGCCGCGGCCTCTGGAATCAGACACACTTCATTTGAATCCCTGCTCTGCCATTCACTAACCAAGTAACCTTGAGCAAGTTCTTTACCTTTTTGCGAACCCCAGTTCCCCCGCCTCTAAAATGAGCCTGGTAACGCGCAGCTCACACGGATGCCTTGAGAATTACATGAGAGAACGCTTGCGAATGCCTGGCTGGCCCGTAGTAGGTGCTCAGTGAAAGGGAGCTGCAGGGACTGGGTGGGGTCCTAACGGGGCCCTCCCAGGCCAGCCTGCTTCCTTCTCCCTCCTCCGCTCCACCGGACCCCTCTCAACAGCCTTACCCTCCCCTGCTCCTGCCCTGTCCCTAGGTGTCAGCTTGCCCAAGTTCACCTGGCAGGAGGGCCAGAAGCGGCTGCCACTCATCGGATGTATCCTCCTCCTCATCGCCCTCGTGGTGTCGCTCATCATCCTCTGTGAGTTTCACGGAGGGAGCAGGGGCGGGCTCTGGCCATGGCAGGCTGGAGCGGGGTCCCCGGATGGGGGTGCGGCGCGGGGAGTCCTGAGTGGGGAACGCACACTCGCTGGCTACCGTGCCCCCCGGAGACACTCCTGCAAATGGCCTTGGACCACAGGGCCTGCAGGCCCCTTTGAGGACACGGGGTGAAGGGGAACCGGGCTCGGGCTTCGTCTGTGCTACTTCCTGGGCATCTTGCCCGGGAGAGTGAACCACTCTGAGCTCGGCTGCTGCATCTTCGGATGGGGTTAAATTCATTCAGTTCGTTTGACTTACTCTGTGCCCTGTCCGTGCTCATAAAGACTTCACTGGGTTATGAGGAATAAATGAGATGAGGGCACGAAATCTAAAAGTTCTCATTATTTTTTTAAAAACTAAAAAAAAAAAAAAAAAACCAAAAAAAAAACAACAAAAAAAAACCAACAAAAAACCAACAAACCAAAAAACAGAGTAGAGAAAGTCAAGCATTTTCAGACAATGAGATAAAGTGCTCAGGGGCTTAGGCTTCCTTAACATCCCCACCCCCCAAAACACCCCACACATGTACTTTAGAAAAGATACCCAGGACAGGGTCTGGGGCTTTCTGCTGGGGAGTCCACCGTGGGCCCAGCACAGCGTGGGACCTTAGGAGGGAGCACACATCAGGCCACACTGTCCTCAGGGAGATCACAGTCTTCTGAGGGACACAGCTGGAAAATTAAGGTCACATGTGACCGTCAGGAACAGGTGACAGCTGCGTGGACTGGGGCGGTAGAGGCCAGCTCACGAAGGGTCAGGTGACGGCCTGGAAGACAGGACGGCATGTTGACAGGGGATCTGAGCAGGATGAGCAGCTGCAGGAAACATAGGGGGCAGGTGGGCAAGGTCGGCGTGGGGAGAGGGAAGGGACCCACTTAGCCAGAGAGGGAAAAATACTATTTGGGGCCGTGGGGGCCGTCTGGGTATGGCTGGGCCCCACTGTAGAGAGCTTGAAATGCCAGGCCGGGGGTTAGGCTTCTGTTAAAGAGGTAGCACATGTGGTGAGGAGCCGGCTGGACCACTGCACGGAAACACGGGCTGGCCAGGCTGCTCCAGGGAGGAGATGACACGGGGGGAGCTAGTGTGTTGGTTAAGGGCATGCCCCGCCCCCCCCGCCCACCATAGCATCCGGGCTCTGCCACTTACCAGCTGTGCGACCACAGCAAATGGATTAACTTCAAGCCTCAGTGTCCCCACATGCCTGACAAGGTGACGGCCTCACCGTCACGACGCACATAAAGGTCTCAGCCCGGTGCCTGCCACATGGTGTCCATGTGAACCTCCAGCCAGGACTTGCTGCCCCTCCCACACAGGGCAGTGCTCCGGGGAACCCCCCCCCGGCCATCCTCTGAGAGGGGAATGACCCCTGAAGGGATGAGATGGCATCCAAGGGCACCCCCCCTGGATAGGCTTATAGTCATGGTGTGGTTTCACAACGTTTCTTGAAGTCCCCTGACTGTCAAGGTGGCCCCTCCATTCAGAGGGGGACTGACCCGGGTTCCCGGGAGCCTCAGTGCCCAGGACGTGGGAGGGGGAAGACCAGGGCACAGAGAGGAAGGGCAAGTCCAAAACATTAGGTGGCATTTGTGCCGGGGTCTGGAAGGACAGACACACAAGGGTGACCTTCACCTTGGGTAACTGAGCGCGTGGTAGGGTCAGTGGGGGAAGCAGGGGGTCAGGCTGAGGAGGAGATTGAAGACGAGGGGCAGGGTGAGGAGTTAGAACTCGGGTTTCTTGGGCACTCGAGGGAAGCTGTCTCCAGGCAGCAGGGATGGGACTCCCAGTTTGAGAAGAGGTTGGTGTTTGAGACAGAGGGAGTCACGAGGCTGACTTTCACACGTGGTTTGTGAAGCTTGTGCATTTGGGAATCAGCCACCTAGAATTTTTCTTTGAATGGGAAGACATTTAAAGGCATAAAGACAAGTAATGGGACAAGAACTGAGCAAAGGACACATCCCTTGGTTAGGGGAGAAAGAGAAGGAAGGAAATCCAGGAGTTTCTGGGACTAAGGAATGGCCTTGGAGAAGACAGGATGGCTAGTGCTTGTGTGTGGGGACTGTGGAGACAGAAATGTCTCTGCCATGACCCACAGAGCAGAGATGAAGGGATGCCAGAGGGGCTCTGAGAGGGGGGCTCTGGGATGCTGGAGGAGGGCTTTCTCTGGTCACAACTCTGGCCCATGTAGGGCATGGGAGCTTCCAAAGCAGTACCCGCCTCCACACCTCCCTCTCCCTCTCTGTCCCTCTCTGTCTCTCTCTTTGTCCCTCCCTCTTTCTTTCTCTCTCTCTCTCTCTCTCTCTGGGTGGCTGCTTGAGTCTGCCTGGTGCTATCCTGCTTGCAGGAGCTTTCCAGAGCATTCTGGAGCATTCCTGAGCAGCCTTTCTCTCCATACAGATGGGGGAAGAGAGCCCCAGAGTCCAAGAGGGATTGCAGGTCGGTGTCTCAGAACCCCCAGGGCCTCGGGCTGCTTAGCGTCTGGTCTCCCGGGGGCTGGCGGTGACCCGGCTGTCTGCTTCGCTGTTTTCCAGTCTACTTCTGGCGGGGCCACACAGGAATCAAGTACAAGGAGCCAGTGGAGAGCTGCCCCATACATGCCGTGCGCTGTGATGGGGTCGTGGACTGTAAGCTGAGAAGTGATGAGCTGGGCTGTGGTAAGGACGCTGGGCACGGGTGCGTGTGTGGGAGGGTGTGCGTGCACACTGCAAACCGCCCATCAGCTTGAATAGGGGGCAGTGGACAGAGAGCCGGAGGACCTGGGCTCTGGTCACAGTAGCCTTGGGTCTGAAACCTGGCTTGGGGTGCTGTGTGACTTGGGCAAGTCACTTACCTTCTCTGGGCTTCAGTTTCTTAATTTGTGAAATGGGCGAGATTAGTAGTTCTCAGGATCTGTCTACTCCCGAGTAGCAGACAAAATGGAGGTGCTCTGGCCGGAGGCAGGTGTGGGGTCCAGAGCCCCGTCCACATGCCCCTGCTCTTTGCCCAGCAGGTGACCCCTGACTTGGCACCCCCTGTGGTTTCGTAAAGTCAGTTTGTCAACAGCTGGCCTAGATGAGCACAAAGGTCTCTTGGAGCCCTGATCCTCAGTGCTTTCTCGGTGCGTTGTCTATGTATAGCCCCGATGCAGGTGTCTGTGGGTGCATGTCGCCTGTGTGTTTATGCGTATCATTGCCCATAAGCACGTGTCTCTGTGACTGAACACGCAGTCGGATCACAGACCCTATTCCCCTTGTCACTCTCTCGTTTGGGCATGTCACTGCCCTCTTGGGGTGCTGCCTCCTGGCATTGCTCACCCTGTTTTCCCAGCAGAGGTCCCCTGGGTCCTGTGGCATGGAGGGGGCTGTCTGCCCTGCCCCAGCCCCTGCCTTGGCTCTGCCTCTACTGAGTGTCTGGGGCTTCTGAGCCCTGGCCAGTGATCATTACCTCCCGCATCTGGCTCCCGGACGTTTCCCAGGCCCCAGCGAGGAGCCTTAGGACAGGAGCATCTCAGAGCCTCACTCAGGACATTCCTCAAGACTTTGGAGCTTCCTGGGTGCTGAAAGCCCGCTCTGCCCTTTTCTTGCCTGGCAGTGAGGTTTGATTGGAACAAGTCTCTGCTTAAAGTCTACTCTGGATCCTCCCATCAGTGGCTTCCCATCTGCAGTGACAGCTGGAACGACTCCTACTCAGAGAAGACGTGCCAGCAGCTGGGTTTCATGAGGTAAACCTCTCCCCAGGGTCCCAGCTTCGGGGATGCCTCGGGCTCTTTGCAGGGGCCTCTCAGGCTCCTTGTGGGCACCTTGAAAGGGCACCTGGGTGGCTCAGTCCGCCAAGCGTCCTGTTCTTGATTTTGGCTCGGGTCCTGATCTCGCGGTTTGTGAGTTCGAGCCCCGTGTGGGGCCCTGTGCTGACAGCGCGGGGCCTGCTTGGGATTCTGTCCCTTGCTCTGCCCCTCCCCCACTAGCTTGTACCTGCTCTCTCTCTAAATAGATAAGTAAATAAACATTAAAAAAAGAAGATAAAAAAGATCCTCGAGGACCAGGGATGAGAGCACTAGCTCAGGACACTCTTGAGTTAGGCAGAGACAGTGGCCTCGGGAGCCCAAGCCTGGGGGTAAGTTGTTCCCACGAGGCCAAAGTAATTATTTGTAGATCTGCAGGAGGAGGTCACTCCCGCCCGGTTCTCTGCATCGAAGTGGCCTTGTGTCCAGTGATCGCATTTAATGGTCGCGGTGGCCCTGTGAGGGGGATGGGCTTTGGGGCCTGTCTTGTCTTCTCCTCACGGCTGGGAATTAGGGGCTGGGGCTCTGAGCTACAGCAGCTGTGGCTTGAGCTGGAACTCATCAAAGGGGGAAGGGGACGGGCAGGTGTGGCCAGGTAAAGTCTTAGAATCTTTGGCTCTCAAGATTTCCAACCAAAGCTGATGCTAGTGGGTGGGGCGGGGAGTAGGGTTAGGACAGCCTTCCTGCTTGAAGGGGTCCCCCATCCTTCCCTTATTTGCAGGCCACATAGCCAGCTCCGTCCTCCCTGCTGGTCTGCGCTTTGGGGGGTTCACCAAGGTGTGTGAGGCCGTGGGGAGAAGGGTTTAGGATGTCGCTGAGGACTCTCTGTAGAAGAAGCACCTTGAGAAGCGGGGCTCGGAGGCTGGGGCTTAGAACCTGTTCTCTGCCCTCACTTCAGCCTCAGAGTTCTGATCGTCAGAGAGGGACCCAAGGGATCCGGCTAGAAGATAGTACACATCTTTCATCATGGAGTTGTGAGGCCTTATGCAAATCTGAGCCTCCCTGGGGCTTCAGTAGATAGTGGCGTTTATTCAAAGAATGTAATTGAGATTTCATATGTGCCAGAGACCGTGTGGCCCCCAGACAAGATCCCTGCCCTTAGAGAATCTCCAGTATGGTGTGGGCAAGAGAGGCTCGAACGAATAACCGTGATACAATGTGATGTGTAATGATAAGGGCAAAGGAGAGGGTGCAGCTGGCAGAGAGCAGGGAACGGAGGAGCCCCCAGGGAGAGGAATGGCACGCACAAAGGCCCGCTCTCGTACAAGGGGTATCGTGTTCTAGAAGTGCGCAGAAGTGCCACACTGATAGTGATCCATGCATTCCCCGCATCTGAATCGCCTGGGGTGCTTGTTAAAATGCACCCCAAAATCAGAATCTGTGGATTGGGGTTTAGAACCTGCTTCATAAATGCCCCGAGGTGATTCCTATAGACACTGTGGTCTGAGATCTGGTAAGCGACTACAAGGTTCTCAGACTTTAATGTACAAACCCGTAACGTGGGGATCTTTCAAATGCAGAGTCTGGCCCAGCAGGTCCGGGGTATGGCTGCTGCTGGCCCGTGGATCACAGTTTGGCTAGAGAAGGGCCGGGTCAGTGTTTCTCGAACTTGCACGTGCACCGAAATCACCCGGAGAGCCTGTTAAAAACACGGGGCTAGAGTTCCTGGTTCAGCAGGTCTAGGGTTCAGAGGACCCAGGAATTTGCATTTCTAACAAGTTCCCAGGCGGTGCTGATGCTGCTGTCCGGGATGGGACCACACTTTGAAAACCACTGGGCTGGCGCACAGGGCTAGTGGGGACAGTGGTGGACTACGTGGGACGGGTCTGAGCGTATTGGGCCTTAGCCGCCTCTGGCCTCTCCCAGCAGGACGCTAACACATGCCCGGGGACCGGGAAGGGTGCGGTCTGTCTCAAGGGGGGCTCATTCTTCTTTCCGTCCCCTCCCTTACAGTGCTTACCGGACAACCGAGGTGGCCCACAGGGATCTCACCAGCAGCCTCTCAATCTCCAAATACAACTCTACCCTCCAGGAAAGCCTCTACAGGTGCGGTGGGGCAGGCCAGGCTGCCCGCCTGGGCGCAGGGAAACGGCGGAGCGCTTTGAGTCGGGGACCCCCTCTCCTTTGGCCTTTCTGGGACCCAGCCTCCGGGAACCCATCGCGAATGTCAGGAGCATCCCAGAAACAGTCCTCAGTTGCCACCTGTCTCCCGACTTGAAAGTTCTGATTGAAGCTCGGTGCCGAGAGCACCTCAAGGTCAGGGGTGGCACAGAGTTTATCCGGTTGCTGGAGACCTCGAGTGAACCCTGGGGCCACCAGGCAGCCAGGTGTTTGAGCTGGAAGCAGCTGCAGGGAGGGGGCTTGGGGTGGGCGGGGTGGGGGGGAGAAGCGTCACTGGGGTGAGCAGGTGCAGGGTAGGGAGCAGGAGCAGGAGTGCCAGGTGCCTGTGGTCAGGGACAGGGAGGCCCCACTGCCAAGCACTGGCCCCCTCCTGGGCCTTGCCCTCTGTCACCTTTGCACTGTGGCCCCGCCCTTGTCGCAACCCCACTCCCCACTCAAGGGGAGGCTCCAGCAGCTAGCAGTGTTTACCCTGGGGAGGGGAAAGAAGAAACAAGACTTCCAGAGCAAAAGGGATGGGGAGGACAGGGGAGGGGGCGGGGTGGGAAAGGAAGGGAAGTGGATCAGCCGTACCCTGGATGCCTGCTTTGTGTCGGTGTTTTGCGTGCTGCGGGGCCGGCAGAGCATTGAGGAGCTGTCAGAGGAGGGTCAGGCCACCTGTTCAGCTGTGGAAAGAGGCAACCACGAAAAGGTTCCCTCCCCATCCCACCCCCATCTCTTCAGATGCACCCCCCCCCCCCCCCCCCCCCCCCCCCCCCCCCCCCCCTGGTGGGGACAAGAGTGGGGATGGTTTGCACTGAGCCATCCCCATTCCTGGAGAAAGCACTAGAAAGATCGGTCTCTCTGGGAGGGACATCAGAATCTCTATCTGATGCAAAGGAGATGGGATAGGAACTTAGAGTCAACCAGGGAAGGCTTCCTGGAGGAGGTGTTTAATGTGCCCTTTTCACATCTTCTGCGTCTCTTCCTGCAGGTCTGAATGCCCTTCCCAGCAGTATGTCTCTCTCCAGTGTTCCCGTAAGAAGATGCTCTTCCTCCTGGACAGTGGCCTGTGTGGGGTGGGAGTCAGGGAGCAGAGGGGTGGGACCTCTCTGGGGGCGATGGTCAGCCCTGGGGGTCCAAGCCAGGAAGATGGTCTTAACTAGCAGGACTGCTTCAGCGCTGGGGGCCCCGTAAGGCGCTGGGACAGTCTCAGGGTAGCATTGGTCTTTGCCCTGACTCTGCCCAGCTCAGCAACCTTGTTCATACAAGGGAAGCCATTCAAATCTCATGGATTCTGGGTGGTGGGAAGGACTGGGAGAGCCAGTCTGGACCAGCTTAAAGCTCCCATATCAGTAGACGCGGAACTAGATCTAGGGCCAACATTTACTGAGTACCTTCTGTGCCATAAGGCACCGGGCTCTTGATAAACACGATTGCGTGGGATTCTCACGGGGCAGATGCCATTACTGTCCGCTCACTGGTAAGAGGCCGAAATGTTTGCCTTGCTTAATGCACACCGCGGGTAGGTGGGGAGTCAGTATCCAACCTCGGGCCTGACCCCAAACCCCAAGCCATGAATCAGCCCACAAGTGCTGTGTTCTCTGTAATGACCAGGTAGGGATGCTCCCCTGGGCAGGCAGGCACGGGGACTACAGACGGAGTGCCCACCCCCTCCCATCGCCGCTGGTCCTTCACTCTGTCCCCTTTCCAAGAAAAAAGGACACGTGTCTGAACACACTTGGGGACTGCCCTCCTTGTCCACAATTTTGGGGGCACGATTCACTCCTTCTGGAAATGTTCCCTTGGGATCCATACAGCGTCCCCAGTAGCCCTGAGTGACCCACTGGGGAGCCATGTGGGCACAGACCCACCCGCACGTCAGGGAAAGTTCATTTCTCCTTTGTCTGCAAATGATAGAGGTCCCTGTCACCATGCCCATCAATTCAGGGTCATGTCAGACTTGGTCTGCTTCCCCGACCTCCTGATAGCAGCCTTGGGGTTCACCGTCACCACCTCGATGCTTGGCACGGTGCCCAAAGCTTCAGGCACTTAGTAAGCCTTTGCCAAGGAGAGAAGGAATGAGTGGCAGGAAAGAGGAACCTGCTTAGGATGCAACTTCGTGCTGGGTGATCCCAGAAGTCTGACCTACTGCTCTGCTTTGGCAGGAAGCAGCCGAGCCACATCAGATGAAGTGAGCAAAGCAGTGTCCGTGGGCGGGTGGGTGCCCTCAGGATGAGGCTGCCCGAGCCTGCCCTGGATCCAGGGAGCACGGTGGAGGCTCTGAGGACAGCAGAGGTCACGGTTTGTCTCTTCTGCCTCTCCCCAGACTGTGGACTGAGGGCCATGACCGGGCGGATCGTGGGAGGGGCGCTGGCCCCAGAGAGCAAGTGGCCTTGGCAAGTGAGTCTGCAGTATGGCACCACGCACATCTGCGGGGGCACGCTGATCGACGCCCAGTGGGTGCTCACCGCCGCTCACTGCTTCTTTGTGTAAGTACCCGAGGGGGGAGGGGTGACGCCGTGCCTCCCGGGTTGGGGATCACCAGGAGGGCCCGATGGCAGACTCACTTGTCGGTCCGCAGAGGAGGGCTTGGACTGTGACCCCGGCCCCCGAGGGCAGGCGCCACTGGTGCGGCCGGGGCCGTGGTTTGAGGTTGCGATTTGGTCCTGGGGAGTGTGAGTCTGGGGCTTCCGAGCTCGGCCCAGAATGAGAAAAGAACCCTGATGACCCCGAAGGGAGGGTGAGGCGGGCCTACACAAGGGCTTGGGAACCTGCCCCTGAAGAGGCCTCTGCTTTCTGCAGCAGGAACTTACAGGAGGAGAGCCCGAGGAATTGGGAACGCGGATCCGGGAAGTGAGGGATGGGGATAGTAGGGAGGGTGGAACAGTCAGCTTCTGAACGTCACCAGCCAGGCTTGTCCCTTTGAGCCGGTGAGCAGGAAAGGGCCTTGGGGGGGGGGGGCGGGCACTGGCTTCCCCAGTCGCGAGTGAGTCTCTGGCAGATCCATTTGTGCCGAGGTGTGGCCTGTCCACCTTGTAGGAAACTTGGTGGCACGACGAGGAGGCGGTGGGGGTAGATGCTCATAGGTTGTGCCCGTGCCCTCTCTTTATTACTGGGAGGTGCAGAGTGGCCGGTTCACGAGGGGCTTGTGGAGGCAGGGGATTGTTTTGGAGCCCTGGGCTGGGATAGACGGCTCCCCTTAGAGGTCATTTCGTCCATCCTCCTGCCTGTAAGCTGCAGCCACGGCCGCGGCTCCCTGGGTGTAGCAGGTGTTGCCACTGGGCTCCACCAGACCCTGGTCTCTTGTGGCTCCTGCAGGACCCGGGAGAAGATCCTGGAGGGCTGGAAGGTCTACGCGGGTACCAGCAACCTGCTCCAGCTGCCTGCGGCGGCCTCCATCTCCCAGATCATCATCAATGGCAACTACACGGACGAGGAGGACGACTATGACATTGCCCTCATGCGGCTCTCCAAGCCCCTGACCCTGTCTGGTGAGTGGATCGACACCGGTCACACCCACCCCGGCTCCTCCAGGCGACCCTCAGGGCCCAGCCTTGTGGCCTCCGTGCACCCCTCTTGGGGTTCCCGAGCCTCAGCACGGTGGCGGTCAAAGGCTCTTAGGGGTCATTTATTGCAACACCTCTACTTTACCATCGAGGAGACTGAGGCCCAGAGGCTAGAAATAAGGTTGTCCCAAATGACACATCTCGCATCGCAAGCTGGTGACAGAGACAAGGCTTGGATACTGGTCTCAATCCAAGTACATAGATCGAATTGTTTCATGCGCATTTATTGAGCACTTACTAGGGGCTGGGCACCGTGGTAGGCGTTTTACATCTGCGGTAACACTAAACTCTTCACAGCCAGTCCTGTAGAGCAGGTACTCTTGCTAGCTTCGGTTTACCTTTGAGGAGATGGAACTTTCCAGAGAGAAGATTACCCAAGACAATGAAGTAGTAAGTGGCCGCTCCGGGACTGGATCCAGGAGGGTCCCCCTCCCTAGCAATGCCGTTTGCCCTGGGCTCTCCGCTGGCCGACTGCTATGACGGCCGTGGAGAGCACATTCCAAAAGTGGATTGCCACGGGGTTGACTAGAGGAAGGACGTGCTCGGAGTTGTCAGGAGATCAAAGGAGGCTTCATTCATTAATTCACTCTCTCCTGTGCAAACTTACCAAGTACTTACTGTGTGTCTGCTGCTAGGTAACAGGCTGCACAGTTGCAATTCAATTCTATTCAAATCGAACAAGGGGTGACCCACACAGACAGTCCCCAGAGGCCGATGACGTGATGATGAGGACGGCTGGGGGAGCCACGGTGGCACAGATGGGTCTTCCTTGAAGGATAGCTGAGTGCATCAGGCTCTCCAGAAGCCTCCGAGGGCTCTCTGGTTAGTCCTGCCTTTCTGGTGCTCTGAGCCCGTGAGCTGGTCTTTCTTGGCACATTAATTACAGAGGTGGTATCGGTCATGACTCAGACACTGGGTCATCAGAGTGGGGTGAGGAGGAGGAAACCACAGCAGAGCTCAGTTGGGTGGGGCCGGTCCAGAGCCACACCACCCAGCCACCCAGCCACCCAGCGGGCAAGCCCTCCCTGCCCTCTTCCTGTCCTCCAGCCTTGTTTGTGGAGCCTGAGACTGCGAGGTGAGGGGGCATTCCTCTGCCCCCGCCCTGCCCTGCCCCTCACGCCCACCCAAAAGGGGGGCAGTCAGGTCTACAGGACCAGGATAGGCCTTTCCAACCTTGCCGAACCCAGACTCCATTTGCCTAAGCTTCCAGATCTCCAACCACCCCAACCCCCCTTTAATGTTATTTGGAATTCCAAATCAAATTAAGTAATTTGTAAAACCAAACGAAAGGTATTACGATATCGCACGTGCTTTTCAGACTATGGGAGGCCCCTCTCCAGACTCCGATAGGCCCCTGGGCAGGAAGCACACGTGTAGTCTGAGAAGCACAGCTTAGATTTATGTAGTCCTCTGGTCAGACCATGTGCCCTGAGTTTGGGTTTAGAAATCAGGCAGATTTTCTTCAACTCCTTCAGCAGGCCTAGCACCTTGAAGTCACGGTACTATCGGTGAAAACTTATGAAAACTCACTGATACATGTAATCCCCCCATAAAAATGAGCGGGATGTATAACAGTGTGATATGTTTTTAAGACCCTACATCTTAAAAATGAGCATATTTTAAGAAATTAGGTTTTGCTTTTTTTGGTTAATTATTGATGCCATTCCCTCATTTATTTTTTTTATTAAAAATTTTTTTACTGTTTATTTATTTTTGAGTGAGAGACAGAGACAGAGCGTGAGCGGGGGAGGAGCAGAGAGAGAGGGGGACGCAGAATCCAAAGTTGAGTCTGTCCGCACTGAGCTGTCAGCACTGAGCCTGACACAGGGCTCGAACTCACCAACCGCGAGATCATGACCTGAGCCAAAGTCAGACGCTTAACCGACTGAGCCATCCAGGCGCTCCCCCCACCTTTTTTTTTTAACCCTCATTTATTTTTTGTTTGTTTACTCTCCAGCAGACGAACGTGTTAGACACCAAAACTTAAAGCCCACTTTATGGAAGAATCTAGCATTGATTCTCACTCCTGCCCTCCCTTCCTCTGTGTCTGTCCTTCCTTTCTTCCTTGCTCTGTTCGTTGAGCACGTTGCACGTGTCGGGCACTGTTGCAGATGCAGGAGGCTGCAGTGAGCGTAACAAACAATTGAGGACACTGCAAACATTCTATCACCTGAGAATTTCCTCTTGCAAATTGGGGTTTGGTGGTCCATGCCCTGGTCTATCTAAGGACGCCAGTCCTCGGAGAGAGCTTGTGAAGTGATCTCCAACAACACCTTCTAGATGTTTCTGAGCACGGGAGCAAGTGAGCAGTGGTTTTGTGGTCTGTGCCTCTAGGGCTGTGCTCTTCCCACCTGGAGAGGTTGTCTGACCTGGAGGGAGTGCCTCAGGCCCTGACCAACGAGTGGGTGCTCTCCCCAGACCAGGCTGGACACATCACTGAGATGCCATGGTGAGAATGCCTGGAACTTAGCCTGTGGCTGCTCTTTGCTCGGATGGACGGGCACGGAGGAGGCTCAGCCAGGAAAGCCGCTCTAAGAAGGGAGAGATGTGTGGCCACCCAGGATCGGCTTCGCACAGGGGAGCTTCCAAGGCCTATGCTTCTGTCCACAGGGCACCCACTGAAATCAGAATGCTTGAGGGACTCTGGTAGTACCCTTTACAGGCTGGAGGGTCAAGATGAAGTGACTGAGTTTCTTGCCTGGTCAGTTCAAGGGCCCAGAAGATTCAGAACCAGTCTGGGGGCAAGGAGGAGGGTCCTAGGACACTGGGACTCCCGTCCCTTTGAGCTACCCTCCCAACCAAAATCTCCAGCCTTGTCCCCGCACTGATGTCTTGAGGTCTCCTTGCAGCTCATGTCCACCCTGCCTGCCTCCCTATGCATGGACAGACCTTCGGCCTCAATGAGACCTGCTGGATCACAGGCTTTGGCAAGACCAAGGAGACAGATGGTGAGGGGCCAGAGATGCTGGGGTGTGTGTGTGTGTGTGTGTGTGTGCGTGTGCGTGTGTGTGTGTGCATCTGTATGGAGTGGGTGGAGGTGATGTGTTGGGGTATATAGAGGAGGGCCTATCTAGATGAGGGTTTGGGCATTATGGATTCATGGGCCTGGGTGTGGATGTCTGCGTGTTCACCTCACTCCCACACATAGCGGACTGTCTGGTAGCCCGTAACAGAAACTTTTAATCCCGCGAAGTCCACCCTCGACCCAATCTCCCCATCTTACACATGAGGAAACTGAAGACCTCCGGGGCTAAGTCACTTGCCCACGGTCACCCCGGTACTTTCCAACAGACAGAACTGAGTCTAGAACACGGTTCTCCTGCCTCTTTTTTAAAGTGAAAAAAAGAGAAAAAGGTTGTCTTGGCACGGGCAGCGTTAGTCAACCGAAAGGAGAAGTCCCAAGTGTACGAGTGAAAAAAATCCCAGCTGTTGACACAGGCTTAACTAATCTCAGCTACTTTTGCATACGGCTACGGAAGTTCAGAAAGCTATCCTGTACGTAGACACAAGACGTGTTTGTACACAGGTCCGTACATGAGGGCCTGGACATTTGTTGCCTCCGAACTCTTAGGTGCCACCTCCCGGTGAGGAGGCACCAGCGTTTCATTCCCATACCTTACGAGAAAAGAAAGACTATTTCCAGGACTGACAATGCTGTGCAGCCTGTGTTCAGACCACGTAGGCTTCATGGCTCAGATCCTTCCATTGCTGCAGACCACACCAGGTGCCTAGGTCCCCCTAAACAGCTTTGCGCAGAGCGTTCCAAAGTAAAAGCCTGTAAACCAACCCAAGGTGGGGGTGTATATCCCCACGTGTATGTCAAAGCGGTTGGTGCGACAGTGCCCTCCAGCCAAGCCCACCTGGAAACCCTCCGTAGTTGTGAACACCTTGGGTTCCTTGCTTATTGCACTGAGGGGGGACGTGTACCATGGAGAACTGTGAAAGTCTTACTAACAGAGTGCTAGACAGGACTTATCATAGGACCTGGGTGGTTTGGGGATGCAGGTTCAGAGAAGCGGAGCACTTGTCCAGACTGGATGCTTTCAGGAAGCAGGAGTAATTCCACGATTGGGTATCTTAATAGTCTCCTCTGGGAGTCAAGAATAAACTGAGTCGAAAGCTCTGATGGGTGAATAAATGGTAGCCACTCCTACTGGCTGGGAGAGGGGATATTTGGTATTTTTCTGGTTTGCGCAGTAACCTCCCTTAAGTTTCGTTTATGCTCAAACAAGAGTAAGGTGGCTTCCCCGCCATCACGGACGGAGTGGCCTCGTCCGATGTCGGCTCCGAAAGATTGGTTACGTTTGGCCCGAGAGCGCCTGGCTGGCCTCACTGTTAGACTCTGGCTAGCTGCCGGGGGCAGGGCCGCTGTTCCCTTGCTCAGTGTGACGGAGCGGTGACTGGCCCGGGAGCAGCCTGGTCCTGATCTCGGCCCCAGAACCGACCAGCCGTGTGACCGTGGGCACGTCGCAACTTCGGCCACGAGTTTCTCCAACTGTAAACGGATTCATTGCGCCCCTTCCGGGCACCTAGTTCCTGAAAACCAAATGAAATGGTGGATCTGATGGTGCTTTGAGTGCAGAAAGGCGCTGTGCAGCGTGCAGGCAGCCTCGTGGGCTGTGAGTTTGAACGTGTACGTACGTGTATGTCTCTGTTACGTGTGTGGGAGTGTGTGTGCGTCCGTATGTGCTGGGGGGCCAGCCGTGGGAGTGGTGCCCTCCGCTTCCAGGAAGCTGGGAGTCCAGGTCGTGGGGTGAGCGGCTAGAAGGCCGGGAAGCTGCCGGAAGTCTCACTCCTTACCATCTTCTCTTTCCTCGACTCCACTGAAGAGAAGACATCCCCCTTCCTCCGGGAGGTGCAGGTCAACCTCATTGACTTTAAGAAATGCAATGACTTCTTGGTCTATGACAGTTACCTTACCCCAAGGATGATGTGTGCTGGGGACCTTCGGGGAGGCAGAGACTCCTGCCAGGTGAGGCTGCCTGGGAGAAGGCTGGGGTGTTGGGTTTGGAGTGAGAATCTGGTGCCCACTGTTGCTTGCGCAAGGACCACCTCCCCTCCCCTGCTGATAATGTGTGCTCCCTCCTCCCCGCCCCCCCCCACCCCCCTGTAGGGAGACAGCGGGGGGCCCCTGGTCTGTGAGCAGAACAGTCGCTGGTACCTGGCAGGAGTCACTAGCTGGGGCACAGGCTGTGGCCAGAGGAACAAGCCCGGTGTGTATACCAAAGTGACAGAAGTCCTCCCCTGGATCTACAGCAAAATGGAGGTGAGAGCCTGCAGGGGGTGCTGCGCGGGGCAGGCTGGGAGCTCCCAAAGGTGGGGTGCCTGCAAGAGGGCCCGGGCTTTCCCCAGGGGCTCGGCAGAGTTCCCCTCACCCCCTTGTGCTTGGGGTGTTCAGAAGACTGGGACCGGACAGCAGTCGAATGGTAGGCCGACCCCAGCTGCCCGTGTTTCTGTCCCTCAGATTCTTTCCTCTGAAGGGTTGAAAAGGGGTGGGCCCAGGCTGGGTGCCGGCCCCGGGAGCCCCGTCCGCCCCCCCCCCCCCCCCCGGAAGGCCAGGGTGTGAGTTCACACAGCCCGCTGGAGGGGCGTGTGCAGGCGGCCTCCCTCCTTGGCAGGAAGTTAGTCTCGTGGAGATGGGGGAGGAGGGAGATTTACCTCCTCCTCCGCTGCCCCCGCTCAGCCCCTACCTTCCCTGAGCCTCCTGTCTTGGCTGTAAAGCAGGAGCTCCGTGCTCCCCTCTCCTTCCTCTGCCAGAGCGAGGGCAGAACAGAGAGCTTGGGTGGCCGCTCTGGAAATCCAGTCCGGTCGGTCTCTCTGCTTCCATGGTTCCTCGTTGCTGTTTGTCTCCGAGGAACAGTGCCCAGTGACAGCTGGACTGGATTTCAGGCTCTGGACCCCCACCTTCGGCCTCTGTATTCCTGGCCCACCCTCACCCTCTTCTCCCTTGTTCTCTTCCTCAGAGTGAGGTGCGCTTCCGGAAATCCTAAGCAGCTGTCCTGTCCCACCTCACAGCCCTGGCTGCATAAAGACTCTGGCCAAAGTGACTGGGCCATTTGCAGTGTCATCTGGGCCAAAGGTTCCGAGGCAGCTGCGTCACTCCCACCTCCGCTGTCTACTGCCTCTGTGAATGTGCACGTGTGTGTGTGTGTGTGTGTGTGTGTGTGTGTGTGTACGTGTGTAGTTGTTCTCCCAAGGTTTTCCAGAAACCAGGAGAGCTGTCAGCCCTTTCCAAACCCCAGGCTGGAAAGCACCTGGAGATAACAGTTTGGGCGCTGTGGACCTTCCTGTAAGGGCGTCCGTCACGGATGGAGGAGGTTGAGCCCAGACAGCGCCCAGAGGAAGGGCCTAGAAGATCACATCAGAAATTCCTGCTCCTCGGACCCTGGCTCAGAGACTAGCCCAGACTGAGAAGCCACCAGCATCGCCGCCGGCCTGGGATGGATTGCGGGTGTCGTCGGAGTACCGGGGCCGTCCCCGGCGGGAAGGTGCCCCCCCCCCCCTCGGCATTACAAGCATCCTGCCCTTTCTCAGGCCTCCTGCGGGTGCCCTGGGTGTGGAGGGCTGACTGAGCGGTGGCTGCCCAGGCTGACAGCTGGCCGTGTGTGGTCACAGGCTACTGGGGCAGATTTTTATTGTATTTTTATATTCAAGATAATGGAACTGGATGTATTTTTAAAGATTCTCCAAAACTCCCAGGAGCCTGAAGAGCTAACATCCGTCGCCCCGAACACTCCAAGAGACTCTTGGGGGCTGTACTATTCCAGAGTCTTGCTGAGTGTTCCCGACATCCAGGGACCCGAGGAAGGAGCCCCTTCGGGGCGCTTAGGGAAGAGCGTCCTCACGTGGGCTGGCGGGCAGGTCATCACAGAGAGCCGCGACTGTCGCTGCGTCCAAGGGCTACACCCAGGGCGTGAAGACATGGCTGCTGCTGCTTCTCCGTGGGCGTCGGAGCCCGGGGACAGTCCGGGTGGACAGACACCCCTCGTACCCAGCGCTGTCCCGGACCTGCCAGTTTCTCTCAGCCCCTCCGCCTTTCAGTTTCTCAGCTGCTTCAGAAACAGCACGGACACGAACGCTGCCGTGGAGAGAGGGTGGACACTGTCCCCAGGCCCTCCAGATAGCCGTCGTGAAGGATCTGAGTTGCCGTGCTCCTGTAAGTTGTCCGTGTGCCTGGCCCCCATGTCAGCTGGAGGTCTGGGCCTCCCTCAGCCTTTCCTGGCCCGTCCAGTTCTCCTCACTTTCCTGGGTCTCGCCTGGTGATACTAGGACTCCCAGAGGCAGGGTCCAAGCGGGACAGCCCAGCCCAGCTCACGCAGGTGGCTTCCCGGGGGCTAGACCACCCAGGAAGAGCAAGGCTGGGCAGAGCCCGAGGGGGCTGGTTGCATGGTATCGAGGCCGGGGGGTCCGGGAGGGCAACGTTCATGTCCACGGCATCCCCAGCAATAGTTTTCAGCAATAAAAGTTGTGTGACCCGAAAAATGTCTTATTGGATGTTCTAGGGATCCCCTACATAGAAAATTGAGATTCCCCAACCAGTGCCCAGAGAGCCTCAGTTTGGGTTCTTAGTTTGGGTTCCTCTGCTGTGGATTCTGCATATATATTTAGCCAGCCGGCCACCTCCCCACCATATCAGCACCTCCTCTGTCCTGGGTACCCACGCCAGGCCCCCGGAGTACAAAGATGATGACAGTGTCCTCAGGAACTCTTGGGTGTGACCCGGTGGAAGGTGGATGAGTGTGGACGCCATGCTTGGAAGCTCCCAGTTGCACCTAGAGAGGTCAGGGAGGGCTTCACGGAGGAGGTGAGGTTTGAAATGAATCTTAAAAAGTAGGTAAACCTTCACAAAAAAGCAGATGGGGTGGATGAAGGACGATCCAGTGCTCGTCCTTTTTCCTTTTTCCCTTCTTCCTCTTTCTCTGCCTCTGCCTTTGTCAGCCCAGCAAGAGGCATGTTTAGCAGAAAGCCCCAAAGCCTACTCCACTATTTCCAAGACACTCAGATAGCTGGTCCCACTGGCTTCTGGAAGATCTATCCCTCCTAGCTGTGCACCTACTTTTCCTGCATCTGATATACTGACCTCCGTCATTGTGGTCCCGCTGATGAGTGGCCAGTAGCTGAGTGGGTGAGTGGCGGGGGGGGGGGGGGGAGGGAGAGAGAATCCCAAGTAGGCTCCATGCTGTCAATGCAGAGCCCGACGTGGGGCTTGATCCCACATGATCTGAACTGAAATCAAGAGTTAGACGCTTCACCGACTGAGCCACCCAGGTGCCCCGGATGTGTCTTCTTTACTCTCTCATACCAACGTGAGGGGAAGTCCTTCCTTCCATTTTTTTCTCGCTCCATCCGACAAAAAGGCATGGGGGAGAGGCAGCCACCAGGCTTAGTGTGCCAGCAGTGGGGGTAACGCAGCTACCCCCGTAGATCCCACAGCTCCCCACAACCTCAGTGGCTTAACCCAAAGGTTATTTCTCATCGATCTGAACTTCCAGGGAGGGTGTCTGATCAGTGGGTGGCTTCCTCCCGCATTATTTTTCAGGGGCTCAGATTCTTTCTACCTCGTGATTTTGTCACCTGCTTCTGGCCACGGGAAAGAGGGAGGAGAAGAGGATGCTCTGGGCCAGCAGCGATGTGTGTCAATTTCGCCCCCATTTTGTGGGTGTCAGCATGTAGGCACCCCCCAGGTGAAGGGGGACAGGGATATGCAGTCCTCGGTCGGTCCCCGGGCAAGAGCAAGCCCTCATGTTGGAGGACAACCAGCTGTCTGTGCCCACCAGACGTTCATGGGTCACAGCCAGGCCTTGTGGCAGAGAGTTCAAGTGTAAGCCATTTATTTTCATTTCCCCTTAGAAACCAGACCCTTTTCCTTCTCTGCCTGGCTTCCTAGGACAGAAGCGACTTGTAGGGTTACAGGGGTGTGGGTGTTGGAGGAGAGATAAGGTAGAGAAAAGGCCTTTTCGTTTGAAAGGAAAAGAAAAAACGTTCCTTAGGTCCAGGACATTTATAGAGGCCATAAAAATCATGGAAGGGGGTGATGGGACTTTGCAAATTGGTCCAGAATTTCCAGGAAGATGGTGCGTGTGTGTACGGATGGGGAGGTAGGGGAGGTTGCTGGTGACATCGTCCTCTGGTCAGTGCCTGGTTCCCAGGCATCTGCGGGTACCAGTCAGGCTCTCCGGCTTCGTCAACTCCATTGCCTGCTGAATTTCCCCTGGGAAAGGGAGGGCGGGGCCAAGTGAGTGTCTCGGGGGTGGGACAGTCTCTCTTTGGGGACAGAGCCAGTTACAGCCTCAGCCTCGCTGCCCATCCAGCTGCCTCTGGAGTTTGGTTAGATTCCCAAGGGCTTTTGTTTCCCAGAATTGCTCAGCCGATGTCCTCATGTGCTATGGGGGGACATTGGGAGATGTCGAGAGCTCCTTGTAATGAGAAAAAAGAGGATAATGATGCTAAACGCTAGCACTTGCTGAATGTTCGCTATGTGCCAGATGCTGTGCTCAGCCCCTGACGTCTCTTCTCTCCTGTAAGCGTGAGGTAGGCATCGTTATTATCCCTATTTTACGGATGAGGATGCAAAGGCCAAGGCAAGCCAAATAAGCTTCCCCAAACTGCACAGCTACTGAGTGGGGGCGCTGAACCTGAATCCAAGCTGTGTGATTTTATTTATTTTTTTTTATTTAAAAAAAATTTTTTTTTTCAACTTTTTATTTATTTTTGGGACAGAGAGAGACAGAGCATGAACGGGGGAGGGGCATAGAGAGAGGGAGACACAGAATCGGAAACAGGCTCCAGGCTCCGAGCCATCAGCCCAGAGCCTGACGCGGGGCTCGAACTCACAGACCGCGAGACTCGAACTCACAGACCGCGAGATCGTGACCTGGCTGAAGTCGGACGCTTAACCGACTGCGCCACCCAGGCGCCCCCAAGCTGTGTGATTTTAAAAGCCGCTTTCCAAAGTCGGCTAGGGTTCCCCTAGCTGTGACCTCATAGACTCGGCCGCCTGGCTCGCCGTATCTTTCCATTCTCCACCAGGCCCCTGCTGTGGGAGGGGCAGGGCGGGAGAGCTCCACGGAGAAGGCTGGGCACACCCCTCGGACAGTCACATGACCAGAGGCGTAGCTCCTGCAGTTTCTAGAACCTGAGAGAAACGCATGATGAATTGTGAACTATGAAAGGGAGGTGGCCCCCTGACTCCTCTTGTACCCACGTCCCAAGTGGAGGGTTTCTGGGAGGCCCTCCCGTGCCACAATAAGCTGTCACCTCAGGACACCTCCATGGCTCCTCAGTGTGAGTGGGTGGCTCCAAGAGTCGCATGCCACTCATTCTCTACCTCCTCTGCCCTGACCCGGGCTTCCCGTTCCTTGGAAACCTGCTGCCCAGCCCAGGCAGCAAGCTCATACGGGTCTTACAATGGGTCCACTCCAAACACGGAGGACCATTCTCTGCAGATAAGCAGCCTGGATTGTCCAGACAGATTTTCTTAGATGAGTCCTTGGAGAAGGGGAGGGTATGGCCCGGTCTTTGGTCCTCCATGGCTCAGTTCCTGCCGGCGGGACTTGAGATGTGGACATAACAGGATGACTTCTTAGAATCTTCTTAGAATTCCGCCCGATTACCCTGTGGTTTAGTGGCAAAAGCCCAGAAGTTGGAATCGAGGGACCCGGGGGTACAAACTCCAGCTACGCCACGTACTTAGCTGTGTGATCTTGGGCCAGCCGACCTCATGTGACCTAGGCGCCCCTCAGAGGATTTTATAGGTACAGGCAGTAGCTCACAAATCTGCCCCTCTCTGTACCTCTGCACCTCTATTCTCAAGACTCCCGCCCCCTTCCCTGGGTCAGGCTCACGCTCCCTTCTCTTCAGCTTTCAAAGCCCTATAAACAGACACAGTTCAGGCCTGTCTCCATTATAAACATCGCACAAAGGCCTATAAATTCTCTTTTGAGTCAAAGCCATTCCTTCCTGATAAGATCATGGCAGAAACCAAGATGGGCATAGATTTTAATAATTGTGTACAGATTTTCACGTAACCTAAGTGTTCACTCCCCCAGGATAAATTACTATGGGTCATATGGTGATCGTATGTTTATAAGAAACCGCCAGGCTGTTTTCAAAGGACCTGTACTAGCCTGCCTTCCCACCTGCAAAATATGAGTTCCATTTGCTCTTCATCCTCCCAGGAATCGGTATTGCCCATATTTTTTTATTGTAGCCATTAAAAAAATTTTTTTAATGTTTATTTATTATTGAGAGACAGAGAGAGACAGAGTGCAAGCGGGGGAGGGGCAGAGAGAGAGGGAGACACAGAGTCCGAAGCAGGCTCCAGGCTCTGAGCCATCAGCTCAGAGCCCGACTCGGGGCTCGGACTCACCAACCGCGAGATCATGACCTGAGCCGAAGTTGGATGCTCAACCGTCTGAGCCACCCAGGCGCCCCTATTGTAGCCATTTTAATGGGTGCGGAGGTGTATCTCATTTTAATTTGCATTTCCCTAATGAGTAACGATGCGAGCATCTATTTTACGTGTTACCAAAGATCCTCTTTGGTTAAGCGTCTGTCTGTTCAGATCTTCTTCCTCTTTCTTTGCTGGATTGTTTGTTTCTTCCTTTGAATTCTGAGAGTTCTTTATCTATTTTAGATACTAGTCCTTGTAGGGTATGTGATTTATAAATATTTTCTCCCTACGTGACTTGTCTCTTCATCTTCTGAATTGTGTTTTTATAGAGCAAAAGTTTTTAGTTTGCTGAATCCCGATTTATCATTTTTTTCTTTTCGGATTGTGCTAAGACCACTTTGCCAAATCTAAGCACTCAAAGATTTTTCTCTGATGTTTTCTCTTAAGGATTTTGGTGTTTTATGCTTTTTTATTTGAACCTAGGACCCATTTTGAGTTAACTTTTGGATACTGTTGTGGTCTAGATTGAAGCTCATTTGTTTGTGAATGGACGTCCAGTTGTAACAGCATCATTTGTTGAAGACTGAACTTTTCCCATCCAGTTGCCTTTTCGTTTTGTCAGAAAGTCAAGTGAGCACATTTGTGTGGGTGTATTTCCAGACTCTATGTTATTCCATTGGTCTATGTGTCTGTTCGTTCACCACCCTGTGAGCTTTATAGTATGTCTTAAAGTTGGGTAGGGTGAGTCCTCCAAATTGTTTTTTTTTCAAAATTATTTTGGGTATTCTAGTTCCTTATTTTTCCACGCAAGTTTTAGAACCAGCTGGTTTCTATCTACAGAGAATCCTGTTGGAATATTTATTGGGATCGTGGTAAATCTGTACTCCATTTGAAGAGAATTAACATGTTAACTGTTGAGCCTTCCAAACCATGAACATGGTATGTCATCCATTTCTTTAGATTTTCGTTGCCTTTTTTCATTTAGGTTTAATAGTTTTCAGTATACAGACCCCGTACCTATGTCATTGCACTTATAGCTAAGTATTTAATCACATGTTAACATAAATAATAATTTTGTTAAACTAACTCTATTTTTTAAAGAAGAAAAAAAGGTGTTTTACACTTTTGCAAATCTCTTTAATATCTGGCTTAATAAAAGCTAGCTGGATTCTAATACTTGCTTCAGTATTCAATCTTTTGTGATATATTATTTGGGATGAAATATATGAAGAAAATCTGATCTCACACAGATAGGGAGTTGAAAAGTGAGAGTATTTTAGTAGCCCTTTCAAGTGATCGTGATTACTGTGACACTAGACACAAACTTGACAAGTAGCAGTTCTGTAAAGGTCAGTTGCAATGTGGAATCTGAACTCTGTCAATGAACGTTTCGTGCTTGGTTATCTTAAAATCTCTTGGTCTATGTTGCACTCTCAATGGGTCTCTTACCCATGCCTGATTGTGTAACATCATACATTGCTCATTTGGAAAATATTGGTTCTGAGTTATGAACGTCTTCCAAATGTTGATACATTCTGGTACAATATAAAAAATAGTATCTGTTCATATCACCCCTGATCTCATCAGAAAAGCCTTTAAGGATTGGGAAGCTCATGGAGAAGGATCCACATTTTCCACAATCCGAATTTTCAATTGTAAGTTTATATCATTAGTAGCAAATATTGTCAGATGTTTTCTTTGAGGTGACAGTCTCATTTTGCTCATTTTCGAGAAAATGGTTGCCAACTATCAAGTTGGAGTGATCATAGTTTGTCAATCTTCTTTCAAGTAAAAATGGTGTTTCATGAAAACAGTGGCCGGTTCAGCCTGCAGCTGAGACTTACAAGGGCTCTTTCTCGAAACGAGCTTAGCATCTCGGTGTATGGCAGGACTGCTTTCATTTTTTTCACATGGAATATTAAAAAAGACATGTACTGGGGATTAGGATTTAAACAAATGAATACATTTGAGTCATGAATAATCTCTGCTGCGTCGATGTTCCTAAGTGAAACTGGCAACTGTGTAATCGTGAAGGCAACAGCGACTACAAGTACGATCTGGTGTCATTGCCTTGATTCGTGAGAAGGAGCCAATGGTTTTGCCCACCATTGCTTTTGTACCATTGGTGCAAATGCTAACACAGTGAAAAAGGCAACTGACGTCATGGTATTATTATGGAAATAGTTTTGACCTGCTGATCCCCTGAAAACGTCTCAGGGACCCCCACACTTTGAGGACTGCTACCTTAGACAGCCGAAGACAAAAAATGGAAATCTGCAAGTATTGTCTTTGGATAGTTACTTCCCGGAAATGCTATTGGAACCATGTCTTTATCTGACTCTCACCGCCCACGCTCAGGAAAAAGTGAATAATCTCTCATCTAAAGAAGCATGAGTCTAGTCGGTTTATGTATGCGGTGAGGTTGGGTCTTGTTGAAGAAGAGAGATGTTAATTTAATTGCAGTTTAATGAAGAGCTCAGTGGGTGGGAGAAAGAAGAGTGGGGATTTGCATTTCCTTAACTTCTTGGGCTTACTGAATCCCAGGGGAGGGCTCTTCTAGTTAGAAAAACACGATCACTCTGCCCCGTTGGGGAAGCATGGCTGACGCCCTCAAGGTCAGCAGTGAAGTCTGGGTGGGATATGCCTTGTGGTGGGACTAGAGATCAGTACTCCATCAGGTTCTTCTCTGATAAACCTCCTAATAGTTCTGAGTAATAGATGCTCCAAATCCAGTGGAATTCAACAAATTGTCACAAGCACTTACTAATACCAAAAACCATGTTAAATGCTGGGGTTGGAGGTAGAGGTCGAGGACATATACCTATCATTTATCATGGTGTCCCCTCACTGGCCCTTTCCAGCCTGGTCTATTTTTTTTAAGTTTATTTATTTATTTATTTTGAGAGACAGAGAGAGACGGGGGGGAGGGGGGGTGGGGAGAGAATGTTAGTGGGGGAGGGGCAGAGAGAGGGAGACAGAGAATCCCAAGCAGGCTTTGGGCTAACAGTGTGGAGCCAGATGCAGAGCTCGAACCCATGAACCATGAGATCATGACCTGAGCCAAAACCAAGAGTTGGATGCTCAACGGACTGAGCCAGCCAGACCCCACCCCCCACCCCCCGCCTGGTCTGTTTTTTAAAGCTTCGTTGTTTTTGTTATCTTATAATTTAGCTCTCACTACAGGAGAGTTTTTAAAAATCCAAACGATCCTGGAAACTATAAAAATAATGTAAAGAGAACTGTTTATTTGTGACAAGCATCGTGCGATAAACTCTCCGCATCCTCACACACTTTATCTCATTTACTCTCTCAACAACATTATGAAGTACGTACTATTGCAAAGAAGAAAGTAAAAATCACCTTAAATCCCACCATCCAAGGGTGCCTGGGTGGCTCAGTCGGTTGAGCATCAGACTCTCAATTTCCAATCAGGTCATGATCTCCTAGTTCCTGGGATTGAGCCCCACATTGGGCTCTATGCTGACAGCACAGAGCATGCTTAGGATTCTCTCTCTCTCTCTCTCTCTCTCTCTGCCCCTTTCCTGCTCATTTTCTCTCTCTCTCTCTTAAATAAATAAACTTAAGAAAAAATTTTTTTAAAAAATCCGACTCTCCAAAGGTAAATAGTATTAGCATTTGGGGAAAATGCTACAACTCCATGCGTCCATAGAGAGGGCTACAATTTTATGCCAGTAGGATCATATTTTATAGATTATTTTGTACCTTGATTTCATCTTCTCAACAGTAGGAGATAAGCACCTTTCCCAAAGGCATGGGTATTATCATCTTTAACAATTGCAGGATATTCCATTGGACAGATATATCACTCTGTCAGTGGACATCCAAGTAGGAGTAGTTAGTTTCCAGAGTTTGCTATTATACACACTGCTGCTGTGAATTTCTTTGCACCTGCTTCATTCCGAAACAATGATCTTCTGAGGGTAAATTTCAATAAGGAGGCTTGTTTACATTTCCATTCAAAATGCTGCACGGTTTTCCAGGAGAGCTGAATTAACTTCCATACCTCCAGCAGTGTCCAAGTGCACTACTCTATTCTTCAAAGAATGTTAAGGGCAGCATGAAAGCACATGTGAATGTGTTGTCGTGTCAATACCTGTGTGTATATGTGAGCTGCCCCCGTGTGTGTGTGTGGGGGGGGGGTCTCATTTATTCATTTAACAAATGTTTCTGGGCATCTACCACGAGGCAGACAGTCAGGTGGGTCTGTAACTATTGGGAAGCTCAACATGATCCCATCTCTCACGGGGTCAAACGTACTTGAAAAAGGAAAAAAACAACCACCATAACAGCGTGAAGAAAAATTACATGAAGATGTGACCACCTGTAATGAGGCTCTGCCCTGGGCTAGTGATGGTGGCCAGGGTAGTAGAGGAAATCAGAGAAGTCTTCCTTGGGAAAGGGCTATGAGAGGGGCACCTGGGTGACTCAGTCGGTTAAGTGCCCAACTCTTGGTTTCAGCTCAGGTCACGATCTCACGGTTTGTGGGTTCGAGCCCTGCACGGAGCTCTGAGCTGACAGCATGGAGCCTGCTTGAGATTCTCTCTCTCTCTCTCTCTCTCTCTCTCTCTCTCTCTCTCTCTCAAAATAAATAAATAAACTTAAAAAAAAAAAGAAGAAGAAAAAGGGCTATTAGAGCTAAGGTCTGAAGGGTAAGGAGGCACTAACTAGACATAGAGTAGCAGGAAGCGTGTTGCAGGCAGAGAGAAAGCTTTTATCTCTGGGTTTACCCTCAGTGGGAACCATCTTGCCAGGACAATCTCCTGCCATTCCCCACATTCCTGCCTTTTCCGAGGCAGGAGGAGTACAGCCTGAAGAAAGAAAGAAGGCTGGAGAGGCTGGAGCCCAGAGAATGAGTGGGGAGAGTGGAGCCCAAGGATGCAGAAAGGGGTGGCAGGACCTTGTGTCTGGTCGCATACGTCTGAACGTGTACGTGCACTTGAGCACACGTGTGACCATCTGAGAGCTCGGCGGGTTCTCCATATGTGGTCCCCTGACCAGAAGCACCCACGTCCCCCGGGGGTGGAGCCCAGCAGCTTGTGTTTTAACCCCTGGCCGTTGGGTCTGCCCTTCTGTTTGAGAAGCACTCCGGAGGATGTGTTTGTCAGGATGCACCTGCGTGAGAGGCTTTGGGATATTTGACTTGCAGGTGGAGGTTTGCATATAGGCGTCCTCATGGCAGGAAACTCCTTCCATCTTCTCGGCTTTGTCCTCTCAAAGCACTCCCAAGTCCAGGGCAGTCACTCTGAGGCACTTAGCAGATATTAAATGATGATGATAACGATGATAGGCGGTTATATCTCCAGCTGAGCCCCCATTTCTTACCAGTCCCCGGGAAGAGCAGCCACAAGGCGCCCTTCTTTTATCACAGACAGAAATTTAATCTCAATGGTGCAGGAAGCAGGAAATTCACAATGGGAGAGCAAGAGAAATGGCTTATTCAGAGTGGAAAAATACCTCCCTGCACCGCCCCTAACCAGATTCCCAGGGCAAAGAGAACAACTTCTGGCCAGTCCCTGGCTAATGACGCTGGGCGTGCAGAGAGAGAGACAGGGAGGGTGGGGTGGGCGCCAGGGCGTTGGGGCCACACAGGGCAGGGGGTGCAGGTGGCAGGTGGCCATGAGACGGTCTCCTTGTGACATAGGACTGTGCACGGTGGGAGCCCCAGAGAGCAGGATCTCCTCGTGGGAAGAAGGGGCCAGGATGCCTGAAAGCCAGGCACTAAGGTTGTATCTTCACTGAACAAAACCCCAAACATGTATCCGATCTGCACCCAGATTCTCGTCCTGGCTCGGCCCCTTATCAACTCAGAGACGCTGGGGAAGCTGCTTCGGTTCTTTCGGGCTCGGTTTCCTTGTCTCGGAAATGGGGGTGATCACGGGATCTTCATCGCAGGGCTGCTGTGTGGGCTAAGGGAGGTGATGCATGGGAACTCATCAGCGCTGTGCCAGCCTCATGGGAAACGCTCACTTCCAGCTGGCGGTGGCATTTGTGTTAATTCCTGGAGACGCAGTTCTCTGGCCGCACTACCCGAGCCAGCTCAGTGAGTTCAGTTGGGTTGATCAGGGTCCCCGAGACCTGGGGCGGCCAGTGGTGCTTTCCTCCCTCCTGGAACACCCGGTGTCGTGATCTGCAAAGGTACAGAAGTCCGAAGCCCAGGGCGTGTTACTTGGACCCCACAGTCGCTGCTGTCTTGTGTCTCTGCATTCCCTCTGTCCCTTTGTCACAACGGCTGCCACGGGGTGGAGCTCACCGTGAAGAGGGCCACAGGGAAATGGGGGTAAGGAACACCTAGGTCTCAAGGTTGCTGTGTGACAAGGTGTGTAACATGCCTAGTTTCGTGCCTGGCATGTGCTAGGTCCATAGCAGGTGTGAGTTAAAGATCGAGTCGTATCGTGGGGCTAGTCAACGTGGGTTCAGTTAGTGCAGGAAGTCACGAAATAGATGTTCGTTGAGTAACTGCCCTTGCCAGACATCGCAGCAGGTATGTTCCTTGTGGTCTCTCCATCAGTCCCCACAACAACCCCACGGAATGAAGGCTCTCATTACCACCATCTTCCCCGATGAGGAAACGGACACTCAGAAAAGTCTTGAACTTGTTTGAGACCAGCAGTCCTGGATTCTAATTCGTGACTATCCAATTCTCATTCTATTAGCCTCTTATTACTTGTCCGAAAGAACCTGTTCTTTGGCGTGGAAACTGCAGACAGCGTTACTGATTTGTCCACTGAGCGAGAATTATTTGCCAAAGAAATAAATTTACCAACCTCACTCATTTTGCCCACCCTGACCAGAGGGGTAGTTCTTCTCTCTGCTTGGCCTTGACCTCTCCTACTACGAGCAGCATCCCTTCTCTCTTGTTCAATCCTCAGCAGAGGGCAGCTGGGAGCATTTAAGTTATGTGCTCTGTGCACAGCAGCTCTTGGGAAGAAAGGGAAACTAAAAATAAACTCGCTTGGGTGGTATCTCTGGGCCTCCTCTAATGATAAAGGGGGGGGGGCTAGGCTTCGAGGGGAGAGAAGGGGAGAGAAGAACCCCAACACTGGGTTGAGAAGACTTGGCCTCACAGAAATAGTTCTGGGGGCCACTTCTCTCCCAGGTCCCAGTCAGCTTTCTTAGCAGCACAGGGGGGCAGCTGGGGACTCAGGAAGTCCAGGTCATAGGCCCTCCCAATTGGGTGGCTGCCAGCCCTGTCTCTCTTCGGCTGGTGGAGGAAGCAGATAAGAAAACTGACCCTGGATGGAATCTTCTAATTCCCTATTCCCTCCCAGCAGGCCTTTCTTTCTTTCTTTCTTTCTTTCTTTCTTTCTTTCTTTCTTTCTTTCTTTCTTTCTGTTTAAAAATTTGTTTAATGTTTTTTAAATTTATTTTTGAGACAGAGAAAGACAGAGCATGAATGGGGGGAGGAGCAGAGGGAGAGGGAGACACAGAATCCAAAGCAGACTCCAGCTCGGAGCTGTCAACACAGAGCCCGACGTGGGGCTCGAACTCACGAACTGCAAGATCGTGACCTGAGCTAAAGTCAGACGCCCAACTGACTGAGCCACCCAGGCGCCCCCCCCCCCCCGCCCCCAGCAGGCCTTTTTTAACCTGCCAAGTAGCTCACGCTGTATTTGCCACAATCTCATTCCAACCTCTGCGCCTGGGCTCACTCTTCTACCCCAAACCTCCATCCTCTTCCTTCAAAGGTCAACTCTTCCAGGAAGGCAGCCTAGATTAGTTCCACCTCTTATTCTGATCTTTTCTCTTACCCTGGATTAGTTGGGACATTAATAATCGGTACTCACAAGTACATGGCCTAGTTAACATGTTAAGATATTTACCATGAGTTTAAGAAAGTGTATGTTTCTTAAAACTCATTTACCATGAGTTTAAGAAAGTGTATGTTCTCAGTTATGACATGGAAGTCCTGGGAGATAGGTCTCATCCAGCTCAGATATCCATCCTGTGGCTCTGTTCAGAGCTCTGCACGCAGAACTCTCTCGTGCCCTGTTTCTTCCAAGACGTGGCCTTGTCTCTCTCGCTGTGTGTGTCCCTGCTCCGGGCTCCTGTGCACTCCAGGACTTCAGACCACTGAGTCTGCGAGCCATGTATGAAGCAGTTCATGGGGGGTATTCACCTCTTTTCTGGTCCCAGGCAGGTTCTGTTAAAAAGCTGAGGCCCAGGCCCCGTTCTTGGAGAATCAGATTCATGGGCCTGGGGTGGGGCCTAATCACCTTGCCTGAGTCGTCTCCTGCTGCAAAACAAAATGCTCCCAAAGTAATGGTTTAAAAAAACAACAACCATTTTATTTACTCAAGATCTGAGGAATAGGAATTCGGGCAAGGCCCAGCTGAGTGACTGGTGGTCAGGGTCACACAGCGGGTGGCCCTCGGCTGGGATGGGAACTTCCAAGGTGACCTCAGGCCTTTCTCCATGTGGTCTCTCTCCATCTCTTTCCAGCAGGGTAGTCTGACTTCTTCTAAGGCGGCTGGCTTCCAAGAGGTGGTGTTCCAAACACCTACAGCAGAAGTTACAGCTCTTTTTCATTAGACATTTTTATTTGTTTTTGAGAGAGAGTGAGTGTGGGAGCAGGGGAGGGGCAGAGAGAGAGAGACACACACACAGAATCTGAAGCAAGCTCCAGGCTCCGAGCTATCGGCACAGAACCTGACGCGGGGCTCGAACTCATGAACCAGTGAGATCATGACCTGAGCTGGAGTCGGACGCTCGACAGACTGAGCCGCCCAGAAGCCCCCTGTCAATATCACTCTAATCCTTTGCATCAGCAAATACTGATCATCCACTAATTATATTGGCAGGTGTCAGGGAATGGCTGTTAAAAACATAAAATATAAAACAACTCCCCCCAAAAGACAAAATAAACAAACAGAAAACATAAACTAGACACCCTTCCTGTCTTCAGATCCCTCACCGTCCAACAGTACCCGGCTTAGGTGATTCCCTGGGTCCAAATCATTGTGTTCCTCCTCCCGATTCGGAAGCTGAAGTTTCTGAGTTAAAATCAGGAAGACAATTGCACACTCTCTTTTAAACAATGTGCCAGGAAGGAGTTGCATTCCAGGGCTCTATAAATGTTTAATATTAGGATAAATGGCCAGGATGGTGAGAGCTGTAGGCCCATCCCCTCCTGTCAGCCACATCTTAGGTTCCATGCAAGACCTGAAAAGTGAAAATCAATAGAGGTGATGCTTTAAACGGTGCACATCAAATATGCTTTTGGTCTGGGAGGCAATTACATGAACGACATCATCAAAGAGAGAACGGAATGGAAGGAGGGTTGAGAGAGGTGGAGAAGCCAGTGGACCCAAGAGTCTGTTAGAAACCGACGAGAGAGGCAAGCGGTCTGCTGACTTGCTCGGCGGCCCTCTTGGGTGCCCCTTGTCATCAGAAATGAACCCGCTTCCCGCGACAGGCCAGCCACAGCCCCGGGATGCCAGGCCTCGGGCTGGTGCCGTCTGCTCCTTGGGAGAAATGCAGTAGGCCCTGAGTTCGCCCTGCAGGGAAGTTGTTCTCCTCTCCTGGAAGTTCATCTGCAGGCCTTGCATGATTTCCCTATAAAGTTCAGCAAACCAGCCAGCCCCAAAACATTTTATTGCTTCCCTCAACTCTTGCTTGGGCTTTGGGGAGGGGCTGGGTGGGGAGGATGCAACAGAGAAAAAGTGGATTCGAGTCTTTCCAGCCTGGAAACGTGACTGGGCTCGTGGGGTATCGTCTGATTGCGGGGCTGGTCTAAAGACTGAATGGAGGCCCCTGCTGTGTCCCTATGGTTCTTTCTGGCCTCTGTTCTGAGCCTGGATCCAGGGGGTTGGAAGAAAGTACATGATGATAAACAGGTGCCTCGCCCCGCCAACGTTGGCCCCAGGCACTCAGGGAGGGGTGGGGAGTTCAGACGCCGGCTTATGCTAAAAGGCTGTCAGCTTCTCTGCGCACAGGGGAAAGCAGAAACGGGAATCTATTCTGGTCTTGTCTAGGGAGCCATTATGTATTGCATCTCCAACGTCATTATCTCCAAAGGGCAACATCACTCGTTTTCCTCCCATTTGCATTCACTGGGAAGAGGCAAATGGGTGCATATTTGCAGAGTGGAAAGGCTGGGGGGGGGCCCCCCGGAGCAGTCATGTGCCCTGTTTGGATAACGAGCGGCTCTGGAAGAGGCGTGCTCATAATTAGGGATTGGCACCTTGAGGCGACACTTCACACTCACAAGACAAGTTTAAGTTAATCAGGCAGAATTAGTTCTCCAGACTAATGGGCCCGGGGTGGATTTTTCACTTAGAAACAAATCTCATGCATGCTTTGGCATGCCTTGTTTCCTGACATATGTTATAGTTTTCCTGTGGGAAGACGGGGAGAAATTTTGTTTCAGACTTCCCCCACTCTGCCTGCCTCTGCTTTCTTCCCTTTCTCAAAAAATCAAGATCCTGAGGTACAGGTAGCTAAGGGAGGGGAAAATGGGGGACCGACTCCAGGAAGAGAGGGGCTGGTGTCTGTTTCTCTTTGGACGTGCTAGCATGTGTCACGCGTGTGTGAGTGGGGCTGCGATTGACAGGTAGAGATCCTGCAGGGGGGGACGTCTCACTCGTGCTCAATTTCTGCTTTCCCATGATGCCAGGCTGTCTCCCCCCAGCTGTTGCATCCTATTTGGACAAGTTGGGACTGTGTTGGCTGCGTGCAACAGAAAACCAGCTACGGTCCCTTTTCTGTAATGGGAGCTGAATTTTCTCAGGTGACAGCCACTCTGGAGGGCAGGATGGCTGCTTTACCTCCAGGCATCACGCCCAGGTTTCTGACCAAAGAGGGTGAGGAGGAAGAGGTAGAGAAGCAGGAGGGAGGAGAGGAGGGGGGAAAGGGGAAAGAGGAGGTGGAAAGGGAGGGGGAGGAGGAGGAGGAGGAGGAGGAGGAGGAGGAGGAGGAGGGAGAAGAAAAGGGCCCAGGGGCGAAAGTCACATGTCTTTCTTAGAATTCTTACTCAATATAATTCTGTTGCTATCTCCTGGGCCAGAACTGGGTCACATGGACACCCCTAGAGAGTCTGGAAAATGAGTAGTTTACACAGAGCACAGGCACCTCGGTTAGAAAAAGGCGACGATCTGGTCTGGGGAACCTGCTGTGTCTGACATCCTTCCCAGTCCCTGCGGCTCCGCACGTCGGTGGAGAAGTCCTGCTTTTCAACCCCCAAAGTCAGTGCCAGGGTCTCCTGCTCTAACTCTGCAGACGGCCTGGCCTGGGAGCCCTGTGAGGCTCACTGCTCACCTCTCCTCTACCTGTGGCCTCAAGAACACCGCTACTCTGTCCCGTCACCTTGCGAAGAGAGAACAAAACAATGGCAGGGCACACGTGTGGTGCAGGCCCCGGGGTACCAGTGCGTGGCGGGGGGGGGGGGGGCAGGTCTGCAGGCTTGGGTTAGGCTGTGAGATCGCTGTGAGATCGCTGTTAGGCTTGAGATGGCTGGGAGAGTGGCGGAAGAAAGTGTTCAAAATGAATCTGGAGAGGTTGGCTGGTTGGGTCACCAGGCAAGACACGGGGGTCTCAGATGGAGCGAGAGGCCGGGCTGACCCCAAGGAGTTCCTGTTCCGTTAGGGCAGCAGATGTGCAATTATACCCACCAAAATTTGGACTATGATAGGTACCCTTATACGTGTAGGGCACGGCACTCTTCCTGACAGCATGGACAAAACAGCCTTAATGTCAATAAGGCGACATCTGAATTGAGCTTTGCGGGCTAGGTAGGGTTCTCGCAGGCAGAGAAGGGAGAGGGGATGTTTTAAGCAGAGAAACTCTACGAGTAAAGATCTGGGGGGCAGGCCAGGAGGCAGCATATTTGAATTTTCATTTTAATGTTTATTTTTGAGAGAGAGAGACAGAGACAGAGAGCGTGAGTGGGGGAGGGGCAGAGAGAGAGACACACACAGAATCCGAAGCAGGCTCCAGGCTCTGAGGTGTCAGCACAGAGCCCGACGAGGGGCTTGAACTCATGAACCGCAAGATCGTGACCTGCGCCGAAGTCAGACGCTTCACCGACTGAGCCACCCCGGCGCCCCAAGGGGACAGCATATTTGGATAACTGAGTGGCCCTCTTGGGCTGGGGGACAGCATTTGCAAGGATTGGGGTGACAGGGGCGGGGATGGGATGGGGAAGGCAGAGCAAGGGGTGGGGTCAGGAGACGAAGCAGAAAAGGTAGGTGGGTACTGGGCTGTAAAGGCTGAGCGTCGTGTTGAAAAGTCGGGCTGCGGTGTGCAGAAAGCAGGAAACTGCTGAAGGTCTGAATCACGTCCGAGTTGTAGAGAATGACTACCAAGGAGTTGACAGCCTGAGGGTGGGGAGACTGAGGCAGAGTCTCCAGCAGGAGGCTGGCAGCAGAGGGGCCTGATCTAGAACCCAAGCAGTCAGGGGAGAGGAGTCAGGATGGCAGGTGCCTTCCTGGGTGAGTGACTGGGTGGGGGCAGTGCCATTGATGAACACAAGAAAGACACAGGAGGGGAAGCGTCTTTGTTGGGGGTGGGGGGTCGGGTGCTGGATTCAGCATGAGCAGGGCTGGGTCCCTGGGGATTACTCCTCTGGGTCTCTGGGGTGAGGACCAGGCTGGAGAGTGCGGGGCCATCGGCCCTAAATGGATGAAAACCGCGGTTGTGGAATGGATTGTCCAGGAACTGGGTAAAGCAACAAAGGCCCCAACACAAGCTGCTTGAGGGAGAAGCTGAGGGGGGTCTAGAAAGAAAGGTCAGGGAGGGTGGAACAGACCAGGGTCAAGGAGCAGTGTGGGAGTGAGCAAGCTCTTTCAGCCCAGGAGTAAGAAAACGGTCCTGTCTTACGGTTTGGGGGCTCAGCATTTGTCTGGGGTTGGGGGAGGTACATTCAAAGTGAGTGTGAATGGGGGCTCCTGGGTGGCTCAGTTGGTTAAGGTCTGACTTCGGTTCAGGTCACGATCTCTCGATTCGTGGGTTCAAGCCCCGCCCCGCATCGGGCTCTGGGCTAACAGCTCGGAGCCCGGAGCCTGCTTCGGATCCTGTGTCTCCCTCTGTCTCTGCTCCTCCCCTGCTCATGCTCTGTCTCTGTCTCAGAACATAAATAAACATTAAACAATAATTTACAAAGTGAGCGGGAAAGGATCCAAAGTAGCACTTGGCGGAGCTGCTCTGAGCCTACAGTCTGCACCCCAGGATGAAACGGTACCTCAAAAGCCACTTTGGAGGGGTACCTGCTAGGAGAGGTGGGGAATCTCTCCCCGAGACTCCTGGCCCTGCTGGCCCTCCACTTCCGGTCAGTGGCTGCGTGGCCCTGGTGCCGACACGCTGAAGAGCTATTTTTGCCTCCGATTCTGGAGGCCTGGGGAGCGTTTTAGAAACAGTTTCTGTCCTTTCTTGTCCTACTTCCACCATGGCCATACACCCCTGCCCGGCTCTCTCCTTTTGCTTCCAGCGCCTTTAGAGAAACAGGGTGCTCTTCATTTAGGGGCCAGGCCCATGTCTCAGCCTTACACGGGCACCGCTCTCCTCACAGCCCCTGGCTCCTCATTGAGGGGCGGCCCCTACATCCTAAGCTAGCCATTCCCAAGTTCTCGCTTGCAACGGGTTTCCTACCGCCCTTCAGTGGCTTCCCAGTTTCCTGAGGATAAAAGCTGGATTTGCCCAGGAACTACCAGGCCTGCCTGATCTGGCATCTGTCTCCTTCCGCGACCCGTCACCCCTACTCCAGGGCCACCGTGGCTCCTTCCGTGCCGTGCTCCTTCTGCCCCAGGGCCTTTGCACATGTTGCTTCCGTTGGTATGTCAGAATCTTTTCCCACTCGGTCTGTCCTTCCAATTCCTGGCTCCTTCACCTCCTCTCTTTTAACACCACCTGACCCTTTGGCTTGCTTTTCAAATGCTACATCCTCAGGGCTCTGGACCAGGTTTTACTTGCACACTTATTTGTAGGACCAGTTGATAAATATCTGTCTCACCCATTAGCCACGAGGGACCCTGACTTTCCTTTCACTGTTGCATCCTGGAGCTTGGCCCAGGGCAGAGTGGCTCCTCACATCAATAAATACGCTGAAAGAACAGCACAGCTGGTGACCCTTCCTGACTCACGCCCACATTTCATAGGGGCTGGATGCCTCTTTTCTCCCCCTGGAGGGAGATGCTACCCTTCCTAGAACAAGCTTGAGCGGGATCATAGCTACGCCGCCCCACACTTCTTCCTCAGTGGTCCTGGAGGGACTGTGAAGAAGCACCGTTTGAGAGGCAAGCCGTGGCCCTTCCTCCAGGGATCAGAGGTCCTGTTCTACCTCTGCAGCCTTTTGCCAGGCAGCCGTGGCGGCAGGTGTCCCCAGGAAGTCGTGTGGCCAAACGCCTTGGAATTCTCTGGCGGAAAAGGGGCTGGTACTCCAGGTGACCTGGCTTTGGGGTTCCTTTTTCCCCAACAGGTGTGCCAAGCCCTGGGTTTGATGTGTCTCCACCAGTAGGGGACTTTGAAAAAGCAGCGTAGAGAAATGGCCCAAAGGCAGCACTTAAGGGCATCTGGGAAGGAGGAGTCCACTTGCCCAAGGACACAAGCCTACCAAGTGGTGTGGTTTCGTCTCTCCACCCCCCACCGAGAGCAGAAGACAATGGAGGACAGCTGTCACCAACTTCTCACTTGTAGAGGAAAAGACAGGGACAGAAAGGTTACTTGGTCCCTGTCAAGACCCGTGGATTCGCAGGATCGGAGCCAGCCTTAGAGTTGTAGCTTTCGGAGGCACCCACAGAACTTGGGGACTGTCCCAGAACCATGCCCGTTTTGTCCAAGGTCCTGTGCTCGACGGGTCGGAGCTGTCCCCCTGCCAGTCTCCCTGAGTGGGGGCTACCCACTTGTTCTCAGTAATCCTTGATGGCATCCACATCTGTGCAGAGCCTTTTTGAATTCTTGAGTATGTCCTGCCTTGGGATTTTGAGAACTTCTCATTTGTTAAAAATTACCTAGTCTCCTTCATTTTGCAGATGAAAATACTGAGGCTGGGAGCTGGGGGTGTTGGAGGTGGGGCTGGGTCTCTTCCTGGCCATGTCCCTCTGTCCCAGGGTCTGTAAGAAAGTCTCTGTGGTCCCGCCTAGGGGTGGACAACCAGTCTCTCTCAGGAAACCCCTCTCACCCTGACAGCCTCATGGCAGGCAACGTGACTTCCCGGCTACGACTGCGTGGCCAGCCTTTACTGTGTTTTTCTGGTTTCTGCCCCTGCCCTTCTTGGTCCCCTCTTATAAGCCCTGCTGCTCACAGCACTGAGGAGTGAGCAGCTTGTCCTTCTGCCTCAGGGCCTTTGTACCGGACTACCGAGCACTCACTCTGAGCTCCTGGGCTAAGCCTCCCAGGAGGTGAGTGTAACCCAGCCATCGTCATCTGTGAGGAAACTGAGGCTCACGAGCTTCCTTTAGCGATTTACTCAAGGCTACCTCCCCGGGGAGAATCGCAGAGCCAGGCTTTACATCTTGAAATTCAGATGTCATCTTAAATTTGGACCCTGAGGACCGGGTTGGTGGTGGTGGGGGGGGGGGGGCAGTCTTGCGACCTGGCGGGACCAGGATGAGGGGCCCTGAAGAGGAGGTTCTAGGCAGCACACCTGTCACTCGGGTGAGCGCCCCCCACCTGGCTCCAGCTGAAAATGACAGCTACAACCAGGGCGGGCTCAGGCGCCTACGACACAGCCATTCATGCTTTCGGTACGCATTCCCCCTAATTGCCAAGGCTCCCAATTAACGTGGGTTGCTGTGTCTGGTGCTGGGTTATTTCCCCGTTCCCCTCGGTTTACTATTTCGGAGAGACACTAGCTCTGTCATTGTGTTTGTCTCGCTGCCTTCCCACCGTCCCCGGAGGAAAACCAAAAGGCAGCAGCTGGCGGCAGATGCCGGGCGCGGGCCCGCCCCCTCGGCGGCCGTCTCCTGTTGCTTCTGGAGCGGGACTGCCCCCCCCGCCCCCCCACGCCACCCCCACCCCCGAGAGGCGCCCTCCCTCGCCCCGGACGCGCCACGCTCCCCGGTGACACCGCGGCGGCCCTTCCCGGAGCCCGGCCCGGCCGAGCCCCGCCCCCCTCTCCCACCCGCGCCGGCCGCGCCGCTCCCGCCCGCCCCAGCCCTGCGCAGGAGGGGAGGCGGGAAACACGCGAGAGCCTCTCCCACCGCCCTGCCCCCAGCCCCGCCACTCCCAGCTCCTCGGACTCCGTGCGTCCTCCGGGGATTGTCTCCGAGGGGCCCGCGCTGTGCAGGTAAGCGGCGGCGGCGGGAGGCAAAGTTGGGCGCTTCTTCCGAGGACGGCAGGAGGCCGGGGTGGGGACCGAGCGCGGCGGTGCCGGGAGCTGCCGCGTTTTGTTTGTTTCGGTGGGTGTGAGCGGCCCCCGAGGGCCCCCGGCAGCCCCGGCGGCGGGAACGCGCTGGGGGCTGTAAACCCGGGGGGGGGGGTGGGGGTGGGCGTCGGAAGGGGAGCGTGGCCTCTCGCGGGGGAGGCCCGCCAGGCGGTGGGTGCGGGTGAAGCCGGTGACGGCAGCGCCCTCGCCTCTGCCCGGGGCGTGGGGCTACGGTGTTTTGGAGAAGGGGAAGGGGGCAGCTCCCACCCCGATCTAGCGGGAGCCTCCCCTTTGTTACTGGGCGGCCGTGGACACTTGAGTGGAGCGTGGGCATGTGAAGACGGGGACGTGGCTGGAGGCGAGTGTAGACACACGGAGCCATGCAAAATGGGACGGCTGGTTTGGTGCTTGGGTGGCGTGGGGGCTGGGGCAGGGCGGTGGGCAAGGGGCTGGGGGGCGGCGGGGGGGGGGGGGGGGGGGGTAAAGAAGGGGGGGGGTTCCTTCCGGGCGTGGATTCATGAGAACGTCTGCATCAGTTGTTTTCTCTCTTTTTTTTTCTTCCCGGTTTTTTTCCTCCGGGGGGCCCCCCCCCCCCCCCCCCCCTCTCCTTTCCTCACGCCCAGCCCCTTTCCCCAGCAGGGCCGGCCCTGGCTGAGCCTCCCCCATTGTGTCTTGCTGGGCTTCCGTGGACAGTTGGAAGGGCGGCTCTGGCTCCTGGCGCTTGCTTCTGGCTCTTACAAGTGGTGGCTGGTCGGGAAAGCACCCGAGGGTGGGCGCAGGGAGCGGCGGTGCTGGAGAACTGGGCCCGGTCAGGCCCCTGCTGCCAAACCCCACACATGGGGAGGGGGCGGGGGGGAGGGCTGTGGCCTCTTTCTTCCTCCACTTCCTTGTCTTCCCGGCCTTGGGCCCTCCGGCTGGGCCCGGATTTCCAGGTTCGGAGATGGGTCAGTGCGCAGCTCCCGTCCTCTACGGAAGGACCCCCGCCCCGGGGCCCGCCGCCCTCATATTGTGGATGCGTGGATGTGTGTATCTCTTTCCGCAACTTAGCCTTTGGCACGTGACCTCCCTGGCAGTTGCCATGGAAACCCCTCTTCAATTCTCAGCCTCCCTCCTTTTCCTGCCCATTCCTCACCTCCATATCGCCTCCCCTCCCCCCCACAACATGGTTGCCTAGAGACTGGTTATCCCTGGCTTCTCTGGCTCAGAGACCCTGGGTAGCCAGCTCCCACCTGGAACCCAGGCGGTGGCTTCCTTGCTCCAGCTGCCCCCCCACTACACCCCGCAAATGTGCCAGGAACGCCCCAAACGCATATCCATCCGTGCATACCACGCCGCGCACACTCCCTCACACACACGCACCACGCGTTCTGTCGTGCCACGCACTCGAACACACTACAGGTGCGTGTATCTCATCCCGCAGATACACCGCATGCACACCCAGTTCATCCTACACAGCACCCTCAATGCCGCTCCCACATTGCGTGTGCTCTCACACCAACGATAACACGCACACGCACACACACACAGTACTTCGAGAGAAGTCTCGAGCTGGAAGAGAGAGGGCAGTTTCCTGCCTCATCTGGCTCTGTGCGGGAGTGTGTGTAGGGAAGGCTCAGGGAAGGCCAGAAGGAAACATCTCCCTGGGGACACTGGGTTAGGAGGTAGAGAGAAATGCACTCGCAACTTCCAGCTTCCCTCAGAGAGGAGCCCCTCCCCTAGGTCCTAGCCTCAAGAGGCTGAGCACACACCAGAATTTAAAGCCCTCCCTGCCCAGACCCTGAGAAAGCCTGAGGCTCCTGGCCCACCCTGGCGGTCTCATCTCAGCCCCCCCCCCGAGTCTTCCTGGCTAACAGGATCGGGCAGCCCCGGGACCAGCAGAGGGCTGAGAGCCTCCACAAAGGAGGGAGGACGGGTGGTAGGGCTGAGCGAGGGAGCAAGTGGGGGGGGGAGGGGTGCAGGGAGGGCAGGAAGAGGACTGAGTGGAGACAGGGCCAGGAGGGGCTGGAAGGAGAGGAGCCAGGCGGTAAGAGGGCACGCGTCCGGCGATCTGCTCCTGTTGGGGGTCCAGGCCACCCTCTCCCCTTTAGGCACATTTCCCCGCTTCCTGTGGCCCCTCAGGCCACATCTGTGCATCTGGGAGAGGAAGCCAATTTGCAAAGGGCTCCTGCATTGCTGGGGCTTTTCCAAGACCCGTGGCTTCGGTGGTGTTCAGGGCGAACACCTGGGTGGACACCAGAGGGAAGAATTGCCTTTCCGGCCTCCGCTTGCACTTTGGACTGACGGAGTATCCATTTCATTCATTCATTCATTCATTCATTCATTCAGTGACTTGTTTTGAGTACCTACTATGTATTAATTACTAGGGACACTAGAGTGAGGAAGAAGAGAATCCTAGATTTCTGAGGGTCACAAGGGGCCCTGAGGGAACATCCAATCAGGACGTCGTGAAGACGAGGAAACAGGCTCAGAAGTCACACACACACACACACACACACCCAGCGGTGGCTGAGGCTTTCTGACTTTTCAGCTAGGATTTGTGACACCACACTCCCATCCCACATCTCTTGCCTTCTTTTCTCTATTGCTGGCAATCCTTGGTGGACTGAGCTATCCCTCCCCAAAGGGCAGGTGCCCAAGGCGGGTACCCGAGTGAGCCAAGAGCCTGCTCTATTGTATTTTCTTGGAGGGTGTGGCTAGGAGGGGGGGGGGAAGGAGCAGTTCCCTAGACCCTGGACACTTCCCGCAGCCTTAGGTGAGCCAGCCCACCTGGATCCCCCATAAACCAGAGCACATGCTCCCCTGCCCTGCAGCCCTGTCGGACTTAGCTGGCTGCCAGCTGGAGGCAGACTGTGCCAGGCGGCCCCTAGGACTCACTGTCTAACAAATCACCCACCTGCTTCTGCCCCAGTGCTTGAGCGCCCTGGAGGAAGCAAACCAGTCGTGACAGGCACAGTCCCTGGAGGCAGAGAGCCTGAAGCATAAAGGCTATGAGCCTGGAGGCACAGACCCAGGTTCTAGTCCTGGCTTTGGCCCAAGGGCAAGTGCATTCATCCCACAGATACCCTTCTGGATGCAAACTGGGCTTCTGGTGAAAGTCAGAAATAGTTTAGGCTGATTTCAGGCAGGTGAAAGCCTCCAAAATTTTAGACCTCTGTTTCCACCTCTGTCAATAAGGGGTTTCGATTCCATGATTTCTAAGCCATTTCTTCCTCTAATTTTGGTAGATTATACAATCTTGAGAGCCCTTTTCTCTCCTGGTGCCAAATTGTGCTCATTATTTCATAATACAGGGTTGCAGCTGAGCTGAGCAAGAGAGGGTCCGGTCTCTGGTTCCTTTGGAGAAAACCTCCCCTTTCACCCAGTCCAACGGGAGTTGCCCCAGACGCTGAAACTGGGTTTTCTTCTCTCGGGGTGTAGGAGCCAGCCCCTCCTGGACACTGGTCTACCTGTTCTGTTCTGCCAGGATTAAAACAGGCTGGGTAGAAGGTTGAAAGAGGTGTTCTCTGCAGAGGATGAGACCCAGGGCCACCATTTGGTGGGTCTGTGAAATCCCCGAGAGGGAGAGCCTTTGGCCAGGTTGTGGCCGTGGCCCCAGGAGTTGAGCAGGGCTTTCTGTGCCTGATGAGAAGCAAAATATCTCTGGCCGAGACAAAAGTCTGGAACCAATTGTCAGCATCGTCTCTGCTCTGGAATAGGAGGGAGGAGGTGAGACCTTGACCTGGGGAAGTCTGAAGTCAGCTTGGATCCCACACAGGAACACATTTGTTACTCAGATGTTCAGAGCGGCTGGGGGGGGGGGGGGGCGGAGCACGAAGTCCAGGAAGGGGGCTGGGACCCTGGGGACCAGGCTGGGCCATGGGAATGTGACTGTTCCCTCAGAATATCTGACTTGGGCCTCCTTTTAACAAACGTCAGCCGAGTCCCTTGGATGCATTAGGCCGCGTCTCAGGACCCAGCAGAGCCGTGAAAAGAATAGCTTCTCATTCTCAGAGCCCTCCTGCTCACCTCGATCAGTCGCCTTGTCCCGTCCCTTCCTCCCATCAGGAAGGCTCTGCAACCTTCTTCAGCCGGAAGGGCCCGGCACTCATGCGCACGTGGGCTCACACGTGCACACACTTTCCCTTTTTGACACATACGTAACCTGCCATCCCTCTCCCGTGGGCACGTGCTCGCAGGTCCCCACACCCCTTCTCGCCTCACCCAGCTGCAGTCTGGCACCCAGACCGTTGTGACGGTCCCTTGCCTTGTTCTCTCAGCCCCGATCCACTTGACCGGCGGTCCCGCCGACGGAGTCCGGCTACGTCACACCTCCCGTGGCTCTCCGTGGTCCGTTAATAAGGACAGGTGCCTGGGCATCAGCACTGAGGCTCTCGTAACCTGGGTGTGGCCATGCACCGGGCATTGTCCCCAGGTGGGGCATCCCTGGCCTTGTGTTCTCCTCCTGTCTGCCTGTGCTCAGGTCCTACCCGGAACGAGCCCTCCCTCGGGCCTGCCGAACAGAGGCTGGCGCGCGGACTTGGGTTCAAATGTGGGTTCTGATGCCTCCTAGGTTTCTTAACTTTCTAGGCCTCAGTTTCCTTATCTGTCACACGAGCATGGGGATGATGGAGGTGAGCTGTGTAAGGTGCTTCACACGGTGCCTGGCATGTAGTAAGCAGGAGATATTAGCTGCTTTCCTCCCCCTGGGCCCCCTGAATGCCCTGTTGACTCTCCGCCTAGAGTACGAGGCCTGCCGCCTCCCCTCCACCTTCCTTACCTCTTCAAAGGCAGGATCTGTCCCCCACACGGTGCCTGGCATGGTGCTGGGCACCTGGAGAAAGTCCAGTGAGCATGTGTGAACTGAACATATGGGAGAAAGTCCTCGCCCACCAGGAGGTGTTGAAAGCCCACTTGTCCTGCAGAACTGCCTCCCTGCCAGTCGCTCAGACCCAGGAATGCATCCTGCGCGTCCCTAAGGCGTGCGTTCCTTCGTGCCCATGCGCCGTCGCGGCGGGGGCGGTTCCCCTGGTAGAATCCAGAAAACAAGAATTCGACCCCATCCGGGGTCTGGAGGATGCCGAAGGTCTGAGGTCAGTGGAGGGAAGCTGACTCATAGCGTTTTGGTGAGTGGGCTTTGACAGAGCCCCAGAGAGCAGAAGTGAGGCAGTGGAAGGGAGGGGCGCTGAGAAAGTTTTTAAATTCCTGAAGAAGCCTATGCAGGTGCCTGGGTTGTTCTGAGCTGGGATTGGATCATAACCACAAGGGATAATCATACGGAACATCCATGCAGTGGGGAATCGACATTTACTGAGCGGCTGCTTTGCTGAGCGCTGGAGCCCCGAGGATGCCTAGCCTGTGCCTCCACCCCCAGGGAGTTCATAGTCTGATGGAGGAGACACACACTAGTGGTGGCAGTGCATACGTGGGAAGAGGTAGGGGCCTTGGCTCAGCGGGAACAGGGGAAGGAGGGCTTGTGGCAGGAGGGAGGGGACAGTGTGCTTCCTGGAGTGGAGGCACACGAGGTTGTATAAACCCTCCGAACGTGCACGTGTACCCACCCTTGCCATCTGGAGGCAGGGCAGATTTCCCTGGGGTCAGGGTTTGTCCCCATGCTCCCACCCCTGCCACTGCGAAGCAAGACGATGTGAGTACATTCAAAGCACCCTGCAGGCTGGGACGTGCAGGCCAGAGCTGTGCTTTCCAGGAGCTGGGCTGTTGGATGGGGAAGGGCAAGGGGCCTGGCCAAGCTGCCTGGTGCTGTGGTCTGACCGTGGGCAGGGTGCTGTGGGCCTCTGGCCTTGGCAGCTGCTCTGAGTTTCTGTTTCTGCCTCCGGGAATGCTTGTCTGGCCTCTCTTGAATGGGCCTTTGTCAGCGGGCATGTGGAGGAGGTGATCCCATTGCTGGCCTGACTCATTCACGTCTGCCCAGCCTGCCCGGGGTGGGGGAGGGCTGGCCCGGGTGGGGGGGGCTGGCCCCTGGCCCCGGGCTCCTACGCGATGCCGCCCACCGTCTAGGTTCCCTGGAACAAGATCGAGTTCCCCTAGGGGAAGGGGCCTGGGCCCTCTGAGCTTGCAGCCGGCAGGCAACAGTCCTGCTCCCTGACTCTGGGCAACTTGTGTCCCTGGCCTGTGCCAGAGTCGGCCACACAGCCCTGCTCTGTGTCTCCGGGCTGTCCTGTCCGGAAGAGCTCTTGGGACAGTGGCTGGGATGGCATCGTGAGGATCGTCACAGTTGGCAGGGATCGCAGGGGCCAGCGAGGCACCGGGCCCCCACTGGTGGGTCAGCTTGGGGTCTTTCCAGGGAAATTTTTAGAAACCAGGCCTGTGTTTGTGCTTTGTGAACTCTGTGTATCCCTTTCCAAGGAAAGGGCCTTATTTGTGTGGTCCATTCTTTTTTTCCTTTGACTGTGTGTCTCTTCCCCCAAAGGAACTCCATGTTAAAGATAAAGGTGCCTCTGGGTTGAAATAATAAGTCCTCTCTACATAATAAAGGACCTTTGTCCCCCCCACTCCCCCTGTGCAGCCAGGCTAGATTGGGTTTGGGCTCCAGAGAAATAGCTTTGAGTCACAAGGACCTGTGGGCTCAGCCTCCCGCCCTCAGCTGTGGAGGCGCCCTCCTCTGTGAGTGAAGGAGGGTGGGGGCAGACCCAGAGAGGGGGACACTCGGGGAGGCCCCGCAAGACAATGAGAGGGATTCAAGAGGAAGGGGCCACCCTGGGAAGTGTCAGCATGATGGTCTGGGCCCGAGGTGCCCTGTCATGCTTATAGCCGCCTTGGGGCAGTGCAGGGAATTCAGTAACTCAGGCCCCTTGGGCCTGTGACAGTGTCACTGCCCTCTGCCGTCTCCTTAATCCCAGGCTTAGAGTGCTGTCTGTTCATCAGCCCCTCTTTGGAACTTTGTAAGGGGCCAGTCATTTCAAGTCAGGTTATTAAACAGAATAATTGATGTTTACTGTTTATTTGACGGGCATTTAAAATGCAAATCAAGGGAACAGGTTGCATTTTCCTCTGGAGGCCACAGATCCATCAGTGACCTCTGGTTAGACCCAAAACACTTGCTTTAAATGCAGCTTTAAAAGCCTTTGCTGGATTTTGGCTCTGTGCTTCTGAGCTGTAAAAGCCTGGCCTCTGTTACAGGAGCGTCAGACGTCATGAACAGGGCACAGGGCTGCACCCTGCTTGCCAGGAAGGTGAACAGACGTGGGAGGTGATGGGATGGGCTTGGGGGCTGTTTTGTTTTTAACTGAAATAAAAAAAAAACTTTTTTAACATTTATTCATTTTTGGAGACAGAGAGAGACAGAGCGTGAGTGGGGGTGGGGCAGAGAGAGAGGGAGACACGGAATCCAAAGCAGGCTCCGGGCTCTGAGCTGTCAGCACAGAGCCCAACGTGGGGCTCCAACTCATGAACTGTGAGATCATGACCTGAGCTGAAGTTGGACACTCAACCGGCTGAGCCACCCAGGCGCCCCACTAATACATTGCTATTAATTAAAGTCCGTACTTTCTTCAGAGGTCCTTCGTTTTTACCTAATGTCCTTTTTCTGTTCCAGGATCCTGTCTGGAATACCACATTCCACTCAGTTGTCTTGTCTCCTTAGGCATCTCTGGACTGTGCCAGTTTCTCAGACTTGCTTTTTTTTTTTTTTTTGGATGACCTTGACAATTTTGAGGAGGACTGGTCATCCATATGGTAGGATACCCCTCAACCTCGGATTTGTCTGACTTTTTTCTCATGACTCGACCGGGCTTATGGGTTTTGGGGAGGAAAATCACAGAGGCTGAATGCTATTTTCATCATGCCGCATCAACATCAAGGGTACGTGCGATCCGTGTGAATCATCACGGTTGCTGTTGATAGGACCGGGTTTTCGGTGCCCCCCACACCTCCCCGACACAATTCTAGGGCCTGGCGATTACAGCCGTGCTCCTTCAAACATCCGTCTGTCAGCTAGCACTCACTGGCTGGCTGTCCGGCCTCGGTTTCTTGCAAGTCACGGGGTGGCACAGAGACTTTTCAGCTAGGAGAGCCTTGTTAAAGAGAGCCTGAAACAGAAAGTGCAGTGTGCCGGATCAGTGCCAATGACAGGCAACAGGTGCACGTTGAGTCTGGGGGAAAGAAGCATACAGTTCAGTCCGTAGGCTGGAGAGGTCGTTGGACAAAGACAGCATTTTTCAACCTTGGCTGCACGTTAGGGAAGGGCATTCTCTCTCTCTCTCTCTCTCTTTTTTTTTTTTAATCTTATTATTTTTTAACTAATGTTTTTCAGGAATAGAATTTAGTGATTCATCACTTATGTATAAAACCCAGTGCTCATCCCGACAAATGTCCTCCTTAATGCCCCTTGCCCGTGGAGCCCATCCCCCCCCGCCCCGACCCACCCCTCCATCAGCCCCCCCCCCGACCCAACACTCCACCAGCAACCCTCAGTTTGTTCTCTGTATTTAAGAGTCTCTTAGGGTTTGTCTCTCTCTGTTTTCATATTCTTTTTTGCTTTAGGGAAGGGCATTCTAAGGGGTGGGAACAGCAGGAAACAGGAGTCGACTATCTTAGCTGAAAGTATGGGAGAAAATACTGGAAGGGTAGAAAATGGATAGACTTAGAGGTATTTATACGCCACAGTAAAACATTTCTTTCTTTTTTTAAAAAAAATTTTTTAGAGAGACCACGAGAAGGGGATAGGGACAGAGAGAGAGAGAGAGAGAATCTTAAGCAAACTCCTCACCCATTGCAGAGCCCAATGCAAGGCTTGATCCCATGACTCTGGGATCATGACCTGAGCTGAAATCAAGTCAGACACTCAATTGACTGAGCCACCCAGGCTCCCCAAAAACTTTCTATTATTTATTTATTTATTTATTTATTTATTTATATAAATTGTATTTTTTTTTCAAGTTTATTGATTTTGGGGTGGGGGGAGAGAGAAGGCCAGATTGTAGAGATATTGCAGGAGTGAGCATGGCTGGGACCATGTTGTTTGCCCTGGAAAGAGCTGTCAGGTCCGACAGCAGTGTGGAGGCTGGGGGGCAGGGGGGACCCTGTGAGTTCTGTTAGACTGTAAGCTCCTGGAGGCAGTGATTGTGTGTGTGTCGTACCCTCGCTGATGACTAAGTTGCCCAGGCAAAAGCAGGCCATCAGTAAAGCCGTATTAATTTGATTCCCGGAAGGAGAATAGTGCCATTCTCTCCCAAGTTACGCCCTGTCCCAACCTTACTTTTCTTTGCTCCGCCTAAATGCAGGCCGATCTCAGCGGTCTGGAAAGCAATCTGATCTAAGAATGCAGGCTGAAATATACGCGACCGTTAGGATCAGATAGTATTTGAAAAGAAGCATTTGGTGAAGTTAAAGTATCTTCCCGTGGGACAATGTTGTGGATGTGGATCTGTTTTTGAGGAGGGGTGGTCTTTCGTTCAGTTCTATACCCTGATCTAATTCTGAGCCATTCTAGAAAAAAAAGGAGGGGGGGGGGATCTGCAGCTTGGCAGCCCGCTCTGAAAGGCTGCTGGGGGCTGGGCTGGTAGTTCTGTTGGCTTCCCCAAGCTCCGATGGACGGGATCACCTGTGGGTCGTGTGGGACACTGTCCAGCTGCGGCATGAAGGCGCTGATGTTCGCGGTCCAGAGAGCATCAGGGTACCCGGCAGCTGCTGTGGGCAGTGGGGGCCGAGGAGGGACACGAGGGTGCATCAGCTGGGGGTGAAGGGGCAGAACTGTGAGCCGGGGTTCGGCGATGGCCGACAGGCCAGGCCTCCCCTCTCCTCCCAGGGGGCTCCGGGGTCCCAGCCCTCCCCTGACATCGGTCATAGTGGACAGCGCAGAGTTGAGCCGGCCGCTGTGAGGGATGAAAGTGACATGACGCGTGCGTGCGAAAGTTAAACACAGCTATCTAACTTAATTTGCGTTATGATTACCCGTGTTTCCCCTCTGGCCTGGGGGGAGAGCACGCCCATCAAATGAGCCCAGCTGGGGCGTGGGGTCAGGGTCAGTACTTTCATCTCCCTGAGTCCCCACGCATTGCCACACTGGCCAGGGAGGCAGCAAGAGTTGGAAGGGCACCGTCAGCATTCAGCCCCCCAGAGACTCAGGAGCCGATACCGTTTGCTGCGGGGCCGCGGGCGAGTCACGGCGGGCCTCACCTCCTCTGGTCCGTAAAATGGCCGATTCCCCAACGTCACACGTGGTTGTGATACTCCTTTGAGCTGGTGCTTGTGAAACCGTCTGGTAAGTAGGCTGTCTTGCAAATGATGTTATCAACGTCGCCATCGCCACCCTCGGCCCCTTCAGCCCCCCGTGGGCGGGGATCAGGAGCAGGAAGGGTGCTCCCCGTTTCTTTGACAGCAGTCGCAGGTGCACTCGGAGGTCCAGGGTGGAAGAGTCTCTGTCCTGGTGTACCTTGTCCCAACGCCCCTTCAACCCAAGAGGCAGGGGGATTAGGGCTGCCCGAGGCATGAGTGTGCTTGACCCTGTGCCTGTGAGTCTCAGCACCCAGCCTAGGGCATGCAGGGGTAGGGTGGAGGCCCAGAGAGGGCCTCGCAGGGAGGACGGTGGCACGAAGGCTTGTTTGGTGTTTTTTCAGAGCAGACTGTCTCGTCTCACAGCGGTCCTGGCCTTTCTGCTTTGCCACCTGTGTCTCTCCGTCTCTCTTCCTCGCGTTCGGTCTCTGCCGGGACTCTGCCCTTGGCCAACCTTGCTTGGTTGGTTCATCGGGTCTTTCCTTTGTCAGCCTCCTCTCGAGCTTCCCTTTGGGTGTCTCCCCTGTTCAGTTTCTCTTCCTCTGGGATTTCCTTCCTCTTCTGCTACCTTGGGCCCTCCGTTTCTCTTGCTGCTGTGTCTCTGGGTTGGGGCTGCCCTGTGGTGGCCGACATGTCATCAGCTCCGGCTGCCCCGGTGAGACCCGCTCTCCCCCATGCCGCCCGTCTGGGGCCCTGGGTGACACTGGCAGTTTTTCTTGGGGCAAGAGAAAGCAGTGGCTCTGGGGGGCCTCCCCAGACCCTCTGTCTGCCTGCCTGTGTCTTCTGAGGGCCGAGGGCCCTTTCCCACCGGTCAGGAGGACACCGGAGCCTTCAGAGATTAGAGGGTGGCTGGAGGAGGAAGGGAGGGAAGTGAGAGGAAGGGACCAGGGCCCTTTCCCTGGCTCCGTTCTCTCTTTCTCTTCCCCATTTCCCACGAGAAGGTAGAAGAAAATGGAGGGGAAGCTGAGGAAGGAGGTGGGGAGTGACAGTAGTCATACTATCAGCCGCAGATGCTTAAAGAGCAGTCTCTGTTTGCCTGGCCTGGAACTCGCCTCTGACCTGACAGCTCTTTCCAGTGCAAACAACGGAAGGCCAACTCCAGCTTGGTTAGACAAGGCAGGTACCCCGTTCAGGGCCAAACCACAGGATGCACAGCACTGGTGTGGGAGCTGGGGGGGCTGGAGCACACCCAGCCCTGACCTGGTCCCTCTCCCTTCTCCCTGCTCCTCTGTTCCCGCAGGTGAACTGACTCCCCTCCCGGCTTCCCCGCCACCCCCCCCCCCCCCGCCCCAACTTCACAGCTTGGCTGCTTTGACCCTTCCTCCCTTTGTTCCCACCAAGTGACAGTCCCTGGGGGACCACTGACGTCTCAGACCTGCTCCTTTTAGCCAGGAGACCTGTAGGGTTGGGGTGGGGGAGGCGCCCTCTCCCCTCCGAAAGGAGATCCCCTTCCCAGAAGGGAAGGGCGTGGGCCGACCAGTGTTCTTGTCGACACACAAAAGTGATTTCTTCTCATCCTCATGGCTCCTGAGATACGTGTCGTTACCCTTGTTCTACATTTCAGAAGCAAAGCCTCCAAGAGGTAGAGTAGCTTGTTCAAGGCCACAAAACCACGGAGAGGCAGAATGGCAGGTGAGTAGAGTGGCTCAAGGCGAGGACTCTGGAGCCAGGTTACTTGGGTTCCAATCCAGGCTTTGCTACTTTCTAGCTCTGGGACTTTGGGCAAGTTACTTAACTTCCCTGGCCTCAGTTTCTCCATCTGTCTAATGGGGATGATCCAAATCAGAGCCACTCCCTAGAGCCGCTGTAAGGATTAAATGAGTTAGTATATTTAAACCACTGAGAACAGTACTTGGTGTGGCACAAATGCAGCCGCATCAGCTGTGCAATTCTGTAATCTGTTAAAAAAAAAAAATCACCCTCCTGAGTAAACAGCTTTCTGTCCAACAAGGGAATATAAATTCTCCCTCCGGGTGAGCTGGCAGGCACTGTGTGTTCACTGTATGAATATGCATGAAGCTAGAGACGCTGGGGAGCTTGGTTGGTAAAGACTCACTCTGAGACAGGAGCGCCCTCTGTTGTGGCCCCCGTGCAGAGCTCAGCCCAAGAGGCTGGGGAAGAGCAAGAACAGAGTGGCAGCTGCCTGGGGAGGTGCCCCCCCACCCCTCCCCTGCCTCCAGGGAGCCGCAGTATAGGTGACCCTCCCCTGGGATGAGTTCTGGGCTCCCAGCAGGAAGCCCACAAAGCTGGGTTGAAGCCTAGAATCCAGCTCTCACCTGCCAGGGGACCTCTCTTTCTCCACCTTAGTTTCTTTGCCTCTAAAATGGGTTTGATGGTAATATATACTTCCTAGGCTACTCATCGTGATTATTATTATCACCTCTTATGCCACTCCAGGCCCCAAGACTGGGCTTCGGATATGGGCTTTCCACCTCAGACTTTTCCATTCCTCACACTGCCTTCCATGGGGTTCACAGAAGGACTGCTATGTTGCCGGCAGGCCTCTGTCCCCAGCCCCCAACCCCCCATTGCCAGCACCTTGCTTCTTTATTCCTACCACCGAGCTCACTGTTTCCTACCACCTCGAAAACTCCCCTGTCTTTCCTCCGCCTTCCTTTTCACGCTCCCGTCAAGGCTGTGCCCCGAGAGGTGTGTGATGTGAGTGGGGACTGGGCCATGTGTGAGCTGCGGGGAGAACCCCGGGCCTGAACGTCCCTCTTCAGGAGGTCCGTGTTCTGTCGCCCTTGGCTCGTGGGCGTGAACCTGAACCTGAGGCGGAGGCGCCCTGGCCTGGGGTGGGGGATGGGCTGCACATTGCACAGAGGCGTCTACGGGTAGGGAGGCCGCAGCTATGTCACGTGGCTATATGAGGAATGGGGATTTTGAGCAGCTTCCCCGAAGAGGGCCCAAGATGATCAGGAATCCAGCCTGTATTTTACACATGATGAAGCTTGGGGGAGGGGCCCAGGGTCCTGTGGTTGGGGAGCTTCAAGGCCGGAGTGTAGCGGTTTGGGGCCACAGTGTGGTCCTGGCCGTTTCTAGGTTTACTGGTCACGTGGAACATGAGCTGAGGAGCAAACGCGGCACCCCCCTCCCCTCCGCCCTCCCCATCCTGCAAACAGCCGCGTGGCAGAGAAGGAGCCAAGGGAGTTCTGGGCTCAGCAGGACGGAGCCTGGAAAAGTGCCCCCTTGAGCTCTTCCAGACACAGCTGTCAAGTAGATGATGACTGTCCTTTTGTTCTTTGCTTTCTCTTTATTCTGGCACATAAAAGCCCGAGAGAGCTTTAGGCCAAAGCATCCGGGGTGGGAAGCAGCAAGGTGAGGAGCGGCGTAGGGAGGACAGGGTCTCTGTGTGTGTGAAAGGAGGTGGGGGTGTGTCTGAATGCCTGGCTGTCCCTGCGTGGATGGGGAAGCAGGGAGACCTCAGGGGTGGAAGGGGTGCCCGAGAGGATCAAGAACATTCCAGTCTTTCCAGCACGGAGGCGTTATCACACCTACGTTCTCATCAAGGTACAGCACGGGTGTGGGCTTTATCTGCTGGCTTGTGCTGGCCACTTCCCCGAGCCCCATCCATTAGCACGTGTCATCGGAACTCTTGGTACCACTCATGAGGTGCACACGCGACCCTTGCACAGAATCCCAGGCGAAGGAGGCCTGAAAAGGCTGCTGGGGCCAGTGCCCCGTCTGTAATACGATCTTGACACAAATAGATCAGACAGTCTGGTCCTGTTTTCCTGACAAACAGTCAGACTTACCAATGTCTTAGGAACTTGAAGAACCCACCTCTCTGTCAGTAAATCAGACCAATTTGTCTTTGACGTTTTTTAGTCCTGGGCCTTTTCTCTTTCTGGTCCTTCGCCGAGCCTCAGGCTGTCCAGATCTAGGCTATAGGTAATAGCCACCTGCACCAAGATCAGCCACACGGCATGGCCGGGATAATTGGAAAGGACTGTTAATTTTTCTTTTCTTGCCTTCCTGTTTTTTGCCCCCCTGTTGAGAGACTAAGAGTGGGGCTCCAAGCCTCCTGAAGGTCTCTCTGGACGTGATACTCTTTCTCGCCTTCCAGAAGCCAGCGCTGCCCCCCTGAATGTCCTCAGTCAGAGGTGGTCTTCTCATGGAGAGCTGAGGAGCCTGTCAGGTGCTTCCCTCCCACCCCCTCTCATTGCTCTGGTGCAACCCCATTCCTATCTCCTTCCCGGCTGCCTTCGTGGCCTCCTGTCCTGCAGGCCTGGCCTGCCCGTCTCCCTATCTGAGCCCACCAGAGCCTCAGACAGGAGCCGCAGACAGTTCTGTGCCCTGGCTGGCTGTGTGAATTGGCCCCATCACTGCTCTGCTGGGGCCTCGGTCTCCTCAAATGAGAAGTAAGAGCTTTTATCTCAATCATTCTGACCCTGGCATGCTGTGATTCCAGCTCCATCTGGTAAACCTCACATCTTAGCTTTGTCCTATTTATACACGGTGGAATCTTCTCTTAACGGGCTTCTTTGTTGCAGAGATCTGGATACATCACAGGCTAAGTCCTGTCCCCTGGCATCTGATTACAGAGTCGAGGGTGACCAGTCAGCCTAAACAATGGGGCCCAGGCATTCTGTGGCCCCATAAACGGGTCCCATCCAGCATGTCCTGTCTGGAGTGGGGGGTGGGGCTCATGTTTCTTTGGGGATCCTGCCAGGACTCAGGCGTCAGTGATCCCTCCGGGCATGTTTCTGATGGGCTGAGCCTGAAGAAAGACAGGCAGGCCAGATGCACTGGACAGGGCTCGAGGCTTTAGGGGCGGAGGGAGAGAGGCATGAGCGTGAGATGATCAAGTTCCACTGTAATTTGGAGGCTGTGCGCTTTAGAGGGAGGTTGTTTCGGAGTTATTTTCACAATGGAACTGGGTATTCTGATCTACCTCACTGCTGCATGGAATCAAAAATAATAGAGCATATGTTGCTATATCATCAACTAGTGGCTTCTTTTTCTGAGCAGCTTTTACCCAGCAATTATGTGAAATTATGTGACTCAGAATGGAAAGATAATCGCCGGAGAAACTCTTCTGATTGCTTTCTCCCGCACATGCAGAAAGCAACTGTGCAAAAGGCAGGAAGATCGGGGAGCGAAATTAATGTGGAAGGGTTGCTATCACCTGAAATGTCAGCTGTTTACCGACATAGAGGTAACTGTGAACGTGGAAAGGAGAAGAACCACCAGTGGAAACCTGAAGTCTTTCTCATAAGATGCCACGGGCCACGGAGGAAGCAAAACGTGGCTGGTCCTATTTTCCCCCCCGCTGGGAAGGGTGGTCTATGGTGTAGAATTTCAGAGCTGGGGAGCAGCAGAGTAAGGGGGCCAGGACCCCGCCCCCCCCCTCCCCCCACTGTCCTGAGACCCTGTCCCTGAGAGCCAGGTCCTCAGGCTCCCCCCAGGCAGGGTTCCGGGGCTTCACGTGCATCTGGAGGCTAATGTGGTTTCCTGAACCCTTTCTCCCAGCTCTGCCCAACTCAGCCTTGCTTCTCCCTCTTCCAGAGATCCCTCCCTCCCTTCTTCCATCTACTCCTTAGACTCTGTGACCCGGAAATGAGACTTCTCACTTCTAGTGCCTCTTTCTCTGCCCCTCCCGCACCCACCCTTAGCCAGCCCCAGAGGGCCCTGCTTCCCTCCTGGGAGAGATGAACGTGTGGTAACTGGGAGGGCGTGGCACGCACAGGGGCGGTTGTGTGGGAGGGAGGGGAGGCCCCTCTGGGGTTTCTTGGTGCGGCAGTGAGAGAAGGGCATTGTGTGTCTTTGCAGAGGCTCTGTGTGTGTGTTTGGCCACTTGACTCAGGGGCAATGCCAACGGTACCGACGAGACTTTACGAAGTGGGCGCAGGGGCCGAGAGTCACCCCGAGGAGGCCTGTGCTGAGGTGGGGCTGGTGGAGGCCAGGCCTGGGCAGCAGGTTGGAGGACCAGGGAGTGGGTCACTTTCCAAATCCGTAACAGTATTTCTTTCAGCACACTGTAACTTGATCAGAGATGTTTTCTCCGGAACACAAAGACGAGCCTTTACTCTTCGGCTTGGCATTCGAGAGCCTCCACAATCTGACTTACCAGAATTCTCACCACCCACCCCTCATGCCTCGCTCAACAGGATCGTTCACTGTTTGGAGGGTATCTTGCTCTGGAAATGGCCACTACTTGGCAGATTGCTGTCCCGGACCCTCCAGTGCTGTGCAGACATTACCAATGGGGCCAGGCCCCCTCTCCTGATGGACCTCATTCAGAATCCTTCTGAGGTGAGGTGGCCACTTCAGGCAGCCATCATCCAAGGAGTGCCTCGAGGCTCAACTCGAACTGAACTTGAACTGAGTACTGTTTGTTATCCCTGCCTCCCATTTCTCCTTCTCACTGCCTTGGCTCATGTTATTTCCTCTGCCAGGGAGCCCTGGCTTTTCTCTCTTCTTGCCCCTGTCCATCAGAATCCCATCCTCCTTCCGAGGTCCAGCTGAAATGTCAGCTCCCCCATGGGAACGTCCCAGGTTCCATGTTGTAATCCCTGCTCCCCCTTTCCCTGCCCCGATGGACCCTCCTTTGTAGTCTCTACGTCTCCTGAAGCTCTCTTCGCACTTGCTGATGTACTGGAGCCCTTTGCTTCCAAACCCTGCCAGTCCTTGGAAGCTGAAGCTGTATCTTGTTTACCCACGTATCCCCTGCAGAGCCCAGAAGAGGGTGGCTCTTTCTAGAATTCAGTGTGTGTTTGTAGGATGGACTTGAACCTCAGCAGCTGTGAAAGGGATCTGGGGGGAGTTGAGGGGAAGGCATGGCAGGAACTGCTTCCCTGGAACCCTTAACGTGTGTCTTTCCTGCTCCTAGGAGGGACCCTGTTGCCAAAAATCCCTCTCCTATTGAAAAAATTAATTAAAAAAGGGGGCACCTGGGTGGCTCAGTCGGTTAAGCGTCCAACTTCCGCTCAGGTCGTGATCTCGCAGTCCGTGGGTTCCAGCCCTGCGTCAGGCTCTGTGCTGACAGCTCAGAGCCTGGAGGCTGCTTCGGATTCTGTGTCTCCCTCTCTCTCTGCCCCTCCCCTGCTCGTACTCTGTCCCTCTCTCTTTCTCTAAAAATTAAACATTAAAAAAAAAAAAAACAAACCCAAACAACAGCCCCTCTCCTGGCTAGCAGCCAGTCCCAGCAGCGGTCCCCACTCGGGGAGGGCATCACACCAAGGCCGGAATATTAGGAAGTCAGAATTCCTGGGATTCCCCTAAGAGTTTGTCCACCGGAAGGGTGAAATGAAAACATTTTCAGTAAACAAAACCTGAGTTTGTAAGTAATAGATCTTTGTTAAAGAAAATTGTGAAAAGATGTTCTTCAGGAGTGAGGAAAAGGTCTTGATGCATGGCTGAGGTTCAGCAGAAAGAATCATGAAGAAATCAGTTAGTAAATACAACGTATCGGTTATCTCCTGCCGCATAACAAATGAGCCTCAAACCACAGCATTAGTTCTCTCAAACAGTTCCCGAGGTCAGGAGCGAGGGAGCAGCTGAGCTGCGTGGTTCAGCTCCGAGTCACTAACGAGGCTGCAGTCAGGCTGTCAGCCAGGGGTGGGGATCATGTGGAAGCTGGAGGCTCTGCCTCCAGGCTCACTTACTGGTTCATGGCAGGTCTCCTTCCTGGCGGGCTTCTGAACTGAGGCCCTCAGTTCTCTGCCACATGGGCCTCTCGGCAGGGATGCTGGAGGAGCCTTAAGACACGGCAGATGCCTTTTCCCCTAAAAGCAAGCAGTTGGAGAGAGGGAGAGAGCAAGGGAGCAAGCACAAGCCAGAAAAGAAAGCCATCGTGCCTTTTATAATCTGTTGTTTGTTGGAAGTGACATATCAATTCTGCTGTATGTTAGTGGTCACACAGATGGTGCAGTGTGGAAAGGGACTGTACAAGGATGCAATACCAGGGGGTAGTGGGGACCGTCTTGAAGGCCGGCTACCACACATGCGAGTGAATCTAAACAAACATGTTTCCATGCAATATACATTGTAATATCTATGTCATAGAATTGAAAACGGAACTGAAATTTTGTGCAGTAGCACATGTATTAGGAGGGAGGTGATTTGTGTTTTTGTCTTTTTCAGGAAGGGTGTTATACCCAGTAACTATGATACGTTTTAACTTTAGACTTTGTTAAATCAAAGACTGTCTTTGTCTGCTCAGGCTGCTACGGCAGAGTACCTTAGACTGGGGGACTTACAAACAACAGAAATTTATTTCTCACAGTTCTAGAGGCTGAAGTCCATGGTCAAGGTGCTGGCAAAGCAGGTTTACAGATGGCCATCTTCCCACTGAGGCCTCACTTGGGGGGAGAGGTGAGAGAGCTCTCTTTTGTAAGGACTCTAATGGTATTCATGAGGACTCCCCCTCATGACCTAATCACCTCCCAAAGGCCCATCTCTAAATACATCCCATTGAGAATTAGGTTTCAATATATGAGTTTGGAGGACACAAACATTCAGTCTGTGGCCAACACACATGGTAAAATTCCAAAGGTAACCACTAAAGGACTAGAAATAGCGTGTATAACTTCTTAACCAGTAGAGGGAGAAAGTGAATAAGAAAAAAAAAAAAAATCTTAAAAAAAAAAAAAAAAAGGTCAAAAGAGAAACAAATCAGACCAAATATGTCAATAGTCACAATAAAATTAAATGGGCTAAACTTGATAGTTAATAGAAAATTATCAGGTGGAATTAAGAAAAAAAATTTTTTTAAATCTAGGTCTTTGCCATTTACAAGATGATAAAATATACGTACAACACATAAGGACACAAGAAGGTGGAAAGTGAAATAGAATTTAATCCAACCCATAAGACAATATAGCAATTTTAATTTTTCTGTTAAATACTATAAGAAACACAGGGATAAATATATAAATCCTTCCTCCTAGAGGTATCCTTTAAAACACCTATTTCCATTGTTGACAGGCCAGTCAAAAAAAATAAAGTGTGTAGGAATTTAAACAACACAGTTTAATAATCTTAATTTGATAGGCACATAAAACTTTCTTCCCAACAATGAAGGAATTTTTAGTCTTCTAATACATGGAATATAATTTTTAGAATAACTAACCATATATTAGGTCAATACATTTTGAGGCATCTGTATCCTCAGACCACATTCTCTGACCACAGTGCATTTCAGTTAGCAGTCAATTAGGAAAGTAATTTAAAATCACTATACTTTTGGACATTAACATACACACCGCTTTATAACACTTGGGTCAAATAAGAGGTTACAGTGCAAATTTAAAGTACTAAGAACTTAACAATAAGCCATAGCCACATTTCAAAGTTCATGTGTTGGGGTAAATGTAGCACTCGGAGGATTACAGTCTTAGATGCTGATATTAGAAAACAAGAAAAGGGGGCGCCTGGGTGGCTCAGTCGGTTAAACGTCTGACTTCAGCTCAGGTCACGATCTCGCGGTCCGTGAGTTCGAGCCCTGCGTCGGGCTCTGGGCTGATGGTTCAGAGCCTGGAGCCTGCTTCAGATTCTGTGTCTCCCTCTCTCTCTCTGCCCCTCCCCCATTCATGCTCTGTCTCTCTCTGTCTCAAAAATAAACGTTAAAAAAAAATAAAAAAAAAGAAAACAAGAAAAGCTAAATATTAATGAACCAGGTATCCAACATAAGAAGATAAATATAAAGAAAGAATAATAGAATGGACCCAAAGAACATGTAAAGGCAGAATGAAGGATAATTTAAAACACAGTAAAAAGGATCAGCAAAACCAAGAGCAGGTTCTTGAAAAGACATACAATGAGTGAACATCTGGTGGAGCTGATGAAAAAAAAAAAAGTCACAAATAACAACGTTAGGAATGTAGAAAAAGACATAACTACAGATCCAACAGAAGTTAGTGATTTCTAAGGGTAAATATAAAATGCTATAAGCAACTTTCTGATAATAAATTTGAAAGCAGAAAAGGGCAAATTGCTATAAAAAATTATACTCATTAAATATGTTCCAGAGGAAGAGAAATCTGAAGAGTGTCATGGCCATTAATGAATTGAAAAGGCAATTGAAAATGCTCCCACAAAGAGAAGACTAAGTCATACAATTCTACCAGGTGTTCACAGAGCAGATTATTTCTGTCTTCTGCAAACTCTTCCAGGGAATAGCAAGAGAGAAAATACTTGTTCTGTGAGGCCAGGACTATCATGATACCCAAACCGGGCAAGGTCAACACAATAAAATAGAAATTACGGCCCAATCCTACGCACATAAATGCAAAAACCTAAACAAGATAGCAACAAACCAAATCCAACAATTTATTAGGAAGACAATAATACATTGGTTTTATCCCAGTAGTGTAAGGATGATTTGACATTAGATAACCCATGCACATAATTTACTTCGTTGATGGATTAAAGGCTAAAAGCTATAGATCCAGAACCTTCATTCATAATTAATGTAAAACAGAAACATCTTGGAAAACCAGGATTACAGGGGCACTTATAAAACATTAGAAGAAATCTATTTAAAATCAGTAATTCCCTTCTTTTTATGGTTGAATGAATGATATTTCATTATATATATGTACATATATATATATATATGCCATATTTTCTTTATCATTCCTCACCATGCACACAAAAGATAATTATGTGAGGTGATGGAGGTATTAACTGACCTTATTGTGGCAATATGTGGCAGCATAAACATGCATCAAATCATCATACCCTATATGTACACAATGTTAGGTGTCCCATCACAGTAAAACTGGGAAGAATTAAAAATAAACACACACACAAATGAAATACAAGTAAAAAATAAAAACCAGTAATAAGACTGCATGTGTGTGTATGTGTCCTGTATTACTGCCTCTATTCTACATTTTACTCTAAGGCCTAGCAGTACAGAAGACCAGAAATAAAACCCAACAGTGTAAGCATTGGCAAAGAAGAAACAGTACTGTATCATCTGCAGATGATATGTCGACAGAGAAAACCCAGGGGAAATCTGTAAGTAAATTATTAGAAATATTAACAGAGATTTAATGAGTGAGATTGTTGGGTTTAAGATCAATATGTACAACTCAATTGCCTTCCTCTGTAGCAGCGAAAATTAGGAAACACACATGAGATTGCATTTGAAATGGCAATGAGAAGTATAAGGCACCTAGGGATAAATCTCGTGGGAGATGTGCGAGACCTATATGAAAGCATTTATAAAACCAATATAAGACGTTGAAAAGGATGTACAAATGGAAAGGCAGACTGGATAGGAGACTCAAGATAGGAGTCTCAAGACTCCGTTATGGATAGGAGACTCAAGGTTCAGATCCATTGTCTCAATTCCAGTGAGAATCCCAACAGCTTCAGATGAATTTGACAGGCTGATTCTAAAATTTATATATAGGAGCGAAAGACAAAGAGGACGGAAGATATTCCTGAAGGAAGAGGGGGAAGAGGGAGAGAGAAGTTTCTCCTACCACACGGGAAGATCGCTGTCAAGTTGTAGCAATGGAGACACAGATTCGGATGCAGGGACACACAGACCGACCCCTAGATCGAAAGGGAAGTTGTAGTAGCAGATACACCCCCTGAATAGTAAAAATTTGATCCCTGCCTCCTGCCTCACGTGAACAACAGTTCTGGGTGACATGAAGATTTAAATGTAAAAGACGGAGCTGTAATATGTCCAGAAGAAAATTCTTTCTGACTCAGGCTGACGGTATCTTCAACAAGACACGCACAAAAGCAACACCGCGTCCAGTTACGTTAGCGTTCAGAAATTCTGTTCGTTGAAAAACAACAACAAAAAATGAAAAGCCGCTAATAGGGAAGAGACCTTTGCAGTACTTCGTGACAAAGATTTCATATCCAGAATAACACCTGAATAATACTAATAATGCCCAACCCATTGGCAAAGTGAGCAGAAGACCTGAAAGACACGTGACCGATGAAGGACTAGAAGCCCGACTCCTTTAATGAGCGAGCCGATTAAGACCGTATTTCACACCTCTAGATTGGCGGAAAGTAAGCAGGCTGACCACGTCAAGTGTGGATAAGGATGCCGAGGGATAGGCACAGTCATGCAGGTGGTGTGGTGGGGTGTCGAAACGGGGATGACCGCTTTGGGAAACAATCCGAAAGTATTCTGTGAGGTCGACAATTTGTACCATACAACCCAGTGACCACACTCCTAGGCCTGTCTCTAGAATATACGTCTTCCTACTGCGGTATGACCCGTTAGTGGGTCTAGCCATTTTATTTTTAAAAGGGAATCAGAACAGAAACCGTCAGAGGGCATCATTCATTTTAAGGTTAAGAGTTGTTTTGTGATGTTGTTATCCCCGGTATACATGAGTATGTATTTGCACTGGGTTCCGATGTAAAAAGTATTCCATGTGAAAGTGATGGTAAAAAAAAAAAAAAAAAAAGAAAGAAAAGAAAAAGCGTCTTACGCTGTGCACCATGCATAAAAATGTTCACAGCTGCATTATTTATAATCGCACAAAATGGGAAAAGCCAAAAAGATCTCCACTGAGAGGAGAATGAACCAATACGTGATAATTAAGCTGCACAGTGGAATACTACACAACTTTGGAAAGAAATGAACCGAAGGTTACATGTCCTAATGGGTGAATCCTAGAAACAACGTTGAACAAAAATAGCCAGTCCCAGAAGACTGCAAACAACATAGTATGATCATTACAAAGCTCAAAAAAAGCTCCACGACCCGCATCTTATTAAGATAATATGTGCATGACGAATAGATTTTGAAGAAGAGTGGGAGGGATAGCCATACAGAGGAATATCACTCAGCCATAAAAAGGAACGGAGTTCTGACACGGGCCACAACATAGATGAACCTTGGAAACGTGATGCTAAATCCCAGAAGCCAGATGCCAAAGGCTACATAGCATAGCATAGATACGTGAAGTGTCTAAAATAAGCGAATCCACAGATGCAGAGAGTAGGTCAGTGGTTGTCAGGGGCTGGGGGCCGGGGTGCAGAATGGGACCGATGGCTACTGGGTATGGGGTTTCTTTTTGCGGTGATGAACATATTCTGGAGTTAGTGATGATGGTGGCACAGGTTTGTGCGGATACCGAAACCATTGAATTGCGTGCTTTGTATTTACTAAAAAAAATTTTTTGGATGTTTTTACTTGGAGAGAAAGCACGAGCTGGGGAGGGGCAGAGAGAGAGAGAGAGAGGGAGACAGGACGTGGGGCTCGAACTCACGAGCCGTGAGATCGTGACCTAAGCTGAAGCCAGACGCTTAGCCAACTGAGCCACCCAGGTGCCCCGAAAATTGTACATTTTTAAATGATGAAGTTTCATGATGTGTGAATTTTATCTTTCATTAAGAAAAAATTCTTTGAGGAAGAACAAGGGAATGATGAAAAAAAACTGTATGGATATACGTTGTCCGGGATACTGTTTACCTCTGGGAGTGAGGCAGAGGGACGATTTGGAGGAAAATGTAGGTAAATGTAGCAGGTGCTTGTAAAGTTCTAGTTTTTAAGTTATGAGTGTTCATCTTATTACTGTGTATGCGGGCGTGATACATATATTTTTATACGTATAAAATGTAAAACATACGTAAAATTGGAAAAAATTACAAATAATAGATGAGATGGCATTAGAAGCAAATTACTGCCTTTTGATGAACACCGAGCGGCTTTCTCCCAAGTCCCCGGCTGGGTCTCAGCGCGACTCTGGATGCAGCTGTTCTGACCCCTGGTGGCCGAGAGGTGAAGGGCAGCTGAGGATGCTTGCGTGGGGACTGGCAAGTAATGGGGGCGATCCCTCAGGGCCAGCATGGTCCTGGCCACTAGACGCTGGTCTGGGGAGGGGGGGGTCAGGCCACTGCCAGTCCCACACCCTGGAGGAAGACAGACAGCCTTGCGCTTTCCTGGTGTGGGTTTCTTTCTGCCTTTCCTTGATGGCTCTTCACCAAACATACTTCCTTAAGCCCAGGAGTGACTTGCGTGTGACTCCACTGAAATCTGTCCCTGGCCGCCTGCTGCCTCCATCCGGATGGCCCATCCTGGGGCCCCTGGCCCCAGAGTCCAGGGGCTCGATGAGCTCACGGACAGAAGGGGAAGGTCAGGATGCTGGCACTCAGAACCGGTCTGCACGTTGCCTTTGTTTGACCAAACGGCCTTTCTGGAGGATTATGAACTAAGACTGGAGGAAGAATTGGCTCGGGCACCTTAGAGGTGAGGGTGTCGGGGGCAACTTAAGGGAGAGCTGTTGGCATTTCAGGGTTTACCCTACGGAGACCAGTGAACAGCAAGTCTCCCGCCCCACCTGGCGGGCGGGCTGGGCTGGAGAGGCATTCGCTTACCTGCCCCATTTAATCTCCTAGAAGAACGAACTTCCGACCATGGGTGTTGGCTGTGGGGAACCAGGCCAGGAAGTCCCGGAAGGATGGCCTGGAGAGGAGGGCGCAGCTGGGGTCATCACCAAAGCCTTGGGGTTTTCCGGCTTCGGCACCAGAGAGGCAGCGTGGTGGAGGGGTTAGGGCCCGGGCTCTGCCACTCACTATCAGGAGTCTCATTTAACTTCTTTAAACTGTGGTTCTTCGCCTGCAAAACGGGTCAGTCATTGCGCCTGCTGATTGTCATAGTAGGCAGCTGTGGTAACTAAATTAATGCGTGCGGAGCCCTCTGTAAGAGCTCAGTAAGTGTCAGCCACTTCCATTCTGTGGCTTGAACTTTTACTGTGTGGAGGGTACTCAGAATAGAGCCGGGAGCCCTACGCGGCCCCTGACCCGGCCGAGGGCTGGGGTGGTGGGTCTCCTGTGCAGAGACTCACTTTCCTTCCTTTGTCCCCAGACGCCATGGAGGTGGTGCTGATCTTTCTGTGCAGCCTGCTGGCTCCCAGCGTCCTGGCCAGTGGTAAGTACCCCTCCAGGTCCTGGCCCTTTGGGACATAGGGTGGGGCTCTCAGATTCTCCATGTCTGATCAGTGACTCCCCTGTCCCCGCTGAAGTCAGCAGAGAAACTGCTGGAAGGCAGCGTGTATTCACAGACCCTGTTCCAGCCCGCCCACCTCTCCCCAGAGGGTCCAGCAGGCTCTACTTTCAAGCTCTCAAGCACTCCAGGTCCCTGTAGACTTTTTGCCTGAACCTTGGGAGCCAGGCCCGCTCATCAGTGTCTAGATTCTGGCTTTGTGCAAGTCACATGTTCTTCCTTGGTCTCAGTTTCCCCACCTGTAACAGGGGGCTAACAGACCCTGCCTTTGGGGCATAATGTAACAATGCAAAGGGGCAAGAAATGTGGATGTGCTGTGCACCGGGGCTCTGAGTGGTACCCAGTTCTGCTCTCGGGCTGGCCTTAGTGGGCAGGCCCTTCTGTGCTTCCCCGGGCACCTCTGCTTAATGGGCTCTCTCTCCCAGGAGTCCCTTTGTGGGAAGTGACACTGGTGGGGTATTAGGGAACCAGATGTGCAGCTGTCTTCCTCTTGCCCACACTCCTTTATTTTTTCAGCAGCCGAGCAGGAGAAGGAAAAGGACCCTTTTCATTATGGTGAGCGGTGATGGTAACCCTGGGGGGTGGGGAGGGGGGTGTGTGGCCCCGCCCAGGGACGGGAAGCCGTGCTCTTCCCTTCCTTTTGTCACCTCTGCTCCTTTGGCAGACTACCAGACTCTGCGGATTGGGGGACTGGTGTTTGCTGTGGTGCTCTTCTCCGTGGGGATTCTCCTTATCCTGAGTAAGTTTGTTCGTTCCCTGTTGGCTCTGTAGAGTGATGTCTGCAGCTGCCGGGGGAGTGGAGAACAGTGTAGGAGCCCGGCCGTGCTCTCTCGGGGGGAGAGAGAGATGGCCCCTTCTCCCTGTTATCTCCGGCACCTAACATCGTGCGGGGCACATAGTAAGTGCTCAGTAAAACAGGGCAGCATGGACAAAATAGGGGCACCTGGGTGGCTCAGTCGGCTAAGCGTCCGACTTCGGCTCAGGTCATGATCTTGCTGTTTATGAGTTAGAGCCCCGCATTGGGCTCTGTGGCGATGGCTTAGAGCCTGGAGCCTGCTTCCGATTCTGTGTCTCCCTCTCTCTCTGCTCCTCCCCTGCTCTTGCTCTGTCTCTGTCTCTCTCAAAAATAGATAAACATTAAAGAAAAGTGAACAAAATAAATGCTTGATGAAAACGAGGTCATCAGAAAGGGCAGGGTGGCTGTCCTGGTGCTGTGTCCAGTAGGCAGAGGTCGGGGAGTCACAGGAGATAGCGAGGAGCTGTCCTTAGAGTGCTCTGAGAGAGGTGCCCCCGCGTTTGTTTTCTGCACACGAGAGCCCGGGCCGCGCGGAGCCCTCTGCACTTGCCCGATCAAGCAGACTGTGGTATGGCCATCGTCCAGGCATTTGAATGTTGAACCTTGACCTCAGAAGAACCCTACTCCCACAGAGGATTGCTACATATAACTGTGCTTTTTATGTAGCCCCCTGTGGCAGCTTTGCTGTGGTCAAGCCAGGAGCGTGACCTTGAACTCAAGCCGGGAGCGTGACCTTGGGTGGTTTCTTTGCCTTTCAGGTCGCAGATGCAAATGCAATTTCAATCAGAAGCCCCGGTAAGGATGGCGTGTCTGTGGATATCGGAGGTGCCGCTAGGAGGGGACAGGGCGGGGCCCCCTGGTGTGTGCCAGGCATGTTCTAGCATACACGAGGGCAAAGCATGGAGGGTTAGCCCCTCCTCTTTTCTGATGTGTATTGAGATCAGAATTGTATACTCTCTTCTGATGTACATTGAGGAGGGGAGGGAAGAAAGAAGGTGTTGGACACGCGTCTGAAAGCCCTTGAGACAGTTGGGCTTGGGAGAAGGGAAGCAGTGGGCCTCAGAGCCTCTCGGGAGGTCCATCTCGTCTCTACAGGACCTGCGACGCTGTCTCTGCTCATCACCTGTGCATGGGGCTCTTTGGCTGAGGAGGAGCTCGGGCTCCGTCATTCACCTCTCTCCCCACCCCGTACCCCATTAGTCTACCGCAAAAACCAGGGGCAGCAGTGGACCTCAGAAGTCCAAAGTCTGGCAGGACACGATGCCAGCCCCCAGGGGGCCCCAAGCCCCTCCTTCCCAGTGCACAGTGGGGCCGGCACTGACGGGTGCCTGCGAGTTCCCCTGACAGCCCTTCAATCCCAGCTTCGCCCCCGCCCCCGGCCCCACGCGCCCCTTGGTGGAGTCAGCCTTCCGGTGACTCGCAGGGGCCTGCTCCAGATGGCCCTGCCCCAGCAGGGACAGCGGGTTTGCCCCACAGAGCGCCGACGGAAGCTTCTCCTTCTCTTGCAGGGCTCCGGGGGATGAGGAGGTGCAGGTGGAGAACCTCATCACTGCAAATGGTAGCGGTCACGACCACCGGCCCGGGTGGGATAGAAGCAGTGGGGGAGGGTCCTCGGATGGCTCCGGGAGGGATGGTGGTCAGACACCGTGGCCTCCCTAGAGCCAACCGGACGTGCTCCTGTGTCTGTGCGGGGAGAGCGGTCTCCGGGGCCCCTGCTCTGGGCCCTGGGCCCAGGGGGCCCTCATCTCCACCACACCGGCTGCTACCCCTGACCGCCGCTGTTTATAGGGCATGTGCTTTGTGTCGGGCACGAGACAGGTGCTTCATAGAGCCCCCTTCGTGTGCGCACAGCCCCGTGACAGAGGCTCGCGATCCGCATTCGATAACCCAGGGACTCAGAAAAGTTAAGGAATGTGCCCCCAATTCCTATAACCAGCAAGTCTGTCTGACTCAGAATCCTGCCAAGCCCCCTCTTTGCTGCACGGTTCAGACTCCTCCAGCGTCAGGCCTGGGCACGGCTGCTGCGGCGGGTGGTCCGTGGGGGTGAGGGGTCCATTCACTGCAATCTGTTCCATTTTTTTTCCAGCAACGGAGCCCCAGAAAGCAGAGAACTGAGGTGCAGCCCTCAGGTAGGAAGGTAGGATCCTGTCTTCCCGTGTCTTCCTCTGTCTCCGTCACTGTTCATTCCTCAGGGAGGTGCTGGGCCAGCTTTTGCAGCGGGCACAGCGTTTATTCTGAGCCAGGCTGGGGAGTCTTGTGTCTGAAAGGGCAACGGGACAGATGGACGGAGACATCTGAGGGCACCACACATGCGCGGTGAAAGGCTGGGGAATAGGGCTTCTGCTTCTGCACGACCGGAGGCCAGGTTAATGGAAGGTCACCTTCCCTGCGATGGGGGCAGGACTTGGGACAGAATGACAGTTCGTGAACTCCTCCTAACATCAGAGTAGCTCAAAGATAATGGCTTTTAGCGATGGTTCAGAAAGTAGCTTAGGGCCGCTTAAAAAGCGTCAACGCTTTAGAATCAAACTTGCTAACTCTAACACAGAACTAGGGAGAATAGTGTATCTCCCCCTTCCCCGATGCCAGCGTTAGCCGTTCTCAGTTCTCAGCTGTCAGGGGGACCGTATTTCGCATTTGCTTCCGTTGTTCATTGTAGGGACACGGGCGAGGGTTTGCCTTTAAATGTCTTAGTTTTCAAAGTGCTGCCCCGCACAGACTTGCCTGAGCCTCCCGGAAGAAGCAAGTAGGGCAGGTGGGATGGAGCCCCACTTTATAGATGAAGAAACTGAGGTCAGAGAGAGCAGCCATCCAAGATCGTGTTATCACAACAGCCTCGTGGGTGGGCAGCGCGGGGCTCAGTTTGTCCGTCTCCTAGACGGGGCTTGGGAAGGTCAGTGATCTCCTACACACGAGGTGGCCCTAGATGCCAATCCAGGAGTCGGGTGTCCTAGCTGGTGGCTCGGGGTTCTGTCCATTCATGGCCACTGGCAGGTCTGATCTTGGGGGTGGTGGGGGGAGGCTCAAGGGAAGGAGGCTTGGGGTTTGTTTTTTGTTTTTTGGTTTTTTTCCTAAACTAGGGCTTCCTCAGAAACCCTGTTCTCTTAGGTCTCAGGATTGTGAGCAACGACTGGGGGTGTCCTGAAATAGAAACCCCGGGTTTAACAATTTTCTTTCCATGTCTAACAGGTTCTAGCCTTCCTGGGAGAAGCGCTTCCCTGGGCCCCCCTCCCCCTCCCAGGCCCCTCCCCCTTTCCCTGCATTTCAGCCTCGTCCTCCTGTGTCACCGGGGACGGGACGTGAGCTCGGAGTGGGTCTCCTGCGAGTTTCACGGGGGCACAGGCGCTGCGTTAAGGCGGGGAGACAGCCAGTGAAGACGCCAGAAAGGAGGCAGAGTTGAGTTTTAATTTGGATTCTCTCCCCCTTTAGCTCCCAGAACCTGAAAGGAGCTGCTTGAACCTTTAGACTCAAGTGTTGATGCTTAAGAACACCGGCCACTTCAGCAGCAGATCTTTCCCCAGGAGAAGCCAAGAGTGTGTGTGTGTCCCCCGGCCCCTTCGCCGTCCCCTGGAACACAATCCTCAACTTAACGATGCAACTGACACCCGCCTCTCCTGCCCGCAGCCCGCGGTCTCGTCCACGTCCTGTGACGTGTCTGTGTGTGTTTGATGACTGTGGTCTCTGTGGCTGCTTGTTTGTGGATGATGTTGTATTTTAGTGACCCTGAACTCGCTTTCCCGGGTGGGTGCTGAGCCATGTCACCGTCAGCCCCTCCCTGCCCCCCTGTGGCCCCCACCCCCATCATCTCCCACTCCTGGGAGTCCGCTTTTTCCCTGAGAGACCAGTCCCTTCTCTTGATTTGGGGGTGGGTGTGGGGCTAGGGGGTGTGGGCGGGGGTCTCCAGTTGTCTTGGGACTTGGGAAGGTTTACATCACCTCCGTGATCATTTTTCTTGGCCTCTCTTCACTTCATTCACAAGAACCTTGCTTCTGTATTCTAGTCCGGACCCAGGTCTGTTCTGAGGGTCTCTTGGCAATTGGGAGGTTCACGGCAAGGAGCTGGTGAGCCCAGCTTTGCCTCCACGCAGGCTGTGCCCCTTCCACGGTCCTTTCCCACTTGGGGCTTCCACCCCGGGGTCCTCATCTGCCCTGCACCGTCGCAGAGCAGCCCGGGATCCCGGGCCCCGGGCTTCTAGTCTGCCCCTGGGGAACGTGCCCCCTGCATATCTTCTCAGCAATAACCCCATGGGCTCTGGAACCCTGCTCCTCTCTCCTACCTTCCCTGCTTCCCAGACTCCCAGCTACAGCCCGGCTCTTCTGGACTCAGACTCCTGTCCCTGAATGAGGTCTCTGGTAGGCAGTGGCTGAGGGGCTCCATTCTGTGGGGGCCAGCAAAGCAGCAGGGAGAGGAGGCGTCCTGTGCTTCTCTGCCCGCGTCCCGTTGGTCAGGGAGCAGCGATGGCTCCCAAGCCCTTTGCTCCACCTGTTACTGGTTAGAGCGGCAAGTGCAGCGGCTACACGTGGCTTAGAGACCCGGGGCAGGTGGGCACAGCCCTGCTGCGGAGGGAACTGCCAAGAGGTCGAAGGTCATACAGAATGGAAAATCCAAGCAGACCCCGCCCCTCCCATCCATCGTGTTCTCGTGGCATCCAACCAGACGTGCCGCCGTGACCGGGCCGCTGTCCTCTGTGCTGTGATCGATCCTCTCCACAACAAAAGGGAATAAAACACCATTTGTTTCCTAGTGGCTCCGAAGTGCTTTCCTTTGTGTCAGAGAGCTGGAGCGTTTGTAGGGCCGAAGGGACTCGGTCCTTGGTCAGAGGGAGGAGGTGACAGCTGTTTGGTCCAGCTTAGCTCCTCCCCTCCCCCCGGACCCCTTCCCCCTTTCCTCCTCCCACCTCCCCCTGCTCCTGGGTGGGTGCGCCCACGGCAGGACCTGAAACTTACGCATGTCGTGGGTTCAAGCCCTGCATGGGGCTCCATGTTGAGTATGAAGGCTACTTAAAAAAAAAAAAAAATACAAAACTGTGGAGGCCACGTGGATGGTGTCCATAGTGGCTCATAGGGGCCAGGGGTCACCCACAGTGTCCTCCCAAAGACTGCAATTCAGTCTTTGGAAAAGTGCTGTTGGCCAAATAAACACAGATGCAGGCTGATTCTCCCCGAGGTCACTGCTGCTCACCGTCCTCTCTATGTGCTTTGTGTGTCTTTATCTGAGACCGTTCCTAGTGGACAAGGACTATGTCTCGTTCTAAGGTAAGAGTGCCTGGAACACCTTCGGGGGGGGGGGGGGGGGGGGGGGGGGGAGGGTCCGTCTAGAGTCTGTGAGTAGTTTAGGGCTGCAGAATTGGCAGGTGCAGGTCCTGAGGGACTCGGGGGGTCCAGTCACCCCCCTGGCTGCCCCCGGGACACTTCTGCACCTGCCTTTGCCCTGTGTCCCCCCAGGTCTTTGAAAAGACCTGGGGCTTATCGCTGAGATCAAGCTCCACATTGTCAACTCAGTGATCGCGGAGGCTACACCATCTCCGGTCACACCGAAAGTTTGTTAAGTCAGCTAATGAGCACCATTTGTGGGAACACTCACGGGTCAGGGAATTACAAGGCTGACAGCAATTTCAGAGCTTGGCCGGATGAAGACCCTCCGGGGCCCCAGGAACACAAAAGATGGTGGGTACCTCCCCACATTCATTCTTAAAAATAAAACCTTGAACTCTAAAAATAAGTATGAGGAAGTATAATGGGGCAGATTCGGGTTTTTCTCATAGTAATCATGTTATCAACTCTAGGGCATTCTAGAAAATAGTTTTCCCTTCTTTGCCAGACTCTCAGCGCCCGCTCATCTTTCCCCCGGATAACCCAGTCTCATTTCTGAGGTGGGTAGGATGTTCACACTTTATAGATTCTCTGAAATGTTTGTGACTGGTTGAGGTCACACGGCTGCGAAATGGAGGGGCTAGGAACCCGGCCTAGGCTGTCTGTCACCAAAGCTCTCTCTGGCACGCCATGTGGCCTGGCTTCCTTCTGCAGGGGAGGGCTGACGTCCAGGGGCAGGCAGAGGATCGCCTGGCACGGTGCGACCACATCTGGAGCCTGGCTGGCCCTTCAGGGCATACGCTAGCTAGCCTGTGCTCTGGGGAGGGTCTTGTGGCCTGGAAACGAGACACATAACGAATAGTCAAAGGAACTGGTGATCAAAATGATGGCAATATTATTATTCACAACTAAATAAAGCAGCTAATACATCGAGCGCATGCTATTACCAAACACGGGGCGGACGATGTCACATAGATCAACTCGTTCAGAACTCACGGCACTACCTGATGGTCTCCTGATTTTACAGATGGGGACACTGTGGCTCGGTGAGACTGGCCTGAGTTTGTGCTCCGAGGGGCAAAGCCAAAGTCCAGCCCGGGCCCGCCCAGCTCCAAGCCCGGCTCACTGTGTGCTGCAGAGGAAAGGGCTTAGACCCATCAGGTGTACGTGAGAGGAGGCAGAACTTGGCCTCGTGTGAGGCAGTCCTGGGTTCCCTCAGCTGTGACAATCCCCAACCGGAGTGGCTGTCCATCTGGAAGTGTTCAAGACCCTCCGGGCAAAAATGGACTCTGCGAATCTGCCCAGGACGGCCTAATCTGGCCAGGTCCGGGCTCCGGTTGAGGACTCCACTCCCCCTCCCCCCCCACCCACATGGATGAGCCCCTTCCCCCTCTCTGGACTAGCACTGCAGGGCCAGGGAAGAAGACTCCAGAATCCAGGCACGGATTGCTGTTTAGTGTGTGTCTTCCTTCTGGACCAGTGCTCTGTGCTGGCAGGACTGTCCACCTGTCCACTTCGTCCCCAGAGAGGTGACTGAGGTCTGTCATTTGGTTGGATACAGAACTGTATAACTTGGTTATATGGGAAAGTTGACCAGTTGTGCCTTTTCCCAGAAGGGAATGCTGAATCCCCTGGCCTCGGACAGTGATCTCAGGTGTCCTGCACGCTTTACCTCCCAGCTACTGCCCCCCTCCCCAGGGATCCCACTCCAAAGATTTTCAAGTCTGCGCACAGAGGTGTCTGTGTTATTTCACACCACATAAAAATAGGTCATTCTGCCTACTGGTCCCCCAGGCTGTGGCCCTCCCTACCATTCTGGGTTTTTTTTTTTTTTTTTTTTTTGCAGGTTGTGGATTGGAACTTGCCAAATTGTTCTTGGAAGAGAGTCAGAGGCAGAGTGCAAGCAGCAGGGAGGGTGGGGTGGGTGAGGGGGATGCCAGGCTGAAGCACATGCCAAGGTCACCGGGCTCTTTCTCTCCTTCCTCTGGGGAGGAGGGCTCTGCCTTCCCAGGGATCATGGGCTGGCAGGGGTGGCCGGGCAAAGCCAAGGTGGGAGGGCGGTCCAGCTCTATCTGGTTCACCCCACCTTGTCCCCAGCAGAAGAGAGAAAGAGAGAGAGAGAGAGAGATCAGGTGTGTTTACCTGAGCCAGGGGAGAGGCTTTGGAAATACCTGTCTCCGGGCCACAAAGAGGAAGAATGTCACCTCTCACCATTAGTGTGATTCATTGCTGTCACAGCTGGACTCCAGGGGGGCAGAGACAGCCAGCTCAAGCCAACCGGTTGTTGATTTTATGGAGCTGGCTCCAGCCCTGTGCCTGCTTGCACAATAATGGGGCACCTGCCAAGGCAGGGATGTCAGAGCAGGTGATGCTGGATGGGACATCATGGAGGATGAGGGCTGGTCGGGGCTGTTGCGGGGAGGGTCTCCCGCACTGCTTAGAGGAGTGGGATCCGGCCTCAGGCCGGTGGAGGAGGAGGAGGCTCAGGACATTCTCTGGCATTCCCCTCTTCTCGCTAGCCGTGTGAGCTCAGGCAGACGCCGGCGCCTCTGTCACTGTCTTCTCAAAATGAAAGGCTTCCTAGCCATAGGGTAAGCTGGGCCCCAGTTATCACCCTGAGAAAGCCACGGAAGCCTCAGTTTCCTCACCTGGGCGATGGGTCCACCGATCCCTGTCCTGTTCCCTCCCAAGGTCAAAGTGATACGAGGGGCATGCAAACCCTTTGAAGAGTCTACATGTGGGTATTGTGTTGTTAATATTTTTACTACCGTCCATTTCCTTATGCATCCTTTCTTTGAAAGCAGAGTGGCCCTTCCGTGAGACCTGGGCCTGAGTTCTGACTTGCCTCCGTAACACTGCCGTTTCCTCCTCTGTGAGATGGGGACCACAAAACCTGCTTGGCTGAGTCACTGGAAGGAACAGAGCAGATCAAGGAGGCAGAAGCTCTTCAGAACTATCGAGAACCATGAAGTGGACGGAACTGTTACCGAGGAGGGATTTCTGGCCACCAGACTGACATTTAACAGACACCAAGAGCTGAGGCCTGGCACAGGCCAGACTCGGCCAAAGAAAGGACAAAGATGATTATAAAGCCAGATATGAGCCATCTGGGCCATGCCCGTGTAATCCAGAAGGTTGTGGAGGAAAGGCAGGAGCAGAGAGGGTGGGCTTGCTCCTGGAGGTCTTCCTGGAGGTGGTGAGCCTGGAGCTATTTTTCAGAGATAAGGGGGAATGGGGTTACCAGGAGGTGAAGACTGCAGCTGGGGAGAATAGCCTCTAGTCTAGGTCAAGCCCAGACTTGAGTTCTGAGAAAAGTCAAGAATGCATTTCTCTCCAGGGTATTCACTGTGGGAGAGGTGGGTCAAACAGGTTTGCCCTTGTCACCAGCTGTAGAAACAGAAGTGGACGTCCCCATCCCCTGCCAGCTCAGGGAGCAGAAAGCTTCGGTGACCTTGACTCTCACAGTACATTGCCCTTTGGCAGCTCCCACGACCTGTGTGCCCCACGGCTCAGGTCATCTTGAAGCCAAGACTTAAGGAATGGACCCTCCAGGACCCACCTCCCCTGGCCTCGCCTTATAAGACCCCGGTGACCCTGGCGTCTGAGGCTACAGCAGGAGACAGGAACCCACACTCCTTGGGGTTCAGGAACTCTGGGCAGCACAGATGGGTCCTGGGAGCTGCCGCCTTCCTTGCCAAGGGGCCGTGCATGCCATGCAGCTGAAGACCGACCCCAGCCCGGAAACAGAGCTTTCTAGTGGTTTCTGGCTTCTTTCCAGCTGGGAGCCAACACCAGGAGGATTGGCTGGGGACCTCGAGGCCGGGGCTGCGCACTCTGACGTGCAGCCCCTAGACACGCAGGGACGGTGGAGCTGGAGAACCCCATCTTGGGAAGGCTGGTGGAGGGGGAGCCCCAGGCGGAGAGTGCTCAGCTGATGCTCCAGCGTGCCACCTTCTCATCTTACCGTCTCCAGAGAGACCACCCAGACTCCTGCCCTGAGACTGAAGATTCAGGGCACGGGTGGAAGGCTGCCTGGGGAAGACAAGGGAGACTGAGGCATGGCGACCAAGGACATTGTCCCACTGGGTGTGACAGTGCTAGAAGAGGGACCCGGGACTCGGGGCTACCTCTTCATACCTCCCGAAGATCGCCTTGATCTGTGGGGCTTGGGAGGAAGGCAGTGGATGGCTGGAAGGCCCCTCTGGCTCCAGCCTGGAATACTCAGACGAAGGGAGGGAGGCTGGGAGGTCTTTGCCTGTCCTGGAATCTTTCCGGGACTCCCACCCCCTTTGGCTCCGTATCCCGAGAATGACGAAAAGAAATGCAGCCGACCCCGACCCCAGCAGCGACCGGCAATGCTGTGTAGGTGTCGCAAAGGGGTGGGAAGGAAGGCTGGAGGTCCTGGGGCTGGGGCGGCTGGCAGAGATTGTGCTGAGGGGCAGGAGGGGGAGGGGCTCTGGGAGCCTGCTTCAGGGACGATCTTGGCAGGGGACTGAGCCCGGGGCAGGGATTCCAGTGAGCGTGCTTGCCTCCTGGAAGGCCATTTCAGGTGAGGATAGCGAAGCGACCATTTATTAGGGCTTTCTTTGGTCAGGCCTTTTACCCACATCCTCTCAATTCCTACAACGACCACGCAAGGTAGGTGCTGCCACCCCATTTTACAGACGGGAAGAAGGAGACCCGGAGACGTGACCTTCCCCCAGGCATCACAGAGTCCACAGTGAAGAGCTGGGGTGCAAAGGGGCTCGATCGAGCGTGGCGTGGACCGCTGGCCACAGGTGGAAGGAGCCGGGGGCTCCCTGATGAAGAGCAGGGCGTCTCAGAGGGGGACTTCCCTGTCCGCAGTGTCAGCCAGGCCGATGACCTCAGCTGGAGGCGGACGAGAAGTCTGAGGGAGGACTTGGGTGTGAGCAAGAAAGGGTGGACCTTCCTGACTCGCCTCGGCCTTCCCCCCGAGAGGAAAATTAACAGTGTCATCAAAATCGCCCGCAGGGCTCCAGGCGGAGAGCTGGGGGTGGGATGTCCCCGAGGAGGACTCCGGGGGAGGTGCTGGCAAGGTGTGGGGGTTGCTGGCCACCCACTGTCTCTCCGTGGGGGCTCCCTAGTTCCTGCCGCCTCTTACAGAGCAAGTGATTTCAGAGAAGGAGGCTGTGGTAGGCAAGGTCAGGGCCCGCCTGTGCCCCTAGAGAAAGGATTTCACCTCTGGGACTTATTCGCTGAACAAAGCCAGGGGCCCGCCACAGGCCAGGCGCTTTTCTAAGCACTGGGAATTGACGAACGAACACAGCAAACAAAATCCTCGCTCTCCAGGGGCGCCTGGGCGGCTCAGTCGGTGGAGCGTCCGACTTCGGCTCAGGTCATGATCTCACGATTCGTGGGTTCGAGCCCCGGGTCGGGCTCTGTGCTGACAGCTCGGAGCCTGGAGCCTGCTTCAGATTCTGTGCCTCCTTCTCTCTCTGCCCCAATCCACTCGCATTCTGTCTCTGTGTCTCTCAAAAATAAACATTAAAAAAAAAAAATCCTTGCTCTCCTGGAGCTCAACTTTTAGCTGGAAGAAAGACCAGAAAACGATGAGGAAAATAATTGGTAACTCACCAGATATGGTAAGTGCCAGAGTGAAACAAAACAAAACAAAACAACTAAGAAGGGATTTGAGATGTTGCAGAGGGTAGGTGTGAAATTTTATTATTTTTATTTTATATTTTTAATATATGTATTTTTGAGCTTTATTTATTTATTTTAAGAGACAGAGAAAGAGCACGAGCAGAGGAGGGGCAGAGAGAGGGAGCGAGAATCCCAAGCAGGCTTCACACTGTCAGGGCAGAGCCTGACGCAGGACTTGAACTCACAAACCGTGAGATCATGACCTGAACTGAAATTAAGAGTTGGATGCTTAACCGGCTGAACCACCCAGGTGCCTGCCCCTCAGAGTGTGAAATTTTAGATCGGGATGTCAGGAAGGATCTTCTGAGTCAATCTATGAAGAACGATGTGAGCAAGGTTAGCCAGAAGTTTTCTGGAGGAAGAGTGTTCAGGAAGCGGGAATAGTCAGTGCAAAGGTCCTGAGGCAGGAGCACGCCTGGAGGGTTAGGAGACCATCAAGGAGACTGGTATGGCTGGAGGAGAGAGAAAAGGTGGGAACGTTGGAGTCAAGGTCAAAGAGGTCGTTAGGGCCAGATTAAGGAGTGTCGTAAAAGAAAGTTTGGTTTACATCCCAAGCCCTCAGAGGGTTGGAGTAGGAGAGTGAACCCTTTGTAAGTGATGGGGATGGGCGGGATGACTTTGGAGGTTCGTTCCAGTTAGCGAGTTCATGACACAGGGTCTCTTTTTGGGATCCAGATGCCTTCCTTCACTGCATTAGGGTCCAGTAGGTAACGCAGACTGAGTCCGTGTGTGTGTTTGGGGGAGGGTGGGAAGGGACTTCCGGCTGCGATCTTCACGTTTCTGAACCACCGATGTGTTTGGACCAGGTAGCTTCCGAAACGTCATCTAGCCCCGAGATGTATGAATCTCCCAAAGCGCCCCGCTTGGGGAATTTCCGCTTGGCAGCCCTGAGCTGAGTGTGCAGGTTTCCCCTTGGGAACGTGTGACACAGCCTGGTCGTGGGAGCCGCTCGGTCCCCCCAGAGCAGGGCCCTCAGGACAGACCTCAGCCCCTCCAGGTCACGCCCCTCCAGGCTCCAGGTTCTCCATTTCCCCCGGGGTCTTCCAGCTTGGAGGTGGCTCTCCATTTCCCCTGGGGTCTTCCAGCTTGGAGGTGGCTCTCGTGTGGGGCAGGGTCGTCAGTCGTCCCCTCGGGGCAGGAGATATGGCTAAGGAGGGACAGAGAGGCAGGCTGCCCTCTGACTGGAGCCAGGGAACAGAGACTTGGTGGAGAGCCAGCTTGGGGGGCTGCTCTGTATCTCCTGTGTGGGCTCCTGGCTCCTGCTGGGGACAGGCCCCCTGTATCTATCTCCCTGGGACCAGAAGTGCTGTCTTCCGGCCATTCCCCGAGGCCTCGTGAGGGCTGCTGGTGTCTCCGGCTGGGCCGCTGAGGTGGGGCGGGCAGGTCTGACGTCACAGCCTGCGGGAAGTCACCGGGAGCTACGAGAGGGGGCCCAGCTGAGGAAGGGCAGGCTGCCGTGGAGCTGCTCCACCCGGCCCCCGGGCCCCCAGCTGCTTCCCTTCTTTGCCTGCTAAGGACACAGGAGGCTCAGCTGAGTGAAGGCCTACAGGGATCCACAAATGGCCCCGAGTATCTCCCTCAGTGACCTTTGCAGGCACCCTGGGCAGCCTGGAGGGCACTGGCTGTGGCCTCTCCCCCGGGCACACAGGGGCCGATGGCTGTGGCTCGCTTTGCTGTGGCTCCCAGCTTCCCCCCTTCCTCGGGTGCCCGGTGGAGTTCAGAGAATGTCTCACGTGGATCCCCGCCCCAGCCCGCCCCAAGGGGCAGGCAGGCGCGAGGTGAGGGCTCCCCTGTCAGTCCCTCCTCCTTGACTCTGTCTCTTCCTGCCTGTGGGCTTGGGCTCGCCGCCGCCGGGGCGCGGAGGGAGGGAGGGCCGCACTTTCCATCCAGGCCCTTGGCCACCAGCACGTCACCGCTCTCTCCCATCGAGGACACAGCCAGCAGCTCCTGCCATGGACAGGTGGTACCTGGGTGAGTCCCCTCAACCCCATGCCTCCCACCTGCTCAGACTCGGATGCAGGTGTCTACCTCATCACGTTCAGGGGCACCACCTGCTCCCCAGAAGTGCGGGGAAGGCAGAAGCGAGGACAGGCAGCATTTCTAGACAAGGGCATCTCAAGGTGGAGTCCTGGGCACGTGGTGATCTCTACTCTGAGCATCTCTGTGCCTCTGGGGCTGGGAAGACAGCTGGTCCCGAAGCCTCCCTTTCTATCTGTCTCTCCACCTGTTCACCTGCAGGAATTCTAAAGCCAGGCTGCTGGGTTTAAATCTTGCTTTCCCCACTTCCTAGCTGCCTGACCTCTGGCAAGGTATTCAACTTCTCTGTGCCTCAGTTTCCTCATCTATAAAATGGGGATGATGATAATACTTCCCTGACCTCAGAGCTGCGATGATTATGTGACCTGATTTTCATTACTTGCTTACAACAGGGCCTTGCACATTAGAGTTACGAATGCAGATGACAACTTGTTTTTCCGACTTCCCCTTTTGTCTGAGACCATCTGTCACTCTTTCCCCTGTCTGTCTGTCTATCTATCATCTATCTAACTTTCCACCTATTTTTTTTACCCCTTATTCCAGATGGGATCCGCAATAACTTACAGAGACAGACAAAATGCGCCAAGATGCCAGGGGAATGTGTAGGAAGGGGCCCCGGTGTCTTGTGTGGGACAGCGACGGTGGCTTTGGGAGCCCAGCCTTGGGGGTCTGGCTTTCTAGCCCTGGCTTTGTTACTAATGGGAGGTTTCGGTCAAATCCCTCAACCTCCATGCCCCTCAGTCTTCTTGGGCTGCCCAGTGGGAGACACGGCACGTCCCCGGCCACCTCCAGGGGCCGTTACAAGGAGCAAATGACCAGCCTCAGTTTCTTCACCTGAAGAACGGAGCAACCGCGCACTCAGTGGGACAGTGCGTTTAAAGAGCCTGACACATGGTCGGCCCCTACTGAGCATGAGCTGGGTTGTAATATTCTCATGAATATCCATCGCTTGGTTCTGGAAGCTGAAGGTTGCCGAATGGGTGTCGGGGCTCCTGGTCTGCGAGGTCATGACATTCTCTCTCCGTCTCACCCCGTGCTAATTTTCACTGGAGGGGAGTTGGCTTTCCTGTGTCCAGCAGCTGACGTTCAACAAAAGGTCAATGCCGTTTATTTCTCTAGTCGGCACAAATCCGACAGTGACAATAGTGACACTTGCTGTGTATCCGGTCCCGTGCCCGGCTCCCTACATGCATTTTCTCCCTTTCTCCTCACCACAAATCCCTTAGGTGGGGAACAGTCCCATTTTACAGACGAGAGGACTGAGGCACAGAGAGGTTCAGGAACTCGACAGGGGTTCCTCGACAGGGAACTGAGCCAGGAAATGAACTCAAACTTTGACCCCCTACAGCCGCTCAAGGAGGATTAAAACATGGGCTCTTTTTCTTTGGAAGGACCAGCCCCTCCTTGGTGGACACTGACTGCTAGCTTGGGTCCCTTGGCCCCATGGAGCATCAGCCTCTTCTGGAGGCCAGTGCAGTGAACTAGAACTTAGCCGGGAACGTGAGCAGCCATGGAGTACCCAGCCCTGGGGTCCCCGAGGCGAAGGAGGCCACCACAGAGTGGGGAGGCAGCCTCAGAGGTGTGGGGAAGCACCTGACCCCTAAAGCCTAAGGCCTGCCTGTCCTTCTCCGCTCTGCCCGTCACTGGCTGTGTGTCCTCGGGCCAGGGCCCTACCCTCTCTGTGCCTCAGGTGCCTCATCTGTAAAATGGGAGCTCACACAAGGCACAAGGAAATAATAATTAGGAAAGCGCTTTGTAAATTATAAAGGCAAGACGTTCTCCCCGTGGCAGGACTTGGCCCCTTCCTTGAAGGAGCCTACGTGCAAACTTGGGCAGCTGGTGTGGAAGCAACTGGATTGTAGGAGGAAAATGCCAGAGGCGCCAGGAAGAGAGATTAGTGAGGGATGGCTGGAGCCTTTCTGGCTGAGGTGCGAGCTGCTAGAGGCAGTTTTGATGGATGAGGGGAGGAACAGGAGTGGGCAGGCGTGGGGGTGTGAACGTGCACGGTGGACTCGGCGCGGGCCTTGAGGTGGGAGAGGGGCGGGCACCTCGGGACCCCCTCAGGGGAGCCCTGAATGCCGGGTAAGAAATAGCAGCTGCAACAGTGATCTCCACGGTGGTTGGTGAGGTGGGCCGCTGCTGGGGTTGGGGGCCTCTGGGGGCCCCGTGACATCGTCCCCCAAGCTGTAGAACCCACCGAACGTAACTTAGAAAGTGCCATTTCCCCGTCGCCACAGCCCCAGCCACGACGTCTCCGGCCTACCTCTCCCCGCCCCGTCTCTGGAAATTTCCTTTGGGAGGATTTGGGAGCCCAGCCAGCCCCTCCCTGCCCCTGCCTGCCCCCTCACCTCCTCGTGCCTCGGAGGGAGCCCCTCCGCGCACACTAGGGTTTCTCTTGTGACTGGGGTAAATATTACCCAGCACTGTTAATGTTTAATGCCCCCACCTCACCCCTGGCCACCCCACGGCCCGGCACTCTCCCCGAAGCAGAGGCAGAAGAGGGCAGTGGAGACCAGCCCAGGCCGCTAGGGAAATGGCAGGGCTGTTGGCGGACGACGGTGAGTGTGTGCGAACGTGTGCGAAGCAGGTGGTCTCTCCTTGGGCCACCTTTGGAGGGATGAGTTGCACCCCTGCCCCCTGCCTTCCAGAGTCCCCGGCGCCCCTCCCCCACCTTTGCCACCCAATCCTAAGAGGATTTTTCGAAACAATTTCTTTGAAAAGAGGATCCTGCCTTAACTCTGCTTGTAGGCAGAGCCTCGGGGGCCAGGGAGGCGCTGGGGGGTGGGGGTGAGGGTGAGTCTCTGTCTCGGCCTCCTGGCATGCACCTATCCTGGTACAATGCATCTTGGGGGACTATCCAAGCTCGGAGCAGGAGGTGGAGGGGGCCAGGCTGGCTTTGGGGTGAGAGCCCCTCAAGTTTGGGACACCCCTGGAAGGATCCTGCCATGGGGGTGATTCGGGCCTGGAGGCTAACAGGGGCCTCTGTTGACCACGGTGGGCTTTGAGCCAGACCTAGGAAAGATGAGGGCTTTGGGCGGGGTGGGCTCACCAAATGGATGGTTTCCTGATATGGTGAGGGGAGCCGCCAGGCCAGTCGTGGCTCTGGCGCTCACCCCCCATGTGACCTTGAACAAGACCCGAACCGGATCCTGGGAGACAACCTCGGTGGGCTCCTGCGAGAGGTTGGGATCGGGCCCCCGCAGTCACCCCCGTAGGCCCAGGCACTGACCCCGCCTGGCCAGGGAGGCTGCCCTGGGGATAACCGGGCTCACCAGGCCCCAAAGCCCCCCACCGTGACCCAGGGCACGGTTCAGCACGCCATTGGAGGTGACAACTTGTGCCTTCCTTCTACCTCACGCACGGCTTACTTACCACCCAGAAGGGGCTGGAGCAGGGCAGGACAGAGGGGCCACCCTCAGCCATGGCAGCAAAGCTCTGGCCAGGTGCCCCCCGGCTGCCCAAAGACAAGTGTGCTCTGTTTACGGGGCTGGGGGGCAGAGCTCCACCCCTGGTGGGGAAACACCACAGGAGGCAAGGGACCGGACCATACTTGACCTTGAAACATCTTGTTCCTTCTGACCATCTGAGAGGCAATGTAGCAAAGGGGTTAAGCACCTCGATTCTTGGCAACCTATTGCCTGGGTTCAAATGCCAGCTCTCCCCCCTTATGGCATGTGACTTAACCCCTCGGTACCTCCATCCTCTTATGGATTATATTGGAATAATATTAATGCTTCATAGGGTTGTTTGAGGGCTAAATGAGCTAATGTTTTGTTAGCCTTGGCCTGGCATGTGGTAAACACCATATATTAATGTCTCTTCAAAGGATTTGCTTCCCGTTGAGGATAGAAACGTAAGCGAGAAGAATCTAGAAACCTGAGTTCAAGACCCAGTTCTGCTTCGAACTTTCCTGGGGACTTTAAACAAGTCTCCAGACTGGGCCTCGGCTTTCCCCTTCTGCTCAGTGAATGTTAAGGGCCTCTCCATTCGTTGCATGAATGTCGCTTGGCATCTGCTAGGCGTTCAGTAGTCACATGGAGAGGGACTAAGAAGTCACGTGGAGGTGAGTCTAGGGGGAGATGTCTCCCTCGGCCTTGCTTACTACTGTAGGAAGCAAAGAGAGGAAAGAGCCAACCCCCCCAGGGTTTCCAGAGCCCCCCACAGGCAGCACAGAGCTCTGCTTTGGATGCTTGGTATTTGGTCCCAAGGTGACTCTATCTGAGGCAGCCTAGGACAGATGTCCCCGTTGGCAGTGGCATTAGCAGGCCCACCAGCCTCCTCTTGCCCACTTGGCCACTTGGGGCTGACGGATGGGACGGATGTGAGTTCCACGGCTTCTGCGACAGACTCACCCTGCCTCTGGCTCTCTCTGCAGGTGGCGACCCCAAAGGGGACGTGGACCCATTCTACTACGGTAGGCCTGGTGGGTCCCTCCTCAGCTCCTCTTCTGGCCACCACGCACGGATGCCCGGGTCCCGGCATCCCCCAGTGATGTTCCCCCATCTTCCCCTGTTAGCATGGGGCTGCTGCTGGGGTGGGCTGTGGGGAGGGGTGCCTGGGGCAACCCATCCCACCTCCTTGCCCTCTCCTTCCTCAGACTACGAGACCGTCCGCAATGGAGGCCTGATCTTTGCTGCCCTGGCCTTTGTCGTGGGGCTCATCATCATCCTCAGTGAGTGGGGCTGGCCTCATGCTGGCGGGGGGGGGGGGGGGGGGGGGGCGCTGCATGGAGCCTCATCTCTTCTCAAAGCCACTGGGCACTGGTTCCCCAGGTGGGGGTGGGGGAAAGCTCTCTCACTCCCTTCCTAGATCCCAGAAGGGAAGTGAGTCTTTCCGCTCGCCTCCATTGCCCCATGCAGGATGTGGGAACTGACCGACACCCTGATAGACAGAGGCACCCCGGGATGCCTCCCTACTTGGTCCTTGGACCACCCAGAGCAAGTTCTCTTTTCCTCACGTGCGCCCTCTGGTGGCCAGTGGAAGAGCTGCTGAGATGGGAGGGCAGGCTCTTCCAGCCTGGGACACTGCAGTGTCTGCGGGGTTCAAGGGGAGGGAACCAACCTCCAATGGACGCCTCCCTTGACCGGATCCGGTCACTTTCCTTTCTTGGCATGAGCTACATCTCAGTCCGTTTACTTTTTTTTAACCTTTATTTTAGAGAGAGAGAGACAGACAGAGCATGAGCAGGGGAGGGGCAGAGAGAGAGAGGGAGACACAGACTCGGAAGCAGGTTCCAGGCTCTGAGATGTCAGCACAGAGTCCGACGCGGGGCTTGAACCCACAAACCGTGAGATGGTGACCTGAGCTGAAGTCGGACGCTCAACCAACTGAGCCACCCAGGTGCCCCCATCTCAGTCCATTGAATCCTCTCGGCAACACTGAGGGATGGTCAAGGCTACCCCATTTGATAGATGAAAACCACTGACCGTGGCAGGTGCACCAATTTGCTCTGGGTTCCACAGCCAATCAGAAGCAGAGCTGGGTTCAGCTGTTTCCCCCCCACCCCTCCCCACCCCCCGCCCCCCATCCACCGCTGGAAAGCAAATGATGGGGGGAGCCAGAGGCATCAAGACCCACTGCTAGTTTACTATGGATCCCCAACTCCCCGGGCCTCAGTTTGCACATCTGTTAAATGGGGACGATCCCACTGATAAAGCCAGGGCTATCATCCAAAGACATGGCAGCCAAGAAAGCCTTCAGGCATAGGCATAGAGTGTTCTGGGGGAGCGAAGGGTCCTTGTATATCTCCCAGCCCCAGCCCGGCCCCAGCAGGCACACAGCAGGCACTTAGTAAAGGCTCATTGGTGTTTTGCTGCAACCGGAAGAAACACACCCAGAAACGCAATCAGTTGTGCGTCCTGGGATTCTAACCCGTCCACGGTTGGTGCCATCCCATCTGAAGGCTTCGGTCTGCAGACATGGCTGGTCTCCCCAGTTCGTCCGGAAGGTGTCTCAAGGGCAGCACCGTATAGTGGTTGAGCACACAGCTGCAGGAGGCAGACAGGCCTGAGCAGAGATCTTGACTCTGGCCTCACAGTCGTCCTCCTCCAAGAGCTTACTGAGCGGCGACTATGTGCCCAGCCCTGGTGCTGGGGGCACCGCGATGGCCCAGGCTCGGCTACTGCTCTCGGCGTGCCTAGCCTACCACGGATCCACTGCGGTAAATATTTGTTGACGGACTGACTGAACGGCCTGGGCCCCTGAATGCTTGTGGCCCCGCCATATGTGAAGAGAGAACCAGTCACCTGTGGCTTTGGCAGAAGGGAGGGAGGGAGGAAAGGGAGGGTCTCCTTGGAAGCGAGCGGTTGAGGGAAACTCACCTCCTTTCTCTCTTCCAGGCAAAAGACTCCGCTGTGGGGGCAGAAAGAAACACCGGTGGGTGTCTGCCCAGGGTAACTGAGTGAGGCAGGGACACGGGTGGTGGGGGATGGGAAGGAGGGCCAGGCCAAGGATTTTGGTCTCTGAGGCCTTTGAAGGGGGGTCCCCAACCTCAGGGACCCCCTGGATTCACCACCTCCTCCTCTGACCTCTCACCTGTCTTTTTCCCTCCCCCACCCCAGGCAAGTCAACGAAGATGAGCTGTAATGATGGGTAAGTTGGGGAGGGACAGGGGAGGGGGCCAGCCAGGGAGGGCTGCGAAGAGAAAGGTCGATGAATCAGGAATGAAACAAAAGGCCTGCTTCGGCCCCCACTACAGCCCAAATCTCATCTTTGCCTTTTCAGAGTCTGCCGTGCCCCTGTTGCACTGGGGTCATTGGGAAGCCTTCCCTGAGCTGTAGACCTTTGTCCCCGGCACCGCCAGGCCCCCGGCTGAAGGAAGCGCCAGGCTCCGTGTGACCCCTGGGTGCACATGGCCTCCTCCCACCTCTCGGCCGCCTCCTGTTAATAATAAAGCCAGCCTCAGAGGTGGCTCCTTCCCTGGCCTCCCTCCCTCGTCCTCTATACCTGCCACGACCAACTCGCCCTTCCAAGCTGGGGTGCAACGCAGCCTGGTCTCTCCCGGTTTTCAATGAACTGCTCAGGTGCCCGTGCCTATTAAAGCAGGAAGTTTCGTAGGACCACCTGCGGGCCTCTTCTTGCCCCCCGAGCCCCATGGGCAGAGGACTCAGCCTGTCTTCCCAAGGCAGAGAGAGAGAGAGAGAGAGAGAGAGAGACAGCCGGGAGGTCTGAAGGTCAGCGATGATCGGGTGCTGCTTGGGTTTCTGCCTCAGGCCCTGGATGCTGCTACTGGAGCTCTCTGCTGGGGGTTCCCGCAGACATGCCCTGAGCTGTCTGTGACCACAGCATGTGCCCTGCCATCTCACACGTGCGCCAGAGTGCCGGGCCGGGCGGGTCCGGGGGGCCTGGCGCAGGCTTTGGCACACTCTCTCTCTACCCGCCTCCCGACCTTGGTGCTGAGCTCAGGCCGCACCCTTTCCACTCGTGGGGCTTGGGGACGCCCATTGGGCCTATTCTCATCCACGTATTGGGGTGCTACCCTGGCGAATCCCAGGGCCGAGGGGTGCACAGTGACGGTGGGGCCCCTTGGTACCCTTTCCCCCAGCCCCGTCCACGGTGGCAGGCAGCCGTCCAGGGACAACTTGACCCAAGATGGTGCCAGGCTGCCTCTCCCACCGGTGCCCAACTTCCTGATGCCTGTGGCCTCCTTGCAGCGCAGCACGGTCCCCTCTGGCCGTTTCAGAAGGAGCCTGTCATCCCTCTTCCACTCTCCCCTGCGGAAGGGAAGGATCACGGCACCACCTAGTGTCCAGTCCCCCCATCAGGACCTGCAAGCATGCCAGGGCAGGGAGGAGAGAACAGGCAGGGGAGCCCGGACAGCGGCACGTTAGTGGAGTTGAAAATGAACAGGGTGTGTCTGGGGGCCAGAGGCAGGCAGGCCACCGTTCCATTTGCAAACTGAGTCCTCTGTCTTCTTCCACGGCCCCCAGGCCCTGAAGCCCCCCGACCCTCGCAGAATCGCAGGAGGTTTGAACACAGAAGATCCGTAGCAAAACAGACAAGCTTCACTTTTCAGAGAGGGAAACTGAGGCTCCGGGAGAGGCAGTGACTTGGGCAGGTGGATCAGGGCCAGAGCTAGAAACCAGGTCTCCGGTGACCATTCCAGCTTTCTTCTCACTGACCCCTGGGGGTGGTGGGCAGAGCCCCACTGACCCCCCGTGGGCTTGGGGAGCTGGGGGAAAAGAGAGAGGGGCTGGCGGGAGGACACGTTCCAGGGAGGCGAGGAAAGCCTGGCCGCTCACAAGCCGGGGCCGAGGTCTTTGCAACACCTGCTCCAGATGGGGGCCCACCGACGACAAATGAAATGTGACAGGCCACACCCCTAAATAGAATTCAGTATTTCCATACACAAGATGGGGCGTGGACTCCAGCTACCGGTGATGATGGGAGAAGTGAACGGGAGCTGGGGGAGATCTGGTCAGGGGCACTTTCCACAGGAGGTTGCCTCCCTCCTGAAGCTTCTCCGTGCAACAGCAGGACAGACAGGAAGAGGGGGTGTCCCAGGTCTGTGGGCCACCTGGGGAGGAATACGGGCAGTGGGGAGGAGTTACACTTCTAGAATGTTCTATACACGAGCCTCTCAGGGTGCCAACTGGGAGGGGAATTCCACGGGGGTAATGGTCCCAGGTGAACCGCCCCCCTCTCCACCCCTGGCCGCAAACCCTCCACCCTTGTGAAAACTGAGGCTTCTTCGGGTCCCGGGTTACACACCCCAGAGAGCCCAGACACCCAGCATTCCCTCCAGAATATTGAATATGAATCTTGGGGCGGGTGAAAACCGATGCGTAGCTAGCTCCCAGCCGGTTCTGGAGACCAGCGAGGGCTGAGAACCATGGACCCAAGTGCCATTCTGAGGTCTGTGACCTGTTCCTGGTCAGGGCCCTTATGAATACTTTCCCTTCCCTGTTCACAAAGCTCACATGGGCTGGGAGCTACTGACTTTCGGTTCACTTTGGGATTTCTCACAATTCAGACATGGTTTGAGTCACAAAGAACAACTGGATGAATTACTCTTCATCATACAACAGCAACAACAACAGAACGCCTGGTCCGAGGGGATGCAATTCCCACTATCACCACCAGGGGGAGCACGTGCCTCAGCCCAAACCTTCGAATCTGGCTTTTTCAACTCTGTCTTTCCAAGGCCCTTGGCTGACAGTAGGCCCCCCTGAACGGTCTGCCTGGTGCCCTGGTTTCCTGGGAAAGCTGGGAGCTCTTCTCATTCCGTTTGCACATCCTGCAGGTAGATCACTTGCCCTATTCTGGGGGTGCTTCTCGGCTGTGGGTCTGGAGCTCTCACTCCTTCCGGAAGGTAGGGATCCAACGCGGTCTGTGCATCTTCCCCAGTGCTTGGGGTAACCACGAAGCCTCTAACCCTATGGTCTGAGTTAATCAATGGCACGAGCAGGACCTGAGAGAGGCAGAGCACGCTCCTCTCGACTCCAGCCACAGAAATTCTGACTTAACTGTTGAGGTGTTGGTAGTTTTTAAGCCCGCCCCCAGGTGGATTTGTCATGGAGGCCCAGCTGCAAGTTACTGGCCTGGTAGGTGGGCCCAGCCAGGGCGGTGAGGAGGGTGGGAGGCAGGGGGAACACATACGGGGTGGAGACGCCGAGGGTCCAAGAAAACTGGACCTGCTTCGAGGGCCGACAGCGCCACCCTGCCCCAGAGGCAGCCTCGCCCCAGCACCCTCCAGAGGGAGCTTTCAGGGCATAAAAGGTGTGTGCTGACCTTGGATCCTAGGGCCACGGGGTCTGTTCCCATGCCTGCTCCGCCCTGGCATTTCCTCGCGGCCTCCGTGCATTGGAAGAGTGGGGCATGAGGGCAGGAGAGGCAGTATTAGGGTGGGGACCCCATCAGCTCGCGTCGCCCCCCGTCCCAGGCTGGAGTGCCCAATGCCCGATCTCACCCAGCCTCTGCACACTGGCGCATGGGGAGCTCACATATGTGTGGGGTGGGGGCTGAGAAAGAGCCCAGGGTGGGGAGCGGCGGGAGATCCCCTCTTGGGCATTCTGGCTAGGTGGCCCCCTGCACTTGGCTTCCCCATCACAGGGACTGCCGGCTTGCACCGAATGGTCCCTGGATCCTGCAGGCATTGACCTCCTTTCCAGAGTGAGGGTGCCCCCGGCATGGGCCTCTGGGTTTTCTAAACCTTGGGGGACTCCCCTGCGCCCCCAGCAACCCCAAACTCTCCCAGGCTGATCCAGGAGGGGTGCCGTAAATGGGCCACCGTAAGCATGTAGTCTGGTCCCACCTCGATCAGAGGCAGTGGGGTCTCTGGGCAGACAGGGTGGAGCGGGGGTAGTGGCCTTGCTGAAGAGGGCCCCGGAGCCCAGAGGGGAGTTGAGTCCTCCCCCAGGGGCTCCTCCTGTTCCTGCCAGCTCTGGGGCAGTGGGCGGGGGTGGGGGACGGGCTGCCGCTGGAGAGATTAATGGCCTCCCTGTTGATCTGTGGCCCCAGGCAGAGGAGCTCTGAACTGCGGTTCAGCAGAGGCCTCTGGGGCGGTGGCAGCGGAGCGCCCCTTCCTCGTCCACCTGACACACGCTAGGCTGGAGGGAGATCAGACGCAAATGCCACCGCTGCTGCCATGGTGGTGAGTCCCCGGCTGGGAACATGGATCAGGTAGGGCCTTGGAGCCAGGGCCACTTGGGAGGACAGTACTGAGCCCCGGGCTAGCCTGCGGGAGCCAGATGGGCACCCAGGTGACCCAGCCGTGGAGGGAAGCCCCCTGCTCAGCCTCGGTGGCCTCCCTCCCGCAATGGGGACACTTCGTGTTTGCAGTCGAGCGACTGAAGGCTTGGAAAGACATCCTTCTTAGAACTCGGAACCTTGGCGCTCGGGGCTTCAGCCTCAACCCTGGAGGGCTCGGGGAGATGGCAGGGGCGACCCGAGTCAGGGGCTCTCCCCGCAGGTGCCGGTGGGGGGCCTCGTGCCTGGAGGGAGCTGCATGGGGTGCGGGTGGGGCAATCCCCAAGCTCTGATTTGGCATCTTATTTTCTCCCTTGTTGGGCTGCCTGTTCCGACCCTGTGTCCACCTTCCAGAGTCCTGCCTCCCCAGGGTCTCCTGGCTGCTGTTTGTCTGTAGAGCTCTAAACTTGGTTCCCTTTTCAAGAAATGCTCTCGGTCGCTTCCCCAAAGGGCTTCTTTGGTATCACTAGGAGGAGTCCCCCAGGTGAGCGTGGCAGAGGAAGGGCAGAGGAGTGGAAATTTCCAGCTGGGGCAGCAGGCTGTGGCCCCAGAACGTCACCGGTACAGCCGGTGCAGGAGAAGGTGGAGAACGGGGCTCGCTGCCAGCTTTGCCCTCAGCCTGCTGTGTGACCTTGGGAAGAGCAGAGTCTGTCTCTGGACTTGGCTTTGGGAAATGCAAACATGAGACAAAAATTCCAGGCATGGGCTTCAAAGTCAGGGGGCTGAGGGCAAGGGTAAGTGCGGGAGCTGTAGCTGACCCCCTGCTCCTTCCAGCCCCCGGGAAAGCCATGCTCAGGGGGAGCTGGGTGTTTGTACGCACGTGCACACACATACACACACACACACACACACACACAGACCCCACAAATACACACTTGCTTCCTCTTCCTGGTAGTTAAAGCAGAGGCACCCTGCAAGTGATGAAGGCAGACAAAAAGATGCACTTGACAAAGCGTAGAAGATGAGGCCGGCTTGGCCCCGAGCCAGGAGCATGTTGAATTCTCTCGTGGTCTTTGTTTCCTGAAAGGCCTATCAATCAGGAACAGAGTCGTGCCAAACCCAGCCTGCGTGGGGAGTTGAGTGTCCTCCGCTCTGAAGTGAATAATATTTCAGGTCTCATGTCCGTGGACCATAGGCTTCCGGCACAGTTAATAACATCATCGGGGAGTGGCCTCAGCCCTCAGATGCCTGCCCAGGGCGTGCGTGGGACAGGCCCTGCTGGGTCTCAGCTACAGCTGGACCCCTCCTGACCTGTCCTCAGCACCCCTGGAGACTGCTGGGGGGCCCCATCCCTTCACGTCTGTCTGCCCTGCGGCCCGATCTGATGGTTCACCCACCAGTCCCCAGAGCCCAGCCTGCCCCGGGCACGTAGTACGTGCCCACGAAGTGTGGGTTGAATGTGCGCATGACTGGCCGACCAGAGGGCTGAATGAGTGACGAGTGACCACCCGCAGCTGGCCCTACCACCTCCTGCTCCCCCAAGGGGCCAGGAGAGCTGCTGACTGTTGCCATCGGGGCAGGTGGCTGGGGGGTGGTGGGCATGTGGTCACTCAGGAAGTCCTACCGCGGACCTGTCCAGGGGACAGCCAGCATTTCTTCCTTGGCATCGCGGTTAAGATCACAGGCTTTGGGACCAGCCAGCCCGGCTTTCAGACCCTGGCTTAGCTAATTGTGACCCATGGGACTGTGGGCAAGTCCCTCCTGAGCCTCAGTTTCCCCAGTGGAGAGACGGTTCCTAACTCTCCGTGGTTCCTTGCTCCCGACCAGTCTTTAACGAGCTGAGGCTGTTGATGATTGTTGCTGAGGCTCTTTCGGTGCTAACACTGGATCCGTGGCCCCTTCCCGGACCCCTCGAGGCTCCTCAGCCCTTTACTGCTTTCCTCTTTGTTCTTCAGTGTGTTTTCCTCAGGACACCGTTCAAGAGGATCAAGGGGTAGGGGTCCTCGGGGCCGCTCTCACCCTCGCCAGGTCTCAAGGAGAGGCCTGTGCCACCAGAGGCCCTGGCTTCAGACACACCTTAGCACCACGCAGACCTGGCCTGGTCCACCCTCGAGGAGGCCCCACCCCTGGGCCACGGCCAGCTCAGTGTGGGCGCCCCAGTCCCTTTGAGACCAGTGGAGGGCGGTCTCTGGCTCCCGTGCTGGGACCGGGGAGGGTTTGTGAAAAAAGGGGCTTGATGACAGGTTTCCCCTTGGTGTATTTTTGAGTGTGAGGGTATGTGTGTGCGTGAGAGAGGGTGTGCGCGCGTGCGTGTGCGTTCCTGGTGGTGTTGGAGCTGGGGAGGGGCCCGGCAGACGGTACGGGAGTGTGGCCCCAGCAGCAGGAGACCTGGGTACCGGGCTGAATGCACCCTGCCTCCCTGCGGGCCCCTCTCTGGGCCTGGGCCCCTCAGCTGAGAGTAAGGGCCTGGATCAGAGGATTCCATTTGCTCATCCTTTCCAGTAGTTCTCAGAGGCCGAGGTGGAAACAGCTGAGACAGGGAGTGAGCGTGTGAGGCACTGCTTGGGGTAAGGGCAGAGACTCTGAGCTGTGAGGGAACACAGAGGCCCACAGTGCCCCATCCCCTCTCATGGCACTAGGGGGAGGCAGATACCCAGATTCTCTGCACAGAGCCTCGTGGACGCGGGGTCTGTGGGGCCGTGGAGACTACCCTGCGGTAGGGAAGACAGCTGGATGGCTGACCCCAGAGGCCAGGCAGAAGAAGAGGAGGCAGGCTCCTGCCCTTCCCGAACCGCCCTCTCCGGGGAGGAGAGCGCCGACGTTCTGGGCCACCTGTCAACCCTCCCTGGAGTTCGGCACCGAGCCCCTTCCGCAGATGAGGCAGGATTTCTCCAGACCCTGGGGTCTCTGGACAAACTCCTGATGTCACCTGTCCCCAAATTTGAGGTAATTCCCGACAGTTTAGGAAGACCGACTCTCTTCTAGATCTGATATTTTCCCTCCTCTCAAACCATGCAGTGTATGAAGCAGGCATCGTGCCATGGGAGAGGCCCCGGAAGTGGGGCAGAACAGACATGGGTTTGAAGCTTGGGTCTGTCACCGACCAGCTGGGCAGCCGCGGGCAAACCCCTTCGTGTCTCTGAACCTCAGCTTCCTCTTCTGTAAAATGGGGACTATAGTACTCAACTCATCAGAGGTCGAATGAGATCATGTATACAAAAATGCCATAAAATGCTACAAACACACAATGTGGATGTTAATTGAGTGGTGAAGCAATGTCAACCAAGGCTTTCATTGACTTGGGGACTGCATACTGTTTCGGTCGTTCATTCAGCAAAATACTGAAGTATTTGAATATCAAGTGATGTGCCGGGCACTGTGTTAGGGGTTTTGACAAGCTTAAGTGGAAATTCTTTATGAAACGACAGAACATAAACCCATGAAAGATTCTTCCAGTCTAGCGTTTCCCAGATGCCAGCCCCTAGTCTCACGCTAAGCTGCTTACATACAAATTACCTGGGAAATGTAGAATATAGATCCCTGGTTCTGCAGCCTGGGATTTCTCTGTCTCCTTTGCCCCGTCTGTGCGTGCACGTGTGTGCAGGTGTGTGGTTGAGTTTGGGAGCCATTGATCTAGTTCACTGAACAGTGGAATCTGAGCCTCACAGAGGGAAGGTGCACTAGGAGGTCGGCAGATCACAAGTCAAGGGCTTTAGGAGCACCCATACCTTTTACGCTTTTCCACAGGGGCAAGGATGATCATTCTCAGGTCTCCTCATAGAGGTTTGGTTTCTGAGGATGTGCCTCTGCAGAGTGCCCAGAATATGGGATCAGAAGGCCAAGCTCTGTCATTTTAGTGGCTGCTCCCCTCTAGCAAGTCACTCGCTTCTTGAAGCCCCAATTTCCTCATCTGTAAAATGGGGCTATTGAGGCCTGTCTCATTGCGGGGTTTTCCTGCGAGCATGCTTTGAAGGTGGCAAGGCTCCACTTTTTAACTCTGGGAACAGCCAGACCCAGATTGACTTTAAAAAAAAATTTTTTTTTTAACGTTTACTCATCTTTCAGAGACAGAGAGAGAGACAGAGCATGAGCGGGGAAGGGGCAGAGAGAGGGACACAGAGGATCTGAAGCAGGCTCCAGGCTGTGAGCTGTCAGCACAGGGCCCGACGCGGGGCTCGAACCCACAAACTGCGAGATCGTGACCTGAGCCGAAGTCGGATGCTCAACTGAGTGAGCCACCCAGGCGCCCCAGATTGACTTTTATAAGGAGAAATCTCACAGACTAAACTTCCTTCCACTTCCCCCAAGTCCAACTGGATCTAATGTGGAAAGATAATCCCCTCAAGGGAGTGGCCCCCTGCCCACCTGGCCGCGTCCTGCTGGTCTTTGGGTGACACCTGCTGGCCATGGCAGGTACTGCAGTCTCCCCTACCCAAACAAATCCGCAGCGAGAACTTGCCTATCTCCTTGGACATTCACAGCCACACGCACACACAGTGAGGTAGGTCGGTGTTATGCTCCCATTTTACAAACGAGGAAAGCGAGACATGGTTCTCCCAGTTCATGAGTGGATCTCTGACTGTGGGCTGAATCCAGGTGGTTCAGCCACATCTCCTCCACACCCCTCGCTCTTAGCCTGGGCAGGATGGGGAATCATTCCCTCCTAGGCAGAGGAGGGCACCTTACATCATCTTGAAATAGGAACTGGGATGAGAGGAGTGGCCAGGGTTGGGGGCTGGGTCTAGGCTGGTCAAGAGAGACTTATGTTTGTGCCACACTAGGCAGAAGACCAACACATCCGGCTGCTTTCCACCCCCACGGGAGCTAGACCGAGGGCAGGGGCTTCAGCTGCAGCAGGATAGTCCGAGGAGCCCCAGAGAGGCCATTTGGTCAGGTCGTGAGGTGAGGGCTTTGGGACAGGCTGCCCAGTGAGCTGAATGCATCTGTACCCAGGGGGTACAAATTCAGCTGTTCTAGGCAGTGGCTAGCCCGACGTCCAGTGTGTGTGTATACGTGGGGGGAGGGGGCCATACCTGGCCACAGCTCCTTCTCAGCCAGAACACGTAAAGTGTGGTGACTGAGAATGAGGATTCAGCCTTATTTTTTAGAGATGCACACTGAAAGATCTACGGGTGTAATTATATAATGCATGCAATTTGCTTCAAAAAAATCCCTGGTGATGGGAAGTGGTGGGGGGCGGGAATATGGGAATAAAAAGGAAACGAGATTGGACACGAGTCAACAATTGTGGCCGTTAGAAGACGAGCACGTGGCAATTCGTTATACTATTCTCTCTACTTCGGATGTGACATTTTCTTATATTAAAACCCTTTATAGAAAATGTGACAGCCGGAACACTACCAACCACCTCCAAGGGCGATAAAGCAGGATGAAGGCTCTGAAATCAGCCTGTCCAGCTCAAGGCTTGGGCATCTGATGCGTTGGACAAGTTACTTAATTTCTCTATGCCTCAGTTTCATTACCTGTAAAAGGGGGATGATAATAATTCTGGTCTTAGAGAACTGTTTCGAGGTTTAACTGATATTATGCATCTATCGTACTTACAATAGTGCGGGACCCACAGCAAGTGTTCAGTTATAACAATCATTATTATCAGGAGTGCGTGACTCTGGTTATAATTTGCCAAAAGGAAAAAAGCTACCTTGGCTGATTCAGACAAGCAATTGACCAATCCGTTCAGCTCCAAGGTTCTACCCAGGGCGTCTGGAACGACACGGCCCTCGCCCCCTTGTTCTGGGTGTCTCAGATGAGTGGGCACACATCACAGAGCCAGGTTCTCTGGAAACCCCTTCTCCCAATGCCCGATGGCTGCTGTGTCCTTTTCTCTCCAGCTCGGCCTATCCAGGGTCTTCCTGTCATGCAAGCCCACCTCCTGCTTTGGTTTTCTCTGAGCTTAAGGAGCTTTCTTTACAGATTCATCAAATCTCAGCCCTAGATGGGGCCTGAAGGGCCATCCAGCCCAGGGACGCCTGGGTGGCTCAGCTGGTAAGGTGTCAGACTCTTGGTTTCAGCTTGGGTCATGATCTTGCAGTTCATGGGATCGATCACCTGCCTCGGGGACAGCACAGAGCCTGCTTGGGATTCTCTCCCTCCCTCTCTCTCTGCCCCTCCCCAACTCATTCCCCCCCACCTCAAAAAAAAAAAAAAAAAAGTCATCCAGCCCAGTCTGCGTGACCTGGGCCATGAGGACCACAGTAGACGGAGTATGGGCCCGGGAGTCAGGAGCCCAGCAGCTAAGCCCTGCCCTAACACTCAGGCCAAGTGACAGGGGATGTTCTCCATCCACCTGGCCACCACGTCCTCCTTTGTGACACAAGGTGCTTGTGGCAGATGGTCTCCAGCCCCCTTCCCACTCCGATCTTTTGACTCGGCATGTGGGCCTCCCTTTGTTGCTCTCTGTACGTCTTCCCCACGGGGGTGCGAGCTCCCCCGAGGCAACACATTCCATGTTGGGATTTCTAGGAACGCTGGGAGCTGCCTGCATGGAAGCTGGGAACTGACTCACTGAAAGAATAAATACACTGACAAGATGCGGGAGGTGGCCAGCGAAAGGACAGAGTTTTTAGACCAGGAGATGCGGGAAACAGATCCCCAGATACCTCACACACTGTGTCCGCCACGTGGAGATTCGCCACGCCCGTTAGTGTTTCCAAGGTTCTGGGCACCTGCTTACCTTCGGTCATTCCAGTGTTTCCCAAACCTATTTGATCATAACTCCGTTCCTGCGTATAACCTATTTCCTTCTCGTGACACGCTCGAGGAACGTGGTGTTCGATCTCTTTGCCTTTTCAGCTGGTTTTGTTCAACGTCAAGTCAAGCCTGGTAAAGATACTAAGCTCTCGGCGCCATTGTGGCCTGAAATTGGGACCTCTGGTTCCTCAGTCCCGTGTTCTCAACTGAGGTCTGTCCCCCTCCCTGGAGCTGTGAGGATTTCAGAGGCACGGACAGTCTTACCCCCTGAGTATGTATAAGTGTCACTCTTTGACCCACAAGGTATCACATCCACCCACCATTCAACAAATGTGTCTAATCGCGCTCACCTCCCCTGCCCCCCAGACAATCCACATCAGGGTCACGGGGCTGAGGGGAGCGTCTCGGCAGTAATTCACGGAAAGAGGCCCCGCTTTGGGCATATCGGCCAAGAAGGCTGTTCAAGCCTTGGTCAACAGTACGAGTAGTTTAGAGACCTCTCGAAGGGGTGATAGTGCCTGTCCTTGGGGCTGCTCATGTCTGGAGGGTTGGGTCCATTCTGGTTCTAAGGGAGCTGGAGTCAAAGTGGCGAATGTGTAAAAAGGGAGACCGGAAGAGTGACAGGTCTGGAAATTAGCTCAGAAAAGAGGAGGTTGACAAAACTGGACTCTTCAGCCTGGCGGAAGGAAGGCTTTGGGGGAGGCCACCATAGCTGTTCTCAAATATCTGAAAAGCTGTCATCGGGCAGAGACCGAGCACATCCTGAGGGCTACGGCAGGCTGCGTTTAATAAAGAAAAGAGTGCGTACGTGATCATGAGTAGTAAAGTTAGCGTGGACTTCTGGTTGGGCAGGGAGCCCCTCGTCCCTGGAGGCATTCAAGCAGGGACTGTATTAGCACCTGTCCGGTGGTGTAGGAGAGCCTGCGGGTGTGATGGGCCGATACAGCCCACTGTCCCCCCCCAGCGTCCTTGTCTGCCTCTGCTGTCCCAAAAAGCCTCTCGCCCACTGCCGCAGCACCCTGGCTCTGTCACTTTGACCTCTGGCAGGTGGATTGCCTGTTCAGAGTGACTGGAGGGGCTCGCTGGGGTGTTCCCCGGCTCTTGGGCTGTGAGGGGCATCTCAGCCCTCCGTGCATAGTGACAGTGACAGGAGGGGTGTTGCCCACAGAGGGGGTGTAGAGACCACTTGGGCAGCACTGTCTTCTATCCCCAGGATCCTCCGCTTTGTGGACTGACAGGTCGGGCCCATTGTGAGATGGCCAGACTTCTCAAGAAGAGGACTTGTCATCAAGTTGAGGTCACTGCCACGGGCCCAGCCTGGACTTCCCCTTCACCGTGAAGGACAGTCCCCTGGGGGAGCTGTGGCATTTCTGAGTACCTTCTGTGTGCATAGCACTGTACAAACACATAAATTACACACTGTCTCTGAAGCAAAGGATTGTGGGATACGCCCTGGGCCAGAATCCAAAAAATCTGGTTCTAGACCCAGCTCAGCACCACATTGTGGCCTGAGGAGTGTTCCTGGGATGGGTTCAGGTTTTGCTGGACCCAAAACTTACACACCCCTTGGAGGGACTTCTTTAAGGAAAACAGTACAAGGTTATTATCATAATATTAGGCACAAATGCACGGAGTTCCTTAGAATGATAAAAAGGAAAGTGCAACAAATTACAGATCTTGAAAAAATTCACAAATACCACAAACATCACAAAATCTGAACAGTGTTTGTGTCCACTGCCCGACACACCTCTATAATGCTTATTTTTAAAAAAAAATTGTTACAATGTTGCACAGACTGGCTTCTGGCTCCATGCAAACGCTTTGACTCTCTCTCCACGATGCACGCGCACGTACGTACCTCTCGGGCAGGCCCCTTAGCCGGTGGGCATATTGTGATACAACTGGGGCCCTGCCATTCTGGGGGACACAGCCCCGCGAGCAGGTGCAGTATTCACGGAGTAGGAGTATTCCCGCAAGCCACTCTCCACGCCGGGATGGCTACACCCTCCTGCCTGTGCAGTCCAGAGATGTATCTCACCAATCCCAAGTCAGATGGGGCTCTCCCTCACTCACTTTCGGAGATCCCGAGTCACATCCCCCGAATGCACATCAGACCCATCCAGAGTGGAAAAGAGGAGCGATCGTAAAGGATCACGCTTAAAACTGTTCTCCCAGAGTACCGACGGTGAGTGACCGTGTGAGCACGTGACCCCGGGCCCTAGAGGACCCAGAAGCTTGGGCTGTGTTAGCTTTGGGGTATATCCGCCTCTGGGACACCACAAACCTCCCTGGGCTTCAGCTTCTTCGTCTGTGTATCGAGCAACAACAGTTCCGGGCCCACCTGTCTATTTGTTGGCGAGGATCCGAAATGAATACACACTGAAGCCTTTGGATCCTGAAGGCCGTGCTCAATGACTAGGACAATGAAGCCGACAGTGACGCTGGCTGAGACCGGCATTCAGGTCAGAACTCCTGCAGGCTCTTCTACCCTGCCAAGTGCTCACCTTCCAGGCCACAAGCTCCAGGTCGAGAATTACGAAGCTTAAGGCTTTGATTCCGGTTAAGGGACATGCCTCTCTGGAAGGCATGACCCATGACGTTGTAATCAGGTCTTTGTAACTCTGTGAGGATGAGCTTGTCCAGTCGTTCGATCAACATTTACCAAGTGCGCCTGGTGTGAGCAGGCACCGGGCTAGGCTCGGCGGGTGCAAATCCAAAGGGAATGTGTCTTGAAGAGGAGACAAGTCAGACACGTGCATGGATAGCCACAGCTCGGGACAAAGAAATGAGAGCCACAGGCCGTGCTGACACGGCCAAGCCGAGCTAGGCAAGCCGAGCTAGGAGAAGGGCTGGCTGGGGCTGGGGCTGGTCCTGGAGAGCTGCGGTGTCTGGCCAGGCCTCGCGGCCAGAGAGGGCTCACACAGATGGAGAAGGGGCGCTGTGTATTTGAGAAGGAAGGAGTGGAGAACAGCACCCCCCCCCCCCGCCCACCCCCAGACAGAAATGTGACCGTGAGCTTCAGCTTGACAAAATTTGGACTTCAGGGAACCTCTCTGGGTTGGCTTCTCGGCCCATCTGGGAGTTGTGAGCTGAGAGAGAACAGCCAGAGGGGGGCCATGGGTACTGGGGGAGCTCCAGCCTTGCTGGGGGCTACTGCAGCCCCTGACCAACCGTCCCGAGACAGTGGCCTGAAAAAGAGCAGTGAGACCCCAGAGATCCCATCCGTGGGGGAGAAAGCCTCCGGGATTTAAGCCTGGAACCGTGATGTTTCAATCCAACGAGTTGAGAGCGTAAAGTGGTACCTACCACATACCTAGACATCCCCCTAGACAAGCATATAGAAACGTGGTTTAAGGAAAGCCTGGGTAATTTAAGGATACATACTACCTTTTTATGTAGGCATCACTACTTACGAATTGCAGTGATTCATCTCAAAAAGATGGAAATATTTTAGATGTATGTGCATGCATTTGAAGCGAAACTGTGTGTGTGTGTGTGTGTGTGTGTGTTTGCTTCTGAGTATCTGTGTATGAAAATTTGTATCTCTTTGTTTCTTTGCCCGTGTATGTTTGTGGGTATGCACACAGCTCCCTACATAGGACAGGACTGGGACATTACATATCTGTGCTCACCTCACCTCTGGTGTTAGGAAGGGATCTTGTTCATGATTCTTGTTCAACTCATTCGGTGAGGAAACTGAGCCCAAAAAGGCAAAGTGACTTGTCCGACCAAGATCACACAGATGGCTAGGGTGGCCTAGAGGAGATTAGAACCCAGGATTTCTGATTCACAGTCCAGGACTCTTTCTATAACATGAAAATCAATTACAAAAAAAAAAAAAAAAAAAAAAGGAAATCCTTATTTGTTTTTTTCCCTTCCAGTCAATGAATTAGTGCGAAGAAGGTCAATCCTGAATTAGCTATATAACCCCAAATGTTAAGTTTTCAACATTGATCTGGCTCAGTATCAATTTCTTTTTATAAAAACCCTATCTATACTGAAGTTGTTAAAGAATTGTAGAGCACATATGAAGGCTTTGCTAAAATAATTATATGCCTTTGTTTTTGAAGGAAAGTATCCAAAATATAGAAGCTGTTGTTTGAATTCAACAATAAAAGCATGTGTTCCTTCTCCTGATGGCTCTAGTCCTAACAAGGCAAAATAATACCTCCCAAATATCCATGATTAACCTGAATTGGAGAGGGCTCTGGGTGCCTTCATATAGCTGCTTCAGCTAGAATTGGTAACACACACACACACACACACACACACACACACACCCACCCCAACCACGTTATCACCCAGCATCCTGATGTAACAGAATATTGAAATTAATCACTGTTTTTATTTATTTTTTTTTAATTTTTTTTCAACGTTTATTTATTTTTGGGACAGAGAGAGACAGAGCATGAACGGGGCAGGGGCAGAGAGAGAGGGAGACACAGAATCGGAAACAGGCTCCAGGCTCTGAGCCATCAGCCCAGAGCCTGACGCGGGGCTCGAACTCACAGACCGCGAGATCGTGACCTGGCTGAAGTCGGACGCTTAACCAACTGCGCCACCCAGGCGCCCCTAATCACTGTTCTTAAATGAATCCCACACATTTGAGGCTTTGGTATAAATAAATAAATAAATAAATAAATAAATAAAATAAAGGCATCTTCATAGGAGCCAATGCAGAAGTTTTGGATTACACTCAAATTGCATTTGGGCACAGGTGTGCTGTTGTTAAGTGTTTACACTTACCTGTACACATGAATGTTTGCCTGGGCAACTGTGTTTGTTCTCACTTTGGTGTGCAAGTATTTGTGTGTGGGTGTGAGGACTTCCATTTAATCGGGGACTGAGAAGGAATCGTCCCTTTCAACAAAATAAAAAAAAAAATAGCTCCTCCCCGAATGAGCGACGGAGTTCAAGTGCATGTGGGGGAACCCAGCCGCCCCCTCTCTGGCCCTGAGACTCACTTTTTCCTTGGCGTTCACTTGCTAGGATCCTTGCTGACTCTGTCAAGCTAGTTCCCGACACAACTCCAGTTGAGAGGGGACTTCTGAACACATCTGAGCCAGATTGTCATTTTCCACAGACTTTCCTAGCTGCTAAGGAGGGACAAAACAGCTAGAAAATGGAAAACATAAAAAGCCTAAAAGTGGGGGAGACCACTGTCAGGTCCTTCCCTTGCTGGCGGTTTCCCCACACTCTTCCAGTCCTCAATGCACCTTCCTTCCATGTTTCTGTGACCTCTGGCTTTGTCAAAGCACGGAGTACTGGGTGTTATCCCAACATCTCCCCGGTAAAGCGATTCTCTCTCCCACCCCTGGGCAAAGCCAGTAACATCAGTGACACGTGTACCTGTGTCTACGACGTGTTGGCCCCTGGGCTTGTCTTATTTGATCCTTCTGACAACTCCCTGAGGTAGAGGCTGGGGCGGTCCCCACTTTACAGGTGCGGGAACCGTGGCTTGGCGCACATAAATTCCCCCAGGGTGCACAGCCCGTGAGTGGCAGAGTGGGGCTGGGAACTCAGTTCTGACTCCAAAGCCACGCACTTAGCCGTGACATGCTGAAGCCTCCTGGCCCGGAGCATCGCCAGGTCGGCCCTCCCCACCTGCCCACCCCCTGTTCCCACACACGTGCCTCCTGTTCACGGAATAGCCAGATGATAGTTACTGACACAGTGAACGACCTCACCCTGCGGTAACACTCGGACCTCTAGACACAGTGCTGTGATCCCTTAAGGGCCGGCAGGTGTAACCTACATAGACGAGACATCCAGGTTCCAGGACGTGCTTCAGGTAAATGGAGAAGGGAGGAGCCTCTTCTCTCCTTTCAGCGTGTGGGACCCAAGCAGCTGTAGGCAACCCCACCGAGGGCCTGTCCCCTGCCAGCAGGCAACAGCCCCTTTCATCCTGTCTGACGGAGCAGGTTATTTTAGGCATGGCCCGACCAGGTGCTCTGGGTCAATAGGCTTAGTTTTAAATAACTGGATTCTTCTCAGTGACTGTCTCCTTTAGAAGGGAAGGGACATGATGGGAGAATGAGCCCAGCAGGCTGGGGGCGGTGAGGGAGGGGAGCTGAGCCAGAAGTGTGACGACATCTGGGCTCTGTCACTGCCGGCATGACCTCAGGCGGCTCTGTCTCTTCCCCCACTCTGGGCCTCAGTTGTCTCTTCTGAAAGCAGAGGGTCGGGCTGGGTCCTCTGGAACACCTGTTGCAGTCTACCCCGCGTCTCTGTTCTCTGCCTGTTTCTAGAGGATGAAACCCTCTAGTGAAAAAGCATCCGCTTCAGAGAGGTGACTTAGCATCGTAAGGCTGAGCACCAGGGAAGGCAGCGCAGTGCAGAGCAGGGAGCTCTGCTCCCGAGTCACGAGACCCAGGTTCCGGTCTCATTTGTGAGGCAAACCGGGTGACCTTGAACAAGCTAAGCTTCAGCGTTCTCCGCCCCCCCCCACCCCGTTTTCAAAGAGGGTGATAAAGCATCAAAGGTGCTTGTGAGGATTACACGGAGTAAGTGCAGGTGAGAGTCCTTTACACCCTTAAAGCACGCTACAGAAAAAGTCAATGCACCTGGCACTTCCTTAAAAAGTTAAAAACGCAATGACCATATGATCCAGGCATTCCACCCCCAGGTGTAGGCCCGGCTGAGTCGAAAGCAGGGTCTCCAAGAGGTATTTGTATGCCCGTGTTCAGTGCAGCATGACTCCCAATAGCCGGAAGGTGGAAATGATCCAAGTGCCCCCTGACAAATAAGCAGGTAAACAAAACGTGGTCAGTGCATGCCGTGGAATAGTATTCAGCCAAGAAAAGGAGAGAGATGCACCTGCTAAAACAGGGATGAGCCTCGAAGACATAACGCTAAGTGAAATCCGTCGGACGCAAAAGGACGAATGCTGTAGGATTCCACTTACACGAGGCCAAGTGAGAGAGACGGAAAATTAGTGATGCGCAGGGGATGGGGGGCAGGGGAGGATGGGGAGTTATTGTTTAGTGGATACACAGTTTCTGTTTGGATGATGGAGAAGTTCTGGAAACGGATAGCGGTGATGGTCGTACAACATCGTGAATGTACCTGATGCCGCTGCACGCTTAAAAATGCTTAGAATGGTAAATTTGCTTATGCAGATTTTAACATATCAAAAAAGCAAACGCACGCTTTCAAACTTTTAGCTAAAATGTCTAGAGATATCTTGGCAAAACCCGGGAATGAGGAGACCTGCTTCTTCGGTCTGAACTTAGGCAAGACATTTCGGGGAAGTAAATTTTCTTCCTCTGTCCAATGGAGCTAACCGCAGCCCCTCTATCTCCCTCGCCCCTTCACGTCCCCCTCTGCCTGCACATCTCAGAGCAACGGGTCGAAGCGCGCCAAGCCAAGCAGCCAGAGCGGGTCGAGGCGGCCTCCCTTATGCTTCCTGAGAGGCGGTCCCGTCCTGTCTCTCATCCCATTCTCAGGGCTACCGTGCCCCCCTTCTCGGGGTCCTGCGTGGGCCCTTATTCTGGAATCACCAACACAAGGAGGGCCTCCTAACCACAGCAGCCTTGTCACACAGCAGACCTGACTCGGCCGTGCCTTTGTCCCCAGCGCCAAAGCCGGTGCCTGGCGCACAGCAGGTCCTCAACATTCATTTTGGAACTGAGATGCCCTCACTCAAGCCCCATGAAATCCCATGCCAACTCTAGGCAGATTGGTATAAGGAAGAAACCAATTTCTGCCTGCTGAGAAAGCCATGCGGGTGGGGTAGGTGAAGATAAAGGAGGAAGATACACGAGGTAGAACAGACATTAAACTATTTATTGCAAATAATTGTGCCAAGTGCTGAAGACAGTTGGGAAGTCGCGCTGGGGGCGGGGGGGGGGGGGGGGGTGCTGCGGGGGGGGGGTGGGCTGGGCTCAGCCCCGGCTCCCCAGGGGCCAGGCTTGCAGACCTAGAGGTTGGAAGGGCACGCAGCTTTGAGCTTTGAGGTGGGGAGTAGCTCCGGGGGACGCCAAAGGATCTTAGTCTGGATTTTATTCAGAGCATCCATGGGTAAACTGAGTCCGCAAGAGGCAGGCAGCATTCGCCCCAGGTGCCGGGCCGGGAGACGCAGGGCCTCCTTGGCCCGAGCATGGCGGGCTCTTGGCGCACGTAGGACACATGTCACCCTCCGAGCCGGCGGGCGGCGGGGACCCCTGGCTTCTCGGACGGCGAACCCGGGCCGGGGGCCGGCTGGTCCCGGCCCCCGCCCCCGCCCCCGTCCCCGGGCTTGCGGGGCCGGGGGCCGGCTGGGCCCCGGGCTCGCGCGGCGCTCACCACCCGGGGTGCCGCGGGGGGGGCGGGGAGAGCGGCCGCCTAGCCCAGCCCCGCGGATGACAGGAGCCAGGGAGCCGAGGAGGGAGGAGCCGCCGCCGCCGAGCGCTGGGCTCAGGAGCAGAAAGAGCGGGGCGCGGAGTGCGGGCGGCTGGGAGCGCGCTGAGCGGGGGAGAGGCGCTGCCGCACGGCCGGCCACAGGACCACCTCCCCGGAGAATAGGGCCTCTTTATGGCATGTGGCTGGTAACTTTCCTCCTGCTCCTGGACTCTTTACACAAAGGTGAGACCCGCGCGGGCGCCGGGGCGGCGGAGGCGGCGGAGCCGGGGTGCGCGCGGGTGGAG
>NW_024412402.1:9938459-10029179 GCF_014898765.1 Herpailurus yagouaroundi | reverse complement strand
GCCGGGGTGCGCGCGGGTGGAGGCGAGGCGGGGCGCCCGGCGGGCTCCAGGTGCCCGGGGGCGGGGGGCCGACCTCGGTGCCCGGCCCCGGGTGGCGCGCAGCGGGGGCGGGGCCGGCACTCGGAGAGAGGTCAGGTGAGAGGGTGCCCTCGACCGCGCCGCCGGCCGCCCGCGCCTGCCGTTTTGGGGCGCGCCCGGAGGGGTGGTTGGGGACGAGCCCCTCGTCTCCCTGCGCCCTGCCGGGCCGCGGTTTCTGCCCGGGACCCCTCCCCCAGCCCCTCGCCCGCCTCCTGCGGCTTGGTGGCGCCGGGACCCCGGGGTGCCCTCCGAGCGGAGGGGTCCTCAGGCCGTGACTGTTGGTTGGCCCGGGAGTCCTCGCTTCTTCGGGCCTCGGACTCCGCGGCTCACTCCTCCTCTGCCGCCCTGCGCCCCTCCGCCGCCCCGGACCCCCAGCGCCGCACCGCAGGGCGCTGATCCGCTCCCGGGCCCGATGCAGGGCGGGGAGAGCTGGGGGTGCCGACAGCCGGGGTCCCTGGGATGGCAAGTTTGTTCTCCAGACCCAAAGGTCGCCTTCCCCCAGCCCCACCCCACCCCCCCCCCCCCCCCCGCCCCCGGCACTAGCCGCGGCTTCGCTGTGCCGCCTGAGCCACCTCGGGCAGCGCGCCCCAAGGTGCGAGACTCTCCGCTTCCGCGCCGGGTCAGCCGGACACGGGGACACTCTTCAGTTTGGGGGGGAGGCGTGTCGCTTTCCCCGGAGAGAAGGCGTTGCTAGGGGTGGGTCTAGGTGTCCGGCTTGTCCAGACCTGCCGCTCGGGCGCCGCGCACCTGATCCTCGAGGTAGCCGGGACTGGGGGGTGGGGTGGGGGCAGACATTCCTGACCGGAGGCACCTGGGCACTGAGTCGGGACCGGGCTGTCGCCGGCGTTAGGGCTTCCAGGCTATGGCAGAGGACGTGCCCCCGGGCGCGCAGATGGCGGGAGATGAGGCGGCCGAACTCCGCGCCCTTGCGCAGCGAAGCACACACGCTCGAGCCAGCTCGGCTTTACCTGTTCAGCCCTCTAACTTTTCTCCTCCGCGCCCTGGGGGCGGCTTCTCCCCCCTTTGCCCCGCCGGGGGGCCCCCGCCGAGCCGCAGCTCTTGACCCCTAGGCGATGGGGGAAGGGCAATCCAGCAGGGGGTTGGCGCTCCGGGAGGGGTCTAGTTTTTTCCTCGTGCGGATGCCCCAGGGTCTGGAGTCTGCAACCTGCCGGAGCTGAGGGCAGTATCTCGTGGCTGGGGTGGGGGGTGGGGGGGGCGGCGGCGCGGGGAGCAGGGTGACCCTTGTTTTATCTGTAAATACCGCCCGGTCAAGGCCAGAATGAAGGCCCAGGTACTGCTGGGGTTTGCCTAGAGATCGGGGTGCGGGCGAGAGGTGGCCTCTGAATCGTGGACAAAGTAGTTGAGTTTCTCAGACCCAGCGGGGGCCCACTGGGTGACACGCCAAGCCAAGGCTGGTCTAGGTTGGTTAACCCCTTGTCCCCCGCTCAGCACCCTCTCCTCCCACTTTTGCGGAGCAAGAAGCCAGTCTCCTGCGCCAACCCCCCCCCCCCAACCGCCTAACCCCCTCCCCACACCCCACTCTCCCTCTCCCCAGGCTCTTCCTGCCTCCCTCCGCCCCCGCAGGCTGGCTCGGCTCGCAGCTTTAATTACATTAATATTAAAAATACATAAGGTGAGGAGCGGCAGCTTTCTCTCTCTCTCTCTCTCTCTCTCTCTCTCTCTCTCTCTCTCTCTCGCTAGTTCTCTCTCCACCCCCCACCCCCTTTCCATTTTGTCAGGCGAGAAAGCACAGGCCCAAGGTTCTGCCACACTCTTGCCCAGCTTTGTCCCCGCCGGGCGACCTCACTCCTTCCAGAGGACTCCATTCCCCAGCAGTGGATGTCCCTCAGCAAATACCTGAAGGACCCCGTCCTCCCCCTCCCAGAAGCCGGGCATTAATAAATGAAGCCTGAGCTATTTGATAGGGAGGAAAGCAGATGGGGGCTGGGGGGAGGTGGAGAAAGGCCCAGAAGGGACAGGACAGCCTGAGGGGCAAAACCCTTTCCAACTCGAGAAGGAAGTTGCCACTGGCCTTGGGCCTAGGGGTAGGCTGGAGGTGCCAGGTGAGGCGGGACCTCGGCGGCCTTTCGGTCTGCACAGCCCTGGCGGCCCTGCCTTTCGGAGGCTCCAGCATTCTGTGTTGGGCACCAGGGCGCCTCGCCAGACAGGCCTTTCTTTCCCTTCGTGCCTTAATTGGGTCTTAGGTGCCAGGCTGGTCCCCAGGGCCTGTTGTGCTTGGGGTGGCGTGGTGGCGGGGGCCGACAGAGGCGGCTGGGGGAAGATGTGTCGCCGTGAGAGCAGGGAAGATGGGGTTGGGTGTATTTTCTCTCTCGTTGCCAGTCACCCCCACGGCACCAAGGAAATGTAAATGTGAACGTTCGAGCCTGTTACAGAAAACAATATCCTCTTGCAATAATTTGTACGTCCATCTGTGAGGAGCGGGAGGAGGCAGAGAGAGAGAGAGAGAGAGAGAGAGAGAGCGGAGAAGAAAACAAAATGGGATGGAGCGTCCTCTGGATGGAATTAAGCAGTTATTGAATGTGGTTTAAGCTTCTGTTACTTCCATTCCTCTCGAAATACCTTTTTTTTGATGCCTGAGCTCAGGCCGATTCCCCAGAACTGAACTGGGAAGGTGTTTTAATAATCGATTATCGAGTCTCCAATAACTGCCTTATTATTGCCCAAACAAATCCGGATTTGGGCAGCCAGATGAACCCCAGTGAGGCTCTCTCCGTTGTTACATCCAGCGGGCCAGCATCTGTGTTGGCTGCATTTGCATTTTTACTGTGTAGAAAAACAAGCTTCCCCGGCACTAAAATTCCTGTTTTCTAAAAGCCAAAATAATGGGTTGCATTGATTTTTTTTTTTTTTCTTTCCATTTCCCACCCCAACCTCTCGGATGGGGACTCATGGTTCTTCTCTCTTGAGAAGACTGAATTAAAAGGCTTCGTCAAGCCATTAAGAAAATCTCTAACACTCTGTTCGGTGTCTAATTAGAAGGGGGGTGGGGTGCGCTGGGGGAATGTGTTTTGAAAATCTTGAAATGGCAGACACAACTTAGGAGCAGGTGAGGGACTGGCGAGCACTGGGAGGGGGTAGGTGGGCGTAGAGGCCCGCGTCGCTAGAATAACGTGGCGGAGAACCGAATTGCCATCATGCCTGGCGAAGCTTTCAGATGCTTCGTATTTCTGGCCATCAAAGTCAGCTGCCTTTAATATATTTCTGCAGCAGAATGGGGAGCTCAATTAGAAACAAAAAGCAAGTAAGCAGTTGACCCAAAGGCAGTGCTTAAGTTGAGCAGATCCCAGGAGACTGGCTGGAGAGGCTTGTTTTTCTTAGACTGAGGAACGGGGAGGAGGTGGGCAAGCCAACGGGCGTTTGGCCCAACCGTGCTTTGCTAAACAAGCAAGCCCCCAAGCAGGCAGGCTGGGAGCCCCCAGATACCGGGTGGGAGTCTGCCGAGAGCATCTCTTGGGTTGTTGGCCTTTGACGGGGGCGGTGTGGACCTCTGGCCCCATTTACCTTCTCCATGTCTTCAGGAACCCCATCCTTGTCACTTGCTTGGTCCCCCGCTCAGCTTGGTGAAGGTGGATTTTATTTGTGGTTGAATTGAAGGGAGGGTGACTATTCAGAGTGCCTTTTTTGTTTTTTTTCAGGGGTAGAGCTACCAGGCTGAGAGAGTCTTTGCTCCCGTGTGATCTTGGAAGAAGTGTTTCTTGGAGACTTTTGAAGTAGTCTAGGGGAAGAGCCCCCCAAGTTCCCAAAGTGCTTTCTCAGCCCCTACCCCAGTAGGTCTAACCAGGACCCAGGTGCCTGAACGGGGTGAGCCACAGGCAGCAGAGATGACAGGGTGCCAGGAACCCAACGGCAGGCCCTAGATTTGCATATGATTTGCATGCAGATTTGCATGCTGACCTAGCCCGGCCTAGAGCCTCGCCCTCTCTGTGTGAGTAGCCTCTTGATCTCAGCCTCAGCAGCAGCCGGTCACTTTTTCCTTGCGTGGCATGGGTGTGGGGCAGGAGTGTGAAGAAGGACCATTGCTTCTGGCAGTGCTCCTCTCTTGCCTCTGAGTTCGAGGCCCACAGGGGCTCGAACTGCTATCGCGGTAAGATGAGTGCTGGTGGGCAGGGACACCTAAGGCAGACCAAACTTGGGGTGTGGGTTGTCCCTCTCGGGCTGCAGGAAGGAGAGCATGAGGAGAGGGGACCACACCTGCTGTGGAAATCCAGGGTCAACACCAGACTTCTGGTGAGCGCACCCTCAGAATGCAGGAAGCCGGGTGCTGAGGGCTGTGGGCAGAAGCGAGAGAAGCGGTGTGGATGGGAAGGGGTATGATGGGAAGCAGAAGGCTCTTTCACCCTCCTGGTTTGTCCACTTCCAGCTCGGGATGGGGCCGTGGTCTCTGTGAGATTAGGGGAAGCGCCCCGGGGCTGCTTATTCTGACCCTGGGAAGGCAGGTGCGGGGTCACGGAGGGAAGGAGGTGGCCAGAGCTGGGAGGAACACTTGAGAAGCAAGCATTTAGGGCAGCCGGAGTGTTCCTTCCCAGGGAGCCAGCTGGGATGTCTGCAGGGGGAATGTGGCTTCGGGAATGGTTTCGTCTGCATTTCCGGGGCAGGAGCAAATCCTGGCCAGGCAGGTGCAGCTCGAAGGCCTCCCAGAGTTGTTTTTTTTCTGCCTCTCTAATGATCCTGGAGGGCCCTGGTTCACCTGGAGCCCACAGAGCTTTCTGAAGGAGGTGGTAAGGAGCCCTAAGGCATTGGGTGGAGCCTGGGGGAGGGCTGGAGGTAGAGAGGGGGAGGGCCAGCAGGCAGAGTTTCAAGCTCCTCCCTCCCCAGTTCTTTCAATCAGAGCATTTTATGTATTGGAGTTGTAAAGAAAAATAAAAAAGATCGCAACTCACCAGTGTGGTGGAAATTTGGAGTCAAAGCAAACCCTTCATTCACATCCCGGCCCCGCACGTACTAGATAGGTGACTTGGGGTCTCCCTGAGCCTCACTTTCTATTAATTGGGATTAAAGCCGATCGTACACATACACTAGCCAGAATGCAGTTGGTGCTCAATAAATACTGACCTCTCCTTTTTTTCCTGCACTGCTCCGTCTTTCCTCTCAGTGCCCATACCTCCAAATAGATCATCGGATCCTGTCCTGAGTAGTTGACTCAATCAGCTGCAGTTTTGGCCAGCCACCTGGCTTAGGTTTGTAGCAGTAAGAAAAGCTGTGTGGTGGCCAAAGCAGGGGACCTCACGGCTTCCTTCTGTCACGTAGCCCAGTAGCCTGGAGGACCCATCCTCCGCGAGATAGCGGAGGCCGTGCAGGCACCTGGGTGTCCCTGGGGAGCCCGGCACACCCCTTTCCCCAGCCACAGCTAGGGCAGCAGAAAAGGGCAGAGGTCGGCTCCGGACTTGGATCTGAGGGTGAGGCAAAGGCCAGTCGCACACGCCTGCTGAAGGAAGGCCACATTGGTTATGAAATCTCTAGCGTGTAGCCGAACAGAGTAAGAACTACCCTGGATTTCATGACATAAAGCCTATGTGAATGGGCTACGCAGGAGCCATTTTTTTTTTTTTTTCCAAAGTGTTTATCCATTTAATGTATTCCTGTAAATACTGCAAGGGAGGGTGGGAATTTTAAAGATGGGGGTGGGGACTTAGGCACAGTTGACACTTATAAACTGAGTCACATTCCACTGTCACATCGCTAGGACGCTGTAAAGGGACAGGTCTGAAATCACAGCCCCCACAGCCATGAATTACCCCATGCCTTTTGGTTGGGTAGATTTCTGTGTTTCTCCCTGGTGGGACGAACCTCGCTGTTTTTCAGGTAGTCCCCTGACAGCCCATGACCTTGGGGGTCCCTCGGCCACTTCTCCCTTTATGACCCAGGCAGCTAGCTGCAGGGAAGCGGCATATGATCCAGAGGTCAGGTGCTGCCCATGGCAGGCTGCGGCCTACGGGCTCCACGAGTGTGGGAGAGGCTGGGGGCACAACAGCCCGTGTGCCCTGTTTAACAGATGTTTGTCCAGTGCTGCTTTAGCGTGAACAGCATTAGCCTCGGGTACCACCCGTGCCGTCCAGCTGCTACTCCCCTCGTCTGTTCAGCCCCACCTCCCCGTGTCCTCGCTCTTCGTGATGCTGGCATTGACAGTTTCCAAGGTCACCACCTTCATTAGGAACCGAGTTATTCAAATGCTAGTTGCACTTCCATTACACTGTGTGTGTGTGTGTGTGTGTGTGTGTGTGTGTGTGTGTTGGGAAGAATGTCGTCTGCAGACCTAGATGCCAAAGCCCAGCCTGATTTAGGCAAGTCACCTAAGAGGTCATGTGTCTCTGTTTCCTCATCTGTGAAATGGGGGGGAATGACCCCTGTCCTGACTGTTCCGCAGGGCACCTGTCCTTGCATGTGTGCAGGAAGGATGCGGGGCCCATCATTGTAGATCATGTGATGATGCTTTGTAAACCAGACCGGGCAACAGAGAAACACACACATGTAAGAGCCACAGTAAACCACTTTTATAGCCTTATAAATCCTTTGCTGAAACGTGAGGTATAATTACTGTCACTTCATCATCCAGGAACAACGGAGGTCTCCCAGCTGTGTGTGGCTGTCTCCCCACTCCTCGGGCCCCCCACATATGGAGAATTTTGCCAGCGACATGGGGAACGGCTGACAGGGCACAGCCAGGCTGGCAGTAGTCTTCTGGGAGCAGGCTTGGCACCGTCCCTGTGGCTCCAGTGTCTGGTGGGAGTGGGAAGAGCCTACCTCTGCTCCCTCCCCAGGTCCTTGGGTGTGAGTTGCTTCCGTAGTCCTCTGGACACCCTTCGGCAAGGGTGATTCTCCCTGCAGAGGATGCGCGGTCTTTTGTGGGAGGAGCAGTAGGCACAGAGTCCTATCTTGTGCGACCTCATTTGAGGTCACGGCAGTTACTGGAATCCGGGCCCTGAGAGCCCGGCTGAGTCAGGGTTATGGCCACCCTGCTTCTGGGATGGCCTCCCAGAGCCATGGGGTCTGAGGGTTGGGCACCTGCTTTGCGGTGTGAGAGAGAGAGAGCGAGCGAGCGAGCAGATGACTGCCATGGGCTAAAGTCTTCTGGGTTGGAAGAAGGCAGCTTTGAGGACGCGGGATCCAACCCCTAGTCGGATGTGTGACCCCATGCAGGTTTCCCACTAGACCCACTGTTCTTCTGCTCCGGCCCTTGCAGCCACAGGAAACCCCTTCCTCTGAAGGCAGCCCCTTCCGGCCACACGGTTCTATTACAGAGCTCGTCCTTAGGATCCACGGTCTGGGTCCTGTACCTTCTGTTCACTGGCCTTGGTTCTGTGTTTTAAGCACGGGGGTATAGGCGAAGCCCTCTTCTGCTGGATAACCCTTTGGCCCTCTGCAGACAGATGTCTGCCCACCGGAGGCCTCTCCTCCGGGTATCCAGCCCCTCTGGTTCCTCGAATGCTCCCTCATCCGCGTCATTTCATTTCTCCGTGAGGCTCCTTTATTCCTCGGCTGCTGGGCTCTGTAAGTGGGGTGGCCAGAATCGAAGGAACAGTAGAGACAGCGGTCAGGTCCCAGCCAGGACACTGGGTAGCTGTGTACCTGAGGTTACTTACTCTGTGCCCCCGGCTCCCCATCTGTAAATGGAAGAGATTGGACAAAATAATCTCTTAAGTCCCTGAAGCGTTAACAATCTAAATCTGGGAATCTCTAGGGACAACTGTGCTGTCTGAGCCGACTCCCTAGAAGGACCTTCTGGCCATAAGAGGCCTTCCCTTCCCCAGGCCTGTCTAGAAGGGGCTGGGAGATTAAAGAGTCTGTTTGACTGTCAGCTGTTGGCTCATAGCTTCTGGAGCCGGTGGTGAGGGGCCTTGTAGGTTGGAAGATGACTGATCTTTGCTGGGTCTCACAGGTTGCTGGTTGCAGGAAGTATGTTTGTGCTGAGGACCTTAAAAACCAAAATCAGAACCGAAAACCGAGGTTTCTGATGGGGAGGTAGAGCCCCTGGGTGCTTGGAGCTGTGCTGCTCAGTGGGGGGCGGGGGGGGGGGTAGGACTGCTTCCCTAGGGAAATTTGGAGCTGGAGGGCTGGCATTTAGTTGTGGGAATGGGGGGTGCACTAGGGATGAAATGGTGGAAGCCCGGGACAATCCCAACTCAGGAAGAAATGTCATACCCCAAATTGCTCTCCTTCATCGGAAAACCCCCTGATGGTACGTTCACACCCTGGAGACGGTCTGAGTCTAGAATGTGTGGTGCCCGTTGAGGGATACCGGCCAGAAGGGAGGGAGGCCTGGGTTGGACGTGTAGGTCTGCCACTGTTAGCTGCGTGAAACTAGGAGATTGCTTCACCTAACGTCCTGTGTTCTCCTCTGTACAATGGGGTCTCGTGGTTAGAGGTGGTTGTAGGGGTTCGATGAACAATAACGCGGGGGAAGGGCATCTCACGGTGCCCGGCACCAAATGAGTGCTAAAAACGAAACGATGGCCACGATGATGGTGAGGACGGTGGTGAAGCAGGTGCGCCAGGTTTGGGGGACAGCGACGGACGGGAGGCCTGGGACTTGGTCCTGGCCGTTCCATCGTGCCCCGGGGCAACTGCCAACTCTGATGGCCTGTAAATGCTCTGATGCCGTCCGGGGAGACCTTCCCCAGGGTCTAGCCACAGACTGTGTCTGAGGCGTGGACGCACAAGAAGTGAGTTTCCTGATGAAGGAGCCAGACCCTGTCTCGCTGGTCCAGACCTGGGGTTTTGGATGGTCGAGTTGAGGTCCCGCCGGTTGGTCTCCGGGCCTCAGTTTGCCAACTGACTATGGGATAAGAAGAGTCAGAGCGAGGGCAAATAATATATCGCCTATGGAAACCTTTGTGTGCAAATGCAGTGCAGTAATGAACCTGGCAGATTAACCTAAGAAACTCACCAGGCCACATCTGCATAAAAAAAAAAAAAAACCGTGTGCGAGCCTGCGGGCAGCAGCGTGAGGCTGTTGCAATGCTTTACTGTTATCGATCACACACTATTACTTCATTAACTCGATCGCCAAATTAAGTTAATTAATGTGGTGCTAAGGTCCTGTCAGCCAAGCCCATGGAAACTGCCTATTGTTGGAAAAGGTGATGTTGGAGGTCCAGGGTGGCAAAATCTACTTTTCTCTGGGGAGTGTTGCTCTGCGCTGTGGATGGAGGACCGCCCGCGTCAGAAATCGTTTCCTGGCCCTCGGACGCACTTGGTGAACCTGTTGTCTAAGGATCTGTATTTTTAACCAGCTCTCCGGCTGATTCTGTATCAGACCGTCTGAGAACTGTGTTAGATAGTGGTAGTCGCTATTGCTGTAGGTGAGGGGTAAGTGTTTGTTGTGGGATATTTATTCTGCAAGTGCCGTTTGCCTGTTATAATGAAAATACTCATAAACAATAGCAACGGATACTCAGGTGGTGCCGGGTGCGAACGTATACCCGGACACTGTCGTTGACAGGGACTCGTCCAACCTGACAACGCTTGAGGTCACCCCCATTTTATGCACGGGGAAACTAAGGCACAGAGAGGTGAGGTCATCTTGCCCGAGGTCACGTTGCTTGTAAGCGGCAGAGCAGGGATTCAAACCTGGGGAGCCCGGCCCTGGAGTCTGGGTGCTAAGTGCCCAGTGCTGTGCTAGGCCCAGGGGATAGAGTGGTGGCCGGGACAGGGAGCTCACAGCCCTGCAGGGGAGCCCTGCCGGTTCCTCCCGCCTCTACTGTCCTGGGGACCCACTGCTTTCCCCCCATCCACACTTGCCGTGCCGGGGCACGGAGACCCCTGAAGCCTCTTGCCCGTCTCTGGGGGGGCGGGTGACAGGCCCAGCACTGGCAGATGCTCCTGGATGAAAAGTCCAGTGAATGAGATGAGTAAATATTGTAAAGGAGGAGAGCAAAATGACTCACTTCTCCCAGTGGAGGTGGCGAGGTGTTAATATTTCAGCCCCCTTGGGTTGTCGTTTATGCTGACTGGAGACGATCACATGGGGACAATTCAGCATACACCTGGGAGGAAGCCTCGGTGGGCCCACCGCAACCCCAGCCAGTAGGGTGGGGGCCCACGGGTGTCAAGTTTCCTTCCCCCCAACTAATCCGGATGGCCAGCCGGTGGCGGGAGGGAGGGCCAGGCTTCCGAGAGTTGATGTGATGGATATTCAGATTTCAGTGGTGACCCTGGGGGCAGCCCAAATGCCTGGGGGCGATTTCTGGTTTAAAAATATTGCGGTGCTATTTCTACACTTCTAATCTCCCAGCGATTTGGAGCCTGTCTTCTGAAACACGGCGTCAGGGTGGTGCTCCGCGTTAAACGGCAGAGAAGATTAAATGGGTTTAAGTCGGGGCGTCTGTCACATCACAACCGAGCCCATAACTTCCATTTTCTATTAAAAATCCATTTCCCCCTTTGACCAGAAGAAGCTTTGTTGTTGATCTGAATGTCTCCCTCTTTATTTATGAAGTGTTTCCCCCTCCTCTCTTTCGCTCTGTAAATATGCCTGGTTGTGTCTGCGGAGGGAAGGAGCTGGGGCAGGGTTGGGGGGCGGGGAGTGTGTGTGAGGGGGCTTCCCTGAGACTTAAGGGGGCAGTAGGAGTTTCCGGTGCGAGGATGTGCTTTCCAAACTGGGACTGGCTTCCAGGGAGGGAGTGAGGGGGGAACCTCCCAAGGCCCCTAACTTTGAATTCTTTTCCTCAGCGTCATGACAGAAAAAACTCAGGCTTGGGACCGGGCCGACCTTGACCGAATGTTGGCTCTGCCTCCTTCTAGCTGAACAATCTCTCTGTGAGCCTCTCTCTCCTCACCTGTAAAATGAGACGGACAGGACCACCTTGTACCTTTGCGTGAGAATTAAGTGAGAGAGCACTCTGGAAGGTCAAGACCCCTGACCACCCCCCCCCCCCGCCCCCCACCCCACGTGCCTGGCACACAGCAGGTGCTCAGTCAGTGTTAGTCTCCTTTCTTTTGAGAACTTGCATGGTTAGCTAAGCCACTAAGCCTTCAGGGAAGTAAGTGTAAGGTGAAAATGAAGTTGGGCCTGGGGCGCCTGGGTGGCTCAGTCGGCTAAGCGTCCGACTTCAGCTCAGGTCACGATCTCACAGTTCGTGGGTGCGAGCTCCGCATCGGGCTCTGTGCTGACAGCTCAGAGCCTGGACCCTGCTTTGGATTCTGTGTCTCCCTCTCGCTCTGCTCCTCCCCCATTCTCTCTCTCTCTCTCTCTCTCTCTCTCTCTCTCTCTCTCTCTCTTTCTCTCTCTCTCAAAAATAAACGTTAAAAAAAGATTTAACAAAATATGAAGTTGGGCCTAGGGCTACAAGAACTTGCATAAACTCAGTCCCCCAGCCTGCAAACCTCCTCGTTGTCTCCTATCCCTGAGGGCCAGCTCGCCACTCCAGCTGTTCCTGCCTCTCGTCCCCAACGCTGCCCCCAGCAGGTTTCTGTGGGGCTCCCCAAACGTGCTGTCCCCACCTCTGCCGTAGCGCGTTGTTCGGCTGGCCTGGGTTCTGGGAGTGCCTTCATTTAGATCTTATTTCAAGGCTCAGCTTGAGCGCCCCCCATCCCCAGAGCTGTCCCCCTGGCTGCTGAGTAACGGTGCTCTGTAAATGTCTTCTGAAAGAGCAACACTTATCTGGTCCCTAGGTCGGGAAGGACCTGGGGAAGGAGAGCCTTGGAGGCTGGAGGAGGGTCTTGAATTCTGCAGGGCTGCAGCGTGGTGCTTGTGCCCTGGCCACTCTTTGCAGTAACCATAAGCACCCTGGATCTGTCGGCCAGTGGCGGGGGGGGGGGGGTCCCTGGGACCGGAATAGCAACCTCGTCCCTCCTACTCACGCCTCGTCTTTATGGGGAACCAAGTACTCCCGCATTCTGTTTGCTCTGCAGTCCTGGAGGGCAGGTCAGATGGCACAGTCCCTGTCTTTTGTGAATGAGGACATCGAGGCTCAGAAAGGCTCGTGGCTAGCCCCGGGGACCCACAGCAGGTCAGGGGTGAGTCCCAGGAGGGAAGGCAGCTCGTCAGACTCCTAGCACAGCTCTATTGTCCCATGCCTTGCTCTTCTCGGTCCTTGCTGAGGTTTTGTCACTGCTCTGAAGATTCGAACCCACCGTAGAGGCCATGCCGGACTCCATGCGGTTGGAGTGAGACCCTTGCTAATCCCCCTTTTAGGGCCGGGTGACCGAATGGACCCATTGCTGCCGCGGCCACTCACTGGTGCCCCTGCGCCAACCTTTGCACTGGCACGTGGCAGAGATTTGAGATACTGGGTGGTCAGTGCCTCAGTTTCCCCTTTATAGATTTGCTCCCTCCTTTCTCTTGGCAGCTGGGGTGAGGCTAAATTAATGTTTATTAGAGGGCTTCTGCATGCTGGGCTGACAGGTGCCTTGTGATGGTAAAGTATGAGCCCGACGTAAGTGCAAAATGCTATTGTTTTACACCTGAGGGTGATGTTTCATAATGGCAATGCGCTGTCAGAGCCGTAAGCAGAAATGAATGGTTTGTCTCATCCTCCCCAGCTCCCCCAGACTCAGAAGACAGCAGCTCGCATCCCGGGGTGGGAGACATATGAGGCTACTCACCTTTTGCTATAAATCTGCTGTTTCATCAGCCCTGACAGGTGGCTGGACAATCCCAGTCAATTCATCAATTAAATCTACCCATTTGTAGTTGCTGAGAACCCCGTGTCCTTGGCTCTGGAAGGATCCAAGGCTCAGAGCGCGAGAAGGCTGCTCTCATTGTGGCCGATGCTCCTGGTGGCAGTGGAGGAGGCCCGAGGAAGGGGCCGTCTCGCGGGTGGAGGTGTGGGATGGATTTCCAGCCGGGAGAGAGGGAGACGAGGGCTGTGTGTTTGGGGTGGGGTCGAGATGGAAGAAAGGATGGGGTGGGGCGTACCCAGCCCGGAGAGCCAGATTTTGTGGTTTGTCTCCACCGTGGTTCACGGAATAGAGCGGTTCTATCCCCGGGTCCAGAAGTAAGGCAGCGTTGGGATTCAGTCCCAGCTCTGGCACTGACACTGTATTACTTTGGAGAAGTTAGTTAACTTTGAGTCTTAATCTCCTTATCTGTGAGATCAAAATAACAATAATACCACTCCGCAGGGAGTCGTGAAGATTAAGTGAGATAATATCTACAACGGGTCTAGCCTCTTATAATTGCTGGTGGTATTATTATTACCGAGGGCTACATCACAAATATTTTCTTACCCTGTTCCTTGAATCAGATAATTCTGAACTCCTCTCTGTCAGCAATCTTTCTCCGCTTCCCCCGTCCATTTGTCAGGCACAACGTAGAGTCTTGCTGTACCTTGATGGATTTTGGCTCCCCAAATCCATAAAGCTGCCATGGAGAGGATGTCTGATTAACTAGGTTGTCTCAGGAAGCCTCCAGAACCCCAGAGTGATGGACCTGCTCTCACAGGCTAAGCATTGCCTGAGATGTCGAGTCCGACAGGGGGCTCCTCCCAGGAGGAGTGTGTGCGTGTGTCTATGTGTGCAGGTGCACAGGTGTATTAATTCTGTACTTGGCCATCTAAATTTGGATGTTGGTGGCCAGGTGGTGTTTGAGGAAGGCGAGGGCCCCCTCTTTGTTACTGCAATGGTTACAATCATCTAATTGTTCTGAACAATTGTTCCAGACTCTGGGCTCAGATTGCCTGTGTCTGCATCCCTGGGCCCTCGCTCACTGGTTGTGTGGTCTTGGGCAAGTCGCTTTGATCTCTTGGTGCCTTGGTTTCCTCATCTGTAAACTGGGAAGGACAGTACCCCCTACTGCGTAGGGTTGTTGCAAGGTTAAAAGAGGTCGTATAAGTAACGTGCTTACAACAGTGCCGGGCGCGTGGGAGACGCTTCACAAGTATTTGCTGAATGAATCGCAGTAAGGAAGTCTCTCACAAGGGGAGCAGGCCACGGAAAGGGAGCCTGGCAAATCTGGGTCCGAAGAGAAGCCTTGCTAGGCCTCAGTTGGCTGACCCGTGACGTGCCGGGGTTTCGTGATTTTGGAGAATACTCTAGCCGCTGTGAGTGGGGCACGTTTCTGAGCTTCTGAAAGTCCTAGGAGACGGGCCGCTCCCCTCAGAGCAGGCTGGCTCAGTCATCAACACCGGGACTGTCACCAGGGGAGGCATGTGAAGAGGAGGATGGAAAGGTGATACCATTCCCTCCCCAAGAGCCTTTCAGCCGCTAAGGGTGCTGTGCCTGGTGGGGACAGCAAATGCATTTGCCGCTAAGAGGATGCCCCCGACACCCCAGCAAGGAGCCCCTGGACGTGTTTTCTGGCCCTGATGCTAATGGCCTCATCGTGGCTTTTTGTGAGACGATGGGAATGGCTCTGACCAATGAGGCTTAATGGCCTCCCTCAACAAGTTGCCCAGTGCGTTCTCCCTGGAGGCTCCGCTCAGAGTTAAGCCAAGAATATTAATACAGTCCGGATGCAGGCCCTCCTCCTTCTCATAAAGTTGTGGAAATTGAGGTCAAGTTGGGTCCCCTGCAACGTTCTTTAAATAAGCCGCGGAGTGGTTTGTTTGCTGCGTGATCTCCCTGGTGGAGAGGGAGGGGCTTCCAGCCGGAGACCTGGGACTGGGCTGTCTTCTTCTTCTGGGTCGTCGCCCCTTGTTCAGAGGCGGCCCTTCATAGGGAGGCAAGGCTCCTCAGCAGGGAGGGAGGCCCCGATTCCACCATTCGGGGCTGCGTCCCATCAGGCAGGAAAGACTGAGGCCGGGCGCCGGTGTGAGAGCTGCGGACAGCCGTCCTCCCGGTCAGGTGGCCCTGCTCTAGTCAGGCAGCTGCACTCCTGAGCACGTCCTCCCGGTGGCCGAGTGCTGTGATGGCGACCGGTCACAGATGCCTGAGGTCTCTGCAGCCCTGTCCACCCACCCCTACCCCCACCCCATTTTATAAGCAAAAGAGCAGCAGGACATAGAAGGGGAGCGTCCCCACAGTCAGTCAGTGTCAGGGCTGGGTGGGGTTGGGGCGCCTGGGTGGCTCAGTCGGTTGGCCGTCCGACTTCGGCTCAGGTCATGATCTCATGGTCTGTGGGTTCGAGCCCCGCGTCGGGCTCTGTGCCGACAGCTCGGAGCCTGGAGCCTGCTTCGGATTCTGTGTCTCCCTCGCTCTCTGCCCCTCCCCCACTCGTACTCTGTCTCTCTCAGCAATAAATAAGCATTACGAAATTTTTTAAAAATTGAAAAGGGAATGATAAAATAGATGATACCAGCTCCTCTCAGGGTTGTGCAGATGAATTGAGGTAATGGGTGTGAACCTGCCTGCCATATAGTAGGTGCTCAATAAATACTTACCGAAGCCATTTCAGTACTTGTCCTAACGTGCGGTTGCCAATAGTGGATCATGGCTTCAGACCCTTCAGCCTAGCGGAGTGGTGGCCAATCCCCTCTCCGTGGGCTTGGCTTGGTATGGGAGGTGAGATGTTTTCACTCAGGCCGTTCATGTGCTGGGCTGGAAGCTTCTGTGGGGCAGGAACTGTCTCACACATGCCTGTGCCAGTGCCCGGGGCATCGTCAGCTCAGTAAGTGCTTCCTGAGTGACTGGTGCTTAAATTATGAATGGGTGTGGGGCACATGGCTCTGTGGTGTGGGGGGTTATTATCAGAACACGGCTAACCCAGCCTCTCCCCTTGGCTCCCCTGCAGCTCGCCCTGAAGATGTCGGCACCAGCCTCTACTTTGTAAATGACTCCTTGCAGCAGGTGACCTTTTCCAGCTCCGTGGGGGTGGTGGTGCCCTGCCCGGCTGCGGGCTCCCCCAGCGCGGCCCTTCGATGGTACCTGGCCACGGGGGACGACATCTACGACGTGCCACACATCCGGCACGTTCACGCCAACGGGACGCTGCAGCTCTACCCCTTCTCCCCCTCCGCCTTCAATAGCTTTATCCACGACAATGACTACTTCTGCACCGCGGAGAATGCGGCCGGCAAGATCCGGAGCCCCAACATCCGCGTCAAAGCAGGTAAGGTGTCAGCCACCTGCTGCCTCCTGGAGAGCTCCGTCTTAAGGGTGGTGATGGGGAACGGGCAGAGCCCCTTGTTCTGAGGGTCCACGTGGGGGGCGTGGAAGAAGTCTGTCTCTCAAGGAAAGTCTTTTGGTCCTTTGGAGTCTTGGCTCCTTACGGGGTGGGCGTCCTTAGGCGAAAGGGACACCGTTCTGAGCCTTCGTTCCCATGCTCCTCTGCAAAGCGGATGCCAACACCTACCCCATTCATCACTACCTGTGATGGTAACTGAGATGGTGCTCGTTTATTTATTTTTTTAACGTTTAGTTTTATTTTTGAGAGAGAGAGCACAGGTGTGCACGCGAGAGGGGGTAGGAGGGGGACAAGAGAGAGAGAGAGAGAGAGAGAGAGAGAGAGAGCACGCCCGCGAGGGAGGGAGAGAGAATCCCAAGCAGTTTCTCTGCACTGTCAGCACAGAGCCCAACTCGGGGCTTGAGCTCACCAAATGTGAGACCATGACCTGAGCTGAAATCAAGAGGGTGCTTAACCAACTGAGCCACACAGGTGGCTGGTGCTCATCTATTTAAAAAAAACAATTTTTTAAAAAATAATCTTTGTTTATATTTGAGAGGGAGGGAGAGTGTAAGCAGGGAAAGGGCAGAGAGAGAGCGAGACACAGAATCCGAAGCAGGTTCCAGGCTCTGAGCTGTTAGCACAGAGCCCGATGTGGGCCCTGAACTCATGAACCGTGAGATCATGACCTGAGCCGAAGTCGGACGCTTAAGCTTAACCGACTGAGCCACCCAGGCGCCCGAAGGCAGCTGGTGCTTGTTTAAATTAAGTGTTCATTTCAGTGCTTGAGTCATGGAAAATATCCAGTGAGTTGCTCGCTTCAAAAAACAAAACCCCCCCAAACCCACCCCTTTTATTTAAATATAGGAAGAAAAGTACACATCTTACGAGTAGGTAGCTTGATGAATTGTCACAAACTTTAACATCCAGATAAAGATACACAACATCAGCACCTCAGAAGCCCCCCTTGTCCTCTTTTCTGTCACCACCCCCCTAGGGGAAACCATTGTCCTGACTTCTAGCAATACAGGTGTTTGCCTCTTTTTGTGCTGAGTCCTGCATTGTGTATTCTCTTGAATCCTTTGCTCACTCTTGTTTGTGGGATTTACCTCTACTGCTGTGTGTAGTGGAATGGCGTTGTTCATTCGCATGGCTGTGTAGCGTTCTATCGTTCAACCACCACATTTATTTATCCAATCCGCTGTTGATGGATCTTTGAGTATATCTTATGAGAACAGGCATTTAGATAAAACTCGTGATGGAAAATCGTAGCAGTGAAGGATTTTGGTCTTTGGAAGGGTCAATGGAGGCAAGGAAGTGAGGTTTCTCAGCTGTCCTCTTTATTTTGTTTTTAATGTTTATTTTTGAGACAGACGGAGTGTAAGTAGGGGAGGGGCAGAGAGAAGAGGGAGACATAGAATCGGAAGCAGGCTCGAGGCTCTGAACTGTCGGCACAGAGCCGGACTTGGGGCTCGAACCCACAAACTGTGAGATCATGACTGAGCCAAAGTCGGATGCTTAACTGACTGAGCCACCCAGGCGCTCCTCGGCTGTTCTCTTTAAAGAAAGTAAAACATTTCATTTCTGGGAGCGAGGTCAGGAGGTGAGGGAAGGGCTTAGGTGGAGCTACTCTTAATTAGAATGTCACGGTGCCCTGGTATGTCATAATCCGTTGTAAGGTGTACCTCAAGTAGCAATAAATCACTGACGTTTTGGGACTGATTTTCTTAGAAGAGCTTTTGGGGTGGGAGAGGACAGATAATGTTTTAGCCAACCCGCTCTGATGGCACCAAGCCTTGGGTGTGCCATCTTTCCTGGTGATTGTGTTGGGCAAAGAAGGGTAGGTTCTGGGGAAGGCCTCCCAATCTGCCGGCCAAGATCCTGCAAGATCTCTGACTTCCAGGATCCTTCTGCCTCAGGAGTGCCTCTCACAGGTCCAAGGTTCCAAGGAGCTGGCAACAGGTGTCCTCAGGGGGTGAGGTGGGGAGGGCACTCTTGATTAAAGAGCTGGTCTTCATCCAGTTGGTTTGGTTGGGAGTAGATGTGAGCTCTTTGAACCCAGAACCGTCCTCAGGGTATCGCTCCCGGGGCTCCCTGTGGAACTTCTTCTCAGGAGTAGACCCTTTGCACTGTCCCCCTGACGCCATCACGTGCCGGGCCGGAAGCCCTGAGGCCAAGGTTTGGTGCAGTGCCAGCCTCCACAGCCTAGAGGACTGGTTTAAGAGAAAGTAATGTCATATTTCCAGTTGTGTGCCTGTCACTGGGTTAGGATGCAGTTGTCATCACAATCCTGTAAAGTCCTTTTTTTTTTTTTTTTTTTTTAATACAAATGAGGGACTAAGACAAGGAGAGGTTAAGTGGCTTGCCCAAGGGCACATAGCCAGCTAGTCAGAGGTACAAGCTATAATGACAAACAGTATTTTTGCAGTGCTTTCCTGGGCCAGGCCTTCTACACGCTGCTGTTATCATTGTTGTGATTTCCTTTTACGAATGAGGAAACCGAGGCTCCAGAAGGTTAAGTACCTCTTGGGCAGAGTCACGCAGCGGCTCAGAGGAGGAGGCAGGCCTGCTTGCTCCCGAGCCCGGCCTCTGCTGGCCCCCTGGGAGTCTTCAGGGCCGTGTGCACCCAAAGCCCAGCTCTGTCCTCTTCCACTCTGCTTCCTTCCCGTGTCAGCTCTCCGCCAGCCTCCTGGGTGCTTCTCTCACAGCCCTGGGCAGTGCCCTGCCCACACCCTTCTCCACCTCTCCTCTACCTCAGCTTTCTCTCTTCTTTGGCACAGTCACAACGGGGAGGTGGGGAGAGAATAAAGGCCTGGGGAGGCCGGGCAGGGTTGGTCTGACTAGAGACACAGCCAATTAAGCGGCTCTTGATGAAGCCAGAGGGGCTGCAGGTGCACAGCCAGAGGGGCTGCGGGGCCCCGAGCGTCACCCTGGCAACCGTGGCAGGGAGAGCAGGAGGGCACGCTGCCCAGGTGCCCGCTGAAGGACAAGGTCGGTAGACAGCGGGGATCTGGCTGCACCAACTCCGCTTGGCAGAGAAGGGTGGAAGGATGGAATGATCCCTGGAAGAGGCCAAGCAGGGGAGGACGAGGGAGAGGCAGGGCCCCTTGGCCCCACCCCTGAGGCTCAGCCAGCCCACCCATGGGACCCGACATGTAGCGTGGCTGCAGGTGACAGCGGCCTAGAACCCAGCCGTGGGACTGAGGCAGGAGGTCCCCACTGCACACTGTGGGGAAGGAACGGAGAGCTCTGGAGGCAGGGGCAAGCCTGGGGGTCAGGCTGTAGGCAGCGTCAGGAGGTAGGAGAGAGCAGGAGGGATTCTTTGTTGCGGGGAATCTTAGAGACCGCCCATTTTCAGACCATCACAATTTCAGATGTTCTCCTCCATTGTCCTCGTAAACCACCAGGCCCTTCCGGAAAGTTTGGTGTGTGAGCTGCATTTTCCCAGGCTGCCTGTCACGTTGAAGTGGCACAAAAGTCTGTTGTTACATCCCGTGTCGCAGTTTTTATTTTTGGCAGGTTATGGTCGCCGTGCCTAAAACCATTGGCACCCGGGGCCCAGGAAGCATGTAGGAAATCAAGTGTGGTTTGCTTAGAGGAATTCTATCGCATTTCCTTGTTGCCTCCGTATCCCCTTGTTGAATGTGATCACAACGCAGCGCTTAGCTGCTGCCCTCAGGCCCTCCCCATCGAATGGTTTATTAATCCTCCCTGAAATTGGACAGGTTAGAAGCTGGGCTTATGGTCTTGCAGAGGAAGGCTGGGTATTTCTGTGGGGGAGTAGGCTCCCCCCTAGGGCAGAGAGGACATGACTCAGGCAGGAGGAAGATCATGGCAGGAACCTTGGGGCTGGTTAAACGGGAGGTGGGGGAGGAAGTGATGGGGGGTGGGGCCTGGGGGGGGGGGCGCTGAGGGGGCTGAGCGGGCTCTCCATTCCCTTCTCAGGGCCCTACCAAGTCCCAGCCTTGTGACATCCCCCCTCTTTCCCGCTCCCTCATCTTTCTGCAGTTTTCAGGGAACCCTACACCGTCCGGGTGGAGGATCAAAGGTCAATGCGTGGAAACGTGGCCGTCTTCAAGTGCCTCATCCCCTCCTCAGTGCAGGAATATGTTAGCGTTGTGTCCTGGGAGAAGGACACGGTCTCCATCATCCCAGGTAAGGCAGGACTGTGGCGCCGCGGCGGGCAGGGGTGCTGCAGGGCGGGCGGGGACTGGGGGAGAGATAAAGCGAGATGCTGACTTGGTTGTTGAGCTGAGATCTTGAGCTGGTGGTCTTGGTTCTGGTGACTGATTTGTTACTGTTCTAGTGATGCTTCGGCAAAAAAAAAAAGCATCTTTGGTCTCGGCTGGGCACGTCTCTCCGTGGGGCGGTGGAAACCCACGTGCCAGCGGCCTCTCTCTCTGCCGGGCATGCGACGGTCCCGTCTGACACAGGGTGCATCCTACTCCCCCAGAGAGCGGGGTCTCCATCCTTCCTGGCCCCTGGACCTTCGCTTGCCCTTGCTTTTTGCAACGGGAGGTGAGGCTGGAGGCTCCTTCACCATGATGGGCTGTGGGGAGAGGACAGCCAGGAGGCTGGCTGCGGTGTGCTTGGAATGATCAAGCAATGAACACCGGATCCTGAGGGCACCAGACACGGGTAACATGCGTGTGGGACTTGGTTTTCATGACTTAGCCAAAGACCCCATTAGGATTCTAGCTGGCCCGAGCCTGCCTGTGCCTGGTATCCGGAGAAGAGGTCAATGCCACGTCGTGGGTTCACCTTGCTAGAGCCGCCATGATCGCGAGCCCCTCGTTCTTGGTTCCCTTTTCCTGTGTGGTGGTGTCCCTTCAACAGGAAATCCGGTCTGGAAACCCCAAGAGAGGACCTCAAGTCCTCAGCACGCCTCCAGGCCTCCGGTTCCAAAAGGGTGGTTTTCCCCCCACCGCTCCCGGCCCCTCTGCCTTCATCCCGGCACGGGGCACACGATCTCCTGCTTTTTCTTCCTTTCCCGGCCGAGCACCTTGGTTTGTCCTTTCTGTGAAATGGGGGAAGCTGACCAGGTGTGTTGAGCGCCCTTGCAGCTTTGATGTCTCATTGTTGGTCGTATGAAATGATTCCCGTTGCTTGGGTGTTCGGGTTGGTTAGGGAAGGCAGACTTCGATGCATGAAAGCTGTAAAGCCGGGTTTCTAAATCGTGCTGCGCAGTTGAGTCCCGGGGGAGCTCTTTGGAAGACACTGGTGCTTGGGACCGCCCCCAAATCAGTGTCTCGGTGGTAGAGCCTGTGCATCAGTGTTTTTAAAGCTCTTTACCTGGTTCCAGTGCAGTTAGGAGGAGAGCCAATGCTTAGGCATATTTACAGCTGACATGGCGGGATACTCTTCTGGAGACATTAATTTGTGTTTTGCTCCTGGTGCTTTTTCCTTCTCTCAGTTCCAAGCAGATGGCCAGGCCGTTATGTTTCCCGGCTTCAGAGCTTGTAGCAGGACAGGAATCCGAATCTACTTTAAGACAACCGCTCTTCCTGCCTTTTGTGAAACCGTAAGCTCATAGGAGAGGTTAGGATGGGTGTTCTGGCTGGGGAAGAGGGCCTCTGAGGACAAGGAACAAACGGGACATAGACGAGTCCGAATCCCAGGGGTGGGGATGGGACTGGAGGCCGCTTAGTGGGTGCAGCTGGAGGAAGCAGTTGGGCCCCACAATGGGTGGCTGTGTGTAGCTCCGCGGGGTCTGGGACTGAGTCCAGGGTTCTTGCGTCCAAATGAGGCATGGGGTGCACAGCTCAAGACCCAAAGGGATCATGCAGGCAGGGGCAACCGGCTGGTGAGAGACCGCGGACCTTGGCACATCCCTGGGGGAAGCCCCAGGAACGAAGATCGAATGGCCCATTTATCCCACAGAGTCCGATGGAACGTGATTGACAGAACATAAAGAAAGGTGGTATTTTTTATACACTTGAGTTTATGGACTAAGAGTTATATTCATTAAAGTAATATCAATTAGTAATATTATCAAATAATAATTATTGTTTGAGTGCTACTACCTGCCAGACACTGGCTAAGAAATGTTCCTATGTGATCTCATTTTGTTCTCATAAAAAGTCTGTTAAGTGTATTTTTCCCCTCCACTTTACAGAAGAGGAAGTAACTTCTTCCGGGTAAGGCATCTATTAAGCAGAGGGCGGGGGCTCGAACTCAGGTCTGTTCTTTTGACCTGTGCACTAACCCCATGCAGAACTGCCTCCCAGCACCCATCCACGTGTATCCAATGCAGTGTTACTCTGAGTGCAACGGAGGCTTTAAATGTGTGCTCTAGACAAGGAGGCTTTTGGCCTTAGGAAGGGGAAAAAAAGTCCCTGTTGCGTTTTAGGGAAGGCTTCGTGGAATTGAGTCCCTGGAGTTGGTGACCAGACCCCCTAGGTTGAGACTCATCCCACTGTTTAATGAGCTGCGCAAGTCTTTTGCCCCGCTGTGCCTCAGTTTCCCCAGCTGTAATAAAATGGGCATGATGATTGCCCTACTTTACACGGTTTAAGAAGTCAATATTGTAAAAGGTTCCAAACGCTGCCTGGCACACCGAGGACAGCTGTGACCATGGTGATGATGACCCAGTGGGAAGAGGGCATTCCTGTTCCTGCTGTTTCCCATGGCAGTGTGTCTGTTTCCATGTAACAGGCCCTGTGGCCCCCTCCTTTTTGAGTTTCCCAGCGTGGGAAATGGCTGGCTCATCCACACATTCCCTGGCTTCTAACACATCACCTTGTACATGCAGGACGAGTGCTTGCTAAATGTTCCGTCGGAGCATGTATGGGTGTTTGGAAAAAATCGAGAAGGAATGCGGGAAGAGTGTTGAAATAAGAGTGATCGAAGTGGGTGTGGGGTCGGACGACATGACGACATCCGGTGCAGAGGGGAGAGCAGGAAGGTTAACCCGACTCCTAGGCGTAGGAGCTGGAGGCAGTGAGCTTCCCCGCGGCAACCCTTGTAGTTGGGGCTTCGGGGCAATCTTTGATGTCAAGACAGGGCTGGGGGCCCCAAAGGGCATAATTATCAGGGAAGCGGGCTTGGTCCTAATCTGCAGGGCTCTGTTAAACTTCAGTTCTGTAGCACCTCTTTCTTTCCTTTAGCCTTGGAGAATTTTCCTCCCCTGCCCAGCCCTCGGGCACCATCCATAATCATTCTAGATCCTTCTACAGCCACGTTTTAGATCCAGGGACAGACTTTCCAAAGCACACAAATCCAACTAACACGCTCCCAGAGGAATCCATGAGAACCAACGACTAGAGGTTTGCTTCCTCCAGCCTCTATAGATGAGAAGGAAGAACTTGGGCCCACACGCCGCATGCTTTAATTTTGGAAAATGCAAATTGTTCATTGGTTTTTTTTTTCTCATAAAAACAGGATTATCTGCCTTCCATACTCACACTGTACCCAGTGTGTGTGTGTGTGTGTGTGTGTGTGTGTGTGTGTGTGTTGTCTGGGAGGTCGGATATCAGCTTCTCATGGTGGGGGAAGGTTTAATGATTAGGTTGCCGTGAGGTTAGGGGAGGACCCAGGAGCCGGTTATCCCCCCTGATGCTTTAGAGTAGGCTTCTGGAGCAGACAGAACAGTGCTGACTTTGATCTCAGATCCTTCACAGACCACAGGGCCAACAGAAGCAGGTGATGGAGAGCAGGAGGAGGAATGGGAAGGCTGAGGTGGGTCGCTCAGGGCCCCAGGGGACATCTTCTTGGGGAGAGCAGCAGCCCTTTGAGGAGGGGGCGCGAGGGGGTGGGTGCAGGCCTCTGCTAATGAAGAGCTTACCCTTCAACCCCTCTCTCCGAGGGTGTTTGGAAGGAATTAAGGGCTTGGTGCCTAAACACGCTCTGTGAGTTGGGTGTTTGCTCACAGGTTAGCCTTCCCAGCTGTCCAGGGTGGGGAGGGGCAGATAAGCCTCCGGGAGTCGGCCACAGAAACTCTCAGCAGCTTTTTGCCTGTACTTTTCCCAGGTAGAGGCTGGAGAGACCAAGATGGAAACTTTCCCCAAAATGCTACTTCCCAGAACTCCCTACTACACCCCTGCCTTTTCCCTCCAAGCTGGATGTCTCCCTTCCATTGGGGCATTTAAAGATGTAAAAGCACAGAGCCTCTCACCTGTGATCTGGCAATTCCTACCCTTTACTCCTGTCTCGGGGGCCTTGGTCTTGAGGAGAACTGGCTCTCCAGTGTGGGTGGGGTGGGGGGGGGAAGAGGGCAAAGGGCTGTGCACAAACATAAATCAAAATTAAGGCCTCCAGTGAAGCTGAGATGTGGTTTAATTTCCCATCTGCATGATCACCATTACAATGCATGTTATTGGATATAAAGATAAATCCGGCCCTGTTCCTAATAGCTTTTAATTTCCACCAGACCTGATTATATCGATGCGGGCTCCTTGTGGGAGTTTCCCAGCATGCTCTTCACCAGCATGCTGACTGGCTGTTGTGGCCCCAGAGGGGAGTTTTGGACACTGCTCAGATGTGGGCCAGATGTGTCCACCGGTGCTTTGGAAGACAAGCCTGGATCGGCTCCCTTGTCTCTGAGGATGGGGCTCTGGAATGCTGGGTTGTCACCAGGCCCTGGCTGGGCTGGGAGCACGCCGGGGGCCCTGTGTGTTGGTGGGGGGGGGGGAGATGCAGGGGCCAGGAGGAATCTGGTCAGAGGGGGTCAGGGGCCTCCTAGTGGGCAGGGCTCCTGGACCGCAGCCCACCCTTGACGGAGGAGAGAGTCAGCGAGCCCACCTCCCTGATGGTCCCCAGGGTTCCGCGTTATTCCCGGGTTTTCTCAGACCTCTTTTCATCGCTGTGATGTCTGCTGTCTCCTCTGTACCTGTCCCCTCCTCTCCTCATTGATACCCTACTTCTCTTTTGTCCTTTAAACTCGGTCCACATGGGTCCCCTTCCGGGAGGCCTTCCGTAAGCCTGCCGACAGAACTTACGTCGTATTCTCTTAGGTGATGGGTGGTTGTTTCTGTCTCCCTGCTGCAGGAGGGTATAAGGCTGTATCTTTTCCATCTCTTTATCCTCAGGGCCCTCTTAGCACCTGTCACAGCATAATAGTAATGAGATTAATGATAATATCTATCATGTATTGAGACCTAAATTATCTCTAATCCTTGCAATAACCCTTTAAGAGATAACATTTTTTGTGTTTCATTTTTTTTTTTTTTTCCTAATTTTATAAATGAGGACATTGAAGCCCAGGGAAATGAAACACTTTACCCAAGGTCACATAGCTAACAAAGGCTGTAACCTGGGTTTGAACTGGGGTCCTCTTAGTCCTTCTGTCTCCCGCTGTCTCTCCAGGGCAAGCTTCTCACTAAGAATGGACTGTTCTCGGGGCGCCTGGGTGGCTCAGTTGGTTAAGCGACTCTGGATTTCAGCTCAGGTCATGATCTCGCGGTTCGTGAGTTCGAGCCCCGTGTCGGGCTCCGCGCTGATGGTGTGGAATCTGCTTGGGATTCTCTCTCTCCCCTTCTCTCCGCCCCTCTCTGGCTCGCTCACTCTCTCTCTAAGTAAATAAGCTTTTTTAAAGACCGGACTGTCCTCAGGTTTTCTTACGGGAGGAGGGCCTGTCCCTGTCTCCTGCACTTGCCTAGGGACAGAAATGTGTCACCAACCTTTGTACTGACCTCTTGCTGTGTGTTCAGTGACCAGAGGCCCTGGCTTTTCTGAAGGGCAACAGATCTCTAGCTGAAAGATCAGTGAATAAAACAGCCATCCTAACAAGAAGGCTTTATTGGGCACTGGCTCTGTTTTTGGCCCAGTGGGTGACACAAAGACCGTCCTCATCTGGGGGTTTAGGATTCAGTTCATGCTGTCAGCTCTGATGGACAGGGATAGATAATCTCCACGCAGTGAACAGTCGTATACGATCTCGGTTTGCTTTGGAATACAGATTCAGCTTATTAATTGCATTTTGCTCAGACTGATACCAAGACTACCTCGGATCCCATATGTCTCTACCGACTTGGATGGGGGACGGAGCAGACAAGAGAGAGCTGGGTTGTGCCTGGAGACCAGTTTGGATGCATGTAGGCCGCAAACGGAGAGAGTCACAGACTGTCAGGGCCGGAAGGGCCCTGGAGGTCCGGGAGCCCAGCCTCCACGCTTACTGATAAACTGATGCTCGCTCGGGCCCCCCTTCACCCCTTCTCTCTTGACATTCTCAGAGCCCATTATTTTAACTGCTCATGAGGTGTTTTGTTTTTACTATCAGACTTCCCTCCTTCTTTGTGTATCTAGACCCTACCCGTCTTTCAAAGCCTGGTTCAAATACCACCTTTTCCATGATCTCTTTCCCGATTTCTGCTAAGAATGGATTTAAAAATCACCCCGATTAACCTTCTTCGAGGGGATCCTTTTGTGAACTCCCTCCGGACTTTATCGGTTCCTTGCTCAAGGCACTAATCGTGTTTTGTCTAGTATATTTGCAATCTGTGTTCTCCCCACTTCGAGAATATATAACCAGCAAGGGCAGGCTCCTTATTTTATTCAGGCCCCTCTTCTCTCCAGTCTTTTAGAAGATGATTAATGAGGATGACAAAATGCCAGTCTCTCCCCCACTAAACTGGCATGTGGTGGGGAGGAAAGAGGCCTCGGTAAGGTCACACAGAAACCCGGTGGCATTACAGGGTTTTAAGTTGGGTGGTCCTTGGTCTTTATTTCACTGAGCTGCTCCACAGCTGCCCAGAGAGAGAAGGCTTCTGTGGGTTCCCCTGTGATGCTCTGTTGAGACGCAAAATGGGGGATCTCAGCTCTCGACTCTCTCGGGCCGTAGAGAAAAGGGGTTGGGATGGTCAGTCTGGGCTAATGTGAGCTGGATGGTGTGCTCAAGGCAATTTAACAATGGGGTTTGGGCCCCTGCCGGGTGAAGGGCACAGGGTCAGGGCTTGAAGAGGAGTCGAACTGGCCCATGACCTTCTTCTTCCCTTCGGCAGAGCTCCGGAGTCGGGTTGTAGTATCTTCCCATGGAGAGCATGATATAACAGAGCTGCGATTCTTTCTGATGGTGGCCCAGTGAGCCATCACAAAAGGGAGGGAAGCCTGCCCCTGAGTCTTGGGATACATTCCCCGGGGCCATGGGGGCAGAGGGAGCGCTTTGGGTAGAGGTGGCAGCAGGGGCAAAGGCAGGAAGGCAGGAGAGGGTGGGGGTGACCCAGAGGGTAAATTAAGTGGTGAGAGCAGTTTGAAAAGGATGCCAGGATATGAAGTTCCTGCCAGTTCTGGGAAAAAAGCAAAAACAAAAGAAAACAAAATGTGTGTGTGGAGGGGCAACATGATAACGCCCAACACTTACGAAGCCCTTACTAGGTTTCCAGGTTCTGCGTTGGCATTCCCCCATTTTACAGATGAACAACCCGAAGCACAACGAAGCTAAGCGACTTGCCTAAAGTTAGGAAGTGTTAGACCCACACGTACACATCCGGATGCCATTCTTTGCATTCCTAAGCCCTACGCTGTATTGCCTCCGGAAAACTTGACACACAAAATATATTTTAAAAACTGCTGCAAAGCCGCAAGAAAAAGACAACCGGATAGGAAATTGGGTGACAGATGGGAGCAGACAGCTTACAGAAGAGGTAGTGGGATGCGGCAGAGAGAAGGCAGGCTGTGGTCTTCTAGTCCTAATCCGTGCTCTTGAGCAAGTCAGTTTCAAAGCCTCTTTCGTTCGTCTGTGAAATGGGGATAAGGAAACCTGTGCACGGAATCCCTGCCGAGGAAAGCAGGCCCCTGGAGAGGCTTGACTTCTCAGGTGGGGAAGGAGGGGTCTAAACACGGCAGGGAGACGCTACCCCTGACCCCCAGCTTCATGACGTTGTCTAGCCTTGGGCTGTGCTGGGCGCCGGGCTGGCGGTAGAACACGTGACCTTGAGAAGACGGGACTAAGGCGAGACGGATGACCACGGGGGCAAGATGAGGGAAACGAACCGCCAAGACGGTGTGGAATTCCCCTCCTTTTCACCTGTGCCTCGCACGGTACCTGATAGAAATGACATTAAGGGAAGGGATGAAGGCCTGTGGGGTCCGGTGGCAACACAGCAAAGCTCCCTTCCCGGGACACACTGCCCGGTCTAATCTCAAAGGGCTCAGACCCTGGTTCAGCAATAACTAGTGTCTCCACAACCCCACACCGTGTAGGAAGGGCTTTTTCGTGATCTCATCTGCTCTTTGCGGTAACCCCCATTACCTTCCCCACGTTCCAGACGGGGAGGCAGATGCCGTGAGGCTTGGGGACGCGCGTGGTTAGGCGAGAAGCGTATTAAGACACGTGTGTCTGTAGGGCCCGGCGGCAGGTGCCTGGACGTCCTGCCATTGAATTCTCCTCTTAACCCTGTGAGGCAGGCCTGCTCCCCGCCCTCCCCTAACTCGTAGGTACACAGGAAATGAGATTCAGAGAGGCCAAGCAGTTTGCTCCGGGTCACACAGCTTCTCAGTGGCGAAGCTTTTGTCGCTGGGACCCAGAGTCCATGCTCTTTACCTGTAATGCACTTCGGTGACTCTAGCCTGAGGTCTGTCTCGGGGGCTCGTGGCAATTACTGTTTCCCGCAGCAAGGCAGTTACAGAGAGGACACAGCAGCTGGCCCTTAATTCTGTTATTATTGTTTGTTTATTGTTTGCTTTCATGGGGGAAGGGCCATCAGAATCAGACAGCCTTAATTTATTCCTTAGAGGGCAGAGAGAAAATCCTACCTTCTAAAGCCATAAACCACACTCTGCAGGTGAGAGATGACAGGGGAACATGCAGAAGCAGCAAAGGAGTTCTCTCCCTAGTCGGGTGGCCTGACTGGAAATGATAATCACGGTGATAATAACGGTCAGTAAGCAAAGAAGTGATCAATTACTGGGCTCTTCTGTGATACGTGCTTTTCATGGGCCATTTTGTTTCATCCTCCCTAGTGTCTTATGTAGCGGCTGGTATTGTTAGCTCCATTTTGCAGATGAGAAGCCTGAGGCACAGGGAGGTCAGTCACCTGCTCAAGGCCACAGAGTGAGGAGCTGGGCCCAGGGCACGTTGATTTCAGCTCTGAGCGGTGACTTGGGCCACCTCTCACGCCGCGCCCTGTGCCGCCTTTCCTCTGTACAGCGTGCTCTGCCTTATAAAGCCTGCTCACAGGCATAATCTTACTGAATCTTTTCCATCCCATCTGAGGGGGACACGTTCTTAACTTCACCTAGGAGGGAAACCAAGGCTTGGGGGGATTGCGAGGCCTGCCCAAGGTCACCCAGCCAGGAAGGGGGGGGGGGGTGGGTACAGGAGCTCCGGTGTGATGCCTGCCCCTCGGGAGCCCTTGAGGCCCCCGCTGGACCGCACGCCCACGGCTCCCCAGCACCCCTTCCGATCTCCCGGCGGGCGGGCCGCTCTGCAGTTGCCTGCCAGTTGGTTGGTTCCAGAACCATCAGCCGCGGCTCCACAGTCGAGCAAAATAGTCTGTGTTCACAGGTGCTTCTGGTGGTGTGTGCATGTGTCGTGTTTTGCTTTTCCATTTAGTTCATGGCAGGTGCTGCATTTCCAGAGCACCCACTGGGTGAATTTCAGCAGATTTAAGACAACTGCCGGCAGACGCTTTGCCCCGAGATCACGCCGTGGCAGTGGACGCGGAGCAAGCGGCATTGTTTGGTTAAGTTGGCACCTCTGTAAGTTACCCTGAAATCAGAGCGGGGTTCTTTACGGAAGGTTATCCTACACATAAATCATCATTAGACTACCTCATTTTTGTTTAATGCCTACCTAACTGTGCTGTAGTCTAAAAATGTGTGTTTAGTGAAGTCAAGGGTTGCAGGGAAATTATAGGGTTTTCAAAAACCCATTTGCTTTGCTGGTGTTCACATCAGAATCAATCTTGCTTTTAGTTCTCAATATCATTGCAAACATGCAGGACTGCTCGCCGAATTCTGGCATTTAATGTAGGGTAGCGTTTATTCAGGAGAAGCCAACGGTGCTTACAGAATGGCAGAGCTATGTATAGATGGCACTTCCTGCCAAGCCTGTGATTTTGAACTCTGTTGCGTATCAATGAGACCTCACCGCCAGAACGCGAGCCGCCAGGGGACGGGCTGTGGTTCCAGGCAGAGGTCCACGCTGGCTGGGTTGCTGCGGGACGAGGGCCTACATCCGTAATGCCACAAGCGTCACTGAGCTCCAGCACAGAGTAGGCGCTCAGATGAGGTTTATCGGATGCCTACAAGAGACGTTTAATTCGGGGTGGGGGGGGGGGGGGGTTGCTGATCTCTGGATTGGGCTGTCAATGGCATGAATTAAAATAAAGGGAAGGGGGAGGCCCTGGGGCTGCTGGTCGAGCCCCCCTGTGCTCCCGTGATGCCTCAGATCGGCAGGGCTTGCTGGGAGCCTCTTCTTGATGGAGTGAAGCTGTACAGCAAAGCGAAAACGGTGTAGGCTCTGGCCAGAGATCTGGGTTAAAACTGAGGCCCGCTCCTTGCTTGCCGTGTGACCCTAGGTGGGTCTTTTTATCTCTCTGAGTCTCATTCTCAGCAGCTGTGAAGATTAGAAGTTAGGTACTTTTTCTATGTGGAGAAAACATAGTCTCCATGTATAGCTAGCATTTTTTATATAGACCTGGTTTTTTGTTTTGTTTGCGTGTTTTGTTTTACATAGAGATCCTCTCGATGTAGGGTTTCAACTCTGTTTTGTGCTGAACGGATACAGGCTAACTGTTCCAGGGTTTGTCATCCCCTCCAGGCCTGAAAGGTCTCCGGGAGGAGTGAGCATGCGGGTGGGAGCAAGTAGGTGGGGCATCCAGGGGGCGAGCGTCTGATTGTGGGTATCTAGGAGTGAGCGTGTAGGGGTGAGCTTGGGTCTCATTACATTGGGGCTGAGCGCCTTAGGGCAGGACGTTGAGGGAACAGACCCTCATGTTGGGGCAGTGGCAGAGTATTTCCCAGAAGGCCTATATACAAGCCCGATATTCCATTGGCTTTTGTGGTCCAGCAGGCACCTTGCCGTGTGCAGAAACCTCAGGAGCTTAGGCATGTGTCTTAGTCAGCCGAAGCCTGCCTTTCTCAGTGGGATGCTGGGCCAGCGGAACCAGGAACAGCCTTCTGCATTCCAGGACAGTGACAGTAGGGGCTCAGAGGCTGGCACGAAGGCCTCTAAGTTGGAAGCTTCTTCCTCTCACACCTAGAGGCTTCTGCCCTCCACATCAGGGTCAGAACATACCTGAACGCCCACATCTTTAGGAACACGGAATCTGCTGGAAGCCCGGAGGGGCGGCTGCAGAGCAGACGACAGAGTGGGAGACGGAGCCTGTGACAGTGAGTGGCAGTGGGGGTGGGAGTTGGAAGCGAAGTCTGGGTTTTCCGTTCAGCTGCTTATGGGCTCAGGAGTCAGCCAGGTATCGGATGCTACCTCTGTGTGGGGGTCTGGGGGCTCTCTGAGGCCTTGTTAAGCAGAGGAGTCCCTTCAGAGAGGATGCCGGGAGATCCTCCTCACCACCCTGTGTCGGAGTGGGACACAGGAGGGAAGAGGCTCGCTATCTAGAATGTTCCAGAGCCTGCCGTTACACAAGCCCAGGGAAGCCGGGGTACCTGCTCAGAGCCTGCGCCCAGGAAAAGGCACAGACGCCATCAGGCTGCAGCTGGCAATGCCATGTCTTACGTCGGCTTCATCCCCCGAATCTGTCTAAATGGCCATGTTGGCATTAGCAACAAGCAGTGGTTGCATTTTCCGTTCATTATTTAATTTAGCAAATGTTTTTTGAGCATTTCCTGTGTGCAAGATGCTGTGTTATGTAGACAGGGATTCCCAAGGGTCTTTGCTCGAGGCTCTCAGGGGATTTGGAGAAATTCCTCTTTCCACACACCAAGGAAACTCATTTTAATTAAACTGTGTTTGTGCGAATGGGTGCGAATAGTATGCGCGATGTAATTTGTACATGGTGAGTATGTACATATGTGTACCCACGCACGTACGGCTTTTTTAAGTTTTTACTTAAATTCCAGTTAATATAGAGTGTGATATTGATCTCAGGTGCATGATATGGTGGTTTAACGTTTCTATACGTCACCTGGTACTCATCGAGACAAGTATACTCTTTAATCCCCATCACCTCTTGCACCCATGCCCCACCCACCTCCCCTCTGGTAACCATTAGTTCTCTATAATTAAGAGTTTGTTTCTTGGTTTGCCCCTCTGTCCCTTTGCTTGTTTGTTTGTTTTTATTTTTAATGTTTATTTATTTTGAGAGAGAGAGAGAAGGAGAATAAGAGCGGGGGAGGGGCAGAGAAAGGGAAAGACAGAATCCCAAGCAGGCTCCATGCTGTCAGCACAGAGCCCGACATGGAGCTCGAACCCACAAACCATGAGATCACGACCTGAGCTGAGATCAAGAGTCAGATGTTTAAGTGACTGAGCCACCCAGGCACTGCTGTTTTACTTCTTAAATTCCACATGTGAGTGAAATCATAGGGTATCTGTCTTTCTCTGACTTGTTTCGCTTCGCAGGATACTCTCTAGCTCCATGCGTGTTGTTGCACATGGCAAGACTTCATTCTTTTTAACAGCTGAGTAATATTCCAGTGTGTGTGTGTGTGTGTGTGTGTGTGTGTGTGTACACACACATACACACCCCATATCTTCTTTATTCATTCATCAGTGGACACTTGGACTGTTTCCATAATTTGGCTGTTGTAGATACTGCCGCTATAAACATCACGGTGCATTAATATTTTTGTATTTGGGTAAATACCCAGTAGTGCGATTGCTGGATTGTAGGGCAGTTCTATTTTTAGCCTTTTGGGGGACCTCCATACTGTGGTCCAGAGTGGCTGCCCCAGTCTGCATTCCCACCAACGGTGCACGAGGGTTCCCCTTTCTCTGCATCCTCGCCAGTACGGGTTGTTTCTTGGGTTGTTGATTGTCGCCATTCCGACCCGTGTGAGGGGATATCTCGTTGTGGTTTTGATTTGCATTTCCCTGATGATGAGTGTCGCTAGGCGTCTTTTCATGTATTCAACACTCCCGGTTTTTGCCTCTGGAAAGAGGAGACTCCCCCTCACCTGCGTAGACCCCCACACGCGCCCTCAAGAGCAGAGACCCAAGGCAGACACCTTGGCCACTATCTTTGGGGAAGGGCATAGGAGCATCTAGCTCCGGAGCGCGTCTGGGTGAGTGTACAGAACTTGGCCTTTTCTCCCGAACAGCGGGCGGTCCCCTGTTCTCCTCTTCATCTTCTGGGCAGGAATGAGGGTGAACTCGGTGTCGCGAGTTTTGTGGACACCCTTGGAGCGGTCACTATTCGATGAGGCCTGTGAGGTGTAGGTACAGGAAGGGTGGGCAGAGACCTGGAAGATGCGACCCGTGCCGGCCGTTGAGGGGCTTGCTGCGCGATAGGCAAGTTGAATGTGGGACACAGGTGACCCCCAAGGAAGGAGGGTGTGATTAGGGCACAGGAGAGGCACGGCCTCTGTGGGCTCACGGGTGGGAAGCCCTGTCTGCTGTGGTTAGAGCAGGTGCCACATCAGAAGCAGCGTTTCCCAGGGGTCCTGGAGAATGGGTTGTTTTGGCAGGCGGTGCTCCCGCAGGGGAGAGTGTTCTAGACCTGTCTGCTCTCAAGGTTAGAATCGCCGCTATCGTCCAGACCCACCCCAAACAGTGAAGTCTGGATCCCGGTGGGGGGGCGGGGTAGGACCCGGTCCTCTGTATCTGCGAAAGTCCCCTAGGCGATTCTGGTAAGCAAACCCGTGCTCTGCATACAGGAGGCCATGGGGGTAAAGTCCCTGGGTGCCCGGTGAACAAAGGCTGTGCTCTTCGGGGAGACTGGCTGGTGTGTCTGGAGCTCACGATATATTTATTGAAGGGTGGGGAGTAATTAATGCTGTACCGAGTTTTATGTAATTAAAGGGGAGTGGGGAGTCGTTGAAGATTTTGAGTGGGGAATGGTCCGGACTTTGGGGAGCGGGTCTTCGGTGGTTAAGGATGTTCCCAGAAACATAGAGATCATCTGCCTCCCGGAGTCTAAGCCTGCCCTTAAATTTCCCAAGAATTATCACTGGGCCTCCTTTGGGCAGGCACGCCTCAGAGTCTAAGCAGTATAGGGATTAAAGACAAACCGAACAGTCCCTCTCTTTTTACGACATTAGTGAGTTAAATTTGCATTGTGCGTTTACAGTTTGTAGCTCACTTTATACATATTCTTTGACTCTCACAAGGTTTCTGTGCAGCACAGACCAGTCCTTCCCATTTCCAGATGAGCAAACAGAGGCTGTGAGAGATTCGGTGACTTTGCTCTTTCCTCCGGTACCTCCGATGGCATGGGCCGGATACGGAGCCAGGCACTGTGGTAGACGTGACGTCATGTGGTAAAGACCGAATATATTTCCTGTTTCCACGCGGTCTGTGGCCCACGGTGAGTGGGAAGAGGCTCTGCCCCACCAGCAGTTACACAATTCGATAAATAATCGGTGAGAGCTCCAGTGCGTCTATTTCATGAGCTGACCTCATCAAGGCCTGTTGCATTGATTGATCTCATTGTATTGTTGGGATAAAATGGGATCACGGTGCCATTGTCCCCATGTTCAAGTGAGGAAATGGGGCCTCAGAAGCGCCCTGCCCAAGGCCCTGCCCAAGGCCCAGGAGTCAGAGGGGGAGGTGAGGCCATGCTGGGCAGAGTGCGTGGAGTTTGGAGGGGAGGGTGGTGATAAACCCATTGTACCTGCATGTGCCAGGCACAGCGTGGATTACTTTATGCAGGAGAACTTGTGTCGTCCCCCCAATATCATGATAAGGTGGTTGGGATTACCAGCCCCATTTGACTTATTTATTTATTTTTAGGGAGAGAGAGAGAGAGAGAGAGAGAGAGAGAGAGAGAGAGAGGCGGGGGGGGGGGCGTAAGTTAGCAAGGGGCAGAGAGAGAGAATCCCAGGAGGGGCAGAGAGAGAGAATTGGGGCTCACCCGAAGCGGGACTTGAGCCCACCCGATATGGGACTTGAACTCATGAACTGTGAGATCGTGACCTAAGCTGAAGTCAGATGCCCAGGAACCCTACCAGCCTCATCTGAAAGATGAGGAAAATGAAGCACATTGAGGCGAAGTAACTTACCCGAGGCCACACAGTTGGTGAGGAGCGGGCTAGGGACTCAGTCCCAGGTCATGTGGTGCCAGGACCCACTCTTCACCTCTAGGCCACGTGTCGGGGTCTCTCGGGTCCCAGGCCCAGGGTCTTCCTGCGACATAAAACAAGAACACAAAAGGCAGACTTCAGTCTGGGTGCAGGGTGTCCGGATCCGAGGTCTCTGTCCGCGTGTCCAGGAGTGAGATCTCATCTGGAGGGGGAGTGTGAGACGACCCTCCATGCTGGGAGGCCCAGCGCCCAGGTATAATCTCCTTAACACCTCTCTTCTCTTTGTCTTTGCCCTCTCTCGTGTGGATTGCGTGCCTGCTCGTCACCACCTCCCCCAGAGTGTGCTGAGGATTGGGCCAGAAAGCTGGGGGAGGGGCACAGGTTTCTGGCTCCCGCTCTCTCGTTAACTACCTTCATTTCCTGTGTCTGGATGTCACTTTCCTCATCTGTAAGTGGAGGGGCTGGACGAGAGGATTCCACACATCCCTTTCGGCTTGGTTCAGTTTAACCCACTCTTTGAGCCCCATGCGCCCCCCATCATACCGGGCACCGGGGGCACCGTGGGTGACAGGTCTGTGTCCTGCTGGGGAGACAGACATGTCCAGAAAAGAGCTCCGACACGCATGTTCCTTAAAGACACTCTTACATATGGGCAAGGCAGGAATTGTCATGGCAACTGTGTTTGTGATAGTAAAAGGATTGGAAACCAATATAGATAAATTAAATCTCTTCTGTTTCCGCAATGAAATACTATACTGTAGGGGAAATGCATGAAGCAGAGCTTTACAAATCAGCCTGGACATGTCACGAAAAGAAAACCGAAAACAAACGTCGAATGGAAGAAAGCAAATCGCAGAAGGATGTGTACATTATGGTACCATTTGTATAAAGTTTGAAAACATGCAAAGCAGTACCCTGCATTGTTTCTGGATACATACATATGTAGCCAAAGTAAAAAAACATGCATGAGGATGATAAACACCATATTTAGGGTAGTGCTTACCTCTGAGGAAGGAGGCAACGGACTCACTGAGGGAGAGACAACTGTTTCCAGAAGGTTTTATTTCTTAAAATGTTTCTTCCTAAAAAGAGCTGAAGAAAATATAGCCAAAATAAACATGGGTGCTTTTGTATTATTTTTACCCTTTTTTCTATAAGCGTGGTGTATTCCATTAGGAAGAACCCGTGTCAACACAGTACGCAAAATGCGGGGAGAAGGGTGGGGTCACACTTGGGGCCCTTCTGTGGCATTCCAGGGTTGGGGGGCTGGGAATGCCGAGAGAGCTCGTGGCCGGTGAATGTGGGATTTGGGAAGCCGGTCCCAGGGGCTCTTTGTAGGTGGAGCTGGGGAGAGGTAAGGAGACGTGCCCACATCTCAGTGATGCTCCCCCCACCCCTCCCCGCCCCTCCCCGCCCCTCCCCACCTGTTTCCTGCCTCCTCTGCCCCGGCCACCTTGGGCAGGGCTGGTGCTCAAGAGCTGTTAAATAACTACGTTAAAAGTGGTATAAATATAAGAGGGGGAGAGATGTATCTACCTCGGGACTTCATTGTAATCTGTTTTGTGGTTTAATGAGAGTCTGGAGACCCAGCGTGAGGGCCCTGAAAGTGAATACCGGCTATTCGTGGGGCTGGGAGACCCCTTGCTCTGCCATTTTCCTAAGAGCTGGGAGCCTAGGGGCGTCCTGGCAGCCGTTGTCATATGTCCTTCTGTCCTGAGGGGCAGGAAGTCCATGTCAGAGGCCAGCTGGGGAGGGACAAGTGACTTGGGGATGCGGGGAGGGGCCCCGATCATTACCAGCCTTGAAGGGTTTACTCCCAATCCCAGCTCAAATGACAAGAGAAATCTGGGAGCCCAGGTCGTAGCAGATGAGGAAAGCTGAGAGAGAAAGGTGATCTGCCCGTGCGCCGCAGGGGCAGAGTGGTGAGAGGAGGGGGGGTGCCCCATGGGACCTGGAGAACAGAGGGTGGGTTGGGCAGGGGGCACGGTGGGGCTCTCCAGCTGCCCCCTCCTCCTTCACCTCTCACAGCACCTAGTTCCATCCCAGTTTCTCCTGCAACAGTGATTTCCTGTTCCTTCTCTGGTTCTCCTGCCCTCTTGCATACCCAGGCCTCAGGTAGCACCTGCACATGGAACCCATTTTACAGACACCCTCTGTGGCCTTGGTTGGGCCTGGCACCGGGCCTCAAGAAGCCCCCTACTACATGACGAGAGAGGCGGTCTCATGGTCAATGGGGTACCTTTGTGTTGCGATGCCCCCAGGTCTGAAAGTATTGCCAGAGTGACAAAGAACACAGAATTAGCGTGCGTGTGTGTGCAAGACAGAGTTTCTACCTGGTTTGGCCCAAGTAGGCCTGTAATAGACGCGTTCCTGAAAAGCAGTGTACGCGATCTCACCTCAAATGGAAGAGTGCTCTTTCCAGGGAAACCTGGAGGTGATCTTGGCAAGCCTGTGAATAGCTGGGCGCACTCACGGACCACTGATGCAACTAGACAACCTTTCCGGGAAGCAGTTTGGCGACGTGGGGCCATCAGGGCCTGCACGCTTTGGGTTCTGTCCTTAAGAAGTAACCGGAAAAAAAAGAAAAAAAAAAGAAAAAAAAAAAAGAAGTAACCGAAGACGGCAGTAAAGGTTTCTGTTTGCTGCAATGTTATTTACGACAGTGAAAATTTTTTTTAAAGGTCCCGCATACCCAATGATAGGGGGATGATTAAATAATTTATGGGTACAATAATGTAATGAAATATCCCAATGCATTTTTAATTACATGAGAAAAGGATCATAATACGTTAAGTGGAAAATACATTTTTATCTATGTAATAGGATTCCAACTGGTTAAAAAAAAAAACACCTATCATAGATGAATGTCTTGAAAGAAATGCTTCCGGGGCGCCTGGGTGGCTCAGTCGGTTAAGCGGCCGACTTCGGCTCAGGTCATGATCTCGCGGTCCGTGAGTTCGAGCCCCGCGTCGGGCTCTGTGCTGACAGCTCAGAGCCTGGAGCCTGTTTCAGATTCTGTGTCTCCCTCTCTCTGACCCTCCCCCGTTCATGCTTTGTCTCTCTCTGTCTCAAAAATAAATAAACATTAAAAAAAAAAGAAAGAAAGAAAGAAAGAAATGCTTCCATTAGTGATAGTGATTGTTGTGGTTACTACTTTGGGTAATGAGATCGGGAATGATTTCTGATCTCTTTCGTGCAGTTTTCTAAATTTTGCAAGGATGTGTTGAGATTAAACGTGAGGTGAGTCGAGGATGGAAAGGCTGTATCTAAGTGCAGGTACTTTGCAAAGTAGCTGCTATTCCTGTGTGGTTTTTCTGGTTGTTTTTTTTCTTTTTGTTTGTTTGTTTTTAGCAACTGCCTCTTTTATGAAGTTTCTTTTGATGTTGGGCTGAAATGTGCTTTCCTGAAATTCGCCCCTCAGGTCCCCTTCCTGCCCCCCCCCCGCCCATGTCCCTTTCTCCCGGCCCTAGGGGACCGTTTCTGCAGCAGGTCCCTTCTAGGGTTTGATCTCATATGTTATCCTGGGTGCCACCTCCGGTCAGACTCCAGTTCGTCAGCATCTTTCTCAAAACACAGGGCCGAGGGGCGCCTGGGTGGCGCAGTCGGTTGAGCGTCCGACTTCAGCTCAGGTCACGATCTCGCGGTCCGGGAGTTCGAGCCCCGCGTCGGGCTCTGGGCTGACGGCTCGGAGCCTGGAGCCTGTTTCCGATTCTGTGTCTCCCTCTCTCTCTGCCCCTCCCCCGTTCATGCTCTGTCTCTCTCTGTCCCAAAAATAAATAAAAAACGTTGAAAAAAAAAATTAAAAAAAAAAAAAAAACACAGGGCCGAGAGACGCCCCGCGCCACAGATGGTATGAACAGAGGGCTCAATGAGACTCCAGCCTCTCCTGGGCCGGAACATGCTGTTTCTACCAGTACAGCCGGGATCAGGTTTTTATCAGCCACCCTGTGGCCTTGGTTCCTTCTGTCTCAGTAGCTCTGGGCCCTGAATTTTTCAACTGCCTCATTTCTAAAATAAGAACAATAATATTTTTTCATAACCCGGATATTGATAAGGTGGCCCCTGCCTCTTACAAGCTGCAAAATTACCCCTAATCTTAATTCCACTTCCTTGGAAATGCTTCCGGGCTCATAGCCGTCCCTGGCTGTGGTTCCTTAGCTCTGCCAAATTCTCATTTTTTTGCTCTGTGTTTCAGGGGTGCTTCTCTTTCTTTGTCCTGATGTGGAGCGAATGTGGCATCAACCTCCTTCCTGATTTTCCCCCAAATCCCACCCCCCCACCTGGGCCTGCAGGTCTCGCGCAGAATTTTTTGAGGGTTTACGGGATATGGGACAACATGGCACCAGAAAGGCATGCTTTCTGTCCTTGGGAATCCATTGGCACCCCCCGTGTTGAGTGGCCTTTCTCCCTGTCCCCAGCTCTGAACCAGAGCTGCGAATCCCGTCTCTGAGAGGAGGCCGGCGCCAGTTTTCTCTCTCCCACCTCCCAAGTTGACCTTCCAATGGGGAAGATTCAGAGGGTCATTCAGATCTTTTTACACAATTCCAAGGAGTCTGTTGGCGTTGATGAGTAGGAATGTATTTAATAGAAAACCCATGACGGTGCACTTACCTCTCTTCCTCTCCTCTGATGTTTTACCAAAGATGGGGCTTCCCTCCTCCCAGGAAAAGGGCCTGTCCTCCCAAAGGTAGAGGACGTAACAGCGACTCCAGGCGCACTGGTGGGATGGGTACAGGTGCGGTGTCTCGTCTCAGGGCCGGGCCGGGACCAGGCTGCCTTACTCTGTGGCAAGGTGCTGCCTTGCTTCAGTGGTGTCAGCCCTAACACTCGGAGCCCACCCCCCGCCACGGCCAGGAGAATTTTCTAATCTGGTTTTGCGACTCGATGAAGAGAAAATGTCAGAATTTCTTAAGAAGGTTCAAAAACAAGAGCTCCTTAAAAAGGCTCGTTTTGCATTTCTGACTCCGCTCTGTGGTTTGATTAAAGTCAGGAAGAGTTGTTGTCTACTTGGAATTCCTGAGCAAGTGGGAATCTTCCAGAGGAAAAAAGCTCTGGTGCAGGAGGGAGAGGGCAAGCCAGAGGAGGCAGGAAGGAGGCCAGGGCCTGGGTCTGGGCTGGGTCTCACCTTGGACCAAGTTGGTTCCCTCTCGGAACTTTCTCATCTCTAAAATGGGGGTGCTGATGTAAGTTATTTCGCTAGGGCTATTTCCTTGGCTATCCCTCACCTCAACCAGGAGCTGGGACCAGCTGCTGGTATTTCCCTGGGGATCTGCCTCCTTCCTTTAGGGAAATTCTTCCTTAAACCTCTCTTCCATCATCGATGAGCATTCACATAATCCACCTTCTCTCTCCCTGGCCTTATGACAATTTTATATTTCCTTGCCAGCCCTTTGGGGCTCCACTTAGAAAGAGGAACTGGACTCCAGTGCTGTCCGGTGACTTACGCGGAAGGTCATTGAAGGCTTTTGAAGCGTTGTTTTCTTGGACGGACAGATCTCAGAGCTCGGTGCCCTAGGGCAGGGGTTCCTGGTTCCACTTCTCACACCAATAGAACAAAGATAATACTGGTTTGGCGTGTTGGGGGGGGGAAGGAGGACCATCTCCCACGGAGGGTGACCAGATCCCACAGGTGGTGGTGGGGGTCCGCCCGCCCCAAGTCCTGCCCGACTTCTCTCGGAGCGAGGTATCTCTGCACATGGGTCCCCCGTCTTGGAGTCCGGAGGAAACCCCGAACGTAACAGGTAGGTAGGAAGGTGCCTGTAGGTAGGTGAGGGGGGCAGTTGGAAGCTGATTTTCTGTGGCTGAGGAAGTGCCGTGACAGCACAGAGTGACCCAGGTAGCTTCCCCGCAGCCCCTTCTCTTTTTCTCCACCTCCCCGTGACTCCTCCTGGGGGGACTTTAATGGTACAGTCACTGTGTCAGGAACAGCTAAAAAGGGGCGAGCCGCTTAGCTGTCACCGTCAGCTTTCAAACCTCTCCTTCTTCCGCTGGTGGTGGTGAAGGATCCGTCACGGCCCGTGTTCCTTCATCTGTGTATGACAGCATGTGTGTGTGGAGCCATCTATCCACCCGCCCATCTGCCCTCCCCCTCTGGGCCCTGGGTCCTGGCCCATGATATAGTCACAGCGCAGGTGACAGTCAGGGGAAGCTTCCCTTCTCAAGGAGAACTTTCGACACGAAGGTGGGAAAGATCAAGGAGCAATGGCTGCTGAGGGGAGCGGGTGACGGAGACAGAGTGATGGCAGTGAGTTGAATTAATTCCCTGGTGTCGGATTTAATGAAGGGCTGCCTTCTGTGCTTCAGAAAGGCACATCATGGAGTGATCGGTGCTGGATGCACGCACAGCTCCAATTAAGAGTTTCTGCACCTCACAGGGGCAGGGTGCCTTTGAATCTCTAGACTCAGGGGGCTTTTCAGCCCCCACCCCCTTCCCTGGCTTGCACAGCCTAATCCAGAAGTCAGGGATCTTTGCTCCTCTTAAAGGGAAAGGACCCCAGGATCTTTTTCAGCTGCCTCCATGCGTCCCCCGAGTGGCCCTGCCTTCCCCGACCTCCCTCCGGTGTCCTTAGGTCAGGCGTAAGCCTCTCCTTTGCAAACTGCCCATTTCTCCTGATCGCCAGTGCATGAATCCTGGAACCACAGAGGCTTAGTACTGGGAGGGGACTTGCAGGTAATCTGGTCCAGAGTCCTGTAATCTGGTCCAGAGTCCTGTAATCAGTGACGGAGCCGGGACTAGAACCAGGCTCTCTGGAATCATCTCCCGGCTTCCTGTCTCGCTTCTGGCAGCAGGCGGGGTGAGTGACAGCTGTTCCAAAGCCCCACTGGGTCGTAGGTCTCAGCTGTGAATTCAAGGCGATTCTCGTGGCCGTCGTCCGGAAGGAGGCTACATAGCCACGTGTCACTCTTGACAATCGAGAAAAATGTATGCACATCGTCTCCGGTCGTTACCGTTGTGTTGAAGCCCAGGGAGGCACCCTTAGCCCGGGGTCTGCATCCTAGCTCAGCCACGAATACATGACCTTGTGCAGCATCTCAAATTTGACTTCTCGACACCCACGTTTTCTCATCTGAGGATGGAGAATCACAACACTCATTGCACAAGCTCGTAGCAGAGTAGGCTCTCGTTTTGTAAATGAAGGATAAGGCTCTGAGGCGAGGTGACATGCCCCCAAACACAGCAGCAACACGTGGCAAAGAGGGAGCCAGAAGGCAGGTCTCCTCACTCGCGAGCTCGTGCTGTTTTGCATCACGTTGGGCTGAAGTGACATGATCCTTATGCTTCTCCGTCGTTGTCGTCGTCATTGTCATCATCATCATCTCTGCCACCATTTATTGAGCCTTTACTATATGCCAGGAACTATGGTAAGTGCTTTATAGACTTTATACCATTTGCACTTGACGACGACCCTGTGGGGTAGGTGATTAATGTATTCCCATTTTACATTTGAGGAAGCAGGCTTAGCATTGCCCAAGGTGGCTTGGCAGGATGCACAGCCAGGACGGCCCAGCCCCCATGCCCATGTCATTCGTGGTGTCCCCACCACCCCTACCTCCATCCTGGGGTGATGGCTGGCTCTCCCTGGCTCACACACCCTGGGATGGGGGGTGGCCCACTCGGTCCTCCTGGTGTCCTTGTGTCACTATGGGGCCCTCGTGCCAACCCACCCCTTGAGGTTAGGATTTGCAGTGTTTCCCCACGGTGACAGAAATAGGCTGCTTCCTCATTCCCAGAGTGGGAAACTGAGGCCCAGAGAGGAAGGCGTGCTTAGCGGGTTCACCCAGAGCCTCTGGCAAACGGCGACATCCTGGCATCTCTCAGGCTCCTCTGTGGAATGTGCCCTAGTCCTGGAGAGCACCTGGAAAGACTTGTTTTTTGCCTGATACTTAAAGAGGTCTTCTTTGTCCCAGTGACCTGCTCGTGGCCCCTCTCTTCCGTGTGTGCTGGCCTGGAGGGGTCTGGCTGAAGCCCTTTGGTAGATCCAGGGGCCTTTCCTGTCCTCCGAGGCTCTGTGTCCTAACTCACCGTGGGGTAGGACACGGCCGAGAGATACACTTAACGTTTTATGTGCCCCAACACCCTTCCTCTTTCCCGGTGGGACTACTCCTGAGACCCTGACGTGAGCCACTGGAGTACATAAACACAAATTATTGTCCCACCCAGGTTTGGGCTGACAGAGCGTTCCCCTTTCTGCTCAGCTGTGGCTTTAATAACGAGCCACTCAGCTTTTCCAAGCATTGCGTTCAGTTCAGTCGAAGGGGCCTCCCGGAATCAGAGCTGAGAGTGCCTACGTCCCCTGCCCTGGAGTTGGGACTTGTGATAGAAACGGGAGGGCTCACGTTAGGGAGGCAGACTCTGCCTTCTGTAATATTCTCTGGATCATTTAAGTCCCGCACATGCGCACACATGCAGACGTTTATGAACTGGTGGCGGTAAATAACAATTAGGTCAATAATGCCTTTTGTGTGAAACCTTTTAATAAATGACATCCATTGATAATTAGCCCCCGTGAGAATCTTAGTCCGGGGAAGCCCTGATGAGAAGAGGATCCAGCCGCAGACCTAGTGTTGGTGGTTGAAACTCTTCTTTTCGAGGAAAACCTCTTTCCTTGCTCAGCTTCCCTTGGGAAGGGCAAGGCTACGGCCCTGGGTCAATTTCTGCAATTGCCGTGGCCTTGACCTTGAACAAGGGCACTGTCTTTTCACCGCCCCCTCGCCGAGCCTCCGTTTTTCTCCCCAGGTGGCTTCTGGGGTTGCTGAGGAGGCTGTGGGTCGAGAACGTGGTGCTGGCTCTGTGGCTTAGGACACTGCTCGGCCCCCAAAGCTCATCTGAGATGTGGGCTCTTTCCTCTGCTCGTCCGTGGCTTTCCAAGGAGGTGGTGACTTCTCTTGTCTGTCTTCCTGCTCAAGCCCAGAGATGGTGCCCAGGCATGTTATAGGGAGAAGTAGCTTGAGAGGGCTGAGAAACTGTCTGAAATGATTCCATCCTTCCCTGGAGACTTGGCGTGAATTTTATCTAATCACCATGGCAACAGATAAAAAAAAAAACGAAAAAAAGGTGTGAGCATATCGCCTTTGCTGTGATAATTCAGATTTATATATTCAGATCAGATTGGAGTTGGAGATTTTTTTTTTAAGGCAGCAGATGCAGCAGAAGGTGTGACTGCAAATAATGTAGCACAAATGTTTGATGATCCTGCCCTTTAAGAAGTGGGACGCAGTTTCCTGCAGTTTTTCCAGAATATAATTATTCCATCAAACCCATTGCAATGAGGACTCATTACGGGCCAGGATAATGCAGAGTCACGTCCCTGCCAACAACACGCCTGCGCACACACAAACACACACAAACACGCATGCATGGGCCGCCCCCGCCCTCAGCCTCTGGCCTCCCCCAGATGGAAGCCTTGGAAAGCCCCAGAAAAGCACAAGGCCTGGGCAGGGAGCCTGAGAAGGCTGACACTGAAACCTGGGGTCGAGACAGTGCAGACCCGACCCTGGAAGGGCGGGCTACCCCTGCCCCTCGCCCCCTGGCTGGTGCAAGGTGGTGGGACCGCCCTCCCCCTGCCATCCTGCCCACATGAGCCCGAGGCCGTGTTGTAGAGCATAAGCCCTCGGAGGGCAGGGGATGGGCCGGGTGGTCCCGTTGTACGATCTCTGTGCAACCCGGCTGATGAAGTCAGACGTTTTCGTAAATTACACGATTCCGCTCATTTGCCTGAGGTGCTCTCTGATCGGAACCGGTCTCCCAGCTCCCAAGCCAGGCGTTTTTCCTCTAGAGGCTTTACTTTGGGATTAGAGTTAGCACGGAGGCCTAGACTCTGTTTTCTTGTATCCCTCCCTCGCTTACCCCAGGGAGGGCAGGCATGCGTGCCAAAAGCCCTTGAACCTGGCGGATTAGACACACCCAGCAGGTACTTTGTGAATGTTTACCGGGCATCATTTACCCTTCTCTGCCCAACACACGCGCCTGCAGCTACCGCCCTTGGGAAGCTGACAGTTTCCCTCGGTCTCTCGGTTTCAAGTCACTGGAAGTCCCCCCAGTGTGGTCAGCTGAGACTGAAAACATTCCTCTGGTTCTGCTGAAGGGACACGGTTTCCCTGCCCCTACCCTGGGCCCGGCGAAGAGGCAGGTGTCTACCTGCCCAGACCAGCCCTTCCCACCACCCCCAATCAAGAGTAAGGGCAGGGCCAGGGAGAGGAGACAAAGCCCGAGAGGCTTCGGGGACTCCCTGAGCGTGGGGTCCCCTTCGTGCTGTGTCCACTCTCGATTTTATTTTATTTTGAGAGAGACAGAAACAGAAGGGGAGGGGCGGAGAGAGAAGGAGAGAGAGAATCCCGAGCAGGCTCTGCACCGTCCGCACGGATCCCGATGTGGGGCTTGAACCCATGAAACATGAGATCACGACCCGAGCCAAAACCAAGAGTCGGATGCTCAACCGACTGAACCTCCCCGCTGCCCCGCTGTACCCACTTCTCGCTGCCGGATGAATCCTCTATTGTTCTGTCTCCTCTACCACAGATGCCCCTGAACCAACATGACCCAAGTGAGAAAGCCAGGCCCAGGCGGGTCGCGTGGCTTGTTGGGGACAAAGGGAGAATGAGAACGCAGGCTCCCAGCTTCTACGCTGTCACTCCTCTGTGCCTCTTGTCAGCCAGATCAAACCCTGACATGTCACCCTGTGTCCGCCTTCCCTGCTCTGGGTCTCCCCTGGCCCGGGTGCCTGCCTCATGGAGCACCCCCGGAGCTCGAGTTCGCACAGATGGCCATCATCTATCCCAACACCTCCTGCTGGTCAGTCCTTGGACTTGGCCTCAACCGTCTCCCTGCTGGAAGGGCGGCTCCACGCGCCCTGTGTTTTGTGTCGCGAGAGCTTCGTGCCCGGGCCTGGCTCCCGGCAGGCCTGTACTTCCTTCTGATTCAGCTTAGCCTGACGGAGTTCCGGCCCATTAGGAACCCCCACTGGCAGGCTGGGGTCATCTGTGTCTGGGCCTAGCATCTCACCAAGGATTCAGGCCGCCTGCCACCTCCTCCCCAGCAGACGGGCAGGTTCCGGAGGCCGAGGTCCGCGGGTCGCGTTGAAGTTCTTTTGCCAGCCGTTTACGTGGGATGTCTAGGCTATTAGATACGGAGCGCTGGAAGGTTCCTGCACGCGGTGCCTGGGCTCTCAGCAGCACTACAGCCTGCAGTTCAGCCCTCCTGTCCTCCAACCCACATCTCCGAGCGGATCCCAAGTGACACAGGGCCCGGATCCCTGCACCGCGTACCAGCCGGAATGGGCGCTCTGTCCTGGGCCGCTCCCTGCAGGGTGCTGGAGGTGTGTGAGCTAGGAGAGTCGGGTCCACGGGAAAAGCTGATAGCCTTGTGCTGAACGGCTGGGGGTGCGCAGATTTGGGGAGACACAGCTCCTGCCTACCTTCCAGTGTCCCTGGGGTGCTACCGCAGGGAAGGGGGAGCGGGCCTGTTCCAGGAAGCTCCAAGAGACGGAATGAGGACCAGCGGGCGGGCAGACATGGGGAGGACGGAGGCGGCTTAGCGTCAGCGGAACTTTCCTAATGAAGGATCAAGCAGCAGCTTAGATTCCCTCATGAGGTAGCGAGCTGGCCGTTATGCACAGTGTCCAGAGCAGGGCCAGATAATAATAATGTTAGTTACCATGTATTGAATGTCGACTGTGTGCCGGTTTTTCTCGCTCTGTGTTTACTTTCTCGTGTCAACCCACAGTTTATATCGTCTTACTCCCGTATTGCACAGGAGGCAGTAAGCTCAGAGAGGTCAAGTCATTTGCCCAAGGTCACACAGCTTGTAAATAGCAGAGCAGGACCGTGCCCAGCCAAGCCTGTGTTCTTCCTGGCATTTTGCCGGGCTCATGGAAGGGAAAACTGCTTCCTGGGGGAAAGGCTCTAGACCCTTCTCCTTCTGCAGACTTGGTGGCTTGTTACCCCGTGAAGGCATCTTTCCTCACTCCTCTGTCTTTGATCACCTTGTGTTTCAGTCTGACCTTAACACGTTGGCTTGTCTGAACCCTCAGGGCTTACAAAAGTGCCCCACAAAGTCGTGCATTCCATACACGCCACAGTCGTGGGAGTTGGGCATTGTCCCTCTCCCGTGTCAGCTGAGGGGACCGAGGTCAGAAGACCCGGATGGTCTGTCCAAGGTTGCAGAACCTCAGGGTTCCATGATGAAGGCAGAGCCCTCCCTCCCGTGCTCAGCCTGGCTGCTGTGGTGTGCCGGGCCCTCCCTCCCCCGAACAACCCCATAGGGCCGCACCCTGTTTCTGAATAGGATGGGTTTTCGTGGAATCATCTGGAATTCCAGCTTGCCCTTAGCTTTGTGCCGAAGGCACATGTTTGAGGAGGGACGGGGAGAGGACAGTGGACACTTAGGAACCGGCCGCTGGTCACCCAGGCTCCGGAGCGACCAAGGCTACTTGACATAGGGAGGTTGTGCGTGTGTGTGGGGGGGTGGTGGTCCCTGAGCGGGCCCAGGCTGGGGTGACGTCAAGGTAGGACCTATAATTGGAGGAAACGCACTTCTGGGTCTAGGTTTTGAGACGGCTGCAAGACCTCTGTGGTGCCTAGCTTGTGGGGAGAAGGACCGCGTTGGCAAAGGTTAGGGTTCAAAGTGGGAGGGGCACAGGAAGGAGGGTGGCAGAGACAGTGCAGACAGTGAGTCTGGATGCTGGGAGGGAAGGGGCAGAGGTGGGCAGAGGAAGCCAGCAGGTGGCAGGGAGCCTGGCTTCTGGGCCCTGGGGGAGGGGGGGAAGTGTGGGTGGCCCTTGGATCGGATCCCTCAATCTGTTATTTATCTCTCGCGTGTTGGGTGCCGTCAGGGAGCCACTATCCAGGGTGGGACAGGTCTCCAGAACTGTGAGTTCTCAGCCAAAGTTACTATGTGTTACACTGGAGGCGTGTCCGAGGGGCTAAGGGAGCCCTGACAAGATGGGGGGGGGGCCGCCTTAGGGGGTTTCCACGGAAGACGTGGGAGGTCAGGTTCCCCGAGTCCTGAAGTACGAGCAGGAGTTTGCCAGGCGACGAGTGGGTCGGCAGAGTGGGTCCCGGCTGTGGAGACAGAGTGTGACAGAGCCTAGAGGAGCGAGAGAGCACCTACCCTTGGGGAGCGAGCGCCCTGTGGTCCCCAGTGGCCACCGGCACACCCAGAGCTGCGAGGGGTCCTGAGGTAGGGGTGTGAGGTCGGAAAGATGTCTCTGACAGCAGTGGGAGGATGCTGTGGGTCCGAGGAGACCGGCTCCTCTTCTGAGGGCTCGGAGCACTTCCCTGGGCCTCCTGGGTCCTGTGATGGGGCAAGAGGCACAGAGAGGGAACTGCAGAGCCCTCGGCCACACAGCCGGCTGCAGACAGCCCTGGCACGAGGCCCGGGTCCCTATCTCCCGACCCCTGGCCTGTTCCCAGATGCTCATATTGGAGGTGCCTAACACATCTGCAAAATGTCGAGTGTAATAAGAATTCACGTACAGTGCACGTGCAATGGGCCAGGCGCTACTCCAAGCGCTGACCTATAGGAATTCACTGGATCCTCAGGGTAACCTAGGAGAGGGGTGTTGCTCTTCTCCCCATTTGATGCACAGAGACACCGAGGCACCGAGAAGTGGAGGGGCTTGACCAGAGATGCATACTAGGAAGTCACACAGTTGGGGTTTGAGTCTGGGAGGCCTAGCTCAGACTCTTCCATACGTAGCCAATACAGCACAACGAGGCGGAAGGTGAGGAATCTGGGCCCAGTCCTGGGGCGACGTGAGTCTCTCTGGGTACCGACGTCCCTCAGCCTCCGGCCCTGGTGAACAAAGCGTGGGAGAGAAAGGGGGGCGGGGGCCAGGGGGAGGCTCTCTCTGGTCGGTGCCGATCTGCACGTGCACAGAGGGTGGCAGGGTTACTGCTCCCTCACCCCTGTCTCCCCGCCTCGCCCCACCGTCTTAAGGGGAGGAGAGCTCCCCGAGGTGCCACAGGCTGGACTCCCTCCGTAGCCTGCCCCGGTTTTGTTTTCTTCTGTTTTTGTTTGGCAGCCAGGTCGTGCGGTGGTGTTTTTTTTTGTTTTGTTTTTTTTTTAATTGACTTTTTAATGAGGTATAGCATTCGTACAGAAAAGCACACAGACCTTCCGTGTACGGTTCGGTGAGTTCTTACAGAACGAACACGCCCATGGAGCCACCCCGAGATCAATCTCACCAGCGCCCCGGAGCCTCCCGTGTGTCCCTCCAGCTGTTACCCCCGCCCCCCCAGGTGACCACCCTCCTGATGCCTGTCACTGTAGATTAGTGCTGCCTGGTCTTGAACTTCATGCAAATGGAAGCATGCGTGCAGCCTGCTGTCCCAGGCCTGGCCTCTCCTCCTCCACGCTACGTCTGTGAGGTTTGCGGGTGAGGTTACTGCTGTCTCGATCGTTAATCGCTGCTGCTATCGGGTGGCTCCTGGCCCTGCCCGCCCCCGACACCCACACCTCCTCTGGGTCAGCTGGCCCTCAGTGGTGGTGGGGGAGGCTGGGCCGCGGGGCCTGTTTATCTCCGAGCTGACCTGTTTTGTTTCTGTGACTTCTTTCACTCGGACCTGTAGCTGAGAATTTACCCCCAGCGCTTTCCTGTCTCTTTGTCTGCAATCCTAACGAGGCCTGGGGGCAGATGTCCCCTTTCCCTGCCTCTGGGCTCAGGCCTGAATGGGATGCGCAGAACAGGCCGAGGGTAGGGTTGGCGTGGACTTTGCCCCGCTGGAGCTCTGGTTACCAGGGGGACTCACGGCTGGGGCTCGGTGGAGAGTGGAGGGAACACCCAGCAACCACAGGCCCCGTAGGATGCCGAGCAGGGAGCGGGGCTGAGGGATTGCCGGGGTTCCTTCCAGCTCAGAAATCCCGGGAATCCAGGTTGCTTGTGAAGCCGGTCTTTCTGCAAGAAATGAAAGGGAAGGCGGCCTGTTTATCCTGTGGCCTCACCTGGCAAGGCCTGGGACTTGTCAGGCCCCACCCTGCCCTGCAGGAAAAGAATCTGCAACCGGCTGTTACTTCTGCACCTTAGGGTTTGAGAGGCCCTGCTTTAGGCAGGACTGAGGCAGTCAGGAGCTTGGACTCTGGGGCTAGACTGTCTGGGCTTGGATCCTGGCTCAGTTACTTGCTGTGTGACCTCACGCAAGTTACTCAACCTCTCTGAGCATTATCCGTAAAATGAGGATAATAATAGTACCTGCCTCACAGGGTTGCTGTGAGGTTTCGGTGAGGTGACCCACGTGAGCCACTCTGGGCGACACCTAACACGTGGTGAGCAAATACGTTACTATCTCTTACTAGGTTCCAGGCACTTGGCTAAACGCTGGCCATTCACCATCTCGTCTAACAACAGAGCCCTGACGGGAAGAGGTGTGATTGTGCCCATTTTACAGATCAAGGAGCTCATTTTTCAGATGAAACTGAGGCCGATGAGCTAACCGGTTCCAGGGACAGACGGAGCCAGCGTTCGGAAGAAGGGTTCTCTTAACGCTGTGGGGTAGAGTGGGAGGGGCGGCCAGGAGCCACCTTCTCCCCCCCCAGATGTGACACCTGCAGGCCATAAGCAGGCTGCTGGCGGTTTTGTGGATATTACATTCTGCCCGTTAATTGCTCAGGATTGCTTGTTGAGGATAAGCACAAGGGGTTTCTCTCCCAGCATGCTCTAAATTAAATGAGGAAGGGAGAGGCAGAGGCCTGTTGGAGGGCCCATGAGAGAGTCCAGGAGGGGCCTGGGCTTCAGGAACGACCCGCCAGGCCGGGGCCACACAGGTGGTTATGCCAGAGAGTGGGAGACCAGGTGGACCCGAGGTTTTGGATTCCGTGCGTCTCACGGAACTGCTGGGCTCCCTGGGGAGCTTGGTGTGGCTGGAGATGTCCAGAACTGAGGGTATCTGGGAGGCTTGGGGCATAAGCTGGTCACAGCTGGGCTCCGGGTCCCCTCCTGTTCGTGTGTGTGTGTGTGTGTGTGTGTGTGTGCAGGCGAGTTGTTCCCATGGCCCTCACGGGGACTGGCCCCGACCCAGGAGCCTGGCGTCCTGTCCGGGCCCCCTGCGCCCCTCTGCCTCCACCTCTGTGCCCGTCTCCTGCTCGTGTCCTGCAACCTCTGTCTGCCTCCTGCTCTCTCTCACCATCTTCTTCGGGTCTGCTCCCCGGCTGTGCTACCTAAGACCACGCTGTAATTGCTCGCTTATGTGTCCGTCTCCCCTACAGACCGTGAGTGCCTCGGGGGCAAGAAGCCGTGTCTTATACCCTGCACAGGGCTTGGCACAGAGCGGATTCTCTATACCCGCCGGAGGGGCGGGTGGGATGAATGGATGGGCGGTGGGAAGAAGAGTGGGGGGGACCATTTCCACAGATGCAGTCCCAGAAGGGACACTCAGGAGACGGGGTGGGGCCACCTGAGGCCACAGTGTCACGAGTAACGCAGCTCCCCAGTGTGGGTCACTACTGTCGGGTAGGGGCCCCTTGGTGTGCCAAGGCTGGATTCGAGAGAGCCAGCTCTTGATCAGAGACAAGATGGGCCCCTCCCTCGCCCACCCCCAGTGGCCTTCTCCAGATATTTATTCTGATTCAAACATAGTGACTCTGCAGACGGACAGAACTGGAGTTGAAGGGAGAAATCCAAATGCTGCTGTGCTCCTTGGTAAATGGCGTCCCTGGGAACTTGGTGCCTGTGCCGTGCAAGGGCCCTGGGGCCTGCCTTGGCCCCCCACATGAGGCCGCTTGGCTCTGTCTCCCTACCAGGCCCGCTGCGCCCAGCCGCCTCACTCCCTCCAAGCCCAGGGTGTCACCAGATGGACTTGATCCTATTATTTGTCAGAGCATTTGAGATTCCCGTGTTAGTGAACAGGAGTGTCTCACAACAAGGCTCGAGGTGGGGCCCCAGGGCCTCCACTGGCCCAAGGCGCAATGTGGGTGCTTAACTATGTAGGCGCATCAGCCGCATGGTTGTCCTGTGATCACTGGATTGGGAGTCAGGAGGGCAGGTTCGGATCTAGGCTCTCCCTTGAACGCAGTGCACGACCTCGGGTTAGGTCATTTTGTTGGGTTCTATAAATCCTCCCCATGCCTCCTGAGAGTCGGCTGGATCCAAGCTTCTGGAAGTGAGGCCAGTACAAGGAAGGGTGCTGTGGTCTAGCCACGGGCCAGGTTGCTCTCCGAGGACCCATGGTCAAGGAGCTGGTGCTGGGGAGAGACGATGCCCTCTTTTGTTTCGTCCCCAGCAGCACGAAAGCCCTATCAACCTGACCAGTGAGGACCAAACCTGTGGGCTCCACGGTCTACTTTGCCTTCCCCGGGGAGGACAAAAGTGGTAACAAAGCCAGCCTGGGCTCGGCCTGGGGTGTGGAGCTGGTGTGCCGTGACCCCCTGACATCCCCAGGGCGCAGATGGCATTCCTGGTGATGCTGAGGTGACCAGGGACGGGGTCGGGACTGAGTCCAGAGGCCTGCAGCCCCAGCAGGGAGGGAAGCCGGCCTGGCTCGGCCACAAAGAACACCGCCCTGTGTGGAGGAACCTGGGGAGCCACCTCCCTCCCCTAATGGCCGTGTGTTCTTAGGGAATCCTGGAGCATCTTTGAGCCTCAGTTTCCTTGTCCATCAGTGGGAATAACACTGTATTTGTGAAGGTGGCCCAATCCGTTTTAACGCAAAAAACCCAGGTCTCGGCCGCTCAACACGACTTATTTCTTGCTCATGGAGAATGTGGTAGGCCGTTGGCGGTGTGTGTGTGTGTGTGGGGGGGGGGGGTCTGTTCCACCTGGTCACCCAGAGCTCCAGACCAACCAGGGGCTCCCTCTGTTGAACGGTCCGCGCTCTCAAGGTGGCCCTCGAGGTCAGCACCCAGAGGTGGACGGCGGAGGAGACAGAGGGTGGGGGATGAAGGGGCGAGTTTTTGGCAGGCCGGGCCCAGGCGTGGCCTTCACGCACACACCCCGTTCACAGGCCGGGACTCCGTCGGCGCCCTGCAGAGGTGTAAGGAAGTCTGGGAAAAGAGTGCTTGCCCCTGGCTGGGCAGCGGCTTCCAGCAACAAGTCCCCAGCGTGAAAGGGGAGGCCCAGCCTCTCTGCCAGAAGCATGGGCCTCCGGGATCGACGTGACTGTGTATAAAAGAGAGCCCGGAGAAGAGGCGCCCAGGCCCCAGTGGGTCCCGGGTGGATGTCCTGCCCCTTCCGCCTGCCTGCTCCTGCGTCTGGATCAGAAGGCCCGCGGGGGCTGCTTGTCGCGGGGACGCCCCTGGCCGTGGACTGGCCGAGCCACACCCGGCGGAGCCCCACCGTGGCCCTTCAGCACGCTGTCCGGGGTATCCTCGGAGTCGGGGAGGCTCAGGACAGGCCGGCCACGGCGAAGGCCTGCCGCTTCCTGAGCCCAGGCTTGTTTGTCCCCAGCATTTGTCAGGTGGCTGGAATCAAGGGGAGACGAAGTGACAGGGTCAGGGAGCAAGGGTGTCGGCAGCGAGCTTTTCCCGGGATAGCCGGGCCGGGTGCAGCTGGCTGAGGTTGTCCGCGTCAGTAATGAGGTCCCTGACTGGGGCTGGGCTGGAGAAGAGAGAGGGGTTGGAAATGGAGTCCTGGCAGACCCCAGAAAGGAAGATTCGTGGTGTTAGGGTGACTCTCTCGTCCCAGTTTGCCCGGGACTTTCCCGGTTTTAACACTGGGAGGTTCCGTGTCCTGGGAACTGCCCTCTCAGCCCTGTCGCAGACACACCGGGGTAGTTGGTCACCTAGTGCCGGACGGAGGATGATAAAGGGGAAAGAGTATGAACTTTGGAGTCAGGCCCCAGTCTAAACCCTGGTTCTGATATTTACTGGCTGTGCAACGCAGGGCGAGTTCTCCATGCTTCCTAAACCTCAGTTTTCCTCATCAGTAAGTGGGGTTAACACAGCCATTTCCATCATTAGAAAAGACAGGATGTGCGGGGAGCCTGGTCCTCCCCTGCTATGGGTGATCGTTCAGCCTCTGCCCGACTCCCCCTGTGACCAGGGAGCCCCGCCCTCCCGAGGCAGTCTGTTCTCTCTCTTTCTCACTCTGGCTGTTAAAAACATCCCTTCTGGGAATCCTTACTCACTGGTTCTTCTGGACTGGTCCATACCATAGCCCCTAAACTCTAAAGGTGATAGCTGTGTGCTCAGCTGTGTGAACGGATGGATCGGTGTGGAGATTGAGATGTGCCGTTGCAGAGGGGACTGGCACTGGGTCTGTGGTGAGGAGCCCGGGGGCTCTGGACCCAAATGGTCATAAATATGTGATGATGCTGGGTCGGCCTCCTCATCCTGTTTCTGGGCAGTCCCAGTTTTGCAGCCACCAAACGAGACCCATAAGCACGGCCACCACAAATGGCGGTGCGGCCCCTCTGCTTCTGTTTTGTTCCGAGTTGTGCAGTGCACAACCTGAATAACCATGCACAGAGTCCAGAGTATATACTGGAGGTTTTAGTGGGTAACTAAGGTTAATTTCCGTGAGAGGGCTCACGCTGTGTGCAGTTGAAGCAAGCAACCACCACCTGCTCCCGGGCACTCCCTGTCGACACGCAGGCTTTGTGGGATTAACGTCCTTTTATCTGTTACACCTCATTAGCCATCTCCACGTCCTAGGTCAGTGTCCTCAAACTGGCAGCCACATCTGAGTCGGCTGGAGGGCTTGTTAAAACATAGATCGCTGGATCCCACCCCCAGAGTTTCTGATTCAGTGGGTCTGGGATGGGGCCCACGACGTTGCATCCCCGGCGATTTCTCAGGTGAATATTGGTCCCGGACCCCAACCGAGGATGTGGCCACACACCTCTTCGCCTCAGCATCCACTGCAGGGTGACTTCCGCCTGGATACCCGGTAGCCCTCAAGGTGGGCGCTCCCCAAACCGAGATGCTCTTATATACTGGTGTAGCCAGCAGCTCATGGACGTTAATCTCGGAGAGGCCTGTGCTAACTTCCTTGCCTGGTCACCAGGAAAATCCCCGCCGAGCAAGAATGCCCAGGCACCCCAAGGCTTTGGCCCTGGAAGCCCGATGGGATGAGCAGAAGGCTGATGGTTCATATTTTTATGCATACATGTGTAGGTAATCTTTTTTTATGGAGTGTGTGTGCGACCAAACGTGCACGGGAACCCATGCTTCACGATAGCAGGTAAGGATAAAGTGTGGTTGACATTGACGTCGTATGACTAATGCTGAAGTCAGCCAGAGGGGTCTGGCTGAAGTCAGCATCCGAGGGAAGACTTGAGAAACAGGGAGCTAATTACTGCTGGGCCCACAAAATCCTTTATAGGGAGGGAATGACCTAGAATGCAAAATAGGTTTCGTTCTGTTTGGGAAACTGGGAGGATTCTAGCAAGAAAAGTCCCGAGAAAGTAGAAATTGCTGGGGTGCTGGCAGGAGGTGAGAAGGGAATTCAGAGTGTGTGGGTGGAGAAGCAATGAATAGATGCCACTTGAAACAGTCCTGTTCTAGAACGGGGCATAAAACGTATCTGGGTGTAGATGTACACTCACACGCAATCATTCAGCAACCTACATTTCCGCGTGTTTCAGGCAGCCATCATCTTTCACCCCTGCAGCCTGCAATTGCTTCCTGACTGATTTCGGTGCTTCCAATTTCTCTCCACCTCTGTCTAAAATAGAGATCTGATCATATCACTGCCCGACTTTAAACCTTTCGTGCCTCCTCGCTGTCTGCGTAATAGATAATCTACACCCACTGGACTCTTCCCCGTCCCCGGAGCCTACCACGCCATCTCTCGTCTCTCTGGCTTTCCTCTAGCCTGGCCCACTGCCTGGGTCACCCTTCACGTGGGAAACCCAAGTGATCCTCCATAGACCCCTCTCGGCATGTGTCTCTCAGACACGTGCCTTCCCAGAGCCCAGCAAAATGAACCCGGCGTGGTTGCTGGATTGGAGAGTATCATTGATTCTGAGCTGGACTACCATGGTTTTTTTTTTAATTAAAAAAATTTTTTTTAAAGTTTATTATTGGGAGACAGAGAGAGACAGAGCATGAGCAAGGGAGGGGCAGAGAGAGAGGGAGACACAGAATCCGAAGCAGGCTCCAGGCTCCGAGCTGTCGGCACAGAGCCCGACACGGGGCTCGAACCCACGAACCGTGAGATCATGACCTGAGCCAAAGTCGGACGCCCAACCGAATGAGCCACCCAGACGCCCCCTGGACTACCATCTTTTTAATCAAAGTCAACACTACCTTAAATGTACACATCCGTTGCATCATGGATCCCAGATTCAGGACCTTCTACCTGCGGAGCAGCAAACCCCTTTGAAGGAAGGTTCTTTGCTCTGTAGGCCCACAGCTCGCTGTTCCGATCTCCTTCCGCCTCGGGTACGGCTGATGGGCGTAACGCTTGACACATCGTGGTCACCCGGTGTACATTTGCCGGTCAAGTGGCCAGACTCTGTGGGGACGTGAAATCCAGCAGGCACAGAATCTCTGCTACACTCGAACTTTAAATCCTGAAAGGCCTTCTTCTATTTATTCTTTCTTTTCCATCATTACATTCCTGGAAAGGATAAAATAATGAGAATTGATTTGTTTCCCGGGTGTAACCAAGGGAGTTGGGGCCCAGGAAAATTTAGAGCGACTCCCCCAAAGCCAAGAGCAGTGTTTGAGCTTCCTGATTCGCCAGACCGCGTTCTTGCGGCGACAGCTGGACACTGGGTACTAAAGAAACAGCAAATTTCTGCCTGGAGCCTGATATCCATGCCAAAGCAAGTGGTTTGCTGAGCTCCTACTATGGGGGCTTGACATACATACATTGTCTCGTTTACCGCTCACCACAGCTCTGCAAGCTGGGTCTTATTTACCCCCATTTCCCAGATCAGGAACCCGAAGGAGGACGGGAAGTGACGTGCCCACCTTTACACCAGCTCGTAAGAGATGGGCTATGAATCTGGACCCAAGCGGCCCTGTGATTCATGGTTATTCTACTCTACCCGTTTACAGATGGCTTCTGCATTATTGCCAAAGCTTCTTTCTCATCACATGCTCCTGAGGGCATGGGGCCAATGGTCCTATGATAAGAAATAGTCCTAAGAAGCGTCCGGAAGTGTGTGGGATGGAGAGAGATTGAGGCAGGAGGGGGAACCGGGGGTTGTATTCTGATTGCAGAGCGACTCGGGGAGCCCCTGACGTTTGGAGGGCAGGGCCAGGGATGCCACCCTCGGTGGAGCCATGTCTCCAGGAAGGCGACGGCGCCCCCCAGGCTGGTCCACGCCCTCCCGTCGCACCCTCCCACGTGGTACCTGGGTTGGTCTGTGCAAACCACCGGCAAATGACAAAAGTGATGAGGTCACTTCTGAGATGAAGCTTTAAAAGACTGTGGCTCCGGGCTCGGGCTCTTGCCCTTGGATTATCGGTTCTGGGGAAAACCAGTCACCGCATCTACAAGCAGCCATAGGGAGATGCCCACGTGGGGAGGAACTGAAGCCCCGAGCCAACAGCCAGGAGGAACCAGCCCACCTGACACAACCACGTGATGGGTGGGCTGGGGACGGATTCTCCAGCCCTGGTTGACCGCAGCCGTGGGCAACAGCGGTGCGGTCTCATGAGGGACCCTGAGCTGGAACTCCCTGGCTCGGCCACTCCCGGTTCCTGACCTGCAGAAACCATGTGGGATTATACATGCTGGTTGTCTGAAGCTGCTCAACCCGGGAGTAATTTGTTATGTGGCGGTAGGTGACGGATACAGCCCCGTCAAGAGACGCTGCTGGTCTGATTTCTGGGAGAGCCCCGGGGAGCCCTGCGGACGGGGGCTGGGTTCTGAGAAGCAGTCACACTGCCGAGAGTCCCTGTTTGCTGATGGGATGAGCCGTGGCTTTGGGTTTCTGCCCTGGGCAGCTGGGCTCTGGGCCTCCTGGCTTCTCCCTCAGCCTGGCGTGAATGTGCCCATCTGTCTGCACCTCTCCTGGAGCCCCGGGGTTGGGGCAGAGCCTGGGTGCGGGAACAGCCCGGCTGCTGTCTCCTCGGCGGTGACGGTGACAGGACACGCTGGACACAGCTCTGTGCCCAGCACAGTCTATGCTTTATTAGAGCCCCTCTTGTTTTTCAAAACCTCTTTCATTTTGTATGAGGAGACAGATGTGAGGGCCCCGCGGGCTCACACAAGCTGCCGTTCTGGGAAAAGAAAAAGATATTTTGTGTTCCCCTCTCTTTCTCTGAAGGTCCAGGCTTCTCCTTGCTTTATTTTTCATGTGCCTTTTAAAGGGGTGATTGTTCCCCTCCTGGAGGCACACACACACACAGCCTCTCCTCTCTCCGGGGGCAGGTGTCCTGGATCTGCCTTTTTTTTTTTTTTTTAACCTGTATGACCTTGAGCTCAGTGTTGCACCATCTCTGAGCCTTAGTTTTCTCATCTGTCAAACGAGGATAGTAATACGTGCCCCGTGAGATGTGGAGTAAGGTAATGAACGCGCGAGTTCTTTGCACGCTAGGGATCACGGCTCTGCCATTGCTGTTCGGTGTGACCTGGGACCCAGTGCTTCCCCTCTCCGGGCAGAGGTCCCCCCGTCTGCTTTCCTTCCCCCCTGAACGCGGTGCAGCGGTGGCCAGGAGCTCCTGGAAAAGGAGACACGAAACGATTCTCAGAGCCCATCTCTCCGCGCCACCCCCGCAACCCTCCGCCTCCCCAAATGCACTGTGAGGCCAGGTGATGAGGTCCCCGTCCCTCGGGAGGGGATCTGCCATGTGGAGTGAGGGCCTCCCACTGCATGACCTGGATCCCCGCCAAATAGCCCCCAGGCTTTCTCGTGGAAAGGTGACCAGCCACCTGGAGAGACAAGAGTAGCAGCCCCACCTCCAGATCTCCGGGCTGTGTCTGTGCTGAGTGTCACATGCCCGAGTCCTTCGCCTCCAAAGCTCAGCCCTCGCCTTGCCTCCTAAGCGTTTCTCCCGCTCCCAGGCCCCCGCCTCGTCTCTCCACCCAGAGATCATTTGCTCAACAAACACTGTGGAGGAAAACAGTCCTGTCCCTGTCCCCAAGGAGCTCACAGAAAACAGGAGACAGACGTTACCCAAACACAAGTGCTCGAGAAGAAGACATCATAAGGAGAGAGCAGAGGTGGAGGGGTGGTGCCCCAGGAGACTTTTCTGACCAACCGCCAGTGAAGCAGAGCCCTCATATAGGAGTCCGGGCAGAGTTGGGGGAACAGTCTCAAGGTCACTTCCAACATCCTGTCCCTGATCCTCCCCCGCTCCTCCCAACTCCTTGCGTCCTCCCATGGCTGGTCAGGGCGCCCGTGTCAGACCGCTTTCCTCTGCAGGCTGGTATGACCGTGACCTTCGGGCAGCCGTCACCGGCAGGTTTCATCTATGATCCTTTATTAGCCTGTTTTAATGGCCTGGTACCCCCTTGAGTCTGCCACCTCGATGCTCACGAGGACGAAGCAGCCATTCCCGGGGAGCAAAGGCCCACGACGTCTGAACCGTGTCTCTCGGCCTACACTTACCGAGCCCTGCCTCGGGCCGGGGTCTCGAGGTGAGGGTGTGCGTGACCAGTCCCTGCTTCCGCTACCCGTCATCTGCGATTTGCAGAGATCCTGCGGGGTGCCAGGTGCTGCTCGAGGCCTAAACGGGGAGCATTATTTTGTTCTAATTTTTTTTTAATGTTTTGTTTTCTTTATTTTTGAGATAGAGCATGAGTGGGGGAGGAGCAGAGAGCGGGAGACACAGAATCTGCAACAGGCTGCAGGCTCTGAGCTGTCGGCACAGAGCCCGACGTGGGGCTCGAACCCACGAACCGTGAGATCATGACCTGAGCCGACGTCGAACGCTTAACCGAGTAAACCACCCAGGCGCCCCCACGGGGAGCATTTTTAAGCACTTTCAGGAAACGGGAGTTTCACAGCATAGAGCCAGATGAGGGATAGCTGCGCTGGTCTTCTGGGCTTTGCAGGCATGGAGCCACCCACCCACCCGTTTTGAGCTTCCCAGGGACCAGGCCTCAGCCTCTTTGGAAGTCAACTGCCCCGCTACCCACTCCCCCACGCCCGGGCCTGGCTGCTACAGCACAGGGCCTGGCCTCCCTGCCTCCTGTTCCTCCTTCCTGCCTCCACCTCGTGTCACAGGACTTTTCTGTCCTCTCTTGCCAGTTCACCCCCAACGATGATATTCCTATTTAAAAATAAATCACTGCGATCTTTAATTGCAGACTAAATAATTGCTTCATTTTATTTAAATGTGGCTCTTGGAGGCTCTGGGAACAATTAGAAGAAAACATAGGGCAGTGCTGGGTGCATGTTTTCAAGCATATAATTTTTTTTTTTTTTATTATTATCATACCGATGTTTGTAGGCTCTGGGAAAAGAAAGCGTGCCCCTCCTCCCGAGTTAGTCATGCACAATTTACATGCAATAATAACACTAATAATGATAATAATAATAATTCCTGGCTTTTTCTGGATTTCATGCTTGGCTCCCAGGGAAGCTGGGCAGTCACCGTGCACTTTTCAGAAGGAGAGAGGTGAGAGCAGACCAGCCTGACAAGTGACCCATACCCTGGCCCTTCCTGTGTGGGTGTGGGTTTGACGTGGGCCTGGCGCTGACTGACTGTGTGTGTGTGTGTGTGTGTGTGTGTGTGTGTGCACGCGCGCACTCTGGGAAGCACTGGGCAATCGTGTACTCTCAGGGCCCCTGCCAGTGTCTAAAATTCCACTACTCATTCAGTAGTATAAGAACTCATTGGGTCATTTACACATCTCTCTCTCTCTCTTTTTTAATGTTTTTTTGTTTACTGAGAGAGAGACAGTCCCAAGCAGGCTCTACGCTGTCAGTGCAGAGCCTGATGCAGGGGCTCATTCTCATGAACCACAAGATTAGGACCTGAGCTGAAATCAAGAGTTGGAAGCTCACCCCACTGAGCACCCCCCAGGCGCCCCTATGTGTCTCTTTTTATAATGGAGGAAGCTGGGGGCAGAGGAGTGGTCTTTGCCCTCAGGGCACAAAGCTTGTTAATAGATCCACAAAGAGGGTTCTGTATGTGACCTAGGAAAGCAGAACTCTTAGGACCAGGAAGATCCAGATTTGAATTCCTGTCCTGCACCTCACTCTTGGTGTGAGCCGGGGCAGGTTTTTTTTGTCTGGAAAAATGAGCAATAATGATACTTGCTTACTTTAAGGAACAAAGACTACAGTGAACGTTCCAAGTGCCTACATACCGTGGATCCTCAACAGATGATGGTCTTTTCTTTCTGATGCTCCTCAGTCTTCAAGAGTCTGCTGATTATACACATCTGTCCCTGGGTGGGGGGGGGGGGGACAGCTGGAGGAGAAAAAGGCCACGGAGTGTGGAGGGTACCTGCTTAATCCACCTTGCTGAACACCTGCTGTGTGCCAGCCACGCTAGATGCTGAAGCTGCAAAGACCAGAGCGGCTTCGGCCCACAAGGAACCTCAAGCCTGTGGTGCAAGACTCATGGAACACTTGTACTTATTGTGATGTCAGGTGATAGCAGACCTGCCTTCGTGAAGCTGGGGAACCCGAGGAAGCGTGACGGAGGGCAAAATTGCCCCGCTTCTGGGGGCTCAGGGAGGCCACCTGCAGGAGCCACACCTGAATGGGGTCTTGGGATGTGTAAAAGTTGCAGAGAGGAGGTCTACGGGGAGAAGGGGCAGCCCGGGTGTGTGGACGACCCCATGTTCCAGAATTACAGCCTGTGTGCTCTGTGGCTGGAACAGTGGGAGACTGGGTTGGAGAGGGAAGCGGGGTACTTTGTGGGCTAGCCTTCCGGTGTCCATGTTGAGGACCCTGGACCATGAGAACGCAACGCCTAACCCGGTCTGGAATCCCAATTCAGGTAATCCAGAAGGCTGTGGTTGGCTAAGGCCGATATCTAAGGGGCCCTTCGATGATTAACTACCTCCTCAGGGCAGGACAGGGAAGGCAATCTATTTTTTTTTCAATAAAATATTTATTGAGATCTATAACTCACATACGGTATGATTCACAGTTTATAATTGTAAAGTGTACAGTTAGACGATATTTAGTATATTCACAGAGTGGGGCAGCCGTCACTACAATCAACTTTAGAACATTTTTCATCGCCCTGAAAAGAAATCCTACGTCCATGAGCAGTCACTCCCTATCTCTCCTCCTGACCCACACCCTGACCAGGCAAATGCTCATCTCTGCCCGTATGGATTTGCCTGTTCTGGACAGGCAATACAATATGTGGCCTTTTGTGTTGGGCTTTTTTTCACTGAGCATGAGGTCTTAGACGGTCTTCTGAATAGTAGCATGAATCCGCATTTTATTCTTTCACCTACTGAAGGACATTTGATTTCGTTCCACTTTTTTTGCTATTATGAGAAACGTGGCTACAGACATTACGGGTGCATTCACAGGCTCCTGGAGGTTAGGGTGGTGGTCATCTTGGAGGGTCATGGTTCTGTCACAAGATCCACCCTCGTGGGTGTCAGGTGCTATCTTACTGTGGTTTTGATTTCTATTTCCCTCAGGGCTGATCACAGTGAGCATCTCTTCATGTGCTTATTGGCCATTTGTGTGTTCTCTTTGGAGAAATGCCTGTTCAGACCTTTTGCCCATATTTCAGTTAGGTTGTCTTTTTATTCAGTAATGAGAATTCTTTATGTATTCTAGGTACAAGTCACTTATCAGATAAAGGGTTGCAGATTATTTCCTTCCATTCTGTTGTCTTTTCACTGTGATGGTGTCTTCTAAAGTGCAAAACATTTCAATTTTAATGAAATCTGTTTTATCTATTTTTTTTTCTTTTGTTGCTTGTGCTTTTGGTGTCCTATACATGAAACCATTGCCTAATCTGCAGTCTTGAACATTTATCTGTATGTTTTCTTCTAAGAGTTTTGTGTTTTTAGGTCTCACATTTAGAGCTTTGAGTCATTCTGAATTAATTTTTGTATATGGTGTGAGGTATGGGGTCCAACTTTATTCGTTTGCATGAGGAAATCCAGCTGTCCTTCTCCCACTGCATAATCTTTGCACCCTTGTCAAAAAATCAGTCGACTCTAATTGTAAGAATTTATTTCTGGACTCTCATTTCTATTTCGCGAATCAAAGTGCTTATTCTAATGCCAGTACCACACTATTTTGTTTATTGTAGGTTTGTAGTAAGTATTGCCGTTGGGAAATACAAATCCTCCAGCATGTTCTTTCTCAGGACCGTTTTTGGCTATCCTGGGTCCCTTGCAATTTTTCGTTAATTTTAAGATAAGTTTGTTGATTTCTACAAACAAGTCAACTGGAATTCTGATAGGGACTCTGTTGAATCTGTAGACCAGTCTGGGGAGTATTGCTATCCTAACAATATTTTCAGGCTATGAACATGAAATGTCTTTTTATTTATTTAAGACTTCTGTAACTTCTTTCAGTCTATTATAATTTAAGTTTGGTGCTTTTTTTGTTAAATGTATTCTTAAGTGTTTTCTTTTTGATGCTACTGTAAATGGAATTATTTCTTAATTTCATTGTTGGATTGTTCACTGCTAGTGTATAGAAATGCAACTGATTTTTGTGTATTGATCTCGTATCCTGCGATCTTGCTGATTTCATTTATTCCAATAATTTTGAGTGAATTCCTCAGGGTTTACTATATATGGGATCATGTCATTTACAAATAGAAGATGGCTTTACTTCTTCCTTTCCAATCTGGGTGTCTTTTATATTTTATTTCACTGCCTCATTTAACTTCCCTGTCCAGAACCTCCAAGTACAGCGTTGACAGAAGTGGTAAGAGTTGACATCCTTGTCTTGTTCCTGATCCTAGAGAAAAGCAACCACTCTTTCACCATTAAGTGATGTCAGTTGTAGGTTTTTTTGTAGATGACCTTTATCGGATTGAGAAAATTTCTTTGTTTCTAGTCCTGGTGTGTAGAGCGCTTTATTCATGAAGGGTGTTAAATGTCGTCAAATGCTTTTTCTGTGTCTGTGGAGATGAGCACGTCCCGTATTATATTGTTGTGGTGTATGACATTAATTGATTTTATAATATTAAACCAACCTTGCATTCCTAGGATAAATCCCACTTGGTCATAACAGAATCTTTTCTTATGTGTTTCTGGACTCAGTTGGCTGGTAATTGAGAATAGTGGGATGATCATCCTTGGAGCCCACTGACTTCAAGGCATGGCTCAGATATCACTTTGGGTAGGAAACCTCCCCCAGGCGCTCCCCTCCACCCACCTAAACAGCGCCCTCTGCTTCTGTGCTCCTACCCTTTCATCCTTCCCGTGTAACTTGTGGCAGCGCTAGCCATTGTCTCCTAAGGTTGACTAGTTGACTGTCTCCCCTGCTCGTAGTGCTAGCTCTTCAACAACTGGGTCATTATCCTACTGGCCTGGCCAATGCTCAGTCAGTGTTTGTCAAATGATTTGTGTCGATCTGCCCAAGAAATTGTCTAGGAAGAGAAGAGATTAGAAGCTCTTGGAGATGATTCGGTATCTTGGTATAGTATACATGGGTTTTAAACATTTTTTTAAAGCAGCAAAATCCTTACATCAAGTGGAATCTTACATAGAACCCTGACATTTAGAGCCCATAAAAGAGGCGGTTGCTCAAGTTGAAGCAGGGGTAGAGGCGCTGAGCCCTGCCCCCTGCGCCTTGTCCTGCTCCCTCTTTCCTGCTCCCTGGCACGTCTTTAGGGAGTTCCTCAAAAACCTTGTGACTTCACAGGACAGAGTTTGCAAACCACAGGGGAGTGGAAGGAGCCCTGGGCAGTCTCTGTCTTGGTGACCTTGGGCATTTGGCCTCACCTCCCTACACCTGGCGTCTTCATCCTCAACAGGAAGAGTCACACCCAATTAGAACTGGCCCAACTTGGCTTGAATGGCAGCACTCCTGCCTCTCATCATTCACCCCAGCTGATGTTGGAACTCTTTCTCACAGAATCCAGAATTCTCCATACAGAGGTCCAGGGAGCCTCAGCAGGTCATGAGGGAGGAACCTGTGTACTGTACCAGGATGAATCGACCCTCAAGGAGGCCTGCTGTGGTGCGATTTGTACGTACGGGGTCTTACTGCCTTGCTCAGAAAAGGCAAGTTGGGTTACAGGTTTGGCTAGCTCTAGGATTTGTCTTGGTTTGGGGATGCTTCCTAGGATCCGGAACTGAGTGGTTAAAGACCAGCCTTGTCCCCTGCTAAGCAGGAGGGTGTACATGGGGACCAGGCCATGTACATGACCAGGCCATCTGCAATGGTACAGGGCAGGAGGGGACCTAAGGCTGTGGGAAGACCCCATGACAGGCAGAGGGTCACCAGCCTAAGAAATACTCTCACGGACTCCCTCAGAGTTATAGAGAGACCTAGAAACAAGAGACTGTGAATAACGACGACAGCAATGATCCTGACGTTAGCGTGATTTACAAAGCTATCTCTTATACATAATCCATTTCTGATTTTGAGTTGCCCCACAGCCATGCTAGGTAGGCAGAACAAGGTTTCACACCTCCGCTCTCATTTCCGGAAGCTCAGTGACTTAGCCAAGGTCGCACAGCTGGTTACGACTGAACCAGAGTTCTTTTCTGGCCTCTCGGCTCTTGACCAGTGCTCTCTTCGTGCTACGTGTCCCCACTTCACCCAGGCTCCTTACCTGGACTCAGGAGCTTGTCCCACTCCGGCACTGGGAGGTCTGACAGGCTTTAGAAGGTGACTGGCCAGCAAGGGCCTTCACCCTCAGGCCAGCAGCAATAGCTCCAACTGTAGGGGTGCAGTGATGACTGAGTGTGACCTGGGAGTCAGTCACAATGACAGCAACCCAAAGACACAAGCAGTGGGGAGGCCAGGAAAGGAGGAGACTGTGACCATTTCCGGAGACAGCTGAGCCCATGGAAAACCCTGATCTCTGGCCCCAATTCGTCTTACGACCGCCAGGAAGTACCTGACCGCCAGTCCCTCACCTGAGCAGGGGCATGAGGGCTGCCTTTTGAAAGATGAGAACTCTGTGATTCTGACCCCACTTTGCTGGAGGCGCCCCAACTTTTGTTAAGTGCCTTTGTGTTGCTCAGAGGTGACTTCCTTCCAGACCAGTATCTTTGCAGAGTCAGAGCTGAAACACCAGCGGTGAAATGGCTCAGCCAGATCCGAGGTGACGGGAGGTGGCCAGGATGAGTTTCTCCAAGCAGATTCGGCACTGCTTCTGACATGGGCTGTGCCCAGACGGCATGAAGGAGTCTGGATCCCTGTCAGTGTTCACCGGGCTGTAGTCCCTCACCTCACTGGGCTCTGATATTCTACCATTAGAAGTTCATTCCTTTGACTTAAGAATTTGTTTCAAGCTGAGAGGCAAATACATCAGGAGAAGTAATGTGCTCAGTTCTGCAGTCACACTCCATTGTTTCTGGAGAGAGGGTTTTGCTTGGGGACAGTGGAGAGTATAGGTGCTAGGGAGGTAAGAAGAGAATGAAAAGAAAGAGCTAGGGTCGTTGTCACCTCTGGCCAGTGACCCACCGTTTTCCTAAGGCTTGTCTATAATCTACGCATCCTCTTAACCCCACAGTGTTTCAAAGGGTTAACACGGTCTTGGTGGTTGAGGTGGGGGAAGATCTAGAGCTTTCATCATCAACAATGATAACTGTGGATCTGAGTTCAAATCCTAGCTCTTCTACTTACTAGCTCTGTGACCTGGGGTAAATTATTTAACCTCTCCGTGCCTCCGTACTTAATCTATAAAGTTAGGGGTAAGAACACTACCTACTTAAGAGAGTTTAGTTAGAATGGAATGAGTGAACGTCAAGGGTGTGAAACCATCTGGCACATGGAGCACACTCGAAGAATGTCAACCATCATCATTAATGGGAGCCAACATTTTTTGAATGCTGTGTGCCTGATATCAAGCTACATGCCCCCTGGGGGACAGTGTGCCATGCCATTGCTTTGGCCGTTACCCCAGGATCTCCTGTTCCTACATGTTGCCTGTGCTGGTCCAGCTTCCTTACAAGGGCGGAAGCCCCCACACTTCGTATCACGATCCCACCATCATTCTCTAAAGCCATCTTGATATGGCCCCTTTCCCTCGCTAAGCCTCTCCCTTTGGGACCCCTGGGGTTCTGTCCTGCTTTCAAACCCTCTTTAGTGCCACCCCCAGCTTAGCTTTACCTTCCGACTTTGCAGAGAAAGGGTTGGAATTCTGGGTCCCCTCCCTTCTGCGTGGCCCCACCTTCCCGTGGGCCATAAGCCTGCAGGAGGGAAGCCTTTCTAAAGCCCAGAGAAAACATCCTGATGTATGTACCCTTTGCTTGGGTCAGGAGCTTCCCACTGGCCTTATATTCATATAAATAAATGTAAAAATATGATATGAAATAAAAATAAATCACCCAAGAAATTTTTCCTATACTAATAACAACAAAAATCGCACTATCGTGAGGTCCCCCCCCTCCCCCACGCAGAAGAATCTGGCTTAATGGTTTGTTTATTTATATTATTTTATTTTGAGAGAGGGAGAGAGAAAGAGAGAGAGAGCACACACAAGTGGGGGAGGGCCAGAGAGAGAGGGAGAGAGAATCCCAAGCAGGCTCTGTGCTGCCAGTACAGAGGCCGATGTGGGGCTTGAACCCACGAACTGTGAGATGGTGACCTGAGCCGAAGAGCCGAATGCTCAACCGACTGAGCCACCGGAGTGCCCTGGCTTAATGGTTTAAATGCCACCTCCTAAAGCACCTAGTTACACACGTGACCTCCTCTGATCTTTGCACCAGTGGGTATTATTACCCTCCTAACAGATAAGGGAACTGGGCTCAAAAAAGCCAAGCAGGCTTTTGGCCACAGCACTGACGCTCTTGCCCCCTACACTGTTGGCCCCTCGCAGGATGGGGTCTTGTGGGCTGCCGTCCCCTCTGGGGATAGCGCATCCAGAGAGGGCGGCCGACCTGGGCGGAGGATGTCAGGCACAGTAGGTTTCGTATGTCCCTTCAACATGGGCCCGGGGTGCGGTGGGGGGGGCAGGGAAGGGACCATGTGGGGCTGGTGGCTCAGGCCCAGCGGGAGCAGCTGCAGTGGCACAAGGCCCAAGAGGGACAGATAGATGAAGGGGACGGATGAGGGGGACAGGGAGTAAAGCCTGGATTAAGAGCAGCCTTGGGGCTGTGGCGCCTCTTGCTGAGACCCAATGCCTGCCGCCTTCTCCCCCAGACCCCCTCCCTCCTTCTCACCACATAGCCACGGCCCGCTCCCTCTGCAGAGCCTCCGTGGGTCTCCAGGCCCCGGGAAGGTCTCCCCTCCTTCCAGAGGGCAGGCCTCTCTGCCACAGGCAGCAGGAGGGGTGTGCTTTTTGGCTCCACGGCCGCTGATCGGAACGGATGATATGTTTTCACTCTGGTGTGTTCAACAGTGCGGATCGGACAGGGAGCGGAAACGGGAAAGATAAGTGGGAAATAAATCACCCAACTTGATTTAGTCATAATAGTAAGGAGAGGGTGATTGCTGAGCCGCGATCAGAGTCGCAATCAGCGCTCTGGGGGCCGGAGAGACGAGCCGCCTCTGCTCCGCAGAGGCCCCGGCAGAAAGAGGTCCCGCTGGGCCAGAGAGGGGCGCTGGGCCGCAGGGGCTCCCTCTGAGCCCCAAGGCACAGAGGCCTGCTCTGCCCGATAAGCCTGCAGCCTCCGAAGGGGCAGACAGAGGCATCCGGCCTGCCTCTTGGCCAGGGAGACCCTGCCCAGCCCTGCCTGTTGCGTTTCTCAGCGGGACTCAGGGTTCGTGCAGGAAACGCCGGTGCTCTCTGATTCCTCCTATTTTTAATGCTTTCCAGAAAGCGTCTTAGCCTGCCCTTTCTCTAGGCAAGACTGGGCCCGACGCCACCAGCTGGCCTTCGAGGATGTCCGGAGAAGGAGCAACCGCAGGGACTCTCTGCCCCCCACCCCCACCCCAGGGCTCACCCCTTGGAATGAGCCCAGGTCTCATCTGGAGCCTCCCCCACAGTGTGAGCCGGTTCCCCTCTGCCGGTGTGGGGGGGGGGGGGACGGTGGATGGTGGCCGCCACATTCGGGGAGACGGGCTCCTGTCCTCCACGCCCCCCTGCAGGGCTCTCGGGCACAGGCCCTGGAGAAGCGCAGAATGTTGTGGTGCGGTGGAAAAAGGGCAGTGATTCTCAGAGGCCTGGGTGTTCGGGAGAAGGCAGCTTAGGTGACGCAGGAATATCCATTCCAATTCACGGAGGGATATCTGCTCTGGCAAGTTATAAAATACCATTTCCACCGAGGCTGTAGAATTACTTACAGGAGCCACAATGAAACCAGACAACCTTTCAATCAAGCTGCCTGTTGTTCCCGCTTCAAGGCTGGTGAAATAAATACTGAGCAAATAAAGTTAGTCGGCATCTGAGCATTTTAATGAATAAAGAGTAGCAGGAGGGCCTGGTGTGGGGAGCGGCTGCACGTCCCGGTGGGCAGCCTGGAGGCGGCCCCGTGTGACGGCTCCGGGCTGGGGCCCTCCAGCCTCCCGCCCTCCTCCTGGGGGGCGGTGGTGCTTCCTCCTCTTGCTTCCGGCTCTGGCCCAGAACCCCGGCCTGGAGACCCACCCAGAGGACCCCTCATGGCAGGACCAGGGGCCTCAACCCTGTGCCTCTAGCCCCGGAGGGATTCACATTCTCACCAGACCGGAAGGAGTTCTTGGGGTCAGCTCATCGCGCTCTGTAAGACAAGGGTCAGGAAGGCTAAAGCCCACATGAAGTCAGCCGGAAGGAAAGAAAATGTTGTTGAAGCCTTAGGAAGGGACTCTTAAAGTTGTTTTTGTGGCAAGAACAAGGAGGTGTGGGTTTGCTGATGGGCACAGATGGCATAGTGCTCGTGGGAGTTGGGGGCAGCTGGCAGAGGCAGGCTGAGAGAAGGGTGGTGGGACGGGGGTGCAGGGGGCCTCCGTGAGGGACGGCCACGGCCCGGCCCTGTGATGGGGACACCTGGCCGGCACAGGGGGCAGGCGCTGCAGGTGAGGTGGCTAGATCCCTGGGCCTCCCAGAACTACAGACAGAGCTGTAAGTCGAGAGACAGGCAAGTGTTCTCCCCACGGGGGAGAGCCGGGGAACGCTGCAGACAGCCCACGGAGGCGCTCAGCGCCAGCCCCAGGCAGGCTTCTAGAACAGATGTGGAACGGATGATGGTAGACGCAGGCAAGTCAGGGGCGATCACCCCGAATCAGGATGGCTTCCTGACAGACAAACCTCTTGTTTTCTTGCGAAGAGCTGGTAGGTCAGAGCCTGTTCTGGACGGAGGGTGAGGATTTCAGCATGGTGGTTGGCATAATCTTTCATGGCATCCTTGTGGACCAGCTGGAGGTTTGCAACCCGGATGGTATCCCACGAGGAGTGTTTGTAACAGGTTGAAGACCCGGGGGGGGGGGGGGTGAACGCCTAATAGACTGAGATCGGTCTGGAGGGAAAGTTTCTCGGGACATGGGGATCTCTGTTCTTTCAGCGACTAATGATGTGGAGGCCATGCTAATAAGATTCGTGAATGACCTCAAGCTGCGAGGAGATAATACTTTGTGCACTAGTGATAAGGAAAATAATAGCCCACGTTACAGGACACCTACTCTGTTCTAAACGTATCGCGTGTATCAACATTGAATTTTTTCAGCATCCCGACGAGGTAGGTAATATCGTTGTGCCCATTTTACAGGTAAGGAAGCTGAGGGAGAAAAGGGTAAGGTAACCAGTGACGGAACCAGGATTTAGTCCCAGCTCTTCTGACCCCAGAGCCTCTGCTCTTATCCCCTGTGCTATGAAGGAAAAAAAAAAAAAAAAAAAAAAAAAGGATTGAAAGTGAGTTCAGTGCTGGAATTATGGGCAGAACATAAGATGACATCTAATAGGGATGCATTGGAACTACTGTTTCTGGAATCAAAGGGCACCGAGACACGATGGGGTGCAGGATTTTCAGTAGCGCACCTGAAAAACTCTTAGGGGCTTGGTTGCCTGGGTCTTGGCCTGAATCGGTAGGGGGATAAGCCTTCCAAGACAGCTCCGGGACAGTGACAGGCCAGTCGGTTGATAGCCGTGACCCCAGGCTCCACGCTTTCAAAAGGACGTTGACCAAATGCAGCAGGTCCCCGCCGAAGGAGGGGGTCAGAAGGGTGGAGTCAGGAAGCTCTGACCGCAGTAACTAACTAGCTGAGTAATATGTCAACCATTGAGGAATGGCCTGACGTAACTGGAGGCAGGTTGGGGACGGTATGGTTGTTACCCGTGTGGCACCTGTGTGGCTGGCGTGTCCACAGGGACTGGACTGACTGCATCTCCAAAGGGAGGACCCAGGACCCACGTGGGCAGACTTTACAGGGAGGCGCGTTTTGGCTCAGTGCAAAGAAGCACTTTCTAGGTCTTGAGGCTCTCCGGCATTGGGCCCGTGACTGGAGCATTATTTGGGGAAATACCTCAGCACTTGCCCAGCACCGTGCTTAGTGCACGATCGTTGGGCTTATGGGGATTTCCTTAAGCGTGCGAGCCCAGACAACCACTGCTTGTCGGTTCACCCGAGCCTCAGTGTCCTCATCTGTAAAATGGGGACGATAAGGCCTACCTTGGGCATCTTCTGCAATAGGCACCGGTAAATGCTTCCCCGGAGGACAAAGGCTGTGCCCTGCCCCTGTCGCGGGGTTTCCTTCGCTCAGCCTCGGGAGCCCACGGCTCGCGGTGACCATGGTGGCTGCCGCGTGTTTCTTGAGTGCGTGCGCTATGCTAAGAGCGTTTCTGGCCTTCAACCCTCGCCGCACCCCCTGGAGGTAAGTGAGGAAACCGGAATGCAGACGGCGGGACAGCCCAGGTGGAAGCCAGGTGTGGCTGACTCAAGTCCATGCTCGGATGTCACTCTGCTGGGACTGAGCGGCTTCTTTGGGAAGTGAGGAGGAGGAGGAGGAGACCGAGAGGGGCTCGAAGGCCGCAGGGGGATCGGTCCGGCGTTCCCCTCGAGTGGCATTGCTGCGGAGCCCTGGAGCGGGGAGCTGGCTCGCCTCGCGCTCTGGCCCCGGCTCCTTCGCCCCCCTCCTCTCCTCCAGCAGCAGGCTTTCCCCTTTCAGCCTGTCTGACTCCGTCTCGGCACTTTGTCCTGCTAATTCCCAGGCTGGAGGGCGTGTGCACTCTTCATGCCATTCAGCCTTAATTAGAAGTTCCTGACAGCTTGTTTGGGGCCCTGTCAGGCGCTCTGCCTCGCCTGGCACCCATAAGTAAAAAGGAAAATTGCTATCTGCTCCCTACCTGGATGCCTGGGTGTCCCTGTGAGCGGCATGTGTGGGCGGGGGAGGGTGGGGGCTGCTCACAGGCGGCTCCTATTCTGGGCCTGCCTCTGCTGACTGGGCATCGGCGGGGACCAGCGGGGGCTCCTTCCCTTCAGGGTCCGCCAAGGGCTCCGGGCGCCACGGCTGGGAGGGACTAATTGATAGGGACTCGATGGAGGCTGCAAGGGAGGGCAGGTGGGATGGTACACCACTGGAACTTTCCTACCCAGATTCCGAGTCCTTTCTGCCTCGGAAACCGCACGTGTGTTCAGGGCCAGAGGCCACAGACCACAGTCGGCTCTTTTTTTTTTTTTTTTTTTTTTTTATTTATTTTTGGGACAGAGAGAGACAGAGCATGAATGGGGGAGGGTCAGAGAGAGAGGGAGACACAGAATCGGAAACAGGCTCCAGGCTCTGAGCCATCAGCCCAGAGCCCGACGCGGGGCTCGAACTCCCGGACCGCGAGATCGTGACCTGGCTGAAGTCGGACGCTTAACCGACTGCGCCACCCAGGCGCCCCTTTTCTTTTTTTTTTTAATTTTTTAAAAAATGTTTATTTATTTTGGGGACAGAGAGAGACAGAGCATGAATGGGGGAGGGGCAGAGACAGAGGGAGACACAGAATCGGAAGCAGGCTTCAGGCTCTGAGCCATCAGCCCAGAGCCTGACGCGGGGCTCGAACTCACGGACCGCGAGATCGTGACCTGGCTGAAGTCGGACGCTTAACCGACTGCGCCACCCAGGCGCCCCCACAGTCGGCTCTTTAACTGGCGATGGGTCACGGGGACGTGGTGCGAGGCGAGTTCGGGTCGGACATTTTTCCAGGGACAACAGAATGAGACAGCAGACGCCTAACCCCCTGAACCTTCTGCCCACTGACCAGCCTCGAAAGACTGTCTCAAGAGATAAGCAGTTAAGATTCTAGAACGGTGAACTAGACCTCCTGGGTTCGGATCCCTCGTCTGCCCTTGCTAACCTATGTGCCCTTGGGTGAGTCGTTTCACCTCTCTGGACTTGGTTTCATCATCTGTGAAGTGGGCATAATCATAAAGTGGTAAGGATCAAGAAAGCCTTCGGAAGAGTACCTGATTTCTAGTAAGCACTCCACACTAGGAGTATTATCCTTATTCCAAGATTCTTAACGAGAACAAGCGGGTACAGTGGTTTGAATTCCAGCTACACTGCCTGTTAACGTTGTGGTCTTGGGCAGAGAAGCTAACCCTGCCTCTGAGTTGCTTGATTTCTGAAAAGGGAGTGTCCTAACAGTGCCCACCTCCTAGGGTGACGGTGGAGATTGAACGAGATTATGTGTGTAAAACGCTCAGCACGCTGCCTCGTAGAGGGGTCAGGAAAACTGTAGCCCTCAGGCCAAATCAGACCCACCACCTGTATTTGTAAATAAACCTTAATGTGAACCCAGGCACAGTGGTTTTTTTCCCCCTTTATAAACATGGTCCCTGCTGCTGAACTGAAAATATTTACTATGTAGCCCTTTAGAAGAAAAAGCTTGCTGCCCGCCGGCCTAGAACATAGTAAATGCTCATGAAAGGCTAGCTGTCGTTATTACCGGGTGATTGTAGCTGAAATCCCCTAGCTGCTTCACAGAAGAGTTTTGACCCCAAGCCGGCACTGGCAGGTAACCAGAGGGGCGCCTGGGTGGCTCAGTCGGTTGAGCGTCCGACTTCGGCTCAGGTCATGGTCTCGTGGTTCGTGAGTTCAAGCCCTGCATCGGGCTCTGTGCTGACAGCTCAGAGCCTGGAGACCACTTCGGATTCTGTGTCCACCTCTCTCTCTCTGTCTGTCTCTCTCTCTGTCAAAAATAAAGATTTAAAAAAAAAAAAAAAAAAAAAGCCTTTCTAACCAGAGAGGGATTTTTAAAGGTCTGATATGATGGGGGTGAGGGGAATGCTTATCTTGTTTGTGTGTATTTTCAGAAAGGAAATTGGGAGCAATATTTCGTAGGCCATACGCCCTCCCCCTGAGCCACGTATTTTCTGTCTTAAGGGATATCAGTGATTTAGGAGCTCTTCAATTAATTAATTAATCCCATTAATGAATTCTGTCACCGAGGAAATTCTCATCCCCCACCCCCTGCCCATACCCCTTACTCCAAGAAATCTCTTGCTGGATTTCAAATATCCAGACGTCTCTGTGTTATTGGACAAAGGCCACCGCAGCTTTGCTTAGAACTGTCCACACACTTCTGTCCTCCGAAGCGTGGGGCCTCTTGAAGGGTCTGGGAGCCTCCTTGGGGGTCATTCCGGCCTGAGAACCCTGCCCGCCCGCAAACGCCTTGCTGGCCCAGGCCAGGCCGGGGGTGTGTGGGCTGGTGGGGGAGAGGCTGGAGCCCACGTCTGCCGTGCCCCGCCGTACTATCCGCTCAATTGTTACGCTGTGTTCCGGAAGCTTCTCCTCCTGCGGAGGGACGTGCGGCAGTTAAAATATTAATCTCTGGCATGTGGCAAACATTTAAAATATGCTGAGACATGGGAGCTGTTGAGCGGGGGCCTTGTTGACACGCTGCCTCACCTGGGTACTGTTTGCTATGTAAATGCCACGGATTCCTCCCGAAAGTTGGAACCCGTGCTTCGTATTTCCTCCTGTTGACCAATGGGTGGGGGGCAGAGTGGTTCGTCCCCCGTCCTAACAGGTGCCTTTCTGGGCAGTTCTTGGAGAACAAGCCAAGAGGTGTGTTTTCGTGCCAGTTGCCAGGGAGCCCTTGAAAGGACTGATTTGGGGGTCTCGTCAGGACCAGCTGTCCTGGCCTGCCTTGAGCCCGCCCTGGGCCCTGCCCCCTTATATACTTGACCCTTGAACTACACGGGGTTGAACTGTGTACAGATTTTTTTCGATCGATGCAGTCCGGTGCTGTAAATGTATTTTGTCTTCCTTATGATTTCCTTAATAACATTTTCTTTCCTCTAGCCGACTGTGTTGTAGGAATACAGTATAGAATCCATACAACAGACAAAATATGTAGTAATCTCCTGTTTATGCTGTTGGTGAGGCTTCCGGTCAACAGGAAGTTCCGGGGGGAAGTCAAGAATTAATACGTGGGGGCGCCTGGGTGGCTCGGTCGGTTAAGCATCTGACTTCCGCTCAGGTCATGATCTCATGGTTCGTGGGTTTGAGCCCCGCATCGGGCTCTGGGCTGACATCTTGGAGCCTGGAGTCTGCTTCCGATTCTGTGTCTCCCTCTCTCTCTGCCCTTCTCTTTCTCTCTCTCTCTCTCTCTCTCTCTCAAAAATAAACATTAAAAAAAAATAATATGTGGATTTTTGACTTCGCCCCTTTTGTTCGGGGCTCAAGCGTAGTTCACAAGGGGCTTGACGCTGTTCCTCAGTGCCCAGCACACAGCATAGAGCAGGCGAGGCAGGGACCTAGGATAGTCCCAAGCCCTCCCCGCGCCCCACCCACAGCAGCCATTGCTGGGGGAGCAGGATGGCCTTTGCTGAGCTCCCAAGCAGCTTTGCGCTCCTTATCAACACCGGAAGCCACCTCCAGTCACTTGGAAGCGGGCTGAGATGACACCACTTAGTTGTCCTCGGTGCAGGGAATGAGGACTGATGTCAGAGAAGCTCTGATGGAGGGTTGAGGGCCTTCTGAGGGAGGATGGAGCCCTTCCAAGTGGAGACAGGCAAGGCTTCATGGAGGAGGTGACCTTTGAGGGGTGTGTAACACAGAAAGTGTGGCTGGGGAAGGACGGCGCGCGTGGAGGGCACAGTAGGGAGCACCAGGGTGTGTCCTTGGCTTCTCTCGCTCTACCAGGTGGCAGGAGCCGGCCTAATCACCCGTCCCAGTGATGGAGGCTCGGAGCTGCCTCTCGACCTTGGCTTCCCTCGGGGGGGCTTCCCTTAGCGAGGAAAAGCCTCCAGAGATCCTTTCCTCCCTCTGGAAGAGTCTCCATCCCAAACAGAGCAGAAAGCAAATGCCACCAACCTGGTCTCAGACACGCCAGTCATCTAGCCGAGGTTTGGCAGACGTTTCCCTGTAAAGGACCAGAGAGGAAACATTTTGGGCTTCGTGGGCCATAAGATTTCTCGCAGCCGCACAGCTCTGCCGCGTAGAGCGAAAGCAGCCGCAGACTGTATGTGAACAAGCAGGTGCGGCCGTGTTCCAAAACACCTTTATCCGTGGACGCTGGAATTTGAATTTCATGTGACATTCATGTGTCATGAAATGGTCTCCTTCTTTCGATTCCCACCCCCCCCCCCCGGCATTTCAACCATGGAAATGGCCAGTCGTAGCGCCCGTGTGGCACTCCTGCTCTAGCCGGATCGCGCCTCACACTCGGTTGGCCCTTCTGACTTCCAGCTCTCCGCTCTTGCTCGGTGCACTCACCTGTTCCGACAGGGTAGGGTCACGCAGAGCTCAGGGCGTTCACGTGGCCGCGGTCTGTCTCCCGACGGGGAGGTGGGCGCAGGGTTGTCGAGGTGAAGCTCGTAAAACCAAAAGCCAAAGCTCTTGTGTGGGGACAGCTCTCCAAGCTGCCCCGGCTCTTTCCGGAGACCTCAGTGGCCAGAGAGGGTCAAAGATGAGGAGGTGGAGACCCAGGGAGCGGAACCGATTTGCTCAAGTTCCTCAGCTGGTTAATAGCCCAGCTGGGACGAGGATGCCGGGCATCCGGGCCCCAGCGTCTTTCTGCTCTCCGAGAGATAAAAGGGTCTCCGGGTTAAGCATGTTCTTGTCCCCTTGCTCCAGGCTGTCAGAGAGGGACCCTGGCCTCTGCTGCCATTGTCGCTCAGGCCCACTTGGTGCTGCAGCTTCTGAGAAGGACACAGCCAATAGGCACCAGCGTCGGGTAGCAGAGAGAGAAGTAAACCATGATAAATTGCTCCTAATGCTGCTGGGTGACTGAGATAAAGCCTTGATTGTTTGGGCAGCATAAATCAACACCCTGAGCTGGATGGGAAATAAAGCAATAATTTAAATCTATTTTCAGGGTCTTGTGGGCCGAGTGACCGACTAGGAATTGATATCCCAGAATGGAGTAATGGATGGGGGAGGGTTATATATGGTTAAACCACACCGAGTGGATATCTCTGTACTCCCCCAGGCCTGTCGCCAGCCCTGTGGGTGGGCTCCAGGCAGAACCATAACTCCTGCCTCTGCTCTGTGAAGAGGTCCCAGTCATCCACCTGCCTGCTGGCCTTCCCCAGCCAGCCCACCCACAGCCAGCCTCTGCCCCTCCCCCTCCCCCCAAGCACCCCAGCCCCTCCCGCATCAGGCTTGTTAGGCCCTTGGTGGGCACAGAGGATTCAAAGATGCACAAGTGAGATTAGTGTCACTAGGTGGTAAGTTCCATGAGATCAAGGGCTGTGACTCTGTAGTTCACCACCATGTTCCCAGTGCCGAGGACAGCGCCTGGCACGTAGCAGGTGCTCAGTATATTTTTTGGTGAATAAGAAGATGACCAAGCCAAAAATAACAATGACGTCGCAACGCAGCATTAATTGCCACAGAGAGAAGAGATCGTGGCGGGGCTGGAGGGGCAGCAGAGAAGGGGCGAGGGCGCCATTATTTCTGGGACATCACGGGATGGCTAAGGGAAGCTGAAGAAGAGGCAAAAGCTCAGCTGAGTCTCGAGATGGGAATGGAGTTGGTCAAAGGAACAAGGAGGGGAGGAGGGCATTTCAGGGGGTGGGACAAGCTCGAGCAAAGACCCAGAGAAGATAAGAACCGTTGGATTCAGAAACCAAAGAGCGTTGGGAACTTGAAGAACGGTCACGCCAAGCCAGCGCGTTACGGTTTCTGGTTTCAATTCATGTCTTCCCACACTGCTTTCTCTTCTTCCTGGCGTGGTCTCTTTTGGTGTGTGATAAACCGCGTGGGTGGGAGGATGGGCGTTTGCGTGTTCAAGGGACGGCGTGAGAGGAAGACACCTGGACTGGTTAGAAGCCCCAGGGTGACCGTTCCAGCCTCCTTGAACCAGCCCCTTCGAACCTTTCTTGTTCTTCCGCTCCACCTGTGGAAAATGGCAAGGTGGGTAGAAGGCCGTTAGATGACCTTCTGGGCTCTTACTGATGCTTTAAGCCATTTCTGGACAGACACCGCGGGTCTCGCTCCTTCAGCCCTTAGCCACGCGCGTGTTAGGCACTTGGTAGACTTCAGTGCTTGGTGATGGGTAGCTTCAGGACAGGTTTCCCTGTCTCTCAGAAAAGGGGAAAAGTTGAAGCTCCTCAAGAAACATCGGAGCGATAGATGGTTTCCCGCCTTAATTCAAACCGTAGTAACAGTAAGGCCCAAAGAAACACAGGTGACACAGTCCCGGCACCTTAGACGCATTAACTCAGTTAATCCGGCAACAAACCCCGAGGGATAGCTGCTCTGGCTACTTCCCCTTCCACAGATGCACAGATGAGGATCCGGAAACATGAACTAACTCACCCAGCGGCATATAGTTATTAAGCGGTAAAGCCGGGGATCGGACCAGTAGTCAGGCCAACCACGATGATGTGACCACCGTGCTCACTTGCCCCGTGCCGCTCTGTGGGCTGCGGAGATGGGCGCTCAGGATGGTGGTTCCAGGTCGACTCTTCCCTCAGCGGCGGAGTCTGGCGAGGCATTCCACCCCTGCCACCCACCACCTTCCCCGTGGCCACACAGCCACAGGCCGTTGGTCCCTACAAGGTGGTGACATGGACGGGCTCTGCAGAATCTGTCAAGGCCTGACGAGGGGACACATCTGAACGGGCGACGGAGGTCGTAAATTGTTATGTTCATTATGTTTGTTTTGTTTGGCGTAATTAATGGATCTATTAAGCTTAATCAAGCTCTGACCTCTTTTATAACCATTATAAATCAGCCCAAATAGCTCTGGCAGGGGGGTTGGCGTCGTGTTTGCAGGCCTCCCTGGGAGAGAGTGGTCATTCCCTGGGCAGGGATGGGACTGGACGCTACCAACAGGGCATTGGGAATGGAGGGAGCCATGGGGAAACTGAGGCAGGGAGGCTTGTTATGTGAGTCCCGCGTCAGCGGCAATGGTTCATGTTTCTGTAAGTCCGACGTGGTGGGGGGTGGGGGTTTGCTGCCGGACGGGGGGTTGGGAGGGAGGAAATAAAGAATCTCACATACCTTCTACCTCTTGGCCCTAAAACTGGCTTTCCTAAGGAGTGGTTTACTCCACACGGCCCCAGAAAGGGGGCTGGCATGGAGGAGAGGTGGGGAGGGAGAAAACGGGGAGCCCTGGGGGAGGAATTAGAGGGGCAGAGCTACCGCCCAGAGCACGAGCCAGGACGAGGACAGTCATGTCTTTTGCATCTCTGCTCTCTCTGGTTTGGTGAGCAGAGTGATTGGGTGTGATTGAGCAGGGACGCAGACGCTCGTTCTCAGCTATTAGGATGAATGGATCCCCGGGATACCAGCAAGGATGCTGTTGCCTGCGTGCACTTTAATACTAATAAAAAAAAAAAAAAGGAAACTAACAAAATACCATGCCCCATCATTAAAATGCAGAAGCAGATAAAGAGCAGCTCCTGTGTAATTACCAAAAATTTTTATTTCCATAAGAAACCAGCGCTTCATAAATGTTCCAACCTGAGCCTTTCTCTCCAGGGAGACTGGATTTCTATGAATATAGAAATTTGGTAATTGCCCCCGAAACCCTGCTTTTCTGTGTTAATGAGTAGCCGGACGGAGCTTGCTTTTTGCTTATAGCCCTAAACAGAACAGGTTCCTTCCCCATCGCAGGGTCCGCGAGCACCCACCCCCACCCCCACCATCCACACACATTAGACCCATTAGGGCCTCAGGGTTTGGGTTTCAGGAGGAGTGATTTCTTCTCAGGGGAAGAAGGAAGTGGAAGAGGTCTGCCAGTCAGGAGCCTGGTTCTGCGTTTCCCCAATTGCATATATATTCTTCCTTACCACGGGCATGCATTTTTTTTTTTTTATTTCAGTGCAACGTGCTCTAAAAAAAAAAAAAAAAATACATGCACTATTAGATTAAAAAATGTACAGCATTATATAGCTTATAATGCCATGGTAGATTTTAAACCTCTAAAAGCATATGCATTAGAGCAATTTTCTAAACTAATATAGCAAGAGGTCCACAAAAGCATTGCAACATTTGATAATGGTTGCCATCTTCAGTTGGAGATAATGATGTTAACAAATGTAATGGGAGTAATGAATGGAGATTCAAAAAGCTGCTTTTGTTTAATTTTTTTGTAATGCAAATTCAGTTTGGGCCTGCGAGAGAGGGGAATGGGGGGAAAAAACCCTCTTATTTGAAACGAATCTTAATCCTAGCGGATGAGAGGCCAGTTATAAGCAGAAGTGGCTTCGTTGTGGAATTAAACAACCCAGAGATGCAATTATGAAGGTGATGGGGACGAAATTGGAAGGAGGAGGAAAAAAAAGGAGCTGCAGAATCGAATCTTCTTTCTTGAGGGTGGAATTGCAGATGTTTGAGTAAAGAAGCCAAGGATGTTGTCCCTGGAGTTGTCTGTGCCAGGGATTGGATGCCTGTGCCCGGTGGGCAGAGAGGGTGGAAGAGAAGAAACGATGGTGGGGGAAGGAAATGCCCTGGACGCGCATCCAGGCCAGATTGCTCTACGGGACCCTGAGCTTTTTTATCAAGCCCCACAGCTGGTTCCATGCAGGGACTTCAGCAAGCTCTTCTGCCCCTCAGCTTTTCTCTTCTGTAATTTGGGAGCACCGGTGCCTTCTCACAGTTAGTGCACTTTTGAGGGCGGTGGGGTTCACATCTTAACTCTTCAAAAGAAAGGAGGGTCGCCCAATGCAGAGCAGCGGTAACTTCTCCCAACCACATTCTGCTTTGCCCTTCGCTGGGCTCAGCCTGCCCCACCAAACAGAAATCATAGCTACAACTTTGATGCACAGAGGAAAAAAGGCTGTTCAAGAATGCCGTCCTGGAAGGCTCTGCCAGGGTCACTTAGGAACGCACTCAATTTTCTTGGTTTTCTCTGGAGAAGGCAAGAGCAGCAAAGCTTGACCACTGGATACGCTTCTCTAACATTCTGCCCATCTTGGGGGCGGGGGTGGGTGTAGATCCAGAACAGGCCTCCCTGAGTACAGCCGTGTGACTTTGAAGTGATCCAACTCCAATTGCATTGATGACAGGTACCACGCGGCTTCGGGCTCAGCATGCTCTTGCTTTCGAGTATGTTCCATTTCCCCAATTAGACTGTCAACCTGCAGAGGGCAGAACTCTAGTGTGGCTGCTGGGTTGTGTCTAGGGCCGTCCAGATGCTGGGACCAGCAGACATCACCTGACAGTTACCATTTCTTGAGTCCCCTGCGCGCAGGTACGTCTCTAGCATTTTTCAATTCATACTAACAGCAACCTACCAGGTAGACACTGTGATCATCCCCGTTTCACAGACAGGGAAACTGAGTCATGGAGGGGTTAGATCACACAGTCACGCAGGTTGTGAGCGGCAGACTGCAGTTGAACCGAGAGTCTGTTTCCCCAGTTCTGTCTAGTCCCTAACCCTAACCCTAACCTGGATACATTTGTGGGTCGCTAAAACTGGGGAGGCCGCTCTTTGCTCAAAATGTGTGTCAGATCCCAGTGTCCACGGGCAGGAAGCCATGACTGGAGCCCAGCCCAAGGAAGGCTGTCTGCCGGCTAAAGACAGGTTTTGGGGGTAAAGTTACTCTTAGGAAGAGTATCAGAGAATGATACGATTTTGAGAGGTGCAGAGAAGTGGGGAACATGGCTTACAGTCCCTAGCTTCCCCAATTTACACATTAATTAATCTGAAATTACAACATAGATTTTTATGATTAGCAGCGACATCTCAGTGAGCAGAGAAGGAACCTTTAACAATGATCCCAAGATGAATCTGGGAGTTGAAATATCCATGCAATAAACAAGGCCGTGTCAGAGGAAGCAAAGTAAAATGCGAATCCCGGGCCGTCAGAACAGGAATCTGTCAGCGGGACAAGGCCTTCTTGGACCCGTTCCTCGCAAAGGGGACAGCCTATCCTTGCACCAAGGGCAGGGCTGCGCTGAGGCTGGGTGGAGTCCGGTGATAGATTTATTCTTTGCATGTCTTACGGAGGAGGCCCGGCATGAGGCAGGGATGCTGAGCCGGCTCTCTGCATCGGGGTCTGTCTTAGTGTCATTGTCACCTTTAGGGATTGGATCCTCAGGGACCTGGGCCCGGACCAGCTCTCTGGGGTCTCCTTTCTCACAGCTGCTGCGCTGAAGCTGGTGGATCAGGACACTTGCCTGTTGCCCAGAAGATGCTAACCTATTGGCTTCTGTCTTGTGAAACCTGACCCCAAGCCTAGTGAAACTGGAAGGAGCTTGGGGGTGGGGGAGGGAAGGATGTGGTTATGTAACGATCTGCCTCCCCGTGAAATTTATTGAGATAAATAGCCCCTTTTGGGCTACTTTAATGGACTGAATATTTCTTTACCCTCCCCCTGTCCCGACGCCGAATTCGTGTGTTGACGTCCTAACCCCCCACGGGACTGTATTTGAAGACTGCATCAGTAGGATCAGTGTCTTTATAAGGAGAGGGCACCCAGGACCACACTCTCTCCCCTCTCCACCATGTGAGCACACAGCAAGGAGGCAGCTGTCTGCAACCCACAGAGAGCGTCCTCACTGGATACTGAGCCTGCTGGCACCTTCATCTTTGGATTTTCACTCTCCAGAACTGTGAGAAAAGAAATTTCTGAGATTTAAGTCACTTAACCAGTGGTATTTTGGTATGGAAGCCCAAGCTGAGTGAGATGGCTGCCATCTTGTTTCATGATGGCTACTGGCTGGCTGACCCCCCCCATTGATACTAGGCTGTATCTGAAGTCCTATAGTAATTTATTGAGTTTGGCATAAGTCAGGTACCTCATTTCAATTTATTCCAAACTGAAAAGTCCACGAGGTGGGATCAATATCCTTATCTCACAGTTGAGGAAACTGAAGCTCAGAGAGCTTAAATTTCTTGCCCAAGTCAAAAAGCAAGTGGGTACACTTGAAGCTTCTCCAGCTTGGGCATACTATGATTCTAGGATAGGACTCTGCCTTGGATGAAATCAGGATGGTTTCCTGGGAGGCATGTCATGGGAGCCTGCACCTCAACCCACCGCCGACCTCCAGTAGGACTCAGATAGCCTTGGGCCTTGATGGGACGCTATTGTTTCACTTGTGTGCACTGTACCAACTCTGACCCACGCTCCCTGCCCATGTCTCCAGAGCACCCGAAAGCACCCACTCCCGGGACAGCCAATGTCCCTGCTGAAAATGAAAATATCAGGAATGCCTTAGGTACAGAGGAATGTATCAATTCCTCAAAAGCAAAATATTAGCCACTAACATTTCTTGAGGGCTTACGATGTGCCAAGCACTGTCTGTTTACTATTTCACATGACTTGCACATCCATCCTTTGAGTTCGGTATTACTGATCATCCCCGTGCTATGAAAAAGGAAATTGAGACTTAGAGAGGTTAAGAAACTTGCCCAAAGTTAAACAGAATTTAATTGGTTTGGGAAGAACACAAGGACCTTGAGTAACGAAGGAAGTTTGAGATTAGCTTGAGGAAGTAGGAGACCAGCCCACTTTACAGCAGGACCGTCCAAAGAGATTTGGACAGATGGTGAGTTTCTTGTCAGTAGTCTTCCAGCAGAAGGGAGACGCGCCCCCCCCCCCCCCCCCGGAGACGATGTGACAGAGCTGTGGATACTGGGGTTACATTAAGCAGGTTTGAAGTCCCTTCTGACCCAAGTCTTCTTGGCTGCCCACAGTTAGTGTGGGAAAATGGAATGTCACACTGTCCTGTGGATAGGAGCGGGCAGTGTAGGGCCCAGAGCAAGAGGCAGGGTATATGGAAAACACAGTCTGTGCTTTGTGACAGACGGTTCTCACATTCACCTTTGCCCTAATCCAGTCTGGGTCTTCACCCCTTGGTGAGTTTACACTGGGAGTCCGGTCTCTTTTTTAACCTCTCAGGGATGGAGAAGGCTACTCGCCCATGCTCCAAGACTGGAAAGATGGCCTCATGGTACCACTCTCGAAGCCTCTGGTCTACCTGCGGCTCAGACGTCTGTCTCCACCAGCAGTTTGGCACACTTGCAGGGGGCTGAGCGTGCTGGCTCGGGAAGACATTTGGAAGACTGGGCTTGGGGGGCGCTCTCTCTGGGAGGGGGGTGAGGGAGCAGAGGAGAGAGATATCCAAACGAATGTCCGAGATCATTCATTCCCTCTTTTCTTTTTCTCTGGAGACCAGGACGCTGATTCCACCATTTTTTTTTCTAGCTTTCAAAGGTAGTATTTACTTAATCACCCGAAACGTGAGCTCTCTGGACAAGGAAGTAACTACCCCTAACTAGTGTGCTCGGTCACGGGGGTCTCCTTGCCCACTACCACCCACCTGCTGGGCCGGGGATCAGTCATGTCAGGGACTTGGAGCACCGGCTCCCCCAAAGTACAGACTTTATAGGTAACTGAAAACTCCCTCGGTCACCACCAGGAGTCCGGCCAAAGCCAAACAAGACTACAAGCTAGAGCAAAAAGAGAACTAGGATCTCTTTGCCCCCATGCGTATGTGCATCGGGGCCCCTCTGCAGTGCTATATTTTCACATGCGACTTGGTTACAGAGGCGCATAACGCCCGTGCTGGGACGCGGGCCCCGCGATGCTGCTTTAGGAGAGCCTTTGATCTACTCCCCTCGTTTTGCAGAGCAGAGAACAAAGGTCTGAAGCCCGGGCTGTCAACCTGTGGTTTGTGAACTTCTTGAGACTATGTGATGTGATTCTAGGTCACTAGTTCCGCGAAGATTCCAAGAATCTGCACTTTAAAATAAGGGCCCCAGGTGGTATTTATAATTGAGCAAGTTGAAGAGAACCAAAGTTAGGGCCTTGCCGGAGATATTAGTGGCAGAAGCGGGGCTGGACCCTAGGTCTCCTGCCTCCCCTCACGCTACGCAGGTGTGCGCAGATGAGGGCGTTTGTTCGGGGGCACGAGTGTTTGCACCGATGTGGCCCCCTCCCTCCTGGCTTGCGGTTCACCAGGAGAAGTCAGTGTGGCCCAGGGCACGCATGCTGAAGCGATTCGCCGCACAGAGGGTCTCAAACTCATACCTCTGCCTTCTAGCCCTTAATCCTGCCGCATTACCTAAACTAAACACCGCTCTGATTGCAGTCCTCCCTGGGAACAGGCCAGCATGGGGTCACGGGAAAATTAGAGACGATCTGAACTCTGCTCTCTACCTAAGTGCAGGCTTCGGTTTCCCCCACTGTAACATGGAGAGGCTGAAGCCAGCCCACCAGCCAATCTCCAGACCTAGGCAAGACCTCCTGCGAGCAGAGACTGCTCATAGAAGTTGGAAGGGAGGAGGGGAACTTCGTGGAGGGGCCCCCGTGACACGTGGTTTTGGCGTCTGTAGCTAGCAGGAAGAAGTCTGGATTTATATGAGGAGGGGGCGTACTCTGTCTGGTTCATCGAGGGTCCTTTATTCCCTGTCGCCTCCCCAAATAAAGCTCAAAGGCACCCTCTCCTTTTCAACTGTATCAAAGAGGACCTGGCCGGGCAGAGAAGCCAGGCGTGCATCCTGAAGGTGCTCTACCTGTCCAAGTTCGCTGTTAACAGAGGTTTGGGAGTGAGGTCCACCTCGAAGTGCTCTTCTTCCGTGCCTGGCCGGCAAGTGGGCACATCATGGTGCAAGGTACATATTCTGTCTCCATTGTACAAGTGAGAAAGTTGAGGCTCCGAGGTTAAGCTCTGGCTTAAGGTCACACTCCTTACTTCATCCTGCTTCCTGCCTCCCCCATCATTGAATATGTGGGAATTCAGAATTCCAGATGTCGCTACCAAAGAGACAAAACATTCTGAGACTCTGCGGGTGGGGGCGGGGGTGGAGGGACTAAGAAGACATACGCCTGCTGGAGACTCTGCGGTCATAGTTCTGCTGAGAGGCAAGCGGATGGACGAGCTATGTGGGTGAGTGATTTGGACCCTTATCAGGCTCCCTTTCTGAGCATCCATTTCTCCACTCGTAACTGGAGATAATTCTGGACCACTCCCATGGTGGTTCTGAGCCTCAGAGAAGTCCTGTGTTTATCACAGAGAGTATCTACTGTACCGAACATATGTTAATCACGGTAGATGATGGGGGTGAGAAGAAGTGGAATTTTTAGCAGGGGAAGAAAATCTTTCTCCTTCGCGGCTCTGGAGGGTGGAAGTGTCTTGTCTCTAACAAAAGAAAAATATGGAATGCGATCTTAAAAGGAACACAGTGTTCATACTTAGAGTTAATTGGCTGTGAATTAGGATCGTCCAGGACAAATGCAGACTCCCTGGCTGGATTTACACGCCACCTTGCACTCACCTGGCTTCTACAGCCTTGCGGGGGGTTCTCGGAGAACACAGATTCATTTGAGTAACAGCCTGAGCCCAGTAAAATTAGGGAGGTGATTTTGCTGGGAGGGAAATCGTATATTGCCAGTCAAAGGCAAAAGCGCACTATTTTTAGGTTAGGCATTGTAGGGGGTTATCTGCAGTCCCCACCCTTCCCAGCCCCCCAGGCGTGCCTCCCCTGGCGTGGGCAGGGAGAGTCGACACACAGCACGCACACTGGGGCGCACAGGCGTACCTCGACAGTGCTCTACTTAGCTCACCGCCTTCACCGCCCACCTAGTGCGCGCAGGAGAAATGGAAATGCTTTTTCAGTGTTCCCCTGAATGAAGAGTTCTCTATTAGTCACCACCAGCCCGGCTGGGCCCCCAGCGGATAGTACCGTCCCTCCTATGAGGTACCAAAATAAATGGCTTTGGAGGCGCCATGGGGAAGTATGCTGAGACTCGCATACAATTAAAACAGTTATTAATACTCGCGTTGTTCCTGGGCTGTGGGTGTGCGTGACATCTACCTTTTCCCTTCGGCTGGAGCGAAACCGGGGAACATATGTTCTTGCTGCCGGGGCTCCCGGCCCAGTCACCAGGAGGATGGTGAAGTGTTTTGAGGACCCTCAGCCCCTGTTCCTCCCCACCAGTCTGCCTGGCGCGGCCCATGGTGTCTGTGCTGGGGAGCCGGATATGTGAGTTTCAACCATGAGATTCTTCCAGACTTCATTTTTGCCATCTGTTGGAAGACAGTTTTTAAAGAGCGTATCTGGGAACGGGCGAGGGTGAAGGTGGGGCTCGGGACAGGGGCGGAGGAAAGGAAGGAGAGCTGGCCAGACCCCCTGGCCTGCCTTGTTGGGCTGTAGGAAGAGGAAGGCCCAGATGTGAGGGCCCTTTGAGCTTTTCAGGGAGCATAGCCAAGGCATGCTAACCAAGTGCTTATTTCTTTGCTTATTTCGGGAGTAAATTTCATGATAATCACCTGGCCTCCTTTGCTTTCAGGTCATTGTGTTTATCGTCCCCTCCTTCCTTCGTTTCCTTATCTCCTCCTCTCTTCGCCAGGGTCAGGAGCATGAACCTTGTCAACTGTGTGATCCTAGACAAGCTATTTAGTCTCTGAGATCTCAGTCTTCCTGTCTGTAGAACGGGCCCAGTCCTGCTGGTGAGAACTGACCTAGATGATACCAGTGAGGAGTCCAGTGTGGGCGGAGCACACAGCGGGTCCTGTATAACTGCGGGGGGAGGGGGTGATAGTTGGTATTATTTTTTTTTTAATTTTTTTTTTTTTAACATTTATTTATTTTTGAGACAGGGAGAGACCGCATGAATGGGGGCGGGTCAGAGAGAGAGGGAGACACAGAATCGGAAACAGGCTCCAGGCTCTGAGCCATCAGCCCAGAGCCCGACGCGGGGCTCGAACTCACGGACCGTGAGATCGTGACCTGAGCCGAAGTCGGACGCTTAACCGACCGAGCCACCCAGGCGCCCCGATTGTTGGTATTATTAACATCATCGTTAGCATTGTTACTTCCCCTTCCTTCCGATGTTTGTTGCGCTGCCTCTAGGCACGGGGTTCTGGGCCAGGCTCTGGACAGAGGAGGTCTGTCCCACCCCATTGTCTTAGGGGTTGACACGCTTGCATCCACTTCCACTCAGCTCCCTTTAGACGTGACATTTTGCATGGAGTTAAGGCTGAACGCCGAAGGAGAACCCCTAATTTCCAAGTGCTGGAAAAGGTCAGGAGTGGAACAGAGGGTTAGATTTGGTGTTTTGATGACAAGATAGCTAATGGGCCTAAAATCCGTCTGTCACTTGGGAACCGAGGTTTCCCGGGACCAGAAAACTAGCAAGCGCGTTAGCAGTAGGTTTCAGTGTGCCTATTTGCCACGCGCGGTAAGTAAACAAATTCTCCCAGGTCGGAGTGCGGCGTCCGGGGAGGGGCCCTGGTGGAGGGCAGGGGCCCCGGGGTGGAGCAGGTGACTCTCTTAGAGGCAGACCAAAAGATTCCAAAAGGGACGCGGGACTGTCTTTCCAGGTACCCCTTAGAGCATTAGGTGGATGGCAAAGACAGCCGGATAATCTGGAGATGCAATAGCCCTGGGGTAATTGAGAGTTGGAGGCCTGAGCTCTGAGCAGTATTCCTTCAAAATCGCTGCTTTGCATAATGGAGTTGCCAAGCAGCCCTGGAATTCTCTGTGGTTTCCATCTCCTTTCTCCACTCGTCCCACGTTCTCCACGGGCTGCTGCCCCTCTATCTGCATGTTTATGGGACGAGCCGCAGCAACCGTGGTCACGTTTTCAGAGAAACTGCAAGAGTGCTCCGCTAACTTAAAGAAACCTCCAAATTCAGGGGCACCGGTTGAGCATCTGGCTTCAGCTCAGGGCATGACCTCGCGGTTCGTGAGTTCGAGCCCCGCGTGGGGCTCTGTGCTGACAGCTCAGAGCCTGGAGCCTGCTTCGGAGTCTGTGCCTCCCTCTCTCTCTGCCCCTCCCCACCCCTCTCAAAAATAAAGATTAAAATAATTTTTTTAAAGAAACCTCCTAATTCAAACTTACCAAGTACATAAATTAGGAGATGGTTATTTGTACTCCAGAAAGCCTTTTCTTTTACAGTGAGCCTTAACCACAAGAATCCCTTAACGATCAGCTTCTCCTAGATCATTTTGGGGTCGAGTTATACCTGGCAGAGGCTTTGGCGGGGGGGGGGGGAGTCATACAGAGTTAGAGAATTAGAACCACGGTTGATATCTTAACAGTTGGAAGTGAGGATGAATCACCTCCGATATTCTAACAAAGCTCCAGGGGAAAATAGCGTTTGATTCGCAAACACTTGGTGATTACACAATTTTTATAAAGCGGTGTGCAATTTTCGCTCATCCATTCATGCAACGAACACGTATTGAATACCTACTGTGTGCCAGGAAATGTGAGAGGAATAACTATAAACAATAAATCGATAAATACCGTTGTTTTCAGGGAAACCTCAAGGAAGAAGAAACGGACATTGATGGTGTGGGATGGAAATTGCCGCCAGGGGGGTAGACAGCAGACACAGCAGACTGATAGAGGGGGATCTAAATCAAAGGTGAGGAGGAGCAGTCAGGGAGGGCTTCTTGGAGGAGGTGAGGCTTAAGCTACAGAGAGTGAGGGTTTGCTATTTGAAGAAGAGAAAGGGCTACCCCAGCAGAGACAACATCCCACAGGAAGGGCATGTATGTTCTAGGGGACTCCAGGGCGTCAGTACATGGAGGGTGTGTGTGTGTGTGTGTGTGTGTGTGCGCGTGTGCGCACGTGTGCTGGGGGTAGAAGGTTAAAAACTAGGGCAGAGGCCAGTCGAGGACACTAAAGGCTTTCTGTGCCTCTCCAAAAGGTGCAAATTTTTCCCGAAAGCAGACAGGGGCCATTGGATTATTTCACGTGAGGGGATTGAGATGATCCTGGTTGCATGTGAGAAAGATCGTTGTGGCAGCAGCAAAGAGTGTCAATTGGGAAGCCAGGTAAGAAGCGGCAAGAGCCTGAGGGGTGGGAAGAAGGACTGGAGAAGCGGGCTCCAGTCCCAGACGAGGTGTAACTGGGCCGTGTGTATGGGAGGGAGGGGAGCCCTCTACAGGGAACACAACAAAGCCACAACCACAGCTACCGCGCACGGTCCGTGTCGTGCACGGCGCCTGCTGTTTGTCCTCCATACGTTTGGCGTGGGGTGAATGGGAGCCTGGGGGGTGAGGAGGCTGGGTGTTCAGTGTGACGTCCCCAGGACAGCCGGCCACCAGACCTGAAGGTAGGAGGGTGAGGACTGAGCCGGGAAGCGGAGGCGTGGGTGACAGAGCAGGACGGGTAGAGGGGCTGTGCCCAAATGGCAGGGCTGAGCTCCTAAGTGGCATTTTGTTGGAAGGTGCTGGAATAAACATTTGGGAGGTGGGAGTGCGGATGGAGAGGCTGGCCTCCTCCCACCCCCAGCCCCCTGCTGCTTTTGCCGAGGGGGGGGGACCTTTGCCCCAGCCCTCCGGCTCTTCCTCTGAAGCAGAAGGCAGCCTTGCCTCCTCACCCCCGCCTCCCGCCACCAGAGGTATCTCATCCTGAGTTCGGTGACAAATA
>NW_024412402.1:9937396-9938359 GCF_014898765.1 Herpailurus yagouaroundi | reverse complement strand
TCTCCTGTTTTGGTTTTGCCTCATTTAAAAAAAGAGAAAATAGGGGCCCCTGGGTGGCTCCATCGGTTAAGCGTCCGACTTCGGCTCAGGTCATGATCTCGCGGTTCGTGAGTTCAAGCCCTGCGTCGGGCTCTGGGCTGACGGCTCAGAGCCTGGAGCCTGTTTCGGATTCTGTGTCTCCCTCTCTCTCTCTGACCCTCCCCTGTTCAGGCTCTGTCTCTCTCTGTCTCAAAAATAAATGAACATTAAAAAAAAATAAAAATAAAAAAAAATAAAAATAAGAGAAAATAAAGCAAACTCCGTTCTGTCTTCCAAGGCGGGGCCCGAAGCGGTTTGTTTAAGAGCTGGCAGTGAACGGCTGTGTCCCTAGTGGTGATCTGGTGGAGCACAGCACGGTTAGAACGTTGAAGAAGGTTCGTGGCTGGGTGGAGGGGAGCCCCTGGGCCACATCAGGGCTTCTGCTCTCGGCAGCCCACGGGGCGCTGGTCCCGTGGGGGCAAGTCAAGCAGAGAGTCGCCACTGTCCCATCGCTGCCCCTGCCAGGAAAGCCGTGCTCCTTGCTTCTTCCTGCTGATCTTCCCTCCTCAGATACATCCTAGGAACCCGGTTGGTCATGACTGAGGTATTAGTTATTGATAGTGCGAAGTAGGTCGGTCGATAGCCGGCTGGCCTCACGCGTCTCTTTTGGGTCTGACTCCGGCGTTGTGCTCTGAGCTGCTTGCTGCTTCTCTGGGCTTGGGTTGGGATCGGCTGGGATGCCCCGGTGGTCACGAGGGAGCTGGGGAGCAAGGGCCTTGCACTGCTGTCCAGGGGCCTTTAGATGGAAGGGTTTTATTGCCCTGAGCCCTGAGGCTGCAGCCGGCTTCCTCAACCTCTGCGGACCTCAGGTTAGCATCTTTGAGGCCATCTCTGCCCAGCCTGCTTGATAGGGTCATGGGGAAAATGAAGTGAGTGTTCAGGTTG
>NW_024412402.1:9920749-9937296 GCF_014898765.1 Herpailurus yagouaroundi | reverse complement strand
TCCTCCACTCATGGGCTCTTGCTCTGTCTAAAAAAATATATATACATCTGTATCTTTTTTTAATCAGCACAGAACTAGGGGAAACTTTGGAGTACGATTATGAATACACCCATTCGTTCTTCAGATATCTGTTGAGCAGCTGCCAGGCATGATTCAAGGCCCCCTGGTTTCAGAGTTGAATACGACCGTCAACTTAGGCTGCCCCTGTTTGGATTACCATTCTGCCTCTAGAAGCGCTGGGGAGGCCGAGCCCGGGAGGGAAGTGGGCTTTAATGGAGGGCTGGATCGGGTGGGGGCCGCAAGGGTGATTGGCTGTCTTCTGGGTCGGTTCGGGTCCTCCGCAGAGCAGATGTGAGGCGGGGTTAGACTGCAGCTGACTTACTCAGAGAAAGTTGTGTGGAGGACAAAGAGGAGAGAGGAGGGGGCGGGAGTGGGTGAGGTCCTGCTGGGCTGTACCAGCAGGGAGAGGAGAGAAGGAAGGAAGGGGCCCCGGGCAGGCAGGGCCTCAGTCCACAGTGCAGCTCCAGGAGGAGTCTGTTGGGGGTGGCCCAGCTCTCGAGCCTGTGCCGGCTCCGTCGCTGGCACGGGAGCTACGGTAGGGGCCCAGGTGCCGGGGATAGAGGCCGGTGGCCAAGCACGTGGCATGGTCCTGTGGCCACCAGGTCCTGCTGCTGTGTATCACTGGCCCCTGGCCTCTAGCATCTTTCTTTTTGCTGCAACTCCCACCCCAGACAGAGCCTGGGGTGGCCTCGTGAAGTCAAAAGCCCCCGTCGATTCGCCTGGACCTAGAATCTCTTCCCCTAAGCCCACCTCCCTTCCCTCCTCCCATCTAAGATCCTGTGTTCCTGGCCCCTTCCCCGTACACTTAACCCCTCCTCGCTCTGCTCGCCAAGGCCAAGGCTTTCTGTGCAGGCCTGCCTCACTGCCACCTTAGCCAGCCCCTGCCCGTGTTTGCTCATGCACCTGCTGCCTGGTCCCCTCTCCTTCCCTCCATGGCCGGATTCCACCAGGGCCTGCCTTGGCCCCGTCTGGACCTGCCTGTCTGGTGGCCGTGTCCTTGCTTGATGACACAGTAGCAACACAGGTTAAGGAATCCAGGCCGGAGTGGTAATGAGTCATAGTGACTCGAGGAGTTACCTCTTCTGGGTAATGTTGACACGCTGACAGTTGTCAGTGCCTTGGCCCAAAAGAGTATGGCGCTGTTCCGGAATGTTCTGTGCTTGCCAAACCTAGTGGGATGGGGTGGGCAAAGGAATCCTTTTCACCTACATTCACAGCAGGATTATTCACAACAGCCTAAAGGTGGAAGCAATCCAGGAGTCCTTCCGCGACAGGTGACTGGATAAACGGAATGCGGTCTAGACATGCAATGGATGAGGTATTAGTTATTGATATTGAGCTTAGGTATTGATAGTCAGCCCTAAAAGGGAAGGAAGTTCTGACATGGGCTACACTCTGGGTGAACCTTAGGGACACCATGCCAAGGGAAATAAATAAGCCAGGCACAAAAAGGCATATGTTATATGATTCCATTAACATGAGTACCTAGAGTGGGGAGCTTCGTAAAGGCAGAAAGTTCAGTGGTGATTGTCTGGGGTGAAGGCGAGGGGGGAATGGGGAGTAAGTGTTTAATGGCTAGGGGCTTTCGGTCTGAGAAGATGGAAAAATGCTGGAAATGGATGGTAGTGATAGTTACATAACAATGTGAATGTGCTTAATGCCGCTAAACTGTATACTTAAAATAGTTAAGATGTATGTGTGCAGTTAAATTGTATGTGTACTTTACTACAATAAAAAAAAGTGGGGGCAGAGGAAGCATGGTTTACCATAAGAGAAGAAAGAGACACGGGGCGCCTGGGTGGCTCAGTCGGTAAAGCGTCGACTTTGGCTCAGGTCATGATCTCGAGGTTCATGAGTTTGAGCCCCGAGTCAGGCTCTGGGCTGACAGTTGGGAGCCTGGAGCCTGCTTCGAATTCTGTGTCTCCCTCTCTCTCTGCCCCTCCCCTGCTCGTGCTCTGTCTCTCTCTTTCTCTTTCAAAAGTAAATAAACATTTTTTTAAAAATTAAAAAAAGAAAGGAAGGAAGGAAGGAAGGAAGGAAGGAAGGAAGGAAGGAAGGAAGGAGAGAGAGAGAAAAAGATTGACTCCAGGTGTGCCCGAGAATCTCTACGTCACATCTTCCACTCAGGCTGTGCCACAAGGCAGGACCAAAGTCTCGAACACAGGTTGGAAACTGGGAAGGACTGCTGGCGGGGGTCCCTACAGACGAGAGGGGCTCCGTGAGGGCAGGCAGCCGGGTGTGGGGAGCTGAGCACAGGAACTGGGAGTCAGCCAAGCCACAGCTGTATCGCAGAGAGCTGCTAAGTCAGTGCTGTGTGACTTTGGACAAATGAGATAACCTCTCTGAGCCTTTGATTCCTTATTGATAAAATAGGGTAACAAAGTAACAGCCCCTTCCCCCCACCCCACCCCCCTCCCGAGCTGTTGTGAAGCTAAACGTAATCTGTCCGCGGCGTGCACGAGGAGGTTCCTGGCAAATAGAAGGCCCTCGCTGAATGTAAGCTCGGGTACCAGCCCCTGAAGTTTGTGTGGAGGAGGTGGGGTTTGCAGGCTGTTTAAATGCCAGCGGCTGCCTCAGATGACAAGGGAGGTTGTACTATTAGTGGGCGAGCATGCGAGCTGTCCTTTCCCCGGGTGTTGAGCAGGAATTTAACATGCTGAGAGCAAGCCGAATAGCGAGTACGAGCTTGTGGTATCACTCTGAGAGATGAGCGTTTCTAGCCCCCATGTGAGTCCAGATAACCTCGAAAGGAAAGTCTGAATCGCTGGGCGCTGGGGAGAGCCCAGATGGCAGGACGTGGGGCCGCCTCCCCGCTGCACCCGGGTGGGGGGGAGTGGGTTGTGAGGGGAGCGTGAGGGGGACGAGCCAGGAGCCCACCCTGGGGACAGCCTCTGCTGGGGAGATGGTGGCCGGCTGACGGGCGATCAGAACACAAACGAGAGCTCCCTAGTTTCTGTTGCTCTGTAGTAAGTGATCTTCAAATAGCACCCTGTAAATGTCTGGCCTCCAGCCTGAGCTGTGACACCGGAGCTCCTCGTTCTTGTGGTCCCTGCCCCCGTCCAGGCCTTTCCCTGTCTCCACAGCCCAACAAACACACCCCCGGGTGGTGTTAAGCATCCACACCCCCGGGTATGGACCGGCTCGGTCTGCTGTCTCTGGGCCCCAAGGTCGCCTGCTGTTGGTCTGGAAGATGGCGGTAGTTGGACCCTGGGCCAGGTGTCTGGCTTTCTTCCGCCCAGTTCTTCCAGGATGTCCCTTTGTCATTAGAGATCACTCCTCCTCAAGCGTAGTGCAAACCACCAATGTGGCCCTCCCACATCATATGATGGTGAGTTGTTCAAGTGTGTGCCTCCTTGGCTAGGGATGGGGCGGGTACCTTGCTCTCCTCAGCTGTGGCTCTCTCAGCCCTGCTGTGAAAGTAGAAGGAATGAACACTCTGTAAATGTCTTGATGCACACAGCAAGGGTACCAGGAGACTATAGGTGGAAACATATCTGCATTTGCAAAAAAAAAAAAAAAAAAAAAAAAAAAAAAAAAGTAGAAAAAGAGAGACTAAAAATGACAGGGGAGGGAACCACACTGCATTTAGAAAAAGATGTGCGGTCATTAGGAACTAGCTTGTGTTTGCTCAAAACGAGTCACATGAGAAAACTCCTCTCCTGTTTGCAGAAGGACACCGGAGAAGAGAATATTATAGCCACGGGATATCTTGACTTGAATGAGGCTCTTGACAAAGCCTCTCGCTGTGTCCCTGTGGGCAAGTCTGAGCAACGTGCTTGCAGGATGGTCGTTGATCCATCAAGAGTATTGAGCTAAAGGGGCACCTGGGTGGCTCAGTTGGTTAAGCGTCCGACTCTTGATTTCAGCTCGGGTCACGATCTCACGGTTCGTGAGTTCAGGCCCCACATTGGGCTCTGCGCTGGTGGTGCGGGGCCTGCTTGAGATTCCCTCTCCCCCGTCTCACTCTGCCTCTACCCTGCTTGCTCTCTCTTTCAGAATTAATTAATTAACTAATTAATTTAAAAGAAGAGTATTGAGCTAGGAGAGAACGTGGGGCCATCCAATCTAACTTCTCCCATATGGGTGAAGAAACCGAGAGTCTAGAGGCTCAGTTTGCTAAAGAAATGCAGCCTATTGGTCCCGTAACAAGGCCCGTGGTCTATTTCTCCCAGTTCCAGAGCCTCTGCTGACACAGGGCTTTTCCTAGAGTCTGTGGTCTGTGTCCCACTAAGCAATCGGTGGCCAAAAGAAATCGGTGACTGACGTCTGCCTGGCAGGAGATGTGTGATGATGACTACAGGGCTTCAGCCTTGACCTGCCCCTTGAGTAATTTATCAAGCCTTAGAGTAGGACCCAGAAGGCGTGTTTTTCAAATACGGGAATGACAGAGATGTAGTAGGAGTGGCTGATATGTGGGACCCCAGAATCGGAATCCGAAATACCTTGCAGCCTGTGATGATGGGCTGAGAGCACGGAGATGAAACTAACAGGAATAAATGGAAAGTCCTGCACCGAGGTTTCCAAAAAAAAAATCAATTCTGTAAGCGTAGGCTGGGGAAAACTTGACTTGATGTAGGTTCAGGTAGCAAAGGCCTACGTGTTTGAGTTGATAGCAGGAACATCTTAGGGTGTCTTGGCTGCTCAAACAGGCACAGCAAGATGCCAAAGACAGTTCTCGCTCTGAATCAATAAAAAGTTAGATTCCAAAGCAGAGGACGTGATGCTTCTGCCATATCCCGCGCTGTTCGAACCGTGTCAGAGCCCCAGTGTTGAGCACCACACTTGGGGAGGGGCTTCGGCAAACGGAACATCTTAGAGGCGGGCACTCAGGATGGCGATGAGTCTAGAGATTTTGTCGAATGAGGCACGCTTGAAGCAATGCAAGCTGATCGTCTGGAGAAAATACTCAAGGGCGTTGCTCTGTGTGCCTGGCTCTGTGAGCTCCCGAAGACAGAACTGGGGAGCTGTAGGTCGGCAGATCTGGGTCCCAGGCAGGGAAAATATTTCTGCTGGGTCTCCCCAGCCAGCAACACATCCGTGCAAACCGTGAACTCCGTGCCACTGATGGTGGGCTAGTATAAGGCCTGGATGACCCCCCTCCACCCTCGACAGGGAAGCAGACGGGAGGCGCCCCTGGGAAAAAGGCTGATTTAGGTGTTCTTGAGGGTCCTTTCCGATCATTAGCGGCTATGATTCTCTGACCCTGCATTCTTTTATAAAACCGGGCTTGAGAAAAACGATGCTCCTCTTTCTCGCCCCAGTACCATTCTCCAAGCTAACTGGTAGTTTTAGTGTAAAATCCCAACCGGCACTTAGCCATTGAGCACCTCCTCTGAACAGAATCCTATCCTAGGTGTCTTTTTTTTTTTTTTTTTTAAGCTGAATAAGATTAGTTTATTAGGTAACTTGGAAATGAGGAAAGGAAACGATGGTGATGGTAAACTTACAATATAATTCATGTTCTTGGCACACTACACACTGTATACCTAGAATTTTATCCTTATGGTGATCCTTTATTTTTAATGTCTGTTTATTTTTGAGAGACAGAGAGCAAGCCCAAGCAGGGGAGGGGCAGAGAAAGAGGGGAACAGAGGATCTCAAGTGGGCTCTATACTGTCAGCACAGAGCCCGATGTGGGGCTTGAACTCACTGTGAGATCTCGAACCGTGAGCCTGACTTGAGCTGAAGTCGGGCGCTTAACTGACTGAGCCACCCAGGCGCCCCTGGTGGTCCTTTAAAAAAAAAAACAAACCAAAAAACAAAACATTTTATGGAGTTATGGTAGATAAGATAGATACAGAAAGCTGTATATATTTAACGTATACAATGTAATAAGTCTTATATTTAGGGAGAGAGAAATACACCCAAAAAGGCTTACATCCTTTTGCATCTCGTGACAGTGCAAAGCAGGCTGGGAATGGGGAACAGGGGCTGAGACAAGGGGGGGGAACCACCGAGCTTGGCCAGACGAGCTGTGCCCACGGACTGTATCACCGGGAGCCTCGCCGTAGGGGAGGGAAACCGCACCTGTCCCTCTGCAACACAGCTTAAATGCTTTACGCTCCCTTAGGCCTGGCTCTCCAGCCCAAATGGACTTATTTATTTTTAATAGAGCCCATTTGAGGTAGTTGTGTTTTCAAAGGCTGATGGACTCATAAGTACTTTTCATCCTCGCGGGTTACAAAAAATCCTTTCATCGCAGAAATGCCGAACTGGGGTTGGGTGGAGGGAGGGGAGGCCAACCCGGAAGCCCCTGGGAAGAGGAGGGGGAGGGGGAGAGGGGACAGGCCCCAGCCCACCCCTCCCCCACTCCCTCTCCAGAACGAACGCACAGTGTCGATGTAGTCAAGTCATGGCTTTTAAACAACATTACACACACTTGTCGTCCAAGATAAAATGTTATTAAGATTAAATGCCGAGCAGGGAACGGAATCCGACTTCCCACTGTCATATTTCAGCTATGGTGAGTGATTGCCTTTCGGTAGCCCCAGCTCCTAAGCAGGGAAACGGCATTATTATCATTAATAAGCCCATAATGGGGAAGAGAAATTATAAACATTTCTGCAACAAGCGGCCCTCCAATGTTAATATTTTATGAGCACACAGAGAAGCCAGCGACTGAATGTAAATGGCAGAATTATACGTAACTGTAATGTAAAACGCATAATTGGGTTCAGCTGGTGGGAGGAGCGGGAGGCTGGTGGCCTTGGACACTTGGGCTGACGGTGGCACCCGGGATGCCCAGCGGATCCCCAAAGGCAGAAAGTCGGGAGCCCGAGGCCCCTGTCGCCAGTCTGTGTGTTTTCAGGGAGGCCCATCTCTCTGGGACCCCCTCAGGCAGTGACACCCATTTTTCAAATGTTTGTTTACTTATTTTTGAGAGACAGAGGCCCTACGTATCAGCCTGTGACATGGGTCACTCTAGACTTACTCTGGGGACAGACGGTTACTACTGAATGCTCTTCCTGCAGCTCTTGAGGCTGCTCACGTGTGTGTTTCCTTCTCCCTAATGTGGCTGTCGTGTCGCGGGCCCGAGAACCCGTCTTCTCTTCCCGTGTCATCGCAAAGCGCACGATCCTTGTGCTGCAGGAAGCCGAGGGAGATTTCTTGGGGTGTTCGTTCTGGTTTGGGTGTTCAGCCGTGGACCCTTTGGTTCAAACGGACTGTTTGATGAGAGCCCGCTGAACAAGAGAGCCACTCTCCCTGAAGCAGGGGCTGCCCAGAACCCCACCGGCCAGGCCCCCGCCTCTCCCAAGGGTCCCCCAGGCACAGCCGTAGAGCACAGCGTGAGAACTACTGAAAAGCTGCCCCCTGTCTGTTTCCAGAAGACGAAGCCGAGATCCAGAGAGATGGGACTCGCCTGCCCCAGGGGCTGAGCGAGGTCCCCTGCCCCCCGGGGAGGTATGAAACACGGTCCGGGAGAGGGTCTGGGTTCTTCCTGCAACTCTGCGGCTAACTGGCTGGTGGCCTTGGCAAAGCTCACTCCTCCTCTGCACCTCACTCTTCTGTTTGGAAAATGAATAGGGACAGCAAGATGGTCTCCAGTGTCCCTTCCAGGTCTGAAATAGAAGGCGCGTATAGTCCTCGAGGAAATCACATCGTCCAGTGCCGCGGACGTGAAAGGCTCGTCAGGGAAACCTGCACGCCCCTGGACGCCTGCATACCTTGACTCACATCCCCAGTTGCCAGGGCTCTGCCCTTGGGCTTGAAGCTTCCCCGGCAGGGGTCTTGACAGCCCTCCCCTCTCCGAATTGCTGGGTTTGCCCACAGGAGGCTCAGCCCACGGCTTGACCTGGCCGTGAGGGCAGGGACCGCAGTGCCCAGCACGGTGCCTGACTATAACAGGTGCCCGATAGAATCCGTTGAACAAATGAACGGTCGGATTAATGAATTGCTTAATAGTCCGTCGGTACACTGAAGCAGTTCTCTTTTTAGCTTTACTCCATTGTTTGTTTGTTGTAATAGCGTGTGGCTTTTGAAAACCGTTGAGTGACTACTGTGTGCTGGGGCCGTGCTAGTGACTGTATGCAAAGACGAGAGCACCTCTGGCTCGAAGCCCATCTCTCTGCCTTCCCCGTCCCCTGCCTCCTTGATTTTCCCTTTCCCTCCGCTCCTATTCATTATTTCTGTCTGCAGTTATGTTATTATTGGCCTTGGCAAAGAGTTTCAGGGGTGTCGTTTGTCTGAGCAACATTATGCAGAATTAAGTTCCAGGGTAATTTCTGATGCAAATACCTATCCTCCAGGAGAATGTGAATTAAGCCTGCTGGTCTCAGCTCCACAGAGGTGGCTGCATTTGAATCCAAGTCTCCAGCAGACAGGGGAGCTCCAGGGGCATATGGGACCCCCTCGGGCTCCTCCTCAGGAGACCCCAGAAGGGCCTAGGATGTGGCTCCCAGGGCAGGAGGGAGCCTTGAGCAGTCCTCTTGGTTCATCGCCCCCCACCCCGTATCTCATCTGAGCATCCCAGAAACCTGAGGATCTCAGTCCAGACCTCCTCCCTCCCCTCCATAAGCATATTTTTATAACCAACTGGCAGGAATTTTTTCTTCAAGGTAAACTCAATCTTTCTTGCTATGGGCCACTCTCCTTTAGATCCGTGCTTCTCAAACTTCAGCGTGTCTATTGCTTACCCGATCTTCCTAAAAGCAATGGATTCTGGGGCAGGGTCTGTGATTCTGCATTTCTAACCAGTTCCTGGGTGGATGCTGTTCCACAGGGCACAACTCGGAGTAGTGAGGCTTTAGAAGACAGATGGGCAAAAAAAAAAAAAAAAAATACGTAGAGAAGCAAACATATAAACAAAACTAAGTAGCCCTACTTATTTGAGTGAATTTGTATGGTCCCTTCAGCGTCTCTGGCTCTGGGGCGCCTGGGTGGCTCAGTCGGTGAAGCGTCCGACTTCCTCTCAGGTCACGATCTTGCTGTTGGTGAGTTCGAACCCCGCATCGGGCTCTGTGTCGACAGCTCAGAACCTGGAACTGCTTTGGATTCTGTGTCTCCCTCTCTCTCTGCCCCTCTCTTGCTTGTGCTCTGTCTCTCAGAAATGAATAAACTGAAGAAAAAAAAAGCTTAAAAAGTGTTTCTGGCCCTGCTGAAACTACTTTGTCTGCAAATTCCTTAGCCTCTGTGAGTCTTGGCTTCCTCATCAGTGAAACAGTAGAACAGCTCTCTCTGCGGTCGTGGTGAGGGTGACAATCACCGTGCCTGGCACGGAGGGGGGCTCAGCACCTGCCTTGGCTTCCTGCTACAACGGACACCCCTGGAAAGAGGGAGGGGGAGGGCGGCCATGCCACTTCCTGGCGCTATAGGGTAGGGAAGCGATCCGTGCAACTCTGGAGTCGGTTTGTTCTGTGGGACGAGTGTCCTCAAAGGTACATGGTGGTCAAGTGCTGAAAAGGTTACTCAAGCTTCCATGGGGAGGTTGGAGGGTGCCCACAGGGGTGAGCCGATCCCCAGCCCCGTTAAGAGGGGAAAAAAAGACTGTGTACCTCAGGATAGTATTCGGCACTTAATCGGTTTGAAGATGTTGCTGGTGATTAGATAGTACATTCATCTAGAGCTTTTATTCTTTTTCATTTTTTTTTAACGTTTATTTATTTTTGAGACAGAGAGAGACAGAGGATGAACAGGGGAGGGTCAGAGAGAGGGAGACACAGAATCTGAAACAGGCTCCAGGCTCTGAGCCATCAGCCCAGAGCCCGACGCGGGGCTCGAACTCACGGACCGCGAGATCGTGACCTGAGCCGAAGTCGACTGCTTAACCGACCGAGCCACCCAGGCGCCCCTAGAGCTTTTATTCTTTTCGAAGTCTTTTCCCGGTTATTGTCCTTGCTGCCCTTAAAGGTGGGGGCTGCAGGTCTGTGACAAGAGGAGACAAGGAGGGGGCGAGTCTGCTTGGCTGACGATGGGCTGAGGGGGCTCCCCTCCCTCCTCTTCCCAACTACCGCTCTGCTGAGACTCGGGACCCTCGTCAGGGCCCAGCTCGGAGCACAGCCTTTCCACGCTTCCTCTGCCTGGAGGTGAGAGGAGATCCCGAACCCACCCTCCACGTCCACGGAGGTGCCACCCTCCGTGGTTCATGGGCACAGCCAACCGTGTTCCTGCCTGCTGGGTCTCTGGGGTTGGCACCGCAGTATCAGACGGAGTCCTTGTCTTCCCGGGACGCCTTTCTGGTTTTCTCTGTCGTCGCTGCTGCTGAGAGTCCCCTTCCCCCCTCCCTTCTCCCAGCACCGGCTCTTTCCCCAAAGGGGCCCCGCAGGAGCTGCTTTTTCTTCTTCTTCCTCCCTCAGCTGTCAAGGAGAATGGGGATGGGCCGGCCTGGTTCTGGGCCTGCAGGAAGGGCCGCCTGGGTTCCGTCTCAGGGCGCTGCTGGACCCCCTGGGGACCTGGACCACACGGCTTGCTGGCCAGGAGGACACTTGTGCTTGGATCCACCATCCCAGCCACCCAGCCTTCTTTCTCCTGAGCTCCCTGGGGGGCTTTTGTGTGGGAAGGCAGGACACCTGCTGTCTGCGAAGCTGCCCGTAATGGTTTTAATTTGTCGGAGTCTTGATTTCTTTCCTTACGGCCTAAAGAGATGACTCTCCGAAGCTTTGATTTCCTCACTTTTCAAAGGAAATGGTAATGTGAACGTCCCCGGGTCCCGGGGAGCCTTCTGTGTACCCATAACGCTGGGTACACAGGCACACGGTCAATGGTGACAGGAACAAAGTGCTGCCGAAGGCCTGGGGGATTGGGATGCAGATGGGCCCCCAAATGCAAAATACCCCTGGACGTGTGCCTCCTCTTGAAGTTCCTCTAACCGTGAACTCTCCCACTGTCCTCCGCCTCCTCCGGCCTCTTCTCCTCGGCCTCCTTTCTTTCTTGTACATCCTTCCCCACCTGCAGCCCTCGGCCTTCTCCCTGGTCCACATTCGGCGTGACTTCATGCACCCTGTGCCTGCGGCCCCTGGAGAGATGGGGTCCGTCAGAGACTATCCCCAGCGAGCAACCCCCTCACACAGTCATGGAGGCTTAAAGACGGACGATGCATTCATTGTGTCGCAACCCACCTTCCCCCCCTCTGTGCCCGCATCAGCTCTTCTTGGAGCCAAGGCAGGAGGACTTCCCCGAAAGGCCGAGCTGAGTCGATGTGGGTTGTCACCATCACCGTGAGCACCGTTGTCCTGGGGCTCGTAGAGGGTATGACAGACAGACAAGCTGTACCCATGGCCAGGGCACTCCTTGCGTCTGTGGTTGGATTTCACAGGCCCTGGCCTCCCTGGTGTCCACTCTTGCTTCTGTCTCCCACCCCTGGTTATGTGCCTGCCCCTTCCTCAAAACTCTGGCTCCCTTTCGCATTCAAGCACCCTCAGGAAAGGAAACTTGAAGTCGGTACAGCCATTCATACCTGACTGTGACTGCGTTGGCCCCCACCAGTGGTAAGGGGACTTACTTGGGGACTTACTCTCCTTACTTGCTCAGGAAGGAGATGACAGGTCTCAGAGGGGCTCATAATGGGAGCTCTGCAGAGTAGGGCAAGGACCCAGGCTGGGGAGGCTGGGAGGCCAGTGAAATAATGACGGCTCTAGACCTGCAGTGAGAAGGTCAGGTTCTGCTCTGCCAGTGGGGTGAGCAGGCCTAGTTACCACTGGGTCAAACCCAGTGACACGTTGTCATGTGCTCTGGAAGCAAGTCACGGCTGGTACTCATGGAGGACTGTATAAGCACTTTTACTGCACCGCCCCCCGCCCCCCAGCCCCCGGCCATGTGCAGGGCGGGTCAGTATTGGGGGTAGACTCATGACTGAACTCTATGCCAAGGGGTGAGCCACCCGAGCCCAGCACCCCCCCACCCCTGCCCTCCTCCAGCCCACCGTCCAAAGTCAGGCTGAGCTCTGTTTACTTCGCGTCTTTGGCCAGGAGCTGGTGCCCCCGGGGTGGGGATCGATCCTGGGACGTCACCCCCTCTTCTCTACAGCCTTATCCCACTAGGCTGTTGCCTCTGGGCTAAATCTGGGAATGCACATCGACCAGGAGGTGCGGCTATAGAGAACCCGCTGGCGAAAAACTCCCTACGCCAGGGAAAGAGATCGGAGCACATTTTCAGGGCTCAGGATTTCTCCAGGTTCTGCTTTCCAAAAGTAAGCTTGAAATGAGGTGGGCACTAGGGGTCCATTCTCACTGTCTGTAGAGTGGTGGTCGTACCACCACTAACAATCATCATCCGCCTTCACATGGACGGGGCCGTACAACTTTCAGGACTTTGGAACCCACGCCTGATCTCACCACACCCTTGGGAGCCAGGCAGGGCAGGTTTGCAGAGAGGGAAAGGCTTAGAGAGGTGGAGTTCCTGCCCAGACTCACCCAGAAGGAAGAGTGCTTTCCACCTCTTCTTGGAGAGCTCAGAGCTCACGACAGCTCAGGGGTAGAAAGCCAAGCTTTGGCCTTTTCCAGAACATCTATCGGGGCCATTTAGAAGCCTCATCCCCTCAGCATCCTACCACAGGCCCGTTAGCTAGAGGCAATAGGGCTCCAGAACCGCCACTGGGGTCCTGTGTGCCCCGTCACTCTGCCCGGGGTCCACATTGCATGCCCTGCCCGTGACCCCGGTGTCCTTCCGCACGCTGACCTGACCAGAAAAGGTGAGGAAAGGGGGTGAGGGGAAGGTGGGTTGATAAGAATAGCACCTTCCTGGAAACCAGGAGGCCTGGACTCTGGCCCTGGCCATTAATTTTCTGTGTGCCTTTGGAGAAGTCACACACCCTCTCTGAGCTTCACTTTCCTCATCTGTAAAAGAAGGGGCCTTAGGTGACCTCTAAGATTCCTTGCAGCTCTGAAATCCTACCCCTACGAGTCCCCCCACAATTACATTGCCCACTATAGGATCCAATGCCAACGTATGTTGGAAGACCAGGAGGAAGCCACCTGGAGGTCTCGAGATACCTCCCTTTTGATGGGGGACCTCCTCTTTGCCAAGCTTTCCTGTGACAGGCCCCGCTGCGTGGCCCCGAACTCCCCTGGGGCCCACCTTGGCTTTCTCATCAGGGAACTTTGCAGGCCTTCTCCCCTGCATTGCAATAAGCAAGCAAATTCAACCCCACCTTTGGCTAAAGATCTGACAGCTGGCAGGCCCCAGCCATATAGGGAGAAAGGGGTTAGACCCTGCTCAACACCTACTTTTCCATTCTCAAGCACACACACAAATACCCTTCGGTTTTATATTACTGACTAAAAGTGTTTCACGTTCAGCGATACGTCGTCCTAAAGCACACAGGCACATCTCATCCACACAGAAAGACTAGCACAAAGACAGAGCGGGCCCCCTCCTTCCAAACCTGCTCTTGTCTTTTTTAAAGGAAACCCCATCCCCCCCTCCCACTCTGTTCCTCCTTACCTCCGAGTCTCTGTATATAAATTAGTTAAATGATTTTGATATGCTATAGCATCTTCACCCCACACACCCTCTTTCTCTTTTTTTGGTTAATGAAATGTGTGAACAGTTTGTTCCCGGCTAAAAACAAGCACTGATGGGTTTCCTACCTTTCTGTGTGGGAGGGAGAGGTAGGTTCTGAAAGATGCACTGACTGGTGGTGGGGAGGCCGCTGTTAGGAGGTGAGGCGGGGAGGAAGACGGAGGGTGGAAAGATCAGTACAAAACTTCATGTGTGATCTGTTCCTCTTTCATTCTCCCTGTGTGCCAACCCTACCGTGGTCTGTTTGATCGATGTATGGGCACAGGGACCCAGGGAGGCCCCGCCCCTTTCGGAAGTGAATCAGCACATCCACAGGTTAGGAAAAACGGATTGATGCTGGGGATGGCCTGAACAGGAGGGAAAATCCTCCTAAGGGTTCATTCCTTGGCATCCATTCCCAGGGAGGGAAGGCAAGGTGTGGAGAGGCAAATGACTACTGCCTGCTGTGGGTGCCATCAGCACATAGAAATCTGTGTGCGTTTGTGTCCGTCTTTCCCTGTCCTTCCTTAAATCCAGTATCGGGACTTTGATGGGGGTAATGGCCAGGAGACAGCCAGCTGTGAGATAAAAGAATAGTCCCAGGATACAGACGGTACCCTATTTCTCCCATTTTATATGCGGGCACACGGAGATTTTGAGACGTCGAGTAACCTACCCAGAGTCACGCACCTGGGAAGTGGTGGGTCCAGGATATGAACGCAGGCAGTATGGTTCTGGAATCTACATGCCTAACCCTTGCGCTATACGGGAAGGGGCCTGGAGGCAGAGGAGAATAACTAGGGGAGAATGAATGAACGGATCAGTGAGTGGACCACCCAGGAAAGGAGCATACCTTTCCCAGAGGAGCTGAGGGATATTGTGGCCTGGCGGAAAGGGCAGATCTGGGTCTGGTTCCTGTTTCAGCCAGCTAATAACAAAGGGATCCTGGACAAGTCACATATTCTCTTTGATCTCCAGTTTCCTCATCTGTAGAATGGGGGGAAGACAGTCAATGGAAGGGCCGAGAAGCCGGCTCAGGGCAGTTCTCTCCCCTCCCACATCTCTCCATGGCCTCTCCAGCCAGCCTCTGGCCTTCATACTCTTCCCCAGGAGGGTCACATACTTGTCACATACCTGTCTCTGTCACCCTCAGTCTCAGGGACACGGGTCAAGTTGCCTCCAGAACTCTTCAGCGCGCGGTGGCTTTAGGTCCCAAGAGCTACAGGGTTGGCTGTGGGTGAGGGTTTGCGGGGTGGAGGGGTGCATTTTGCTTATTGCCCCACTGGGGAAGGAAGACACAAAAGTACTCTCTACCAGCCACCACACTCTCATGAGACTCTGGGAGTTTTGTCATGGGTCCTGCTCAGAGTTGGGCTTGAGATGACATTCGGAGACAGACCAGAAGGTCCCATTTAACCCCCTTCACGGTTGGGGCGTGAGAGGGGCAGCATTGGTGTTGAATCGACAACATGAGCAGGAGCTCCTCGAGATGAGGGGGGAGGGAGCCTGGAGGGACTCTCAGGCAGCAGAGAGTGGTTCATGTGAGCACATGTTCCGTTCAAGTTCACGGCTGGAGCTGGAACAGGTAGAAAGGGGGATGGCCGCTGTAGTGGTGGAGGGCATACCAAGGTCACGGGAAGACACGACCAGGAGGGTAGAGAAGGGCACCCTGAGGCCGCGACCTTGCCCTCGCGCCTTTCACGATCAGCCGCTGCCAGCATTCGAGGGGGACAATTCTCTGGTACCCAGGCACCTCACCTCGGTGACACCCCCCAATTCCCAAACACCACCCAGGAGGGGAGGGTCGTCGCCTTACTGGGAACCTCACTGCAGGTGGTAGGAGGCCCCTGAAGGGTGAAGCGGGAGTGACGCGACGGAGCCAGCGCTCGAGAAAGCTCTGTGTGCTTCTGAGTGGGGCTGGTGGAGAGACTGGAGGCGGGGCGGCCAGTTAGGAGTTTAAATAATCATATTAATTTGCGGTGATATTAATAGAAGAGGCTCCTGCGAGCTGGAAGATTTTATGTGGGTGTTTGCGATTCTTCCCAGTGCCTTAGGAGGGTGCAGTGAAGAAAAAAGTCCGAGGATTAATTTATTAAATTAATTAAAGAAGCTGTATCCACTAACGATGACCTCACGTGGGTTTTGTGTTTCCTTTTTAAGTGGAGAAAGGGGCGGGTGCTGGTGGTGGGCAAGGTGGGCAAGACGGGGGTCGGGTGGCAGTGGAGGAGAAATCAGTTTCCTGCTAATTAAATGTGGAAATTCCATAAAGGCCTGGCACGTCGAGGGACTTTTAGTTTTCCAACTTGACATCCTGCCTGACTTGGAATAGCCTAAAAAAATAAAGGGGGGAGGATTCCTTTTGCTTTCCTGGGATCAGTGGGACTCTGATGCCCTGTGATCCAGCCAGGGGGCCATGCAAATTTGGGCGGGTCCCTGTCTCCAAAGTGGTTTTTCCCAGACCTGAGTGCACATGGGACTCACTGCGGGCACTTGCTAAAAATGCAGATTCTGGTTCCTTGGGCCCAGCTGGGGTCCAAGATTCTGCATTTCTAAGGAGCCTCCACGTGGTATTCATGCTGCCGGTCCAGGGTCCACAGTTCACGAGGGGCAAGACCTCAAAGCCTTGTTGATCCCAGGGCCATCCCTTTGCGGAGGGGTTTGCTGGGTGCTGGCCAAGTCTGGAGGGCGTGGGACAGAGAGAGAAGGGTGAGTCTGAATCTGTATGGGTTTTGGTCACTGGTCTGAAACATGCAAGGCGGGAATCTGGGCTCAGAGGGGGACGTGGGGAGCAGAGTCCCCTTCCCATGCAGACATACACACACTTCGAATAACTTGCCACACCGGGGGCTTCATCCTCCTCACCTCTGTGCTCCCAGAGCTGGCCAGTCCCTGAGGAGGCATAAAATCCCGTGGCCAGATCGTCCCGTGTCTGTGTTCACTAAGGCCGTGAACACATGCAGGCCACCAACCCCCGTGCTTCTTTGGCGGGGAGGGGCCCCAGAGGACTTGCCGGTGGGGACGGGACCGCCTGAGCTGTCAGACCCTGCCCCCCC
>NW_024412402.1:9818056-9920649 GCF_014898765.1 Herpailurus yagouaroundi | reverse complement strand
AGCCCCAGACCTCTGTTCCTGTGCTTTCTAGATCTGTGGGAAGGCCCTTACAGCTCTGCAAGCCCCTTCCTGCCCTTTCTGCTTACTGGCCTGGTAGGATATGAGGGGCCCCAGTGCAGACAGGTGGGATTCCCTGCACGGGATCATTCAGGGCTGGGGGAACTCTGGGCCCACCAGGCGTGGGAATTGGAAGACCCGGTTCTTGCCATGTGGTTGGGAACAAGTCACTTGGGTTTGCTTGGCCTTGGGATTCCATTTGCATAATAGACAAAACAATCCTTGCCCCATTTTAGTTCAAGAAGATGGAGAAAGAAAGCTGGATGGTAGAGCCCCAGAGATCATGGGTCAGGTTCCTGCCTTCGGCTTTAAGAGGGCATCACCTTCACCTGCCAGCTGAGCAACTGAGGGAGGCACAGACGGGTCACGCAAGGTGCCGGGAATCCAAACACCCAGAGCTCTGGCAGACGAGGACCTGTTCACGTCCAGGGAATTATGAGACTGAACTTGTGAGCCTAACTCCTCCCCGCCCGTCCACCTCACGGAGAGGAGGGCCTTGTATCCAACTTCAGAATTCTGTAGAACCTTTGCAGAGGGGCTGGTCTTCGTGGTGGGCACGTGCTATCCATTCTTAGAGGAAAAGGCTGCTAAGCTTAGTTTCCCCCTTTGAATAAGGAGCCGAACCAAATCCGCCTGGCGAGTTCGTAGGCCTCCCGCTGCTGTTCTGGAATCCAGGGGGACTTTGGCAGGCTTTTGGTGGATTACATTAGAACAGGCCTTGGCTCAGACAGCAAGAAAGGTGAAGGTGCCAGGCACGGAGGCCCCCAGCTCCCCCCCGCCTCACCTCTGCCCAGAGAGCCAGAAACTGTCCTAGAAAGGGAGGAGAGGCTGGGGGCGGACAGGCATCTGGGCGGGTCACGCTGGGGCGAGTGGCACAAAGAAAGTCAGGGGGACGTGGCCGCTCACCAAGGACCGCAGAAAGCACCCATCGCCTACCCATCTCAGCCAGAGTTCAGAATAGCAGTTATCTTTGATCTCCAGGCCTTCTCAAGCGGCCTCCCTCCCGTTGGTTCTCCCTGATCCTCACCAGGAGGGGGAGGGTGACTGCCCCCTTCTTCCTGGCCCTGCTGATGCTGCTTTTCTGCAGCTCTGACCCCCGGCACCTTGCTCTCTGGTGAGTCCAGGATCTGGTTCACGAATCCTGTTGTCGGTTAGGGCCCTGCCGACTGCCAGACTTGGGGGTTTGGCCCCAAGGCCAAGAGCGTTAGCGCTGCCCGTTGCTCTGCCTGTGCTCCTGCCTTAGCGATGATCGCCAAATGGTAGCCAGGCCCGCAGGCCGCCTCTGAGGTGACAGAGAGGAGGGGGCGGACCAGAGGAGGCCGCCCCCCTCTTCCAGCAGCAGGCCACGCGGCCACTGAGCCTGGGGACCCCTCCCGCTGTGTGCCCTCCTAGCTTAGCTTCCGCTGCAGAAAACCTCGGCTTGAATCCCTCCTCGTCCCCCAGGCTCACTCTGCTCATCCATAAAATGGGGGAAGCGTCCCCACCCCCACCTCATAGGGTTGCGGGGATTAAGCGAGACAATAAGTTTAAATACTTAATACAGCACTTGGTATGATGAAGTGCTCAGTGAGGATTTGCTAAAAAGCCTTCTCAGAAATGCATAAATCAGCGTTGATGTCTCTACTTTATTGGATAGGCTGGGCTCCTAGAGTATACTCGGGGAATAGCTGGATTATTCCTCTCCCTCTGCCCTTCCAACGTGCTCTGTTTTCCTTCTCGGCTCCTGCCTGAAATCTGAGGCCATCCTATGGCATTTCCGCTCTCTGACTTGCTAGTGTTAAAGACTCTCTTTACTCTCCCACCTAGAACCTTCTGATGGCTTTCCTGTTGCTCAGAGTCAAAGCCAAAGTTCTTGCCCACGGGACCGTGGCTCCTGCTATCTCTCAGACCTCATTCGTCTCCTACCATGCCCCCCGACCCCTGCCCCAGGCACAGTGGCCTCTTGTCTGCCTCAGGCATGCCTCTTGTGCTGGCTTTCTGCTTGCCCTTCCCTTCCTGGAATGCTCTTGCACCCCATACCCACCGGGGCTAACCCCCACCCCCCTGCCATCAGGACCATCTATCTGAGATACCAGGAATTGCTAGCAATACCTTCCATGACCCCTATATAAAATAGCATCCTCTCCCGTGCACACTCGCCTTGCTGAGCACTTATCCTTGCCATAGTCGTCAACACCACGTGGCATACAAAATATTTACTTGTTCGTCACTATTTGCGCTCTGTCCCCTGGATTGTAAGCCCCAGGAGGACAGAGACTGTCCATGTTCTTTTTTTGCTGCATCCCCGGGGCCTAAAACAGGTCCTGTGCTTCGCGGATGCTCCGTAAACGTTCGCTCATGACTCTCCATCAAAGCCTCGGTCTCTCTCTCCTCTGTCAAGGCATCTCCTCACCTCCTTGCCCAGGCGTGGGCCTCACCAGTACAGGGCAACCTGCAAGGACTATGGAGGGGTGACTTATGTTTGCACGCTCCTGGCCTCACCGATGGGGGGTGAGAGGGAAAGGGCTGGAAGGTCGTTGACTCTGCTGCTGCCGCTGTAGCTCGCTCTTGACGGGCAGCCGCCCCCTCCCTCATGGATGGTTTGGTGAGGTCTTTGGAAGCGGCTCTTTGGCACCATTCACACCGCACCGTTTCCCGACGCAGGCGGTGACCTTTTTGCTTGATGTCTCCTGAGCCCCCATTAGCACCTGTTCTAGAATACAGCACACGGCCTCATTCTTTGGCCTCGGAGGGCAGTCCTTGGGAGCGGTTTCCTTCAAGGCAGCTCTACAGAGGGGAGGTACAGCGTGGTGGGTGGGAGCAGGGCTCTGGAGCAAGGCTGCTTGGGTTCTTATTCCAGCTCTGAGCTCTGCAGCTCTGTGACCTCGGGCACGTCCCTTCACCTCTCTGAGCCTCATTTACCTTCTCCATAAAATGGGGTTAATGATAGCATTTGGGGGCACCTGGGTGGCTCAGTTGGTGAAGCGTCCGACTTTGCCTCAGGTCATGATCTTGAGGTCCGTGAGTTCAAGCCCCACGTCGGGCTCTGTGCTGACAGCTCAGAGCCTGGAGCCCGCTTCGGATGCTGTGTCTCCCTCTCTCTCGGCTCCTCCCCTGCTCGCCCTCTGTCTCTCTCTCAAAAATAATAAACATTAACAAAAATAATAATAATAGTATTTTGTTGGTGGGGTGTTGAAACAAGATGACGTGTGGAAGGTCCTTAAAAAGGAGCCTGGCCCATAGGAAGTGCTCGGTAGAAGCTAGCCGTGGTGAAGGGTACTGCCCTCAGTGAAGGGTACTGCCACCCTCTGCCCCCCCAGGCTGGGTTCATTACCAGCCCCTGACTACAGCCCCGGAACCCATGACTCGCTCTCCCGAGGGCTTCCTGGAACCTTCTCAAGTTGCTGGGGCTTCACCCAGCCCTTCCCTTGGACAATGGTGGGACACGTGCTTCAGACACTGCAGGGAACCCACGGAGCGCCCACTCTCTTGAGAGAGACCCTCACACTATTGTCTCTTCAATCTCTGCTGGAGCTGGTGGTGGGCTCAGGGCTAGAGGCCAGCGCACCTCACCCCTTAACCAGCCCCTTAAGGAAAGTCTGGTGACTCTCACCCTTTGGGCGCCACCAGAAATACCGAGACCATGGGAGAACACCTTGTTTTATACCCCGTCATAATAGATTTAGGGTGTTGGAGCAAGAAGATGATTAATAATGATCTCCTGGTTCAAACCTTCACGTAGATGTGAAGAAACCAAGACGCGGAAAGATGAAATGATTGACGTAAAAGTCTCCCGCTCGTCGGGGGCGTCCCCATCGGTGCTTTGCAGCCTGCTTCTCGGGGAGAGAGGTGCAGTCCTCGCCCTGGGCATGGCCCCCCTTTACTCAGCTGAGTCTCCGGGGCCTGCCCACGCTCCCTGGGGAACGCACGCCTAGCGGAGGACTTAGTGGAGGCTGGACAGCCCTCACGGCCTGCCCTCGGGCCCGTATCCCAGTGACGGTGGCCCTGGGCCCGCTGGAGGCCTGTGGCTCTGGGGGCTGCTCCATGGGACCTGGCCCGGTGAGGTGAGGCCCCGGCCCGTGCTGCTTGCTGGAGAAGGCGTCCCCTCGTCAGCCACCGGTCCTTCCAGACAGCCCCGGGCCCTCCCAGCCCGCCTGCGATGGAGGCTGATTGGGTGGAGGAAGCAGAGGGGAGGGTCCGGTCTCAGAACGCGCCATGTGGGGAAGGGGGTCATAGGCTGTGACGGGCAGGTCTTCACCCTTCAGCCCGTTCTCGTGATGGGGGGCCATGGGACTGGAAGGAGAGACCCAGGCGTCCCCACTTTTCCAGAGGGGCTTGCATCCAAAATGCAGCCTTAGGATGTTGACAGAAGGGTTTCCCTGTGACCCTAGTCCCGGCTCTTTCCTGGCTCCTTTTGGAAAGTGGAGACTTCTAGAACTTGTCAGAAGCGTGTCCACTGTCTTTTGTTCGCAGGATGGTTGGCTCCTTTCCTGCTTGTGACTTAGGAAAACTATACCGTCCAAGGTGTTGCCTTCCCCTTCCTTCCTCCCTTATGATTGCTTTTTTTTTTTTTTTTTTTTTTGGTAATCGAAACTGGTAATGATTTTTTTTTCTGCCAACTTGTGATATTATTGCCAGTCCTTTAATTGTCTCTCTGCTCTATTTTATCGTTTCCATCGTGATGAACTTTTTTATGAGGGAGTCTGGTGGGTTTGGAACCTGTTAGCAGACTCACGGCTTGCAGGCCGTGTTTCCTCTTCTGCTTCCTGGTCTCTACCTCATGCTCCCAGCCCTCCGCTCAGAGTCCCCGGAGCGGGCCTCCCTCAGTGTGGGGACAGTATCACAGTCAGAAGAGTGGACTGTTGGGGCGCCTGGCCTCTTCGGGGGAGTGAGGGAGACTGACACCTGGCAAAGCAGCCTCGCAGCCGGCCTGTCCTGATGGCAGCCCTGTCGTGGGCAGCTTTCTTCCCACAAGTCCAGCCATAGTGGGACCCAGGTCCAGATCAAAAGAAGGCCCCGGCCCGCCTGGCCGAGGCGGGGAGGTTTCATGATGGTCGGAGCCATGGTGTTCTGCGTGCGTGGAGAGCAGCACGTACGGAGATAGACCGTCTGTCCACGTGTGTTAGTATTAAAGTCACTCGGTGCTGTTCTGAGTCCTTTACGTACGGCAGCTTAAAAAAAATTTTTTTTTGTTGTTTTTGAGAGACAGAGTACGAGCAGGGGAGGGGCGGAGAGAGAGAATCGCAAGCAGGCTCCGAGCAGTCAGTGCACAGAGCCCGACGCAGGGCTCAGACTCACGCAACAGGTCATGACCCGAGCTGAAGTCGGGTGCCTGACCGACTGAGGCACCCGGGCGCCCCGCGTATAGCGACTTCTCACATCTGCGTGACCACTTTGTGCGGGAGTCTCTGCTGTCGTTCTCATTTGATAAACGGGAACCCGAGGCACGGCACGAGCACTCCCTTACCCGAGGTCTGTTCGCTTAACTGCTCCACTCACTACCTGAGGAGATACTTGTACGTCTCACAAATCTGTGCACGCGCCATCTCCCGTGGTCCTGAGTATCCCTAAAGGGCGAGTAGAGACCGCAGATTTACCCCTTTCTACATGTGCAGAAATACAGGCCCAGAGAGGTCATGTGACTTGCCCAAAGTCACACAGGGGGTAGCAGCAGGGACTTGGAACACACAGGCAGGGGAGATGTGAAACACCATTTCTTTGAGGGCTTTCTGAGGCTGTTCGTTCTCTCGGACCACTCATTCAGCCCCTCACTCAGCGTGACGGTCTGTCTTCAGTCCATACGGAAGAAACGGGGGGGGGCTGGGTACCGTGTGGAGGAATGGGGATCTGGCTGGGTACCGTGTGGAGGAATGGGGAGATCTTGAATCTGAAGTAGGATATCAAGGGTGAGATAACACGCAGGGCCGCTACCTTCGTGAACGTTCCGTTAATATGCAAGAGAGGGCTTCCCACGGGGAGTGCGTGGTACCAAGCACCGTATCGGAACAGGGTGCGTGAGTCATTTGAGAGGCCCTGTCCCCTGGGTCCGCTGGGAGGAACGTGACAGATTCACCTGGTCTGTCAGAAATGCCTCTACCCGGAAGCCCCTTACCTTGTCATAGAATGGGCCACCGCTCAGCTCCCCCTTCCCCTAGAACCCCCTAGAACCCCCTAGAGCCCCAAAGGTCCAGGCGTGCCTGCCCCCCGGCGGGCGGGGGGGGGCGCCCCCCGGCGCCCCCCCCCCCCCCCCCCCCAGGAGCCACCAGTCCCTGGAGACAGGCCTGTAGGAAGCCTCAGAAGGACCACTGGCTCTGTGCCCGGACCACGCCTAGCACATGTCAGGCACACATGGGCGTGAGGCAGGGGAGGATGGAACGTCCGCACGAAAATATGTTCAGGTACACAGAAGACCTAGACAAGTATTGACAAAGTAAATTGCTCTGGATGCCTTGCTGTCGCTCTCACTTTTCCTGTGGGGACCCTTCTATTCAGGGCTTGGAAGGTGCGGGGTAGGGGAGGGGGATGTGGGGCATCCCACCCCATGGGTGAGGCCGAATGAAAGGTGGGACTCCGAGGGAAGAGAGTGGAGTGGATGCTTCTAATTGAATCCGTTTCCTGGCACCGTCTCTCCAGTCCAGAGTCACCTGCACGTGTGCACGGAAATAAGGAGATAAATAAATGGAAACGCCGAGTTCCAGGGCAGCCTAAAAGGTTGGGGAATGAATCGATGTTCTCCCCAGGCAGCTGTCCGGAATGAAGTGTAATAGTTAATAAAGGCTGATTGTGCACACACAGCTGGGGCCAGCAAACAGAGCAAGCCGAGGCCCGGGAGGCTCATCCTTTTCCCGAACCGCCCCCTCCCCCTCCCCAGTGGTGATCACCGGCTGATTAAATCAGACTTCTCGGCCGCGGATCCAATTAGGGGGGTGCGGGAGGCTTGGACATTACCAATGACTGCACAGAGCATGTCAAGTAATCCTTAATCTCTCTGATTTGCTTCTCTGGGCACGGGGTGCAGGGTGGGAGTGGAGGGGGGCGGTGAGAACAGGGGACGGATTCCAGAGGAAGGTAGAGCATCCGACCATGAGTGCTCGGGGTAAGCCCCGGTGGGAAGCGCTGTCTCAGGCATTACGGGAAGAAAGGGAGAGGAGAGGAGGCAGGATCCCCACCCTTGGGGAGCTGACCGGGCTACTGGTTATAGTCCATACTCAGGAAGGTGCTTAACGTAAACAGAGGCACCAGCACAGATCTTAGAAAACCAGAGGATAATTCAGAAATCATTGATATTTGGCTTTGGAATGTATTGATTTTCATCCCAGAAGATTTACCTACCTAATTCCGCTTGGCTTAAGCAAGTAATAAAAATGGGTTTGCCTTTCTTGATCGCATTTAGACTGGCAGCAAGGGGCAAGGGGGTTCCCGAATCCTGTGGGCTAGCTGGAGGAAGGTACTTGGGATTTATAGCTCATCTACACAGAGCCTTAAAAATGGGTGGTGAAGCTACCCCAGGGGTTGGACGGACACAGCAGAGCACAAGTGGTCTAGAGAGACTAGCCTCGGGCGGGTGGTCAGGGGTGGCTTCCCGGAGAAGTTTCCACCTAACCTGGGGGACAAGTATGATAACTTACAGCCCGCCCCCGTGTCCCCCTGCCCTTTCCAGCTCCTACCTCCACACAGAGGAAAACCCAAACAGCGTGTGTCTCCTTATCTGGCCTAAAAGGCTACCCGTTCGGCACAGATGATTGCCCTTGGTTGTCACAGCACACCTCCGTTCAAAACACACGTCAGGCCTATAGTGATGCTCGATTTGAGGGCTACAGGAGAAGCATCGGACAGAAAACCCTGGATGGTAAAGCCGCGGAGTCTCTAAGAAACAGACGCCTGGACAGGTGCATTGTCCGCTCTGTGCACTGTCCGCTCATGGGACAGGTCTCTGTGCACTGTCCGCTCATGGGATCACTGGGATGCCCTTGGGCTTGTTCCAGAGTTTCTGCTCCTGCTTCTCCAGGGGCTATTGGACGCGCCCGTGTTCCCGTTGGATTTCCTGAGTGAGGCAAATCCTCATCCTTAGAGCACCCTTCCTTCTGACTTTGCCATCGATGTGGAAGGAGAGGCCATTGATGTAGAAGGCATCTCCAGGAATCTCTGTGTTAATGGACGGGCCATGTGCTTGGGGTGAGGAGGAAATAGCCCCTGGGGAACCTAGTGGGTGCCCCTAAGGGAAAAGCGGCTGGCAAAGCATCAGTGACCCCAAATTGTACACCGGGGACTGCCTGCCCTTTCTTTTCAAGGGCACTGGGCCGGGAGGCAAGAGGCCCGGGTGGAATCCTTGCTTTGACCCTGAAACCCACTGATTTCCTTGGGTAAGTCCCTCAACCTCCGGGAGCCCCGGCTTCCCCCTCGCCAAAATGAGAAACAAGGGCACTAAATTGGAGGACCCTCAAAGTTTCTTTTGACTCTGAAGCTCTGTGATGCTGTGAGATGAAGCGCCTCTCTCCCTCCCTCTCCCCCCTCCTCCTCTCTCCCCCTCCCCCACTCTGATTCTAATACTGTGGCCACAAGGGTTCTATTTTTATTTCCTTTCATGTTCCAGGATCTGAGCGTTGCTTTTGACTGACTGTAGGTGTAATAGAATTTGTACTTTCCCCCAAATTTAATTACTAGCAGTAAATGATCAATCAATCCATTGATTAACCACTTATTGATTCCCCCGACATGGCTCTGAGACAGTTAGGCTGCGTTTGGAACACAATCCTTTGGTAATTGGCTTACCCTGCTGGGCCACAGCCTCTGTTAAAAGGCATTTGGGTCTTGGTAAATGACGTTTTATCTGAGTATTTATTTCTCAGATCCCGGGACTGCTGTTGGGAGACATTTTGTGTGCACTGGGTTTAGCAGGTAAGCCCTGAGATGTAAATACAGACTCTGCGTGGCCCCCTGACATCCAGTGTGAGAGTTGCAGCCCTTTAACTGAGGGCCCCAGGATAAGTTATTAACTGAGGGTCCCAGGATGAGTCATTTTACATTGGTGCGGCTCTGATAGCTTCCCTACGAAAGGAGGGCCTAGGGCTCCAGGATCTCTCAGGCAAACTCCTTAACTCTGATTCTAACTCTCTGTCTCACAAACAGCCTAGCTTAAAGAGATGGGAGATTTGCATATCAAACACTGCTACAGGCACAGGTTGCCCAGGCTTCGTCCCTCTCTGGGGAAGATGTGGACTGGGTTGGTGCTTTGAAGTCTAGCATCGAGTGCCTTCCTTATGCCAGATACCGGCCTCACGGTTTCCAAATGTGCACCACTTTCAAGGTGCAGCCAGCTCTCAGTTATCCACGTGGATGTGAGCACGGAAAAAGGAAATCTGGTCCCCCTTCCTCTGCCACCCAGGCCCTCTGGGATCCTTCCCTTCTGTCCAGTTACTGCGTGCCCAGGAATGCAAATTCCTTTCACTGTCAACAACGGCCACGCCACAACTAGGGGGTGGGCCCAAACCCTTAAGGGATTCTAAAGTCAAGAAGAGAGGAGCTTTGCAGTATCTGTTGGTTTGCAAGATTAGGGCAAAAAAGTAAGCAGAATACACTGGAAATAGGAACAGAATGGCCCCCAGGCACAGAGGGGTATGAAGCTTGGTCTTGTCCTGGGCAGTAGGCACATGCCCCGAGGAGTAGTCATCTCTTCTCGCTGGACAGTCACAGTGGCCTCTGCCTCCTCGGTGGACCCCCCCCCCCCCTCCGGTCCCCTCCACGCTGCAGCCGGAACCTCCTGGTGCATTAGAGTCTGAGTCTGCGACTCCCATTTCCAAACCTTTGTGCAAAGGGTCTCCAGGCTCCGGAATCGAGTCCAGACTCTCTGCCGTGACACACGGAGCCCGTCCTGCTCCGGCCAAACTTGTCACGTGACTCCTACCCACCTACCTTTCTGCTGTGCACTTAGTAGGTAATCAGTATTTACTGGCGTGAATGCATCGATGAACGAAGGGTCTGGCCTCCAGCAGTAAAAAGAGGCCGAGGCACACAGAGCGTACTGGAAATTATGGGGATGAAAAGCCTCAGAACTGCTGTCTTAACTTTTTCCCCATCCTTCCCGAAAGGCAGACAGACAGAGGTCCCTGAAGACCTCGGGGCCAGAAAGGCTTCCTCCTTTCAAGAGAGTGTAGCATTCTAGGCTCGGCTGGGCCATCAGCTGGAACTTCAAGTTCCGCTGTTAACTCCAGATGCCGCACAGGGGTCCTGAAGACCCGTTGGTCTGGCCCTTGAGACACTGAGCCCGTTCATGCCACAGTCCCCATTGCAATCTCCATGTCTCGGGCAAACCAGGATCTTTCGCGGCCACCTCCACCCCCGGGGCCCTCGCATGTGCTGTTCTGCCTGGAAAAGCCCTTCCCACACACACTGCGCATTTGACTCCTCCTCCTCCTTCTGGTCCCAGTGTAAACGCGCTGTTTCCCAACCCGTCCAAAGTAGCCCTTGTCCATTGCTGCCCATCTCGCTCCCTTCCTGGTTTCTCTGCCCTAAAGCTTTACTGTTTTTTCCTGATGCCTCGGACGAGGCTACAAGCCACCTTAGCTCAGCGTGTCTGTCTGTCTGTCTGTCCGTCCATCTGTCTTGGGCGCTGGTATTTTCCCCCACCTAAAACCGTGCTTGGCATTAAGAGTGTGCTTTAAATAGCTGCTGAATGAACGAGCCAACATAGAACGGCTTGGACGGGGAGAAGCCACGTCAGCCCAGGCCTCTTCCTCTCCCTTCCACTCACTCAGCTCAGGCAGATGGGGACCTTCCAGGTCTCTCGGGGCGGCCTGCCACAGCCGGCCGTGTGAGGCAGAGCTTTCTCGGAGCAGGCCCGAGGGCCTGGCCCCGGCCATCTGCCCACCCTGGTGCCCGCCCAGGCCAGTGCTGCCAGGCCCATTGAAGCTGCCTTGCAGCGGAGGGTTGCCTTTGAGGCCTGCGCTTCCCAGCAGGGACCCCTTTGGCTTTCTTCTTTCACGGGGATTTTTTGCCGCCGGATTGACTATAATTGTCGGATTTGCATTTGGTACACCTGTAGCAAGAGGCCCCGGGGGCACCCAAGCCTGTGGAAATCAATAGGAATAAACAAACAAATATATTCATAGGAGGGGGACGTGGAGAAGGAGGGGAGGCCAGAAGGGAAGGGAGAAAACAAATCAAAGTGCCAGGCTTACCCGTCTGCAGCCGAGGCCCCTTCCGCCTCCCCCTCCGCCGCCCCCACCAGACCGACGCCAAGCTGTGTGCCAAAGTCCCCGCCTCCTATCACCACAGTGAAACAGAAACTGTAATTTCAGGGCTAGCCTGAATGGGCTCATTTCTTCTTATTAACTCCAGCACCGGGGTTTTAGGCAAGTTGGCTATTGCTCGAGCCACACTCCTCTCCTCTGCACTCCCCACGCTTTGAAGCCCCAGGAACAGCCTGGGCGGCAGGAGCGGCTGGTGTGGGTAGACGTGCGGCTGGTGAGGTAGAAGTGGCTAGACGGGGACCTGTGGTCGTCACACGGAAGCCGGGGCCAGAGCGGTGCCGAGAGGGTCAGGGAGGGCAAGCGCTCTGTCTGCTCTGTTCAGGGACCGGCTCAGGTGTCTTCCTGGGTGCACCTGCTGGGGTCTCACGATCAGAAGGGGACCTGGCCGACCTCCTGGGTCCCACAGGGTTCTAGCATCGTGAGGCAGAAAACAACCAACACATCGTGCTCTACGGTTTAAAGGGAACCCTCACATATCTGTGTGTAAGTCATTTCCAGCTGGGAGCTTGTGCCACACTTCCTGAGGCATCCAGCTGCTGGGAGCGAGGTGGGCGGTGGGGGACGGGATGAACCGGTCCCATGCGATCTGTAGACCTCCAGCCTCCCTGCAGAGAGGTGTGAAGCATGAAATCACTACCGAGGGCAGATATCACGTGGCCTTCGCTAACCTCTCCGCGTCTCAGTTTCCTTATCTGGATCGTGAGCTCCCATGAGGACAGCAATCTTATTCGTCGCTCTATTCCTTCGGCCATATGTGGCACGTAGTGGGCATTTTAAAATGTTTTCACAGGAACGCATAAATAAGAAATGAAAGGACGGACAGAGGGATAATAATATCGACCTCCTAGGGTTGTTGTAGGAATAACTGGGACGTATATAAAACGCTTAGCACGTAATGCATGCTGATGCTGTTCCGTTGTTACTCTCAGAGTGGCTAACTTACTTGTTCCAACGTCAGACGCCACACGAGTGGCGGTCACTAGGTCTCCTATCCCTTCTTCTCTGGTGGAGGAATTACTAAAACAAACACAACTTTAATATGTTTAGATACAAGGTCGCCCCTGGGCAGGAGGGAGCGTTGGGAAACAAATCGGTGGGAAGCAGCATCTCCTCCTGCAAACGAGAGGGACAATAGCAAAGGCAGAAAAGGGGGCCAAGTCTGGGGGTCCTAGGTCCCTGGGCAATCACAGCAGGTGTTGGTAGACGTGACTCGCACCGTGCCGAGCAGACCTGCAGCCGGGAAGGGCCGTGGTAGCTGCTGCCTCAGCTAAAGCAAAGCCAGGATGAATGGGTCTGTGGGCTTATTCTTTCAAAGAGAGCCGGAGGCCTTCGAGAACGTCAGGTCTCCCTTACTGCACTATGTATTCTCATTAGCATGTACACCAGGCCATTGGGAGACAGTTCTGCAAAACCTGTGAATACTCATAATGCTTGCCGGCTGAAAATGGACTGAGCTACCTTGATGGAATATCCATTAAGAGCTAGGCATTGTGCTAGGTTGGTTTTTATAATTGAGATGAAATTCGCTTCAAGCGCTGGGCACTTGTCTTACGTGACCTTGAGGCTCCGAACCAGCAACGCCAGCCGGGTACATATTGGCATCCCTATTTCTGCAGAAAGGGAAGAGGTGCCTCAGGTTATATGACTGTGCTCTAGGTTGCCCAGCAGACAGGTGTCATAAGGGACATTGGAACAGATTTCTCTGCATCCAAAGCCCATGCCCTCTCTAGCGCACCACAATTTATATCTTACTCATTTATGTAAACTGGAATAAATTAAACGATCTGCGCACCAAGGCTGTCACCAGCCGGTGCTTCCTTGAGTGTCACTGTTGCAGATCTGGGCCCCAGTGAGCCTGGGCCTCTGGTTCTCTGCAAGCCTGGCTGCAGGTAGGCCCCTCAGCTCTTTGCCTAGAGACCCCCCCTTTTCCTCTCCGCCGCCAGGATCCCTTCCCTCTGTCTTCTCCCCTTGCATCCTGGAGCCCACCCTCTCTCTTCCCAGGCACGCAGCCCCTTTGCCTCGTCTCCTCCTGGCCACTGTGAGCCACGGCATTTCCCGGGGCGCGCTGTTGTGTTGCAAACGTTTGGTGTTTGCGCTGAGCGCGCAGGCTCCCTGTACTTGTGACAGCTCACTGGAAACACCGGAGCTCTTTGGAAGAGCAGGGGAGGAATAAATGTTTCAGTCATGCTATAAATAATGCAGCGGGGAACGATGTTGCAAAAGTGGTGCTCTGGGTTTTGCCAGAAGGTATGTTTTCCTTCTTCCTTTCTTTTTTTTTTTCTTTTTCCTTCCACCCCCCCCCCCCCCCCCCCCCCCCCCCCCCACCACTTGATTCAGTCCGATACAGAACGCCTCCCACCAGGGATCAGAAGAAGACAGCTCTGCTCCCAGGGAAGGAGAAGATTAAACCGTTGAAACTAAACAAATCAATCCCTGTAGGGAAAGGGCAGAGGGGCGGGGAGAGTGTGGCCCGACTGGACCCTTGGTGCTGATCTGGGGACTGAAAGAGAGGGACTGTTCTGCCAGAGGCCAGGTTTCATTCATTCCGAGGCAGTGGGGGGGAGGAGCAGAAGCCCTGAGGACAGGGAAAGGGAAGGTTGGGACGAAAGTCTAGCCCCTTCTTCTTTTTTTCTCAGCCCAGCAAGTGAGAGGGGGTGCTGGGTGGATTCTCCTTGCAGGACCAGAGCACAAAGTCGAAGGAAATGGTAGGGGACAGCCCCGAGGGGGAGAGTCCTGGGAGCCAGGCTGGGTAGCTCAAGGCAGTGGAGCCAGAAACAGAGCCCAAATCATGGTCAAGGTAGGAGCCAAGGACTGAACCTAGGAAGGAGGACCAGGTGGAGCCGTCAATGGGAAGGAAGTTGCAGGACCGGAAGCATCAAGGACATGGGCCAGCTCCCAGGACTGAGTCTGTGGTGGCCAGGGTCCCAGAGCCCAGCCTTGCAGTGGCGTGGAATGTATTGCTTGGTGATGGGTCTTGGGCCGAAAGTGGCCTTCATTCTCTCCTGGTTACTCTGGCCGCAGAATTTTCTGGGGTTCAGCCAGACGAGACGGGGGCCTCTTCCGTCTCCAGGGGCAAATAGATGTGGAGAGTCCAAGGCAGGGGCAGCTCTGATGGGGCTGATTACCAGGGAACCAGAGGAACCCACGGCTTTTTAGTGTCGGTCTACATTTCTTAAAAGTATGTTCCGGTAATCCCAGGCATAAGAGTCATCTGGAGTTTACTTTAAAATACAGATTTCTTGGGGCGCCTGGGTGGCTCAGTTGGTTGAGCATCCGACTCTTCATTTCGGCTCGGGTCATGGGCTCGTGGTTCACGGGTTCGAGCCCCGCGTCGGGCTCTGTGCCGAGGGCACGGAGCCTGCTTGGGATTCTGTCTCCCTCCCTCTCTGTCCCTCCTCTGCTCGCTCTCTCTCTCTCTCTCAAAAACAAATAAATAAACATAAAAAAAATAAAATAAAAAAAAATAATAAAATACAGATTTCTCGTCCCAGTTCCAGACCTACAGAATCCAACTTTTAGGTGGGGCCCAAGAATCTGCACTTTGAATAAGCACCACGGGTGACTCCTAATTATTTTGATAACCCCCAGGAGGAGCCACGGTCGATGCCTTTGGTTGCAAAGAGGTCTGCTGGAGAAGGTGTCTACCACCTGCTTGAAAGCTGATTCCCTGTGTGATTTACTATTGTCCTTTGAGCAGTCTGAAAACATTGATTGGATATACACTGTGTGCGAGGCCCTATGCCAGGAGCTGCTGTGTGGAGTCACGGACGCAGAGTCTCCGAGTTGAAGGGACCTCAGAGCCCATCTGCCACCCAGAGAGCAAGTCTCTTCCACGGCTTCCTTGACCAGTTGTCATCCATGAACCCCCTACTTTGTGAGGTGGCGAAGTCCATGGTTGGCTGGTTTGCAGATCCGAATCTGCCTCCAGGCACACGGGCCAAATCTGCTTCCTCTTATACACGACAGCCCTTCAGACTCTGAAGCCGGCTGTCATGTTCCCTTGAAGTCTCTTTTCTAGACTAAAAAATACCAGTTCCATGAAAGGAAGAGTTTGCCTGGATCTCATCCTTCCGCTTTCCTGTTTCTGGGTGCTGGGGTTTGTGACCGTCCTCTTTACAAGTGGTGCCTTATTCCTGGAAGTAAGTTCACCAGCAGAGGGAGGGACTAAAATCACCCCCCTTCCCTTTTCTGGATACAGACCAGCCTTTTCTCTGGAGAGGGAGACTGGCCCCCCCACCCCCTCCCAGGACAGCCTTTGGGGGATAGAAGGATTCCCAAGAAAGGCAAGAGACAGGTGTATCCAGGCCCCTCCAACCCTTTCCCTCTTCCTACTGCTGAGGCCTCACTTGCCCAGAGTCTGTGGACCAGTATCTGGCCTTCACAGAACTGTTTCCCCTGCTCCAGCAGGCGGGTCCCAGCTTGCATAGACTGTGCCGGAAGGAGCAAAACTTCTGGTTCGCAACCTACCGTTCTCGGTCATAGTCCCTGTCTCCGCACCCATCCGACGTCCTTGGCTCTTCCCCTCCACCAAGGCAGCCCCAGGAGAAAGGTGCCCATTAGAGAAAGAAAGGGGAGAAAAATACCCTTGGTGCAGACCAGCCACAGAGGGACCATGCCCTGCGTCGTGCTCTGTTGCCTTGGCCTTGGGAAGGAGGAGGAAGGGGAGGAGACCCCAGAGGACCAGGCGGCAGGCAAGGAAGATGATTTGAGCAGTGGCATTTGGGCTGATTGGAGGGGAAAGAGTCTGGGGCTAGGACGGCTTCATTATAATAATTGTCTCCTTCCCCCGTAGTTACGACCTTGCAGAATGTAACTTGATGTTTGTAATGAGCCATAATTAGACAATCACCAAAAGTTTCAGTGAGTAGAGTGAATGCAAACGCCAGCCAGCGGTGGTATTCACTGTTGGTGTGCACCTGTTACATGCTCCTTTTCCTCTCCCTTGTGGTTGGAGCCGCAGGGGAAGGCCTTTCATTGCCATGGCTACCTCCTCAGCGGCTCTGTTACTGCTTGGCCAGGGCCTGGGGTCCTGTGAGGCACCCCCTCTGGTTCCCAGCCCTTGGATTTCCTCCTGCCATTTTGGGGTTATGTCCCAGGATCATCAGCCCTAAGAAATTTGAGCGTGACTCCAGGGTTCTGGGTCCCAAGGAAGAGAGTCCAGGGGCCAGGCCACGGCAACACCCCTCGTCCCTGAAGAGGTGACCAAGCATTTTTGTCACTGTTTCCGAGAAAGAACGAGACTGGTGCCCAGGACTGCACAGCTGGGAAGTGACTATTAATAAAACACATTCTCTCTTGTGTGCTCTTTGCCTACTCATAGGAGTGTGATCCCTAACTCAAAGGAACCCCTAGTGATGGGATTTTATATGGCATGTGTATATAAAATATGAATATATATGTGTCTCTAATAGGATGGGAAGATATTGGGGGCCAGGGGTCTTTCTCAAAATCAAGCCACAAGACCACCTCTAGATATATGCAACCCACTAGAGGACACCCCATCTCCTCCTGCATGGGTGTTCCATATGAACGAGATCCCCCGATAGAATTTTGCATCAGCAACATGTACAGGGCACCTGTTAATGCTAATGATGGCAAACGGTGCCCTGACCCCTCTCGGCAGCTGGACCCCAGCTCCCAGGGTGGAGTGGGTTTGAATGTTCACAACATTTACATTTTAATTAAAATCCTTTTTGGGCTCTCTAGAGTTTCCACGAATGTATTAGTGCCTGCCCCAGCCGCCCCTTTTATGGCAAAGTCATTTCAGAGGATGGCTTTGCTCTTGCTGCTTATGCAGTGAGTCCCCCCAGAGTCTCTGAGAGCAGTAAGGAACTCAGATGTTAGAGGATCCAACCTGTCCTTTTCCAGATGAGGAAGCTGAGGCCCGGATGAGAAAAGCCATGTGCCCAAGGATGCATGGACTGTGGCTGCCCTGGGCCTTCCGTTTCTATCTGGAACTGAAGATAGGTCCTCACTGGCACCGGTGAGGTCATGCTGCCAGCTCCTTCCCAAAGCAAAGGGACTGGGGAGGGGCAGGCTCTGGGTGGTCTCAGTCCCCCTTCCTGGAGCTTTGGATTCTGAGCCGCTCCTATAGGACTGGGGCCCGGGGCAGGGACTTGGAGTCAGAAGCAGAGTACCCTGCTTGTGCAGTTGGACCATTTCCTGCAGCCTGTCTCAGGAGGAGAGAGAGGAAGAGTAGGAAGCAGGAAAGGGTGACAGAAAAGAGATAAATGGTTCTGGTGAGCTAAGGACACGGCTGTGAGGTAGATGATAGAGGGTCAGGGAAGGTGGGGAACTCAGTAGATGGCCCAGAGCAGCCCTGATCACCCCACAGAGCCAAGACCAGTGGCCTCCCCCACCGCCCCCAGGAGGTACTTAGGCGAGCTAACCAGGTCCACAAACCGGTGCCTTCGGGCCTCAAAAGGGTCTGGGCTAAAATAATAAAAATGCCTTGACAAGGGGCTCGATCAGCCAAGCTGTTCTGGAAGACCGTCTCATTTCACCAAGGAGGCAGGAAACCAAATCTCTGCTTCTGACCTCGTCATTAACTAGCCGGCCTAGATCAGGGCCCTTAACCTCTTGTGGCCTCGGTTTCCTATTGTTCTATGGGACTATTACCATTGGCTTCATATTCTGTGTTCAGGCTTACATTAGGCACGTCTAAAAACACTCCATAAACTATAAGCATAATAGTGATATCCCGGGGCTGGGCGTGACCCCCACTGCCAAGGGAGCCGTGTACGTCCGGGTGCTGGGGAACGTGAACTGGGCACAAAGACATACCGGTCAAGTCTACTAGCTCTGGGTTACAGCAGGGCTACCCTGAACTAAGCTCGCCTTAAACCCCAGCGACTTGACCCTCCAGAAGCCCGGAGATGGCAGCAAGGCCCTACGGGGCTGGGAACAGTGCCTACCACCTGATCGGGCTGCCTGGGAGTCGAGCTGGGCCGCATGGGTCAGCAGGGGAGGGAGGTGCCTCTATTTACCACCGTGATCACAGGTCCCTGCCCCTGGAGGTCAGATCGACATGCAGACCGGAGGGTGGGGACAGATGGGCTGGCTGGAGAAGCTAGAGGCCCACGCCTCACCTCATGCCCTGGGAGCACCAAGTGAACGGATCTTTCCTGAAACAACCCAAGGAGTATCTGGACCTGGGGCCGCTGGGGAAAAGGCGCAGGCTGTTTGATCGACGCTTTTGTTTGTGAGGTTGGTTCACGGCTAAGCCACCCGGTTTACCGAAGGGGAGAGTCTTGGCCACTTGAGAATGTGTTTATCCTGCTCCTGAGCTGTTAATTGTCTTCCTCTGGCTGGGCTGACTCCAGCTTCTGTCACTGTCCTCTGAGATGTTAACCCTTCACTGGTCCGGATCGGAGCTGTTACCTTGGGCCCTGGGATGAGATCTAGCTTTGCCTGAGCCCTGCCGAAAGTTGTACCTTCTTCGTAAAGGTGACGCCCTGCCAGTGCCTGCGGGAGGCCCCGCCCAACCTCAGATCTCCCTCTGAAGATGTGAGTTGTAGCTCTTGCTGGCTAGTACACCGGCAAGTTGTCATTTTTCTGGGCTTCGGCTTGCCAAACTGTCAAACGAGGGAGTTGAACTTCGTCGCCCTGAAGAGGTGGATCAGGAAAGCCTCCTTGACGTCCATGAGATGAAGGTGGCGGGCCCATTACCTGGGGTCGATATCGGCAAGCAGCTCAAGCTTAGACCGACACGGAGCCCGGCCTGAGCTCCAAAGATTCTCGGGCTGCAGAAGGGACGCCGTGGTGGCTCCTGTTTATGCTTCAACACGAGTCCTGAAAGAGGCTCGCGTTCCATTCTGTGCTTGTCCTAAAGACAGCCTCATGACTTCACAGTCCCCGCTAAGCCTTTGTTGTCAATTAGCAGGCAGTTGCGTCGTGGAAGGGCCATTGTTCTCGAGTAGTCGGCTCCTTGTGCCTCCGTGCCAGCTGGCGTCCTGTGACCAAGCCCAGCTCCAGCACCGAAAGGTGACACCAGCAAGGAGCGGGTCTGTGCTCACTGTGCTGTGCCAGCACATGCCCTAGAGTCGATCGCTCCTTGGTGTTCCAGAAGCAGAACACCCTTTTCCAGGAGACTGTGGAGAGGCTTGGCTTTTTTGTGGGGGAAGAGTGCAGGGTAGACTATTTATTGATCACTGTCCCAGAAACGCAGGGTTAAAAAAGGGCCTTAAACGGTCACTAATCCAGCGCCCTGTTAATGCTAAAAATCCCCCACTGTAATCCAGGGGCCGTCTATATTGCGCGTCCTACCAGCTTCCTTCCCAACAGGAGAACGGGGACCCTTGACAGCTACAAATACAGTCAGCAAAGCGGATCCCAGATAGATGAGAGGGTGGGATCAGGAGGGGGCCGTTCTGCCGGGGACCTGGGGTCAGACTCTTCTTGACACCCCGCGTTAAAGTCAACTCTGAGCTTTCGTGGCAGCCAAGGCAAAAGTGGAAATACGATTGTTATAGGGGTGTCTGACGAAGGGACTCTGGCAGGAGAGGCGCTCTCTCCCCCGGCACTAAATTTTAAAGCAAGCCACGTTCATTTAGTGGCCAGGGCACCTGACCCTGGGGGTTGTGACTTCTCGTTTCCGGTTCCCTTCTCTTGCCGCAATGCCCGTCTGTTCCAACTTTCTACGGGACTTTCAAGGCTTTCTCTGCCTGGTTCCTTTTCCTCTGTTTCTTCTTTCAGGGGCCTACTGAGTTATGCACAGGCCTGAAGTCCTAGGGATCCAGGTTCCTTTTGGAAATGTAAGGGCTTTTGGGAATCTGGAAGGAAAGCATTAGGATAGGCGCCTGTCTTACTTGAGATTCTGCACCCTGCTTCTTTTAAAAAATGTTTTATTTATTTATCTTAGAGACAGAGAGAGAGAGAGAGAATGAGTGGGAGAGGGGCAGAGAGAGAAGGGGACAGAGGATCCAAAGCGGGCTCTGTGCTAAGAGCACACGGCATGATGCGGGCCTCGAGCTCACCAACCGTGAGATCGTGACCTGAGCCAAAGTCAGACGTTTAACCGACTGAGCCACCCAGACGTCCCGCTGCACCCCACTTCTGGAGAGTGCGAGTAATCACCCCTCTTTGTTCCACCCCTGAGCTCGTGGTTGGACCCTCCCTGAATCTCAGCCACACTGCACACTGCCAGCCCCGTGCCAGAGGTGCGGACCAGGAGCCACCTATGGGGGGGGGGGGAGGGTGAGTTCGTCTCAGTCACTCTGGCAAAGGGAACTGAGGGGCAGGGCTGTAGCCAGCCTCCTTCTGTACCCAGGATTGCTTTTCAGACTAAGAGCTTCAAAATATGCCTGCCCTCTCCCATGTCTCTGTGGTGAGGTTAAACAAAGGCCCCTCATGGCATCTGACCTAAATGTGACACTTGGGGCTGGGCCCAGTTCCCACAGGAGCTGAGATTACCCTTTTACAGAGCAATCATTTTCAGGATGCTTGGGTGGTCTTCGTCTTTCTGACTCCTGGGAGAAAGCCTGAGGGGGGAATTGTAGATCAATTACACTTTCCACTGATTTTTGCATCAGACAGACCTAGTTTTAAATCCTATCAGTAAAGGATTTATTAGCTGTGTGACCTTGGGCAAGATACTTAACCTCTCTGAGCCTCGGTGTCCAGATCTATGAAATGAAGATGATGATATGTACCTCATCAGGTTGCTGTGAGTCCTGAGTCATACTCCCTGTAAAGTCTATGCCTGTGACAAAGTGGAAGCTATTTATTAGTAGTATCGTTTTTATTGGTAGAATGATCATTATCAGTATCGGATCCCGTTGCTCCAGAATTCAAAGCCCCGAAGTAGCCAGCCGCCTTCTGCGCGCACACTGAACCTCCACCTGTCAGATGCCCGTGACGTGGCGGCCCCAGCCCCGTGTCTGCGGGTGCGGATCCCCCCCGCAGATGGACCGCGGTTTCGGGATATCAAGATGGCAGGACGGGGGGCCTGGGTGTGGGCTGGAGCCACGCCCACGGGGGGCTGCAAGGCTGGCGGCCACGGTCAGCCTGGGGCTGTCCACTTGGAGTTCGGAAAGAGGGAAGGAATGTGCTGGCAGCTGCCGTAGCGGGACACCTGGCACGGGGGCTGGGAGGCAGACGTGGGAGGCGGGTTTTCTGTTTCAGAGAGATTTCAGAGAGCCTGCGTCTGATTCTGTTTTACGTCCTGGGGTGCAGGTGTGAGGGAATGCCATTCCGGGTGGCCGTTCCCACCAGGGTACCCTAAGTAGAGCATTGCCAGTCCTTCCCGCGCCTTCTCCGTCGGCTCGGTGGCCTCCCTGCCTCCGAGAAACGTTTGTGGGTGGGGGGAGGGGGGCATATGTACCTGGGCAAGAACAGCATCATCCTACCTGTGTCCTTGATTGCTCTCTCAGGCCCCCTGTAACTTAACATTCCACGGGGCTCAGAGCCTGTAACTCAAGGACGTCGCAACTTCCCAGAGCAGTGACATCTCGACAGTAAATCTTGTCCATTTAAATGATGCCTCTGTTCCTATCCCTCTTGCCAGGGCACCTTCCATCCGTTCTTCCTCTCAACGCTCCTCAGGGGCAGGCATTCGTCTCTCCCTGGCTCGTGGAGGGGCCGGCGGCCAGAGAAGGAAGCCGCTTCTCCTGTGTCACAGAGCAGATCGGTGGCAGATCCAGAAGGTCGGCCCACATCTCCCAGGCCCAGGTTGATGCTCTCTTTAAAAAAAATCTTTTTATAATGCTTTATTGAGATGTAGTTCACATAGCATACAGTCCACCCCTCGGAAATATACAACTCACTGGTCTTTAATACGTTTCCAGCCATGGGCAACCACCACTGCCATTTTCGAACATTTCCATCACCTGAGCGAGAAAGCCCCTACCCTTTTCGTGGTGCCCCCTAAACGCCTCCCCCCGCCTCCCCCACGTCCTCAGCAACCCACAGTCTACTTCCTGTCCCCGTAGGTTTGCCTAGTTTGGACATCTCGTGTAAACGGAATCATGCAACGTGTGACCTCTTGCGTCTGGCTCCTCTCGCTCGGGGTCAGGTTTTCGAGGTTCACCCCCGTTGTGGCCCGTAGCCATGGCTCCTTCCGTTATAGAATAATAGAGTAATAATAGAGTAATAGAGTAATAGTCTACCATAATAGTCTTCCATAATAGAGTAATAGTCTCTTGGATGGATATGCCTCCTCTCCTTTATCCGCGTATCAGTTAAATGGACAGTTGGGCTGTTTCCACCTTTGGGCTACCGCAAACAACGTCACCATAAACAGTCACGTACAAGTTTCTGGGGGGACATACGTTTTCATTTTTCCTGGGTATATGCCTGGAAGTGGAATTGCTGGGTCAGTGGTAACTCTGTGTTTAACCATTCGAGAACAGAAAACCCGCTCGGGGCTAATTCTCCCGGGGCCGTGTCTCCCAAACGGACAAGACGCTGCAGAGGCCGAGTCGCCATGTCAGAGTCTGGGGCCTAGTCTGCTAGGAGGCCTCCATGGCTGCTGGATCATTCTGATGGTCCAAGGGTTGCCTTTCAGCCTTGGAATCTGAGAGTTCTGACAAGGCTGGGGCTGCAGAGGGGAGCCCCAGGGCCAAAAGCATCAGGCCGTGCTGGTTTAAAATTTTTTCTTAATGTTTGTTTATTTTTGAGAGAGAAACAAGAGTGTGAGTGGGGGAGGGGCAGAAAGAGAGGGAGACACAGAATCCAAAGTGGGCTCCAGGCTCCGAGCTGTCGGCATGGAGCCTGATGCGGGGCTCGAACTCGCGGATCCTGAGATCGTGACCTGAGCCGACGTCGGACGCTTAACTGACTGGGCCACCCAGGTGCCCTAGGTCTTGCTCGTTTAGAAGAGCCACTCTGGGGGTGCCTAGGTGGCTCAGTCAGTTAAGCATCTGACTCTTGGTTTCGGCTCAAGTCGTGATCTCACAGTCCATGAGTTTGAGCCCCTCATCAGGCTCTGTGCTGACAGTTCAGAGCCTGCTTGGGATTCTCTCTCTTTCCCTCTCTCTCTGCCCCTCCCCCGATTGAGCTAGTGCGAGCGCTCTCTCTCTCTCTCTCTCTGTCTCTCTCAAAATTAAAAACTTAAAAAAAAAAAAAAAAAGAGCTGCTCTGAAGACAGAGGCTAGCCTGGGGGCCCGGACTCACGGGTACAAATGGTGGCAGCCACACTTGTCCTGTATCCACACTGGCATCCCGATGGCTCCTTGGGCAGCAGGAGAGAATGAGAACCTCCGCCTTGAAGGGATACTGTGACAAACCAGATAATGTCAAGAAGATACTCTGCAAGTCTGAGGGACAGCACATTTTAAAGGGTCTGATTATTCTTACTTTGCTAGAGATGCGGCACGGGGCTCAGATGGCAAGCAAAGCATTGGCGAACGTAGGAACAGGGAGGACGGGGTCCTCGGGACACAAGTCCCCCGCCTTAGCTCCTGCCTGGGTGGCCTCTGTGGGCTTACCCATTTCTTTTCATTGTCCCATCCCCAACCTAAGACCAGGGCACGGGGACGCTGGTCCAGCTGCCATCACCAACCTCAAGAACAAAGCACTCTGGACAGAGGTTTTGGTCAAAGCCTGGCCTTAGTCTGTGCCCTGCGGTTGGGGGAAATGGCTCACAAAGCAGGTCCTTTCTGTGTCCCTCACGGTCACAGGGCTGACCTCCAGGGTCTCTCACTATCACCCACCCACCAGCGACATTCCTTCATGCTCCCTAGAGGTCTCTGGGGAATCCTCACGGCCTGGACTTTCCGGGGGCCCGCCCAGACTGTTCGCACCCACTTAGGCCCTGGTACGCATGCTCCCTGGAGCTCGAGGCCCTGACTGCAGCCACAGTGGGAAGCTGGGCACTTGTAGCTGCTTGGTTACCTTCAGCTTTTCCCGATAATCTTGATAATCCTAGCAAGCCCCCGCCCCTCATCAGACACACACAAAACAGGATGATTCAGCCCAGCTCTAAAGAGAGACTTTCACAGCTCAGGGCCATGACCTTCCTTTAGGTGTGTGTTCCGACTGTCACAGGCTCCGACCGCCCCTTTGCACAAGCCTGTGTGTGATCTCTTCTGACTTCCTACCTAATTGTCCTGAAAAAGCCGGAGAGAATGGTTTCTAAAGAGCTACAACTGCTTCTCTTCAGGGACTTCATTCGTTTGTTCGTTCATTCATTCATTCATTCATTCATTCAACTATCATTTACTGAACATCTTCTGAATGTCACAGCCAAGGCCTTGTAAGCCTGCAAGAGAGACACAGGTCCCTTGAAATCAGTAGTTGCACAAGCCTTCAACACCGAGCCAATCTATAGGTTCTGCAGTTCGGGGGCTCCCCGAACGGGCCGTGGCTCTGAATCACCTGGCGAGTGTCCCCAAACAGATTCCCAGGCCCCACCCTGCAGATCCAGGCTCAGAAGGCCCAGGGTGGCGCCTGGGAATCCGTACTTCCTTCAAGTACCCAGATGAAGGCCGTGAGGTGCCATATGTGGGGACCCCTGATGCAATCCACCCTCTGATTTCACCAGTGAGGAGACGGAGACCCAGAGGGTTATTAACTTGCCCAATTGGTGGCATGGCCAGCCTCCATTCAGCGCCCTTTCTAGGATGTTCTGCCAACCAAAGGGAGGACCAAGCAGGGCACTCCAAAAAGGCACCACCTAGAAAGGCTTCCCAAGAGGCAGTACCTGGGAGGGTTGTGCTTCAGATGGGGGGAGGAGGGACCTTGCAGGCTGCTGGTACATGGGGGGACCACGCTGGTGCTGGACGTGAGCACACCCTGGGCCTTTCTGGGGAGAGAGGCCCAGAATGGTAGTTTGGGAGCAAATCTGGGACCAAGAGTTACATGTTATCCAGGAGGCATTTCAAAAGTTTTAGCCAGTAGTATTTTAAGACAATTACTCTCATGATGAAGTGAGCGGTTAGTTCAAGGGGGCCAGCCCAGAGTAGGAAGGTCAGTGGGGAGCCAGCCAGGAGGGAGTCCGGTGTGGGGCTTGGGCTGCCGCGGAACCGGAGAGAGGCAGAGATGCCGGACCGGGTCTGGTGACCACAGGAAGCGAGGGCGATGGCGGGCCAAAGAGGTGAAGGTTGAACCTTTGCATCTGGAAGGACAGGAATATGGCCCGGGGCCACGGGAGACTTGTCTGGGCCCGGAGACGTGGATTTTCTCCTTTGGGTCTGCAGCAGAGATAATGTGAGTAAAGCACTGGGCACAATTCCTGGCCAGAACGGACGCTCAGGAGTGAGTTTGTTGCCCTCTAGACCACTTAAGCCCGAGCCTGTGGGAATCTCGCATTCCCCACCGGGGTATACTCCTCTTGGCAGGCACTCACCTCCCGGGGAACCAGCAAGCATTTGCAGACAGCTTCGCTCCTGCCTCTCGAGGAGGTCCCCGTGAGGTCGGGGCCACCCGGCTTGCCAGAGCTGGAAGGGGAGAGACCTTTATTTTTAAAAAAAATTTTTTTTTCAACATTTTTTATTTATTTTTGGGACAGAGAGAGACAGAGCACGAACGGGGGAGGGGCAGAGAGAGAGGGAGACACAGAATCGGAAACAGGCTCCAGGCTCCGAGCCATCAGCCCAGAGCCCGACGCGGGGCTCCAACTCACGGACCGCGAGATCGTGACCTGGCTGAAGTCGGACGCTTAACCGACTGCGCCACCCAGGCGCCCCTAGGGAGAGACCTTTATTGAGCAGCTAAGCAGAGGTGAGTGTGCACCGGGCCTCTGGCTGTGTGATTTCTCTCTCCCCACAACCACGGGGTGAGGCATCGCCACCGTCCCCATCTTGCAGACGAGGTGAGTCATACCTGGGTCCCTCTGAGCCAACCACAGACCCGATGTCTGCGTCACTCTCCTGACCAGGGCCCATGACTTTCACGCGGCCCCCCCCCCCCCCCCACCGCCAGAGACCTTCCTTCTCTTTGCTCACACTTGATTTCCTCTAATGGCCAGGAGTTGAACTCAGCCCCTGAGTGACCAGGGCAGGCTGAGGTGGGCGGAAACAAGTCTGGCTTTGCTGCTAATCCTTTTCAGAAAGGGCTGTGGCGCTTAGGAGATTGGCTGCCTGCTCAGCCCGGCGCCTGCCCTCCCGGGAAGCCGGGAGCACCCCTCACAGCCTGCCCTGCCTCTTCCCCACCGGTTTCCAGGCCGGAAGTCACTTACCCCAGGGACACACAGCTGGGCGGAAGAGCCAGCCCTCCCGCTCTCCAGGTCACTGCGGCTCCCCTCCGCACAGGGCGAGTGCTCCAAGAAGGCACAGATGGCAGGGAGAGGGGGTGAAGGGGACCGGGCTGGGGGGGGCAGTGGCCGGTCGCCAGGGGTGTGGACAGGCAGAGCCTCCGTGCAGGGCCGGGCGGCATGGCCACCGTGAGCTGCTCCTGGGCCGCAGCGCCCGTGTTGGGGCACCTCTCTGAGCCCGTGCGTGTGCCACTGGACGGGAAGTCCCAACAGGCGGGCCACAGGGTCCCCACGCTGCCCCCCGGGGAGGGGAGGAGGTGTGAGCAGAGGCCAGGCCAAGCGTGGCTCCGTGGGGCAAGTCTCCCCGACTCCTCTTTCCTTCTCCCCCTTTCTGGGCCCGTCTTCCTGCACTTTATCTCCTTGCGTTGCTATCAGGTTCTGCTGCCCGCTTGCCGTCTTCTAGCTACAGTGGTTCTTCTCAGCTCCGTCTGTCCTGCCGCCCCACTCCCCGAGTCCCCCTTCTCCGTCCCCTCCCCTCCCCTTCGCTGTCAGGTTTGGCCCCAGCTCCTGCCTCTCTTGGTTGTCAGCACCGCGTGCCTGCTCCAGCGACCTAAAAGCCTGGAGTGGCACCAGACCGCTCCCATCGTCCTCATGCCCCTCGGCCTCGTGATTCACACCTAGGTTTCTGGAGACTTCAGCTGCCCTCTGACCCTGAGCAACCCCACCAGGGAGGGCCAGTGCAGCTTGCTGTCCCTGTGGCCTCTTTCTTCCAGTCTGGGAGCTGAGTGAGCGCACCGGGGGAGGGGACCCCTGCCCGGCCTGGCTCATCAGCCTGAGCCCATATAAGAGTTTACTAAGCGCCTACTAGACACCCGGCCCTTTCCTGGGAAAGCAGGGTGAGGACAAAGGGACAGGAAGTGCTCGGTGCACCGCCGTCCCCACCTCTGCCTTTGCTGAAGTCGCCTGGGCTCGGCCTCGGGTGACCCCCGTCTCCATCTCCAGCTGTGGCCGGGCAGCCTCACAAGGGGGTACAGGGTGGTGATACCGTGTTAAAGTGCCAGGAAAGGAGGCTGTGTCACTAGTGAGCTTTGTGACCTTGGAAATGTCCTGTTATCTCTCTGGACTTCGTTTCGCTCTCTCCCCGAGGGGCTTGGACAGCGTAGCCTCTAGGGACCCATCCAGCCACAAAACACTAAGCAGCGGCTGCTTGGCTGAGGTGAGCCTCCTCCTGCGCTCAGACTCATGCCTGAAATTTGACCATTTGTGATTCATTCCTTTGACTCCTGAGTGTTTTTCTCCTCTGGGAGAACCCTTGAGTGCAAAAACTCTTGGAACGCTCAATACCGGTGGTGTGCTGGCAAAGGGTTAACAGCCGGCTCTTGGGGAGAGGGGAAGCCTGAACCGCAGTGTCTGCAGGTTGATTTGCGTGGCAGAAACACTCCTACAGTGGCCAACCGCAAGCTACTAACGTGATGTCCCTGAAGAAGGGGCTGGGAAGAGGGACACGACTGGCTCTCTGAGCTCGTATGAGCAGGTCCAGCACATACAGTTGACAGTCTGTTGACACGTGACCGGTGCACATAATAGATGCTAAATAAGAACGCCAAGATCAAAATCGCTGGCAAGAAGAGAGGAGAGGAGGGTACTGGGGTGTGGGAAGGGAGTAAGCGGTTCTAGACAGGATGAGGCTTTGGGGGTACCTGGCAGAGAGCGGCCAAGATTAGATTCCCCCCCCCCCCATTCCTCCCTTCCTCTCCTGTTCCTTTTTAGCCAGCAAACATTCTGGGCGGGGGGGGGGGGTCCATCTTGAAAGCTTGAAAGAAAGCATTGCTCTGGGATTTCGCTTCTCCAGAGTCTAGGGAATCTGCAGCAACCCCCTTCCTCCACCCCTACCCTCCAAGCAGGCCAGGCTGCAGCCACGGAGACCGTTTTTTTCCAAAAAGAAAACTCAGGATGCATGGCCTGACGGAGGGCCCTTTTTCCTTCCTGAGTTTGAATGTATTTAAATGAAGTCTTCCAGGGCCTAGAAATTAAATCCCAGTTATACACTTAATGAAATGCCTTTATTGAAAAGAACAAAATTATTTTACATTTGAAAAGAGCGATGAAAATTCAGCTAACCATATAGCAGCTAATACCGTATTTGAAAATAGAAATCATTCAAGTTATTAGGATTTGTTAATACTGGTAGTGGGTCTACAGATGTTGGTTATAGAATTCTTCCTGTACGTTTGAAATATTTCATAATAACAAAGAAAAATAAGTGACTCGAAAAATCTAGAAGCTTGGCTCTCCTAATTTCAGTCTTAATCCTTTCTGGGATATCTTTCCCACCCTGCTTTTAATCTTAGGGCGGGGAGAACATCAACCTCAGGTGTCCTGGGCCCTCAGATAAAGGGGCGTTGAAGGGACACGGGGCCGAGGGGTAGAGGATTCCAGCAAGCCCCTCTGTCTTCCTGGGACTCATTGTCCTCATCCATCAAGAGGGGAGGGAGTTTCCAGGGCCTCTGAGGTGCTTTGAGGTCCTTTAAGGCTACAGCCTGCTGTCCCCACGCCTCCTTCCCGGGCCCAGGCGAGCCCTACAGGCTCCTGTGGAAAATGTTTCCCTTCCCTGCTCCAACGTGAACTCACCATGTGCAGGGCTGTCTCCAGTCTGCGAGCTCAAAGGCGGACTGAGCTAGGCCAGCCCACATCAGGGGAGTAGGGTCCCCACACCGGGCCTCCTAGGCCGGGTCTATGAGTCTGAGTGGCTCCATGGGGGTCTGGGACAGAGTAGGAGTGAGTTTGCTCTGCACTGTTTGAGTTGGGGTCTGACGCACGAGAGGTGGGTGTTAGGCTAGATGCGCTCTGTCCTTGTCCAGCCAGCCCCAGCCGAAATCCCTCGGCCACCCCATTGTGGTCCCCCAATGGCTGTTTGAGAGTGGGGGCCAATTGCTTTAGAGCTCGGGGTGTCCCTTTGGCTCTGCCCGTTCTGGAGAAACATTTGTAGAGAAACATCCCCGACCCAGAGGCTGAAATGCAGGCTGTGCAGCCAAGAGGGCTCCCAGCCTCCCTGTCGGCTTCACCATGACAGCTACAAATAGTCTCTTGAATGTATTTAATAAACCCGGGGAAGGAGTTGTGGCTTCCTCGGCTCTGCTGGGGAAAGTGATGGATGTCTTCAGCGAGGAGAGGAAAGAAAACTTTCTAGATGGGTTCAATTTAAGGAAGGAAAGCAGTCTGGAGGGAGTTTTTGGGTGACAGCATGTATGCACCAGTGCACGGGGGGGGGGCGTAAGCGTCTTCGTGACCCCAGCAGGGGCTAGAAACTCCTGGAGCTTTAGGATGTGCTGCTCATGCAGGCCCAGCCCCGGCCTCGACTCTCAGGACAAGTGAGCCCCACCCGGAAAACCAGGCAAGCCCTGGCTAACCTCTCTCCACTCGACGCGTTCGGCTCCTGGCCTCTAAAATGAGGGTTGGAGGGGCACCTGGATGGCTTAGTCGGTTAAGCATCTGGCTCCTGGTTTCAGCTCACGTAGTGATCTCACAGTTCATGGGTTCGAACCCCATACTGGGGGGCTACACTGACAGTGTAGAGCCTGCTTGGGATTCTCTCTCTGCCCCTCCCCTGCTCATGCTCGCGCTCGCTCTCTCTCTCTCTCTCTCTCTCTCTCTCTCAAAATAAGTAAACATTTAAAAAATAATAAAATGGGGGTTGGAGTGGCTGATGTCTGGCACCTTGGGATTCTACCCTGTCGTTTCCAGAGAGGGGGCTTTGCATCTTGTACCTGGACCTTATCAGGCCTGGGAGGTGTGGCTTCCAGGTGTGTTTCAGTAGGGAGGAGGGTGCAAGTCGAGGGGTCGAATAGACCTACGTGACCGAGAGCACAGACCATGACCGTGGCCGCACACAGGGCCTGTGGTCCTTGCACAGAGAAGGAAAGCTCTTGGGGTAGGAACTGCGGGAGCCACGCAGGTGTCCAGCCAGGCTGTACCCCCACATTAGTTTCGTAGCCCGAGGGAGCCTCTCTGTGCCCTCCACCTAGACAGGCTCATACTAATATGCTGCTGTGCCAACTGCCCACCTTCCGCCCTGTGGATGGGTCCTCCTACTTTTCAGACCTCTTTTCTTACCTGTGGAATGCAGATAAGGCTTTCCCAGCTCACCCCAGGGGTGACGGCGAGGCTCACCAGAGCTGAGATATGTGCGGGCACTCTGAGCACGCAGGACGGGGCTCAGTGTGAGTGTTGACAGGTGTATGGATGGTTACCCAAGCATCGTTTCTCTGCAATCGGGTCACCCTGAAGCCCCTCCCCGCCACTGCAGGAAATAAAGCGTCCGGGTCAGTTTCCCGGGGCTGAGGGTGGACCGCCCAACCCACCAAAAACTATACGAGCCTAGGTGGGGGCAGGGGAAGTCTTTAAAAAGTGATTCGGCTCTTCTCCTCGGGTGAATGAAAGGCATACAGAGGAATCCTCCACCTTCTGGAAAATTAAAAGATAAATCTGGCGTCTTCAAGAGATCAGACTTACAGGGGAGGATTGAATTTTCATCCCTAATGCCAGCCGCAAAGAGTGGGGCCGTGGAACAAAAGATATGGGAGTATATATTAAGGGGGGGGGGGAATGCATTCCCCCTCCCCCACACACAGTCAAGTACACATCCAGTCTCTTTGGTTTCCTTTGATTATCCATCATAATCTGACATCCTGCAATGAGTGAAACCCTCTCCGAAGCTCTTTATAGTTGGAGCTTGTCCCGCCTCTCGGGGTCAGACGCTCTCTAAGTTTACAGGCTTCCCTATGAAGTCACACTTTCCTTCTCTCAGGTTTCAGCTGGCCCCGTAAAAGCCTCAAAGGGAACCGCGTGGATGCCAGCAGATGTAAAGAGAACATGGGGTGGATAAATTCAGACTCGGAGCTAGGTAACACGTGTACCGAAGGAGACGTCTGAAATCCCTGCAGCATGCGAGGTGCAGGTTTTAGTGGAGAGCTCGGTATACACAAATCAGGGGAGTTTTGTGTTTCCAGAGAGGAAGGCTGGGGAAAACCATCCTGTTGCTCCATGAGGGCATCCTGGAAGAGGAAGCCTTACCCAGACTGCTTAAACACAGGACAGCTTTGGCAGCCTGGGCCAGGGTGGGAGGAAGGTGGGACCCAGGAGCAGGAAGGGGTATTCCTCAGCCCCACCACGCTGATGTCTCATCTCAGCAGCAGCAAGAGCTGGAAGGAAGGAGACCCCACAGAACCCACTCCGGATCATGGCAGTCCAGCCGCAGGGACACGACTCTCCTATGTCTGCGTCGCTCCTTTCCAAACCACCACCTGGCTGCCTTTCTGTGCCTCTGCCAACCTGGGGTCCCACCGAGCATCTTGCCAGTGGGGCCTGATTGTTCCCATTCTTGTCCCCCAGGCCGCGCCCAGGTGGCCCGCGGGGGCAAGGCTTATGCGCCGACCCGGGTGGACGTGCTGATTTTTGCAGACAGAACCGGAGCCCTGAGCAAGACAAGGGGAGGGCGGGGATGAACTTGGAGGCAGAGAGGCTCTGAGATGGACAGATGGGGGTAATACTTGTATCCACCTCATAGGGGCGCTGTGGGGATTAAAGAGAGCACCTGCACACTGCCCTTGGCCAGCAGCTAGCTCCTAGTAAGTGCTTAATGAATGACAGTCAGTAGTGTCCAACCCTGGAGGAGACACCTGGCCTCAGTGTGGCCTCCTGTGACTGGCTAGGGTGAGGTTTCTGGGTTTGACAGAACTCAACGACTTCCTGTTTGTGGGCTTTCCCCTAAGGGGAGGGGATTCAGTCCCCTTGCAGGCATGGAAGAGGAGAAATACAGAACGGAAAATAATTTAGTGAGCATCTCCTATGTGCCAGGGGCAAAATCCCAGATGTAGTATATCCTTTTTTTTTTTTTTCCTGCATGTTTTATTTTTATCCTTTTCGGTATGATTATTATGAAAATTTTTTTCAAATATATCCGGGAGTAGAGAGAGAAGCTACACGGTGAACCCCCTTACGCCCATCACCCAGTTGTATCAATTGCCGTGAATTTGCCGCGCTGAGTTCATCTTCTACTGTCTGGCTCGTTTTATTTTTACTCTTGCTGAGTTATTTTAAAACAAACCCCAGACATCCGATCATTTCACCCCTACGCACGTTAGTGGCCGTTTATACAAAATAGGAACTTCTCGCTGGACCATCGCACTGAACGAAGTTAACAGTAATGACCTGGTATCATCTAATACCCAGTCCATACTGAGATTCCGCCCCCCCCCCCCGATTGTAAACATACTGTTTTTCATCCTCTTGACCTCCCTGTGGAGTCAGGATTCTTGTGTTCCTATTTAACCACGCAGCACAGAGGTTACGTAGGGCACCTGGGTCCCAGCCACCAGGAGGTGACCAAGCCCATGCATTCTCCCTGATGCCAGGCTCGGTGGGGGGTGGGACGGCCTGGGAAGCTCAGGGGACCAAGGGAAACAAGGACAAAGTCCAGGTGGCACCTCCCACTGGCGTGGGCTGGCTCATTCCGGCAGGTGCCACCCGGACTTACGTGCTAGCTGTCTTTAGGGCCTTGCATCTGCTAAGCGAGTAGCACCGCGACGTCCAGAAGCGTGTTAGAGACTCAGATACAACAGGCCCCCAAGCCATGGGTTCTGCCCTTTAGGAGCTTATGATCCCATGGGATCCCGTGGGATCCCGTGGGGTTAGGGGCGGGGGTCACAAACCAGATGTGGGCGAAGAGCAGCGGTGAGGGCTCAGGGGGGAGGTGGAGATCAACACAGGGGGAGCTCAGAGGAGGGACTGGAGGAGTCAGGGAAGGGAGCCGGGCAGAGGCAGGTGGCAGAGTAGGACAGCTCTGGCTTGGTGGCAGAAGATGTGGTTTAGAACCCCAGCTGTGCCACTTACCAGCTGTGTCACATCAGCCCCCACCCCCAGCCTCAGTTTGCTTCGTTGGTTAAATGGACTCGGTAATACCTCTTTGTAGCACATGTGGCATATCGTGTGAGGGACATACTGGAATTGTCCGTCTCCTCCTCCCTCAGTTTCGTGGGGGTATAGGCCAAGGTGGTACCCTCAGCCTCAGCTCCCTCTGTGTCCTAGGGCAGGAATCATCAATCGGTGATGCTGCTGTCATGGTCCCCAGCCTCAGTCTCATCCTTCTCCTCTCCAGGTCCGTCTTCTGCACACAGAGCTCCCTTGTCTGGGAGTTTAAGGCAGGTCTAGTCTCTCACTCGGAGGCTGATACTGACCCCGTACCCTCCGTGCCTCTGCTAGGCAATCAGAAGCCTCCACAGCAGCAACCCCTGGCCGGGTCACAGGGGAAGCTGCTATAGTCACGTGCAGCTCTGTGGAGGCCGAGCAGGTGTCTGCCCTGGGGAGGGGGGGGGGGGGGGCCGGGGGTGTGCGCGCGTGAGACACCAAGGAGGTCGTTATATCCTCATCTTCGATGCCGACAACCAACTGCGAGAGGCATGATTGCACCGATGTGATCACAGGGGATGTGAAGTCAAACTGGAAAGATAAAGAGCCAAGACCCGGAATTGCCCACTCGCCCTGCTGCCCTCAGAGTGATCAGGCTCCGTTGTGAGGGCTGGGGAGACGGTGGCACTTAGCCATCTGTGTCACAGATGATCTCTGTCCGGGACCCTTAGGTCAACCAGCTCTCGGTCCTGGCACCTGCTCTGAATGGCCAGAACCCGGGGGCTGGCTCTGAGCCCTGACCTTGACATGGGCACCTGCATGATCTAGGGTAAGTCATTCAGATAAACTTCAGCCCATCTGTAAGGTAAGAGCAGCCACCCCTCCCCCACTTGCTTCCCACGATTCTCCTGAGGACTAAACGAGATCCCGTATGTCAGGGTCTGTGCCACCAGGGCGTTAGGATGACAGCGGCAGCGAGTAGCGGACGGGCCACGTCAGCAGAGAAGGAGCTCTTGGTCTGTCAGGGGGCTGTGGTCTGGGTTTTACGCGTGCGAGTGGGGAGCAGGGCGAGGAAGAAACGAGGCAAGGCAGCTGCTTCCGCAGCCCGAGCATGAGACCTGAGTGCGGCTAGCCGTGTATTTGAGGACTGATTGCAGAATGAGGGGTGGCTGCCGCCCCCGAGGCTGCCTGGGGACCCCAGAACTGGGGTACACCCCTCCTCGCCCCCACCCGCCCAGCTCCTTGCGCCCCGTCCGCTCTCTCGCGTCTCCTCCTCGAGGACGTTCCCGGGTCGCTAGGAGCCCGTTCCGTGATGAAAAGACAGGAACGGAGAGGCCAGGTGTCGGAGGAAAGAAGATGAGAAGAGCGGGAGGCACAGGGGAGGCAGCAAGGGCAGGGGGGTGGCTGCGATTGCTGGGGTCTCTGCGGCCATTGCCAGATCTCCCACACTGGGTGGCGGCGCGGGCCCAGCCGGCAACACCTGAGCCGGTCCTGCCACCCGCGACAAGCAGGCCTTCAGCAGAATGGGGCTGGAGCAAGCCACCTTGTCCATACCCTCCTTCCCACGTCCCTTTGCATTCCTTCGCCGTCCGTCCCTTTCCAGAGCCTTCCTCCAGGCCCCGCAGTCCCAAGAGCAGGGTTAACAAAGCCGAAGACGTTTAGACCTGTTTCCCTCCAACCTCCCCGCCAACCTGGGCAGCCTTTCCCCAGGCTCCCGTAGCTCTGTTGGGACACTTCTGATGTCAGGGCTGTCACCACTTGCGGGCACCCTAGCTCGTTTCCTCCGGCCTCGGGCTGTGGCAGTGTGCTGGCCACACGTGCTAGGATGACTGTACTCGGAAAGACAGACAGACAGTAACGGGGGGCGGAGGGCGCGGAGAGATCAGAACCCTCACGTGCCGCTGGTGGGAAAGTTTGCCACTTTGGCAAACAGCCTGGCAGTTTCTCCAACAGTTGAACGCGGAAGTACCATATGCCTGGCAATTCTACTCCTAGGCGTCCACCAAGAGAAGTGAAAATCTACATCCGCACAGGAGCTTGTGCATGAATGATCGTAGCAGAATTGTTCGCCATAGCCCAAAGCTAGGAACAGCCCAAAGGTTCATTAATGCATCGAACAAGCGGTCCATACTATAGTATATCCATACAAATAAAGGGAATATTATTTGGCTGTGGAAAGGAATACTGAAAAAATGACGAGGAACCTGGGTGGCTCAGTTGGTTGAGCGTGCGATTTTTGGCTCAGGTCATGGTCCCAGGGTCGTGGGATCAAGCGCCACGTTGGGCTCTGTGTTGAGTGAGGAGCCTGCTTAAGATTCTCCCTATCTCTCTCTCTCTCTCTCTCTCTCTCTCTCTCTCTCTCTCTCTCTCTGCCCCTCTCTCCCGCTTACACTCTCAAAACAAAACAACAAACAAAAAACCCCAAAAATCGTTCTATAATACTATGCTAAGTAAAAGAAGCCAGTCAGAAAGGGCCACCTATGATGTGATTCTATTTATATAAGGTATCCGGAATAAGCAAATCTACAGAAACAGAAAGATTGGTGCTGCAGGGGGGAACAGAGAGGTTTGCCTGAGACTGAAGGGCTTCGCTGAGGTCGTCCTAGGCAGACTGGATGGGTGGTCACTCCATGCGGAACTGGGTCTCCTTCCCCGTGCGGCTTGGTGTGGGGTCTCCCCTGGAGTCACCCAGAACACGTCCAGTCCCTACGTTGCCCCGTAGCAGCTCGGCTTTAAGAGAGGCGTCGAGAGAGGCCCAAACCACTTGCGCTAAGCTGCTGTCTTCGGTCAGCATGTCTCCGTCAGCCATGTCTCAGGACATGAGAAGTGGGATCCCCTCACCATGCACGGTGGTCTCCAGAGAATGGGCTCTGCCATGTTGACGGGTGTTTAAAACAACACCCAGCACCCCTCCTGTGGTTACCCATGTAGGGGGAGCAGAGACCTCGGTCTCTCTATCTGGAAATTATTTCTCTGTTAATGCAACCCCATTGCATTGGCTTCTGACGGGAAACCATATCTCAACAAGTGATCCTGGTTAGACCTCTAAGTTGTTCGTGTGTGGAATTGTCACTTCTCTTACCACGTTTCCCTACTCATTTTGATTCTGGTTGTCTGATATTCCCTCACCCATCTCATTTATTGAGCACCTACTATGTACAATAACCTGGGAGACACCAAAGTGCACAAGGCCTGATCCTTGCTCTTAAGGAGCTCACAGTCTCAAGGGAGGATTCCAGACTCTTACACAGTTAAGACGCTCTGGGACAGCTTCTAGAATTGTAGCAAGCGCAGGGGGCCTGGGCGCACAGGGGTCGGGCCTTGAGGTCCAGATGGGAAAAGCTTTTCTAAGGCAGTGACTCCCAAATTCAGAGTGGATGGATGAGTAGGAGTTAACCAGATAAGGTAGGTGGGAATGTGGGGATAGAACAGCGTATGCAAAAGCTAGGAAGCAGGAGAAATTGTGACCCCACGAGCTGTGATATAGTTAGTTGGACAGACCAGCACGGACTCATGTGCTCACGGAGCAAGGTGTATTTATCCGAAGCTTCTGGAAGTCCTACCTCTACCTTGTCTACAAATAGTAACGTAAGAATAACTCTTCCTGTTTATTCGCTCACCACTGCTCAGGCGCTGTACCAGATTCTTTTCATATGTAATTTTGAATCCTTCCAACGATGCTAGAGGGTAGATGTAAATTTTACATTTTGCGAATCAGGAGAGGGAAGCTCCGAGAAATCAAGGAATGGCCTATGGCCACACAAGCAGGAAGTGGGGAACCAGTTTTCAAGCCCAGGACCACCTGACTCTGCGGCCGGGTTTCTTGCCAGCCGTGCTTTGAATAGGAAGTTTGGGGGCTTCCAGTAAGTTTTGGGGGGAATATGGCTACGTCCTGCCTCCCTCGGTGGGGAGGGGGGAGGTGAGAGGAGCGTGGGACCCCCTCCCCGCCGCGGCCCCGTGGCCTGCAAGCAGTGGAGCCCCGGGAAGCCATTTGCGTAGCTGGAGGGGAAGGGGCAGGTGTAGAGAGACTTTCTGAGGAAAATGAGTCTGGTTAGGGTGTTCACACATGCTGAGCTTCTGGGTCTCAGGTGCTGGGTTTTGCTAATCCGAATACATTGGGAATTGTTTAATAGGATTTTTTCCTTTTAATTAAAATATGATAATGAAACTTGCTGTTTCACTCTTTTTTTTTTTTATATTTTTTTTTCAACGTTTATTTATTTTTGGGACAGAGAGAGACAGAGCATGAACGGGGGAGGGGCAGAGAGAGAGGGAGACACAGAATCGGAAACAGGCTCCAGGCTCTGAGCCATCAGCCCAGAGCCTGACGCGGGGCTCGAACTCCCGGACCGCGAGATCGTGACCTGGCTGAAGTCGGACGTTTAACCGACTGCGCCACCCAGGCGCCCCCTTGCTGTTTCACTCTTAAAAAAAGGAATGCTTTGAAAATACTCACCTATTCCCCAAATGTCTGGCCAGGAGAAACGCGGGTGTGATTTTATTCACCGCAGCCGTAGCACCAACGGAGGACGCGGTTTTTCCTCCTTCGACGCAGTGCTTCCCGCCCTTACTGCTCTGACCCCTTTTCCATGTTCTCCCCTCACCGGTCAGGGCGGAGCCCCCGGCGTCAGGGGGCAGGGCAGGGTGATCAGGCCTTGGCTGCGATCTGGGCCTGCACAGAGGAGAAGTTGCCAGAAGCCCTGAGTCTGAGTCTGAGTCCAGTTTGGCGTGGCTGCTCTTTGGAAGGGGTGGGGAGGAAAGGACCCAGCGGCAGGGGTGCAACCCTGGGACGAGGCATTTCAGTGATACAGGCCTTGCTGCCGCATCTGTTCCCCGGCCCTAGATTCCCCCTTCCAGACCTCCCGGTGGCTAAAGCGCCCTTTCCCAGCCCGCGTCCTGCCTCTGCTGCGTCCCCACCTCCTCTCCTGCGTGTCCTAAGGATGGCCTCCTCTTCCCCCCCCCCCGCTTCTCCTCCTGTCTCCTAAACCGTGCCCTGCTTTCTGCTTGCCCGCCTCCCTCCGTCTCCTTTGCTCCTTCTCCTTCCCATCGCATCTTCTTTGTGGCCCCCCGCCCCCCGTTTCCTCATTTCCTGCCCTTCTCTCCTTCCCCAGGCAAGCATGAGTCCCAGGCGCACCCCGCTTCCTTCTCCTGAGCCCCTGGGGGCACCCTGCAAAACGGAGAATGACAAGTGAGTCGCAGGATTTAAAATAAATAAAACACATCGGGAAGTGGCGCATTTGAGGCCATAAAACCCACCCACCGGCACCACCTCCCTCAGACACCCGTGGTCCTGGTGCCGTGGAAACACAGCCCGCAGCTCGCTCAATTCCTGACCGGCCAGGGATGAAATGGTACAACTGAATCTGCCCGGAAAGAGCGGGCAGACGGAGCCGGGGCCCGCCCCCCCCACCTCCCCCGGCCCCTCCCCCTCCCCCTCCCCCTCCCCGTTCTGTGCACCAGACTGAACACGATTGTGTGTCGCTGCAGAACATCAAAGAGCAGAAGAATCGCCTAAGAAGAAAATATTGGGGTTATGCATCCGAGAGCAGCCCGGGCTTCCAGTGACCTCGGGGGCTGCACATCCATCTTTAGTCAGCCCCCACGAGGCGATTTGCTCACTGTTGAGCAGCCAGTTGGGGGCTTGGTGGGCGGCGGGCGTGGCATGCCAGCCGAGGAAGGACAGGGTTTTTGGTTTGGCCACACTCCTCCAGCGCCTAGCCACGGCACGGCGTCACAGCAAAATCTGATTTCGAGGCCCGTTTATTGCCAGAGGCCTTGGCCCTCAAGAGGCTCCCGCTTCGCCTCCCTCGAGGACCCAGAAAGGAGAGCCCAGGCCGTGTGGCTAGCTGAGGGTCCGGACCCACCAGGCTCCGCGTCTGTGACCTTGAGGGGCAGAGGGGGCCACCTTGCGGCTGGGCGCCCAGATTCAAGGGTACGTCGGTGGCAGCAGAGGGGGGCGGCATTGGCAGGAAGGGAGAGGGTTTGCGGGTGGACGTGGCTTTGGGGCTCTGCCGATCAGTCCCTGCCTCCAGAGCATTGAGGAGAGGTCCCTAATGCAAGTTCTAGGTGGCACGGACTCCAGGCTTACTCCTAGGGCGCTGAGCACCTTGGACTGAGCCTGCAGGCCGGTAGCATCTCGCACAACTGGTTTCCTTTTGCTGGCCTTCTAGAGCCTCACGTGGGAGCTGGAAAGAGCCCTAAAAGATGGCCTGTTGTACCCAGCCAGGAGAAGGCATATGGTGCCGCCGTTTGTACCCTACAAAGTGGAGGCAGCTATGGGTATGGTTGATTCCCAGCGACCCTTTTCCTGCTCAGTACAGGACGACCTTTGGGGGCATCCAAGGTTCCGGTCCTTAAGAAACACAGTCCCCACCCAGGCTCCCCCGGTTCCAGGGAGCCTTCACGACAGTCTCCTCCCTGTCTGTCATTTGCTGCTCCTTGTAGCCCCCCGTGCCCATCTGCCCTGTATCCAGATTGTCCAGCCACCTCCCCTGCTCGACCGTGATTTCCTCCAGGCCAGGGGAAAACTTTACTGATGGTCGTGTCCCCCACCAAGCCCAGCGCAGCGCACGGCACACGAGAGGTTGTTACTATGTATTTGTTGAAACTGAATTTGAATCGCCCCTTGCTCCCCCACCTTGCTCACGGTAGGGTGGGGAGCAGGGTCAGGTCAGCGCCCATCGGTGCCGGAGCCTCCGACCTTCCCTCCTCTCGCAGAGCCCCGCCGAGTGAGTGGAAGAGTCTGGAGGGTGTGAAGGGTTGGTGCCGTCAGTCCCCCAGGTGGTTCTGCACCTTGGCTTCGCCCTCCAAGGGGCCGAGCTTCCCACGCAGCGTTGAATTTTGGAGACACAAGTGTCTTCCCCCACCCTTCGCTCCTGAGGAGGGATTTGCACTCTGATTATTTTTGAAAACAGGTTTGTGTAAAATTTGATTTAAGGAAACATTCTTCTCCCCCATGCTGAAGGATTGAGGGTCTGTAATCCCTCTCAAATCGCCCAGACGAGGCTGGTACTGCAACGTCGGTATCAGAGCTAACAAAGGGGGATTAGCAAGGAAAATTCTGCGTGAAAAGCTGCCACGCGCTGAAGGCTTTCAGTGCAAAGCAGATAAGATAGGTACAGCCAAGCCATTTTTAACCCAGTTTTGAGAGCACTCACAGCCCTCCTTCTGCGCTGACAGAGAGCTAAGGCTGGATGTGGCCGTGCCTGTCTCCTCCCGACCCCCCACCCCCACCCCCCACCCCAGCCTTCTCAGCTGGGAGATGTGTTTTTAGTGGGAGCAGAAGAATCTGCTGGAGCCCGGGCTGGTCAAGTGTGGCCAGGGGCAGGAGCCATGACCCCTCAGCCAACGGATGCCCGGGTGCCCCCAGGCCACAGGGAGTCACACACCGTCCCCAACTGCCCACTCCTCATGGTCGCTGTTACCCCAAATTCCAAGTGGCAAAGAGACCTGGCTTTGTGTTGTCTTCCCTGATCAGAAGGCCAAAGGACAAGGTGGTATCCTCCTAGGGTCGTTAAGACACTTAGAGCCCAGCCGGACCGGCCTTCTTCTGAGAGGCCGTGTAGCCTGATGGTTAGCAACTCTGGCTTTTGAAGTCACCACTCCCTGGGTAGACACGGTGTAAACGTCGGCAGGGCTCAGTTCCTTTAATAAACAGCGTCCGCCGCCTCGCATTGTTGGTAGAATTAAATGAGCTAATAGAGCTCTTCTCATGGTACCTGGCATACAATAAATGCTTCGTAAATGGTGGTGACGGTGACCGTGAATGACTTAGTACTGCCACACACAAAAAAATCAAAAGAAAAGGGACCCACGTGAGCCTGAATTTTTTGAGTAGGGGACCTGATGGGGTTCATTCTTTAACAAAGCCACATCCGGACCTGACCACATGTTGGGGCCGTGCCATAACATTTGGTGCAAGTCTGAGCCGCGCTCTGGTGTGACTTGTTTTGACCAAATTAGCCAGTGGCCTCCCGGCTCCCAGAACTGATGCCTTCCATAGCCTGCTCCGTTGAAGCAGGATGAGGGGCTCCGGGCTGCTGAGGGGCTGGAAACTCATCCTATGAGCAAAGTTTAGAAAAGAAAGCTTTGAGGGGCGCCTGGGTGGCTCAGTCGGTTGGGAGTCCGACTTCAGCTCAGGTCACGATCTCGCGGTCCGTGAGTTGGAGCCCCGCGTCGGGCTCTGGGCTGATGGATCAGAGCCCGGAGCCTGCTTCCGATTCTGTGTCTCCCTCTCTCTCTGCCCCACCCCCGTTCATGCTCTGTCTCTCTCTGTCTCAAAAATAAATAAACATTAGAAAAAAAAAACTTAAAAAAAAAGAAAAGAAAGCTTTGAGCAAATAGTCTCCACCATCAGCTACCTCCAGGCCTGGGAGAAAGCAGGACCAGCGGCATGAGTTTGGGGTTGGAGAGAACGGATTCTTGTTTACAGTAACCCAACAGCTAGAGCGGCCCAAAACTCCGTGGCCTCTCCGGATAGGTGGTGAGCCTCCCATCCCCGGGAGCATCTCAGACCGCAGGTGGATAGCCTCTGTGAATGAGGCCGCAGAAGACCTTTCTCTATGGTGTGGAGGCTGCAGCTGCTTTGTAAACTTGAGTGCCCGAGTGCGCCTTGGGGACATTGGTGAGCATGTCCCGTGGACATGTGTGAGTGCGCCCGTGTAGACGTGTGTACATGTATGTGATGTCCCGGAGCCGGTCAGTGCTCCGCCCTGGGCCGCGGCATCCTCCTCAGCAGGTGCTGGCCTGGCGTGAGCCTGCGACGTGACCGGGGCTCCCGTCTGGAGACCTCCCCTCCTCTGCTGAGGGGGCTTCTCCCCAGGGACAGGGTCCAGATGGCTGTCCTCTGTCATTGCAGAGCTTGGCTTGGGGCCTGGCCCTGAGGGAAAAGGCTTGAGTGGTTGGAGGGTCAGATGGGCAGATGATTGATTTATGGAGTGCCGGGCACTCGTGAACGTGCACTTATGTGCACACACACTGACCGCATGCTCACACAGGTGCACACACACATGCACACATGTCCACAGGGCACACCCATCACATGTGCGTGCACACACACACGCTCACTGAAACATCGGCATGCCCCTGCTGTCTGATATTGGAATGCATCCTGTCCTAATAAGCATTGTTCTCTCCCTTCGGGCTTCTTTCGAAATGCAAATGTTCCTAAAGAGACTGCCCTTTAGGCTGAACTGAACTAATTTCTCCAGTCTCTGAGACGAGGCCGCTAAGAGTTCTGGATCCAGTGGAGGGAAGACGCTGGAAAAGATTGTTTGGGGTGTGTGAGGTGAGCATCGGCTGGGGCCTGCCTGGGTCTCGTCTCGGGAATGCTCCTTCCCAGGGAATACTGAATATGGAAGCAGGTGGGTCTGTGGTTCCAGAAGCCCTGGGGAGCTCCCCTCTCTTTGTCCCCTGGTTCAGCAGGGAAGGTTTCTGCAGGAGAGGCTTCCTGAGACGTGTCAGCTCCGCTGAGCAGAGCTGAAACTGGGCGGCAGCAGGAGGCCCCCAGGAAACCCGGATTTGGGCCTTCCGTGTTGCTGTGTCCCAGGCAGGGACAGGATGGTGAGCAGTGTTGTCTTTGCAAAGACGCCTTTGTCCTTCCCAAGGGCCTCTTCCTCTTCCTCCACCCACCTCTTCCCCGCCTTTTGGCATCAACGCTCTCCTTCCTATAAAATAATAACAACTCATGTTTACTGAGCACCTACTATGTGCCGGGTTCTCTTCTGAGCATGTTAGGTGACCGATTTCATTCGGTCTTCACAACCCTTGTCCCTAAAGGCTGTCACCCCAGCTTTATAGATGAGGAAACTAAGGCACAGGGTGGTCATATGACCTGCCCGAGGTCACACCTCCAGGAAGAGTGTCAGAGCTGAGGTCTGAAGCAGGCTTTCTTGATCTGACTGTGCTCCTGGTCCCCATGCTAAAAAGGTCTGGTACGGTTTTTCTTTAGGATGAGCTTCTTCTCACTCCCAGAGTGTGGAGTCTGGAGTCGAACTGCCTGCTTTCAGACCCTGGCCCTGCCCTCCACTCGCTGTGTAACTGTGGGTGGCTTATTTCGCTTCTCTAAGCCTCGGTTTCCGCATCTGTAAAATGGGTGCAACACGAATTCTTATTTCTCAGAGCTACGGTGAGCCTCCATGCAGTGGGACCATAGGCTCCTGTCACACGGGCCGAGTGTGTGGTCAGCCTGGGTTTATGGGAAGACAGGCCTGCCAGGCCTTCCTTGTGCCCCCAGGAGGAGGCTTCCTGGCAGCGTGGGCTGTCCGCCGGCCCCCCCCCCCCACCCATACTCTGCCTCGTTGCCCCCCATCCACACCCAGAGCATCCTGGGAGCCAGCGCCTTCAACTGGAATAGCAGAAGACACTGTGTGGAGTCGGATGTCTGCATGTCTCCAAGGCCACTGAGCCGAGCAGATGCGTGTTTTCTTTGTTAGGCCGATTGGGGAGCCGGCATATCGAGTGCATTTGGTGGCCCGCTCAGGCAGGGTGGCCGGGCCCGCTCGGCCTGTCTTGCTGTCTGTTCCCTTCCTCCCCACTCTCCTCACAGTAGGTTAGGGGCCTTTGAGATGAAAGAGGAAGGGGCTGCAGAGTGGGAGACATCACCCCTGTGTCCCACAGGAACACCCGTCTCCTCCCCCTGCTCCCTCTTCCCCATTTCTGCGCTTCTCTGAGACTCGGACGGTCCCTCCCGTTGTCTGTCACTTGTGGTTTCTGTTGCTCTCTGCCTGCCTACCTGGCTAGTAGTTTCTCATCATCCTGTCCAGGCCTCTCTGGCCGGGAGAGCATTGTCCTCTGTCCCCAGGGCTCCCAGGGCGCTGTCCCAGATCCCAGAGCAAGCATGCGGCCCTCAGGCCACCCCGTCCTGCAGGCCCAGCAGACGCTCAGCACAGACAGCCGTCGGCTCTGCTGACCCCTAGCTCGAGGAGGAGGAAGCTTGGAGCTTCCTGTCCCGGCCAGCTCCGCAGCGACACAGGCCTCTTCGAGAAAGCGGCTGGGAGCACTGGGAACACTGGGGGATGCTGCCTTGCCGAAGGCACTTGCCTGTCAGCACCGCTGAGCCTCCAAAACTAGACCTCACACCCTGCCCCACCCTCCAGGTGGTGACACATCCGAGTGAAAATCACCAGACCTCTCTGCGAAGCACATTTGCTCTTGAAGTAGAACTGATTTCTTCTTCTTCGTTTTTTTAATCCCTAGATCTGTTGGGGTTTTTTTTTTTTTCCTTTTTTTTTAAGCTTCATTAACACTGCTCAGTCTGCCATTTCTAATTTCCATCTGCGTTTTGGGGAGCGCGTGCACGTTCTACTTGGATTGCACGCGCTCGGGGCCCGGCCGGGGCCACACCCTGTGGGGACTTTGAGTGACTTTGGCAGAGGGAGACAGGAGCAGGGCGGATGTGGAAGCCCCGCGAACACATCGGATCAAAGGGAAAGCAGAGGCAGGACTGTCTGGGGAGTCCAGAAGCCCCGGTCCCACGTAGGGGGAGAGAGAAGCCTGGAACCAAAGAAAGTGGGGTACCTGGTCAAGCAAGGGGACCGGGGGTGTGGTGGAGGAGGGTCAGTGCAGGGCATGTGTGGGGTTTCGTGCTCAGGAACTAGGCTGTCCCTCAGGGACCGTGCCCCAGGTGCTGGAGGTACGTGGACACGTGAGGAACCACTCCCAGCCCACTGAGGTGGACTTAATAGGACTTGGCAACAGATCAGCTATTCAGGGCAAGACCAAGAAGGTCAAAGGAAGCCAAAATAATAAAAGCTAACACTTAGTACATGTACAGTATACAAAGGAGGCATTATTGGTACCATCCCCATTTTACAGATGAGGAAACTAAGGCCTGAGATGGTCGGTATTCTTGCTCAAGGCTGTGCCTCTGGGAAGTGGGGGCTGGAATGTGAGCCCAGGCAGTCTGGCTTCAGAGTCTAAGCTCTTTTTTTTTAAGTTTACTTATTTATTTATTGAGAGAGAGACCCGGCGCGCGCGCGACCCCGCCCCCCCCCGCCCCCCCGGGGGGGGGGGGGGCAGAGAGAGAGGGAGAGAGAGAATCCCAAGGAGTCCAGTGAGGAGCCTGACGTGGGGCTCAATCTCATCAACCCATAAACCATGAGATCGTGACCTCGGCCAAGACCAAGAGTCAGACGCTCAACCGACTGAGCCACCCAGGCACCCCCAGAGTCCAAGTTCTTAATCAGCTAAGTTCGTCCAAGGTCTGAAAGCCAACTGACAGGAAAAGCGGTAGTGCCGTGAAACACAAGGAGATCGCTCTAATGAAATCCAAAGTCTGGCCTCCAAGCCTTCCTTGACCCCCTCTCACCCTGGCTCACTCCGCCCCAGTCACACTGGCCCCCTGCCTCAGGGCCCTTGCACTTGCTGGTTTCCCATCAGGAACAGCTCAGTCCATCCTGTCCCTCAGGTGTGCACTCCAGCATCCTCTCAGAGGCCTTCCTTGAGCTTCTAGGTGAAATAGCTTCCACATCATTCGCTTCCCCTTTCCCCCACTTCATTTCTCTTCATAGCACTTATCAACCACTTGGCCTACAATATCAAATTCCTCATTTGGGGGCGCCTGGGTGGCGCAGTCGGTTAAGCGTCCGACTTCAGCCAGGTCACGATCTCGCGGTCGGTGAGTTCGAGCCCCGCGTCGGGCTCTGGGCTGATGGCTCAGAGCCTGGAGCCTGTTTCCGATTCTGTGTCTCCCTCTCTCTCTGCCCCTCCCCCGTTCATGCTCTGTCTCTCTCTGTCCCCAAAAATAAATAAACGTTGAGAAAAAAAATTAAAAAAAAAAATTCCTTATTTGTTTACCGTCTCTTTTCCCCAGTAAGAGTGTAAGCTTCACAGGGGCAGGGATTTTTTCTCCCCCCTCTGTTTTGTTCACTGCCGTGTCCTCACAACCTAAAACGGCATCTGGCCTACGATAGGCATGCAATAAAGCTTTTTAAAAATAGCGATTAGGTATACATAACATAAAATGTAACCATTTTTTTTAAAGTTTTCTTGTCTTCCTTAGCAATCTTTATACCCAACGCGGGGCTCAGACTCACCACCCTGAGACTGAGTTGTGTGCGCTTCTGACCGAGCCAGGCAGGTGCCCCCATCTTGACGAGCCTGCGGAACTTTTTCATCGTCTCAAACTAAAGCTGTGTACCTCTTATACAGTAGCTCCCCACCTCCTCCACGCCCCAGCCTCTGGCAACCACCATCCTGCTTTCTGTCTCTGTGAATTGAATTTCTCTAAGTATCTCATATAAGTAGAATCCTGTAATATTCGTCCTTTGGGGACCGGTTTACTCCTCTCAGCCCAGTGTCTTCAAAGTCCGTCCACGTCGGACCACGTGTCAGAATTCTTTTTGTTCTTTTTGAGGCCGAGCAATAGGCCGTTGGATTTATTGACCACATTCTGTCCGCGCGTACTTGGATTGCTTTGACCTCGGGGCTTTTGTGAACAATGCTGCTATGAATGTGCGTGTACAGACGTCCGTCGGTAAAGATTCAGCAGAGGAGCTTTGAATGAATGATGAATGAATGAACGAAGCCTGGGAGAGGAGCCGTGTGCGGGGAGGGGATGACGGCAGGCCCCTGTGGAGACTTGGCTTGTCTGAGGGGCAGGTGGGGCTCAGGGGACGGGCTGGGGGCTGGGCTCACAGATTGAGGGGCCGGCAAGATCCAGGAGGAGGAGCGGGAAGGGGAGACTTGTCCTGCTCTAAAACCAGTGGTTCTGACTGTCCTGAGAGGCTGGGCAAGGAAGGCAGGGGGGCCAGGACTCAGAGCCTTGCTGTTCCCTCCTTCACCCAGGGGACATGGGGAATGTCTGTGCTCCCCCCGCCGCCAGGGAGGGGCCCTGAACACAGGCCGCGCCTGGTGCCCCTCCTTCACGGGTCCCCTACACCACTGTTTTGCTCAGGAAGTCCCGGGACAAGGGGCCGGAGATCTGCTTCCGGTTCTGTCTTCACGTCCTCTCAGCTGTGTTAGCTTTGGGCACTTCGGCCTCCAACTCTGATGCTGGAATAATGACGCGCTGACGTCTCCCTCACAGGCTGTCGTAAGGTTCAAATGCGCCATGTGACGAGTGGGCTTTAGGAAAGGCAAACGCCTTCACCATGTCAGGGTGATGATTGCGAAACCCCAGGTGCCCCGGCCCACGCTGGTCTCTGTGGGCCATGGGGGCAGCGGAGGATACAGAGACGCCTCTTGTCGCCTCGGGGAAGAAGTGTAGTCTTGTTAAGTAATCCTAGGGCTGGAGGAGTGTGGGGCTCTGGTGAGTTCTGGAAGGACATGAGGAGCCTAATCCCTTATAAAAAGAGAATGTGTGGGCAATGGGGCCGGGGCCGCTGGGGGAGATTCACTGGCTTTGGGCCCAATGGCCATCCCAGGCTGGTCACGTTCCCAGCTGTGTGCTCTGGGACAAGGCACTTAACATCTTTGAGCCTCAGTTTCCTTGGCTCCTTCTCCAAGATTTGAAACCTCCTTTGAAATTTAAATGAGGTAATAGATGCAAAGAGCCTGGCCCAGAAGTTCCTGAAATTCCCTGCTGGGCACTCTAGAGATAAGCTCCCGCAGAGTTACGGCTGAAAGCGGAGCCAAGCCATGGTCATGGACGGGGTCTGCATGGAAGGGTGTACCTGGGCATCCACATGGTAGGGAACATGAGTGCGATGGCTCAGAGGCTGGAGTGAGTTCACCCCGTGTACCCTGGCTCTGCCACGTGCTCCACCATGAAGGGCACGTGACAGCCTTTAGCCAAAGCCTTGAACTAAGCACCAGCCACCTACGGAAGGAGCCGGCCTCAGGGAAGCTGGGCAGAGCCCCTGAAAATCCCCCTCAGGGAAGCTGGGCAGAGCCCCTGAAAATCCCCCTCAAGCTTGACATGCAAGAAAGGGCTGGAGAGGTCTCTGTAACCTCGAGGGGTATCTCTCGGTGGGCCAGGGAACCAAAGAGCGAAACTCCCTGCTCTCTCGGGTTCTGGTCCGGCAGGAGGAAGGGATGAGCCCTGTCATATCCGTCCAGGAAGAAAAGGAATAAATTGTGTTTCTCTTGTAATATGTGGCCACCTCAAAAAAGAATTAGAAAATTAATTATCTGCTGTAATTAGCGTAATGACCTACGCTATCGGAGGTTATTTACCACAGAAATAAAACTTCTCGCCATAAATGTCAGCTCATCTTCCTAAATGTAAAGTCTCACAGGAACCACCGCCAACAGGCCTGGCTGGTTTCTTCTGTCGGTTTCCTTCCCCCCCTTCCTCTCTTCCTCTCTCTATCTTCCTGGAGAACTAAAGTGCTGGTCGTGGGTAACAGGCCCTGAGGAGTATATTATGAGAGTTGCCCTACTATGTGCCTGCTTGCTAGGCCCTCTCGGTCCTGACCCGGGTGGGTAAGATGTGGAGGACAGTTCTTGGGGACCTCAGGCCAGCGAGCTGGGCCCCGCTGGGCCCCCACTGGGCCCTGGGTGTGCAGGTGTGGGCCCTGGAGACCGAGGGGTGCTGGGACCCTGGGACAGATGAGAAAATAAGCCCCCTCCACCCCGCACAAAGGGGACATGTTGGTGAAGCGCTTTAGAACCTGCCACACGCTTTTACACACTTCGCTTCCTGTGGTCCTGACGACAGTAAGGCAAGCAGCATCACCACCCTCCTTTACAGATGAGGAGACTGAGGCTGGAGGGGACACATGACTGGCCCAGTGACTAAAATAGCCCTGGAGTCTCCCTAGCTGATAATGGCTCATCAATCCAACCTTGCCCCCCACGCCAAACCAAGAAAGCATGAAGATCCTTGGATTAAGAAGAGAGAAGCACCCCCCGAAAACAGCGGTCGAAATGCCCACCACTCCCCACGAGCGTCCTGGCAATGCCGGCTGGCGTCCCGTCTGTTCAAGCAAGGGCGGTCGTCCCTGACGTGCCCTTCCCTTTGTGTAGCACTCGCAGGGGACCAAGGCCACTCGGGCCGAGCAGGGGCAGATGGGCATTTGGTCGGACCCTTTGTCCAGGTCTGATGCCCGGAGAGGGGTGGGTCCCAACAGGAGGAGCCTATGTTGGACGTCACCCCCCCCCCAAGGGGCATTTTTACCTTCTGACCTGAAGCTGGTCTCCGGCCTCTCCTGTACCCACGGCTTAGCTCCAGATCATGGGGCAGGAGCCCGCTGGAAACCCACGGCCCACATGCTGGCCTCACGGCTGCACAGATGCTGCTTCCTCTGCCAGTGACATCCCAGTGCGACCGAGCGTGTGACCGGGGAAAGAAGAGCCTTGTAAGCAGCTGCAGCCCATGGCTTAATTGTGTTTCTCAAAGGGGACACCGGTGGCATCTGGGGCTGGGCAGGTCTTCTGTGGGCAGCACCGGCTCATACATTACAGGATATGGAGTGTCCCTGCACCCTGCCCACTAATGCCAGCAGCATCCACAGACATGGTTAGCAAGAAAAAAAGAAAAAAAAAAAATGCCCGACATATTTCCACAGGCCATTTTGGGGCAGTGCGATGTCTGATACGGGACATCTGTGGGACACGCCTCCATTTTTCACAGTCAAGGCCATTTCCTCACCAAGTTGTGTCAAGGGTGAAGAGTACCCTCTGTGCCCACAGGCTCTACTGCTGACCTGCTGGATAGATGGCCCTGGCCAGGTCCCACCTCTGGGGCCCCGTTTCTTCATTTCTAAAATGAGGGCACCCCCCGCCCCCCCCCCCCCCAGGTTTCCTGTTTCCACAGGCAGGCAGCATGGAGAAGCTTCTCGTCAGGCACAGCTTAGCGTGAGTGGGAGTCACTTTCTCTCCCCCCAAGGGCCCTCTTGTTTTCAGCCTTATGGCTCACTGTGGAATGAAGAGGTTTGTCCGGTGAAAGGCGATTCAGGGCGTAGGGAGAAGGGGGCAGAGGTGTTTTGAAAGCCAGAGAGGGAACTTTCTGAGGGCCCCGGAATCGCTTTCTTCGCATTCAGATGGCCTTGCTGAGCTGGACTCCCCCTGCCCAGCGGTGTGTGAGGTCCCCGTAGGGACTCCCTGTGTCCCTTGGTGGGGAGAGCCTGAGGCTGGGTGTGAAGGAGGTCCCAGACCAGCGACTCACATTCGAGTCACCCGGGGGACTTTGAAACTCTCCAGAGCGGCGGCCACACTGAGACCAATGCCATTCAGGCATTGGTGGATGTGGAAGCACTTCAGATGATTACAGGGTTCAGACAAGTTTGGGAACCACTGACCTGGACCCAAAAGCCAAGCCTGCCCCCCAAACTCTGCTCCTCTCTTCTCTTCCAGGCCACAAATTAATCTGTGTCCCTGCCAGAGAAATCCTTGCTAGAAATCCTTGCTAGGCTTCTCCACCCCGCAGGCTGGCTCTTGAAGCTGTGGCTCTAGCCACGGGCTGCACTTGAACCCGGGGCTCATGAAGTCTGTCCATGAGGGACGGATGGGAGTGCCCCCCTGGCCCCAGCTGGGGAGTGAATTCGAGGGCCGTGGAGTGAGTGTGAGGCTCTTCTCTGGGGGCCATCGGTGTACCTGGCAATGCCTGGTAGAATAAGGGGTTATCTTACCTAGATGTGAGTGAGCCATAAAACGAAAAGGCCAAAAGACAGAAAAGGACAAAAATGCGAGCGTAAAGGGTGCATCCTTTTTAACTTGTAAAGGGATGACTTCCCACCCCCTCCCCCTCACAGCCCACTTACAGGTGGGTTTGGAACCTCCAACCTCCCCGTCTGTTTGCAGGTTAAGATCACCTTGCCGTTCATTCCCCTGTCGAGAGCCGCAAGGTCAAAAATGGCTCCAGTCATTCTTTGGAGACTAAATGTGAGTCACCCCCTCTTTCCAGGCCTTGCTGAGGGGCCCTCCTCTGGCTGTTGCCACTGCAATGAGCCTCTGCACCTGACCCTTCTCACCCTTCTCAGGGAGCACCTTATGATGCTGTCACTTCAATTCAGCTCATTTCAATCAAGTTGAAGCTGGTGGGTGGCTTAGCGAGTTGGCTAGACTTAATCTGGAACCAACAAACGGTAAAAGGAAAGTTAATGGTTTACTGAGAGTAAGCTATTCTCTGTCTCCACTGTGCCTCCTGTACAGAGAGCCCTCTCCCCCCTGTCCTTTATGGCACCCGACACCCACCAGTATTCTCTTTGGAATAAAGCCTTCACAGCGCCTGCGGAAATTGTAGCTACCTTTCATTCAGGGGAACAGCAAGCCATTGTCCCCCAAGAGTGATACCACTGGTGTTGGTACCAGAGAGCTGGGTTCAAATCTCACGTGTGTGATCTTGGCAAGTTACTTCATTTCTTGAGCCTCTGTTGCGTGATCTGTTGGGAAATTTAGTTAATAATAGCCAAGGTTTATTGAACATTTACCATGTACCAGGCACTGGGCTAAGTGTTTTAGAGGCATTGTCTTATTCAACTTTCCCAGCAATACAGTGAGATCCGTATCAATATTATCCTCATTTTAGAGGCAAGGAAACCGACCCTCAGGTTATTTAACCTCCCCAAGGTCCCATAGCTGGTAAGTGATGGAGCAGAGACTATTTGACCCCAGATCCCACGCCAGTGTGCTTTCCGGTGGAAGAATTTAGCATTTTAGACCAGCAGATGCCCTTTACCATCCTAGGGGTTTTATCTGATGAAAACCAGGGTTCTCATGTCCCTGAAGAGGGAAGAGGGGTGAGGATAGGGCTTTGAGATCTTGAATAATGTACCTGAGGTCCCAGAGCTGGGGTGGAACCAAGAATTGAGCTCAGACTAAGCCGACATTAAAGTCAACACTCATGGGGTGCCTGGGTGGCTCAGTCGGTTGAGCGTCTGACTTCGGCTCAGGTCATGATCTCATGGCTCATGGGTTTGAGCCCCGCGTTGGGCTCTGTGCTGACAGCTCAGAGCCTGGAGCCTGCTTGGGATTCTGTGTCTCTCTCTGCCCCTCCCTTGCTCATGCTCTGTCTCTGTCTCTCCCTCTCAAAAATCAATAAACATTAAGAAAGTTTTTAATTAAAAAATATAAAATCAAGTTAGGTCAACACTCATGATGGCCGTGGTATTCTGCCCAGCCAAAGATCTTGGGTGTGTGTCTGTATCTTGTAGTGACTCATACCCAGTATGGACTTGGTGAATATTATTATTTCTCTATAAACATACGTCGTATATATGACTTACTGAATCTGTTGCCCACGCGATCCTGTAGAAGCGCCACGTAGGAAACGTCTTATGGGCTAATGAGGAGCCATGGTCTCCTTCCTCCGAGACCTGCAATGGAGTGGGGGCTCCAGAACGTACACACGAAACTCCTCCATACGAGGATGAAGGGAACAGTCAACTCATTTGGTTAGGACGGCTTTCTCAGAGACCCAGGAAGTTCTATGTGTCTGCTCCGCTTTGGGCTGTTAGCTGTACAGGCTCCGCATCGCTGTATGTTGTCACCGGCTCCGTGCGACCTGCATGCCGTCCGGCGCAGGGGGAGGTGAGGGAGGGCATCTTTGTCCCGAAAGACAGATCAAAATTCACGTCTTAGAGATAGATGGTGGCTGCTCAGCTTCATCGTCCCACCCCAAAGAGGCCGTGCGTCTCCATGGCGAAGCCAGGGGACTGGCACAACACTGCCTCCTCCATGGAGCTTCTAGGCCGCTGACCCTTTGGGATGAGCAAAGCTAAATATGGATCTGGTGGAAAAAATCAGTGTGGTAGTGACCTGGCCAGACCTCTTCTCCTCTCGTGGGGGTCGTCATTTTGGCAAACATCTGAGCCTGGCCTAGGCAAATGGTAAATGGTCTCTGGGTCCACCACTCGTTCATCCCGCAAACGCGGGAATGAGGGTCATCTAGGTTTCAGACCATGTGGTCTGATTGCCATGCTAAGAGCGAAATATTTAAATAGCATTTCAATTTACGGAACGCTTTTTACAAAACACATGCTTTCCTTTGATCCTCAGGGTAACCTCACGATGACCCCACTTTTCCGATGGTAACACTGAGGCTCAGGGAAGATGTATGTGTTACTTTATGGGCATGCAGCTAGTAAGTGGCAGGTGTTTTCCCACATTATCTCCTTTAAACTTTGAGTTTAATTCTTTGAGGTAAATATTATCTCTAGTGGGTAAATAAGGAGATGAGGCTTAGTGATGTTGATTAACTTACCGAAACCACACAGCCAACAAGTGCCAGAGCCCAGCTCCTAGTTCCTTATCTATAGTATCTTCCCCAAAGAAAGACATACAGCCCTACTCTTGGAATCCTAGAGTCCGGCTGGGCAACACGGTATATAACATTTTCAGGAAAAACGTACCTGCTAATGTACACATGGATCCTTTTCCTGAGCCTCAGAATCCCCTGATATCTTCTTGGGAGCACTATCCTCCCGGCCTTGACCTTTGGTTCAGATATTTCCGGGTCTACTAGAGCTGGTCTGCAGTGCCAGATTTCACAGATAGGTGTCACCACAGAGCTACCTGCAAATTACTCAACCTTGGGTTTTCAGACATCAGCAGATGCATTGGTCCCTAACTGTGTACAAAGTTGAGCATCCACCTATCATGTTTACATATAATTGAGTTTTCTCTATAGTCTGAAATGTGTTCATAGGTGCTGAAAGGCACCCAATAAAAAGAACAATAAAACTTGAGTGGTTTGATCAAAGTGAGGCTTCCTAATGGAAGGAAGTTTTGAGCAGGGCTTTGAAAGGAACGCGGCTATCTCCCATTTTCAGTTGAATTGCCCCAGGTGCCATGTCCATAGACGGTGAACTATGTAGCTGGAATAAAGAAATTCTCGCAGGCTGGGAGGCTTTTCTATCTCTGCCGCAAAGCTGAAATTCAGGCTTTAACCAGGCTGTCCTTCATTAAGCACCTACTACGTATGCCTGGTGCTGCATGAAACGTCTACATGTGCATTATTTTCCTGAGTTCTCACAATCACCCCACCCTCGTTATTATTATACCCATTTTGCGGTTCAGAAAACCGAGACCCAGAGAGGTTTAGCGACTTGCCCAAGGTCACCCAGCTAACAGGTGGTGGAGATCGAATTGGAATTCATCTGTCTGATTCCATGTCCACTGTTTTTAGCTTTCTACACTGACTTACTTTTCTATGCATTTGGTCTCCACTTGTCCCTATGGGGTCGGCACCCCATCCTGCCTGTCTAGGCCTAAGATGGGTTTGTAGGGGCAAGGGTGTTTCCTCCGTGACATGGAGAAGGAAAGAGAGGAGGTGTGGCAAGGTGGGGGGGGGCTCTAGTCCAAACTGGTGGCAAGCAGACAAGCCTGTCTGAGCAGTGGCTCGGAAATCTCCCCCTCTGGAGTTAATTTCAGTCACAGTGTCTTTCCTATTAAATGGAGCAGCTGGTTGGCTATAGGTGTCAGAATGGCCTTATAAACTGGAATTCAATCTAATCTTAGTGGGGAGGGGTATACGTCAGTGTGGGGGAAGAGAAGAGAAGGGAGGGAGAGCGAGAGGGAGCAGGCAGTGTTTACACGTACTAGCAGGGTAAAGAGACCAATTTGTTAGCTCTCTGCTGTTAGCGGCTGCTGAAATTCAGACCTAGTTCAGGTTTGTGCAGAGAAGCTGGATCACGTCTGCTGGTCCGAGCCGCTTCCTCGTCTACTTTAAGAGCTTCGGCCAAGGCTTTGAAGCTAGGATGCTGTTTGGGGACTGTGTGCATTTGGGACCTCAAAGTCACAAGGCGGCAATTTACCAGGATAATCTACTCAGCAGTGATCTGTTGTTTCCAGTGGGCCAGCCTTCGTGCTAAGTGCCTTACCAGATTTGTTTTAATTTTCTCACCAAATTGACGGAGTAGGGATTACTATCCCCATTTTATAGATTGGGAAACTGAGGCTCAGAGAAGTTGCCCAAAGTCACAAAGCTAATAAATGCAAGAGTCAGAATTGGAACTCGGATTTTTTTTTTTTTAACATGATTCCCCCGCATCGTGCCTTTTAGTGCCCTGTCAAAAGAATTTGCCAAGGAACAGGTAACGGTACCCTATGACCTACGACCGATGACAGGCTGTGGATGTGTGGAAGCATATAAAGGTGCCTCCATAAACCACGTCTCCACTAACAAAAAAAGTAAGAAAAAGAAGAGGAGCCTCGCATTTCCAAAATGTTGTCCTAGTTTTCAAATCTTCGCTTATGCCCCTTGAAGTATACCAACACGAACATCTTGGAATCAAAATATGTTATCCGCAATCACTTTGAAGTTCTTCAGTGAAAAGGAACAACAGATTTGCAAAGGGCACAGTAAAAAGATTAAACGTCCTTTCCATCGTCCTGCAAATAATACTTTTTCCGAAATGTAATCTCCGCTCTGCGTGACCTACAGGTTCATAACGGGTGGGACCCTCCAGCCTGAGAGGGTCATGCTCGTCTGCACTTTTCCGAGGACCTGGATCCTGACCGGGGGTGGTGCCCCCCGGGGGGCCTGCCCGGGTGCTCATCAGGTGCCCTGGGGGCCAACAGAAAGGGTTCTGCTGCACCGCCACCACGCGGAGACATGGCCCTGACGTGGCAGCCGGGCTGTTTCCTAGCGACCAGGTTGGGCAGAAAAGGCCTCAGTCCAGCCACTGGGGCTGGAGGCGAGTTGCCGAGCACTGGTCCCGACTTGGCAGTCCTTGTGGGAAGCATATGGGACTGAACAGATGGGCTGGCATGGGCGCCCTGAGCTAGAACCGTAAAGGCAAGAGTGGAGCTGGGGAGGGGACGGAGAGAAAGGCAAAGAAGACAGGGCAGGCATTGGCTCCCTGAGCCCGGCGGCGACGAGGTGCTTTGAGACAGCCTTGACGGCGGGATGGTACAAAGGGGTACAACTTTGTACATGATGATGTTGTGCATCATCGCGGCCTGGCGTAGAGGTCCCGCTCCAGTGCAACACCTTCCCCAGTGAGCGCTGCTGACACTTAAAACTGTCCCAAGGGGCTGAGGGACAAGCCTGCTGGTGCCGGACTTGGGCTGCCTAAGACAGCCTTAGCTGCAAGAGATCCCATCTCTCAACGCTGTGCTTTCCTTTACCCCACTGACACGCCTCTCCCCTTGCCTGCGCATTTCCCCCAGCTCAAATAGTAGCATCTATTTGCCTGCAAAGACCGATTCTTGTTTTGCTTTGTTTTGTTTTAAGCTAACCAAACCTAAGCTACTATAGAGAGATGAAGGTCACGTGAACACTGTAGACCAGGGACCTGTTTTGTTTTAAGGCTGGAATTTGCTCTTCAGATGGATGGGTTCCGGAAGCTGGTTTGGAGTGATAGAAAAGGTGACAAGAATCCAGGATCCCCTGCCTATAGAAGGGAAGACTTGGGCTGCCCGGGGGGGACCGAGACTCAGTCAGGTGATGAAAAACTGAGACACTTGTGTGAAAGAAGGAGTTCATGTATTCTCCAAAGAGCAGAACCAGCAGGTGGGAGCTCCAAGAAATAAAACTCAGCTCCATTCATTGTACAGAAGATGATTCTCCTATGTACAGCTGTCTTAAAATGAAATGGATGCCTTTAGAGGGTAGCGAGCTCCCCATCAATGGAGGTCTCCCAGCAAAGACTGAACAACCACCCTGTAGAATGTTGGGGAAACCATGAAACATTGTAGCGAAGAGCTCAAATATTTGATTCGGGTAGTGTTGAATTCCGTGTTCCTTGGCAACTGTCCTTTTTGATAAAGTCATCCCGAGAAATGTGTTGTTGAGATCAAAGGCAGCACATGAGAGACAGAGGTAGACACAGAGACAGGCAGAGACTAAGAGACAGAGAAATGGAGACAGAGAGACAGAGACAAAGACACAGAGAGGCACGCAGGGGCTAGTGTAGACCTAGATTATTAGGACTCTGTGCCAGTCACTCAGAAGGCATTGTCCTGCATGGTCACCTGGGCATGGACAGCGTGTCCTTCAACAAGTGCCAGCAGGACCTGGCCCTGCCAGCCCCTCTTGGTGGCCAGGAGGGACAAAGGAGAGAAGGTGCAGGCGTGTACTGAAGTGTGACATGAGCCATTTCTCTTCGAGCATGTCAGAGAGGCCCCGCCATCCCGTGGCCTGGAAACGGGGACTTATTCTGGGTCACGAGACTGCAGGGAGTGAGTGTGCGCCCGTGTGTCATCTTGTGTCAGTGTGTTGTAGGTTGTTGGTTTTTTCTTCCCCCTAAATGGCTTAATACGCCAATGTTTGTGGAGCATCCTTGGAAGCAAAGTGTCTTTGGCGTAATTATTGTTAATTGCTCAGACTATTCTATAAACTCATCCAATTAAGAGAAAGTTATTAACTTTATAAAATATCGCAGGCATCCCACAGTGCCATGTGTAGATGGAATAACAGTTTGAGAGGCAGAGTCAGCGTGAAATATCATGCAAATGAGGAGGCTTATTTACTTCTCTTTAAAAATACGACAACATCCACACTATGGGGGTGCGTTTCCTCTCGGGTGGCCGGAACCACTCGGGCCAGTGGCCGAGGCTGGAGGGCTTCCCAGTCCGGCCCAGCTTCCCCAGAACCAGCTTGGGGGTGCATTTAGGGAGGCATCCTATGAGCTCAGGAGCTGTCAACGTGTTGGACCCCTGACAGCGGACTCTAGAACCCCAGCTCTACCACTTACCGGCTGTGTGACCTCGCAATACTTACTTAACCTCTCGAGGCCTCCATTTCCTTCTCTGCGAGATGGGAATACTGACGTCCTAGTGTTGTCTTAATTATCACTAGACTTTTCCTTTTTTTTTTTTTTTTGTGATTTTATTTTTTTTGAATCTAATTTTTTGTCAAATTGGCTTCCATTCAACACCCAGTGCTCATCCCAACAAGTGCCTTCCTCACCGCCCATCACCCACTCCCCCTCTCCCTCACCTCATATCAAACCTCAGTTTGTTCTCTGTATTTAAGAGTCTCTTATAGTTGGCCTCCCTCCCTCTCGGTTTGTAACTTTTCTTTTTTCTCTTCCCTTCCCCCATGGACTTCTGTTAAGTTTCTCAAGATCCACATATGAGTGAAAACATATGATATCTGTCCTTCTCTGACTTATTTCACTCCTATTGCTAAACTTTTCACTATAACTGTAAAAGGGTCAGCATTTCCCTCAAAATTTCCTCCTCTCTGTTGCACCTCAGTAACAAAGTGTAAAGTCCCCTCATGCTAGTCATTAGAGCATGACTATTTTAAGATCAATCGTGGTGGGGCTGTAATGTTGTTAAATATTGTAATAAAGAATAACATACATATGTCAAAGGGCATAGATTATAGATGTACAGCTTGATTTTTCACGAAGTAAACCTATCCGTATAATCATCAATTTAACTTAAGAACTAGAACATCGCCAGCACCCCAGGGACCCCTTGCATTCCCCTTCAGTCATTAACATCCCCCACCCTGGAAAAAAAAAAGCATAAAATTGAATTATACAAAGGATACTCTTTAGGGCTATGACTTCTTTTGCTCAGCCTTGTATTTATGAGATACGTTCAAGTGGGATTCATGCACTCAGGATTGAAACAAACTCAAACTTCCATCAGCAATAAAATAAATAGGGCTATATTCAGGGGTGCCTGGGTTGCTAAGTGGGTTGAGCGACCGACATCGACTCAGGTCATGACCTCGCAGTTTGTGAGTTCGAGCCCCGCGTCGGGCTCTGTGCTGACAGCTCAGAGCCTGGAACCTGCTTTGGATTCTGCGTCTCCCCCTCTCCTGCCCATGCTCTGTGTCTCTCTGTCTCTCAATAATAAATAAAGGTTAAACAATTTTTTTAAATAGGGCTGTATTCATATGATGAAATACTACACAGCAGTGAAAAGCAACACACACATGTCTACTTGGGGATATGAGGTCTACTTGTTAGGACTGAGTTCTTGGACCACCACGTGTGACCACCTTCCTGAGCCCCTGAGACAGCTCCAGCAGCAGGGTCACTTTCTCGGGCTCTGGCAGCTGGCCTGGTGACTTTCTGGACTTGCTGAGAGGACTGATCCGTGCCCCAATCCAAGAAGACAAGGTCTAGTGCATTTGAGTGGAAGCCTAGGGAGGCAGTGAGCCAAAGTCCCTTCCCTCTTTGTAATTCTCTTAATTACAAGACTGCCACGTTTGACCCCTGAGTGGTCTGTAGCCATGAGGCCTGACGGTGGGACAGAGCCTCAGCACCACAGCCTAGACGAGGTAGAAAGGGTGACTGAGACCTGGCTGCAGATCCCAGCTCTGTCCAAGCAAGCAAAAGCTTTCCAGCAAGAAGCCACTCCCCACCCCGCTCCCCTTCCTGCTCGTGGGAGCAAGATTCAGTAAATGAACACTCACTCGTGACCCCAGGGCCGTTGATGGGGACGCGTTAGCCAACAGCTGCTGATTCACCGGTGCCAGGCAGATGTGTGACACTGCCTTTGTGAGGCTTTCCTTCCCGGGAAGGGGATGCTGCCTTTCTACCCACCCGAAACACCTGCTTGGGGCTCAGTGAGGTCCACACCTCGATGCACTCCCTTCCCTACCACCCAGCCGGCCATATTGCCTCAGCAAGAATGGAGGACATGTGGGAAGCAGCTGCCTCTGAAGGGTGAGACACCTGCCCCACCTGTCCCTGAAACTGGCCTTGATGACCAACAGGTCCACATCACGGGAACGCCCCCCACCCGCCCCTCTCTATACACGCCTGCTTCCATGAGATCTTTCCCAACGTCAAGAAAGCAAACTCCTTCTGGTCCAAAGGTCATGCACTGAAGATCACCAGGAGGATTAGCTGGCTCCCCTGGCAGGCCCAGCGCCCCAGACTTCAGGATGCGATGGGCTCAGATGTGCCGGAAAAGGAAGCAGAAGCCAGCAGCTCTTCCCCCGGGATGAAGGACACAGGGCAGCATTTTCTTTCCATTTTGACATCACTGCACCTGCGTTTTTTTCCCGTCACCCTCCCAGCAGCCTATGAGGAGGGCACTACTGTCCCTACTCCGGGGTGGGGGTGGGGGTGTTCTTCTGTCGCTGGGGACCTAAGTCACCCCTCCCGGATCAACAGGCCTTGGTTCCACATGCACCAGAAGCACCCTGAGACGGACTGGTCCGCTGTGGGTTCTCTACCGACTTTCTCCTGTGTGCAATTAACTGACCACAGGCTATGCCCTCTGTCTGTTGGCATCAGAACCATGCCAGGTCTTGCATGGCGACGGTGGCTTCTCCTTGGCCCCCTCAGCTTGTCTGTCCCGCTGCAAGAAATGAACTACACTCTGTTGCAGGTCAACTTCCTGGATGTCAGGACCCTTCCCGTGGTTTCCATGGGAGCCAGGGAGATCAGACAGGGCCGGGCACCACGAGGACCTCAGGCCTCTATCCCACCTCCGTCACCCATTAGCTGTGTGACCTCAGGCAAGTTGCTCAACTGCTCTGAGCCTGGGTTTCTTCTTAAGTCTCATGGGGAAAGTCACTGCCCCACCTACCTCAGGAGAGTGCTTTAAGGATCAGCAACGGGGTTTTAAAGGAGGAGGGGGAAACAAACTGAGAGAATAAAAGCTTTTTTATTAGATAATGTAGCTGCACATTAGAATCACTTAGGGAGCTTTTAAACACCCCCCCACCTACCCAATGCCCACGCGGCACCCCACCCCAGACCGATCAATCAGAATGCAGGCATCCAGGTGATTCTCCCCTGAGTGCTGAGCTGAGACCAGAGGTAGAAAGTACTCCGCCCACACGGGGGGGGCCTTGAACTCACTGGTATTTCATCTGTTAATTCACTCACCGAGGACCTCTGTACGCCAGGCACCGGGCTAGACGTGGAGGGTTGCAAAGTGAACAGACACCCGGCCCTTGTCCTCAGAGGGCTTCCGATCTCAGGGATGACAGACATCAGATGAATGACCATCCCCGTGAATGCAGAATTGCCCACTGAGCGCATGCTCTGAGGGAAAGAAATGCACATATGTGTACGTGTAGGTACATCTGCAGGCAGCTGGAGGGGCGCTCCTTCCCTGATTTCTTTCCTCTCCCCATTCCAGAGAAGCATGCAGGAAAAGTAACCATAAATACCCACAGCACCCCCTCCCTCACCCGGAGAGCCCCTAAACTTCCCTCCAACCCCCGCCCCACCCCAGCAGCCAGATCAGGTATGGCCAGTGGACCTCAGTGGCCCTCCCTCCAGACTCCCCACATTGGGGGAACGGGAGGGGCGGCCATGGTCTGCTTGCAGCCCAAACCTCTGCCCTCTGGAGGGCCTGCTCCCCCAGTCCCCGCTGCCCTTCCCTGACTCTGACAGGACGCAGCTGGGAAGAACAGCCTCGGTCCCAGACCCCCTGGGGCGGGTTATATTTGGATGTTAAAAGTAATGACACATCTCCACGAAGTTCTCCCTCCTGCCTGCCTAACACCGTGAAGTCTGCTGGCAGGGAGGGGGCTGGCTTATATTTAGGTCTGGCATTCCCTGGTAGGCATCCTGTTCTGAAATGGAAATTCTTTTAATAGCTAGCCAGCCCTGAGCATTTAATGAGCTGGTGTTTGACTTTTTGATTTCTTGTTCTTGGTGGAGGACTGTGGGCTGGCTCAGCTAATTAGCGCCCCCCCCCAACCCTGCGAAGCATCCCATTTTTTCAGCATGGGGAAGAGGAGAGAGCACCCCATTATTTGTAATGCCCCCTTCACCTTTCCCTTTGAAGCTTCTGCATCACCTGAGAGTTCTGCCTCCTTATTGAAATTTACTTCTTCCAGGAAGCCTTCCCAGATTTACCCACCTGCCTCAGCTGTCTCTGTACTATTACGCTGAACGTGCCCTGGAGTCTTTTTCTGAGGCGCCCTCTGTGTGTCCCCAGCAATATCAACAGCACTGTAAGAGTACCTGTCTCCCGTTTGGAATCAAAGAATGCTAGGGCTGAGTTAACTAACCATCTAGGGTCAAAGAGCCCTTTAAGAATCTGACATTAAAGGGCATCGGGTAGGGAGGGAACATGGACCCTCTACCCGGCGGGGGGGTGGGGGGGAACATGCAGAATTGGAAGAGAATTTCAGGGGAACATGGGCCCTCAGAAGTGCATCCGTGGACCAAGATTATCTAGATTATCTAGTTAAACTCCTTGACTCACAGTAGAAGCTGTGGCCAAATCAGAGACACCAAGTTACTTCCCAAGGTCACACAGCCGGGCAGTGGCAGAACTGGGACTCAGACCGTGGCCTCCTTTCTGTCCCCTCACCCCACCAGGCTTCTTCCTTCAGTGCTGCCCTGCTTCTTCATAGGCTGCTCACCTACCCTCCAGGCCACTGGCCCACAGGGCCCAGGCAGGGGGCTCTGTGCCTCTTGGTGAGGACCAGTGAGTGACTTCTCTGCAAGGAGAAGCAGGCTTGCCTGGTCCTGGGCATGCCAGGCCCCTGCAGGTGCCGAGGGGTGGAAGGAGGGAGGCAGGGTGACACAAGGTGGGGAGAGTTGCACAGTGCGATCCTGCTGGTGGAGATGGCCAGGGTGTTGCTGGCCTCCTCGCTCCCGAGCATTCCAGTATAACCAGTATCGATCTCTTTATTACCTCCTGGAAGGGCAGCTTCATTTGTCAAGCAAAACTACCTTTGTATCTGCAACACAGGAATTGATCCATAGCAGGACCAGTGGTTGGTATGTGAGGGGTGGGGGTGGGGAGGCAGGAGACGAAAGCAGGCTGGAGAAGAGATTGATAGCATGATGCTGATGTGGAAAATGAAAATAGAAACCTTCCAGACTGATGGGAAACATCTGCCTTGTCTAATGATATTGCCTGAATCCTGGGATGGGGAAAATGTAGTTTGATAGTTGGCAAGCCCTGGGGTTTGGCTTGCCTGTGCTGGGGGGGAAGGCGGGAGGAGGGGAAGAGGGTCTCTCGGCCTTGCCTGAGAGCTCTGTCTGGAAAGCCCCTCCAAAAGTGCAAGAAGCCCAGATGGGCCCCTTGTACGTGAACGTCATTTGGTCTGATTCTGTCTGGAACCTATTGAACACCTACCGCGTGTGAGCACTGTGCTCGGGGCAGCTACAGGTGAGCGAGGATGGCTCCCTGCCCACCTCACATCCCTCCTTCACATCCGGTGGGGGGACAGGAAATTCCACAGACGATTCCAAAACTCAGCCAAGTCAAAGGCCCTCAGGAGCTCTCGTGACTGGGCTGCGGGCGAGGTTAAATGTGACTGGGAGGGCTGGCAGGCGTTGAAAAAGATGAACTATGATCTCGAGGACGAGCAGGTCTTCATCGGGCACCTGAAGGAGGACAGGGCACTTCAGGGAAGGAAATGATGTAACCAAGGGCGGAGAGGGGGAAGAGTCATTGCTGCCGTGAAGGGATTTGACCGTTGCTGGATACGGAGGGAGGAGAGAGAGGAATTAAGGAGAATATGGAGGGAGGAGAGAGAGGAATTAAGGAGAATATGGAGGGAGGAGAGAGAAGAATTAAGGAGAACTGTAGGGTTTCTTGCCAATATGCTAGATGGGTATTGATCTTTCACTGAGAAAAAAAATGAGTGCAAGACGGGAGGTGTAGACGCAGGAGGTGATGATTTCGTCTGTCTTTGGTCACCCAAGAAATACATCAGCTGCCTTCTGGAGGCCAGACGCTGCACCTGCTCTTAGAATACCAAGGTGACTGGGGCGCCTGGGTGGCTCAGTCGGTTGAGCGTCCCACTTCGGCTCAGGTCATGATCTCACAGCTCGTGAGTTCGAACCCCGCGTCAGGCTCTGTGCTGACAGCTCAGAGCCTGGAACCTGCTTCAGATTCTGTGCCTCCCTCTCTCTCTGCCCCAACCCACTCGCATTCTATCTCTGTCTCTCTCAAAAATAAATAAACATCAAAAAAAAATTTAAAAAAATACCAAGGTGATCAGGAAGAGACATGGTCCCTGCCCGCATGGAGCTTAGAGTGCAGTCGAGAGACAGACCTTTGGCAAGTGATCCCATAACCACCGTAAAGAGGCCAGTGACAGGCTCAGGGGTGGGTAGCACACCCTAGGAGTTAGGCCAAGGGGCTAAGCGCCGGCCCTGGAGATTCAGAGAAGGCTTCTATCTGAAGAAGGCTGAGATCTGAAGGGTAAGCAAGGGAGAAAGCAGAGAAGAAACTTCCAGGCAAGGGAATGGCATATACAAAGGCCGTGCCAACAAGGATAGGGGGAGGGGAGAACAGTCACCTTGCAAAAGCTGACAAGAGGCAGGCTGGGGCCACATCATCAGGGCTTAGTTGGCCAGGTGGGGATTTTGGGTTTTTTCTAAGTGGACTGGCTTCCTATGCTGCTGGTGGGGGCTGGGGGGTGGGCGGCCGCTGGTGGCTAAGCAGGTCCACTCTCCCCTGCAGGGAGGGGGAACTTGGCAGGAGACCATAACATTGGGACCATGCATACCTTCGTCTCAGCCATCCTACTTGTAGGAATTCACTCTACAGAGACGGAAGTAGCCATTTGCACGTGAGCAAAGAGACGTGTGCTCAAGTTGGGGATTTGTTGATGTTGTTTTGCAGTGTTGCTTGTCATAGAAACCCAGAAGCAGAAGTTTCCATGCTCAGGAACGGAGATCTAGTTAAATAAATAGACACGGTGGTGGATAATTGAATGTGAGGGACCCGTGACTTTGCGGGTACCAATAAGGAATAACCTCCGAGATATTTTAAGAAGAAAAAGAAAAGCAGAAAAGAGGAGGCCAAAGGGTATTGCAGAGGTGTGTGTCAAAAGACCTAATACCACCATTACCCCTTCACCCCAAGTCTGTCCTCGCTGTCTGCCCCCGCTGTCTGCCCCCAGGAACCCTGCCACCTGCTAACCCATGTATTGTCACTCCATGGGGGCGGGGAGAGGAGACGTTGCCCCAAGAAAGTGACTAGAGATAGCTGTTGACAAGGTCTTTGTTGACATAGCAAACCCTTAGTCGGAGGACCTGCTGAGGATCTCTCCCACTGCCCAGTGTCTTGCATACCGGGGCGCCTGAGTGTCCTGTGTGGTTGGGAGAGAGTCCCCACCAGGAAGAAGTTTAGGAAGAATGTGTGGCCAGAAAATATAGTTGTAGCAACAAAAGCGGGTGGGGAGGGGACTGGTCTCTGGAGCTCCCCGTTGACTCACAAGGAACGAGCCAAGCAGTCGAGAGTGTCTTGTTGGCATGAAGAATGTGTACCAAGAATCCATTGGAACTGGCCTAGATTTCTCTCTCCCCAGCCGTCGGCTGGGAACAGTCTGGAAGCCCAGGTGCGGACAGCGCTGGCGCCTCCTTGAGGGGGCAGCTTACTCTGTGGTATGTGTTTGGTGGTTTGTTACTCTTCCAGGGGGAGGTGGGGAAGAGATGGTTTTCAGGTCAAGAGCGACCTGCAGGGCATCCTCAGAAGTTCCTGTCGAGCAGCCTGCAGGTTTTGAAGAGTGCGGGGAGACAAGGTCAGTTCCAGAAAACCTCTCCGTTTTGGCGCATTGCGGCCAGGGGCAAAGGCCAGAGTGCAAAGCCAGTCTTCCAGACTGTTCACCATCACCCCTACCACACCACTTCATCCAACGAATAGTATATAACGCGAAAAGCCAGCCACACGATGAGAAAAGGCTATCTGAAACGAATATAGCAGTGGACAATGATAAAAACCCTTAAAATACAGTGCTCTTCCAGGTTATTAAGAAAAGGTGAACATCCGGAAAGAGAACCGGGCAAAGAACACGACAGAGAACGTGTAGAAGAAAGAAAGAATAGTTGCAGAAGCCTAAAGAAGAAAACCGACCCCACTAGGAATCACCAATGGGAAGTAAAGCAAGCCTCGCGATTTGCCGCGTAAAAATCGGTATCGTTTCATGTTGGCAAAGGTGAGCAGGGCACTGAGACTATTGACGGTGATAAGTGCCAACACCTGTGGCAATATGTACCCCAGAGCCTTACAAATAGGATTTCCTGTCGACCTAATAACTTCATTTCTGGGAATTTATCCTAAGAAAATAATCAGAAATACAGATAAAGATTTATAGGAGCGAAAAGTTAGAAATAGTTTAAGATACCGATGCGGGGCGGGGGGGGGGGGGCGCTATCCCATGGGCATCCTACCTGCTGGTTCATGAAGAATGCTCAAAGATATAAACATGTTCTCAGCTGAATATGAAATGAAATAAGCAGGAAATATAACTGCACGGTATGATCTCAACTATACCAGAACGTATGGGTGTATATGTGGGTGTGCGTTGTGGGGGTGTTTATATATACAGATAAAAATAAAGAATGATGTTAAGGAAATACACCAAAATGTTAATAGAGGAAGTTGGCTTCTGGGTTTCAATTCTTTCTTTTATACTTTTCAATATGTTTCCATTTTTTTTATAATCAGTATACTTTATTTTTATGATCAGAAAAAATTACTCAATAAAAGTTACATCTATTTGCAAGGCTGTGTTAACCATACCAGATCATCAAGTATTAATGTCATCTCCCCGTCGTGGAATTGTTATAGTCCACAATTGCATTGCTACTAAACTTTTCATTTGCTCATGCGTATCCCCTGTCTGCGTTTCCCCTGAGGTCTCATCCGCCCAGCATCACCCACAGTACTTGGCTCGATGCCCTTACCCAGGAGCTCTCGAGACACATGTCACGAATCAAAATGTATACGCGGCCGTGCAGAAACTTCTGTTAGCTTCCATGACTGGTCTCGTTGCTTAAGAGCCGCCATGATGCAGGTGGAGAGAGAGGAAGTCTTACAATTGTCCCTTAAAGAGAATGCTGTCTCTTCCAGTTTAAAATGGTCTGTTGGGACGTAAGGTGCAAATATGCTTGTGAGGGTCCCACTCTTCTTGGGGACTCTTTCTTCCCTCCTAATAAGGTCCCTGCAGTCTTTACTACCCAAGATGGCTTCTGGGTGCCAGGGAGACAAGGGATCGGACCCCTCTGGTTTCTCTGCCATCCTCTTGCCACAAGGTCCTGCCTTCCTCACCTGTCCTGCTAAGGTCTCCACGGCTCGTGGAGGTATTGTCCTGCAAAGTCTTTTCTCTCAGCAAAGGTGAGGTGTGGGGACTGTCTTCTAGGAGCCAGGGTCCCTCTGTGTGATGCCTAGGTCCCTACTCCAGCTTTTGCTAAGGTGCTCTGGATCCACCCGCACTGGCTGTGCACCACCCCTCTGCGGCTAGTCCCTTCCTTCAGGCCTCTGCTTGTGACGCTTTTGAGTTGAATTCTCTTGGGGCGCCTGGGTGGCGCCGTCGGTTAAGCGTCCGACTTCAGCCAGGTCACGATCTCGCGGTCCGTGAGTTCGAGCCTGTTTCCGATTCTGTGTCTCCCTCTCTCTCTGCCCCTCCCCCGTTCATGCTCTGTCTCTCTCTGTCCCCCCAAAAATAAATAAATAAATAAATAAACGTTGAGTTGAATTCTCTTTCCCACTGGGACCTTGGTGGCTGCCAGGTGGCCAGCGTTGGTTAGGGCGGTGAATGGCAGAAACCCAGACCAGAGCAGAGGCAGATTGGCATCGCTTTGGTTCTGCACCTATGTGTGCACTCCGTTCCCCTGAGATTGATAGGCTGACCTCCCGCTCTGAATCAGTGGGCTGCCGCCCCATCTACCCCTCCTTCCCTTTCCTCTGAAGCATGTCCTGACCTAGTCTCCAAAGTAGACAGACTCAGTCACAAACATCAAGAGCCCACGCTGGGGTCAGGAAACAAGGTGGTGGGGAGCTTACCCCTGGAGTCATGGATGGCCGAATGTGCACGTCTGGAAAGAGTGGGTATCCACCTTGCCCCCTTCCTATGAAAGAGACCCTCGCTTCTGGGTAGTCTGCTCTTGGAGCCTTATGCTTACAACTCTGGTCCTAGTTTATGGTGAGCTTCCTGAGGGCAGGACCGATTTAGGCATCTCTGTATTCTGACCACTCAGCACTCTGCCTGGCATCTGGAAAGTTCTCAGTAAGTGTTGCCTGAGAAAACAAGTCAACACTCTCCCTACACCGATTCCTATATCAAATTCCACCCTTCCTCGGTGAAACACTTCCCCAGAAGGTTTTCCTGGGTGAAGAAGCTGTAGGCTGTTTGTAGCACGTTTGGAGAAAAGGGACGTTCGAATCAAATCCACATTTCCTTCCTTGGGCTACAACAACGAGCTAGCCTTAGCAAGATGAAAACTCACAGAGCTAAAGAAGATCCCGAAAATCTCCCATTCAGGCAGACAAAGGGGGAACCTGGCAGACTGATGATCTTTGGAGCCAGAACCAGGGTCAGGGTGGGTGGGATGGATGGGATCCATGGCAAATTAAGAATGACCTTTTTGGAAGCGCCTGGGTGGCTCAGTCGGTGAAGAATGACCTTTTTGGGGCACCTGGGTGGTTCAATTGGCTAAGCATTGGCTCAGGTCACGATCTCACAGTTCGTGAGTTCGAGCCCTGCCTCAGGTCCTGTGCTGACAGCTCAGAGTCTGGAGCCTGCTTTGGATTCTGTGTGTGTGTGTGTGTGTGTGTGTGTGTGTGTGTGTGTGTGTGCGTGTGCGTGTGTGTGTCTGCCCCTCCCCTGCTTGTGCTCGCTCGCTCGCTCTCTCTCAAAAATAAACACTAAAAAAAAAAAAAAAAAAAAATGACCTTTTTAATCAGTATATCTAAGAGAAGAGAGATATTCCAGAGAATTTTATAGCTGTCTCGAATACTTGAAGGGGCCACAGTACAGAAAACAGAGCACGTTCCTTTAAAGGTCTAGCTGTAATCTGGGTGGACCTTAGGCAAGTGGGTTTATTTGTAAGGGGGTTTTGGTACTTAGAGCTGCTTCCAGGTGGAGCAGGCAAGGCGTGCGGTGGTGCATTCCTGTCACAGGCAGGGCTGACACAAAGACTGAGCAACCTTCTCCAGGAGCGGCGAAGGTCGGGAGGCTCCTTCCGGCAGCCACAGAAGCCGTGGGAGGACAAGGAGGTGTTCCCCGGTTTCCTCTGTGTTCCTCAGAATCCACTCACAGGGAGACCTCAGGAGGGGAGGGAAGAAAGGACCCCAAGAAAGTGGGATCCCCGGCCCCCTGCAAACCTGAGAGCTCCGTGAGGAGTCATCATGGCATCACTGGCCATCTCAAGAATGATTTTCCATGTGCCCAACGGAAAAGTTCAGCCTTGCTCTCGCCGTTACACAGAACAGAAGACTGAGGCTGGGGAATGGGCAGGATAGTAACTGTTGCCCCGTTCTGCGCGCTTACCAAGCCCTGGGCTGGGTGTTGTACGAGGAAGTTGGGGTTCACTCCGGTGGATGGATGAGGAAAACTCATGCCCAAGGACATTAAGTGACTCCCCTACCCCACAATGGAACAACTAGAAAGAACCCAAGCCAGGGTCCACATCCATGTCTGTCTGGCTTCAGCACAGCAGGACATCCCCTGGAACAGGAAGTTCTCATCCAGACAGCTTGAACTAGGGCCAGAAACCCCACCTTGACCCCCTCATCTCTCCCCAGCACCCCAGACATCTCTGCCACTTGTCCAATCACCCCATCCTCAGACACCTCCCTCCTCCGCCCTTGCAGGCTACCCTGACCTACCGGAGGAATCTCATCCAACAAAGACAGACTCCATGTGCCCAGGACTAAAAGAAGCCAGGTGGTGGAGTAAATGAAAGTTGGCTGAGAGCCCCCGTTTAAGTGCTGTTCCATTCTGCCTTGTCTTTGCATTCTGGGCTGTGCTGCATTTACCGTGACTCTGCATGGTCAGAGGGCTCTGTGCCGGCTGCAGAGGGAGGCTCTCCGGGCTGGAAACGGAGGGTTGGCGCAAGGGTTGGCGCAAGGATGTGGGAGGCCTGAGCTGAGCTCTGCGAGATGAAGGCGTGGGCAGCCCCATCTTTGCCAGCCCTGCGGGTGACCCTGGGAAGTTATTTGTCAGGCTGCCCCCACCATGGGGTTAGGGTTAGGAGAAGGAGAAGGGCCTTGAGGACTTCAAGCCTGGGAGGGTTGGAGGGAGGCAGAGGAGAAGGAGGAGGACGCTCTCCAGCTGCCGTGGGCTCCATCGACAAGAGCCCCTCCGATCGGGTCCCTCCCCCAGGCCCACAGCCAACAGACAGCCTGTGCCACAGGCCAGGTGACAGCGGTCCCCAGAGCACCTGTCTCATGTCTCCGTGGCAGGGAGCCCTGGATCCCAGACAGGCCTTGTTGCCAGGGAGGCACAGGCAGGCAGACTGGCATGGGAGCGATCTCCTTCAGTTTCCATCTCTGACCCCTCCGTCCGGGCTCCTGGGACCATCGAGCTACTTGGCTTTTCCACCTCGTCTTCCACGGGAGCCCTCGGAGAGGAGCGAGTACTAGAAGGAAAGGGGGTGGAGAGCAGGACTCAATGAGGAAAATGATGTCTGCGGCCGGGCTTGGCCTACCCCACTGGAGCATGAATAAATAAACACCTGCAATAATGAGCCAGCCGCCATGCCACACCGCTTCACCAGCCAAGAGAGAATGCCTTCAAAAGAACGGAGCCTGGTGTGGGTTCATTATTCACGAGCGGAGCCCTCCAAGGTGGGGCCTCTGTTGTTTGGTGTGATTTAACATGGGCCTTGGGGGTAGGAGGCGGTCCTGGGAGGAAGGGAGGGAGATCTCTGCGCAGCAGCCAAAGCCGGTAAGAGGCCAAGTTCCCAGGATTCATCTCAGAAACATGGCGGCAGCTTGTCCTCACCGGGACACTGGTCTGTGTGCCACGGCCGTGTTGGGCCGCTTCCTGTCAACGGCACCTCTCCATCCCCTGGTAGTACGTGAAATGGATTTAGGCCAGCAGATGTTCGATTCGCTGTCACGTGCGGGGGACGTGCCACAGGCCAGACACCGTGCAAGCGCGCGAGGGCTTCTCAAGGTGGCTGAGAGGCTCACATAACCTGCGAGGAGCCTGTGTGGTAGTAATACCTGGGCAGGGACTGCCTGCTTAAGAGGAAGCCCTGGGCTCTGGGTCGGACAAGGCTGGGTTAGAATTCTGTCCCCTCCGGGGCCCAGCCCACAGGGCCCTGGCCACGGCACCTGCCCATCTGAGCTTCCTCCGGATTAAATGGGGATAATACTGGAATATGTCATTTTGGAAATGTCGCTCTGAGGATTATGAATAAGGCATTTGGCACAGTTCCTGGCACGCGGTAGATGTTCAGTAAATTAGGGCTTCTGCCTAAAGCGATATTGGACGACTGTACGGCCCTCCTACAAATATCTGTCTTCAAGATCATTCAGGAAGTCGCCTACGCTTTTTCTGTTTCTGTCCAGATTGCTTGACACTCCTGAGTTCCTCTTACACTAGCCCTCCTGACCTCCAAATGACCGCACCGTGGCACCTTGCTGGACGAGACGAGTTGGTCTCCCCGCTCTGAATTTAAAATTTTTTCCTTCAGAACGAATACGGGGGCGTCGCCCTGTGGTGTTAGCCTTATGCTTCAGATATAACAAAATTAAATGGTAAACATCTAGTGAGGGCTCACCGTGTCTCAGGCCTCGGATCCATTGTGTCATGTAATCTTCGCAGCAAGCTTTGACCTAGGTAGTTCTCTGTCACCATTTTACGGATGAAGACACCGAGGCCTGGTGGGGTTAAGCTCCCCACAGCCGGTCAGCAAGTGACGCGGCGAATACTCAAATGTGCCTGACCCCAGAGCTCTCGGCCACCACGCTATTGACACGTGGATTTCCTTCCGCTTGGAAGCTGTGTGCAGTAACATCTGATTCAGGATGGAGGCGCCATAAAGGGGCAACGTTAGGAGCGAGCGTAGCAGCGAGCCGCGGGTGAGGGTTGCAGCCCGTGAGGATTTCCAGGCCGGGCGCTGGAAGGTTCTGCCAGGTCAGTGGACTCTGCCTGCCCTTTCCCATCAGGGACCTTGCGCTGCTTTGCCCGGGTGGTAGCTGTGCGCGGGGTCTTGCCTTCCTAACCGGACGGTGATGTACTCAAGGGCAGGGGCGGGCAACCAGTCAGCTAGTACTCGTTGAGCTCCAGCCGAGCGCCTTGCCTCGGGCTGAGCACCGCAGAGGCTAAAGAGAGGCCCTTTCCCCTTCAGGAGTCACAGGCACGGGGAGAACAGTGACCCGCCCGGACAGCCAGCCACACCAGGCCACCTGTGCCCAGGGCCTGATGTGGAGCAGGTGGAGTTCTCTTGCCAGGCACCAGCTAAAAGTCCGCCCATCTTAGGGGCACAAAGTAGAGGCTTGTACCCGCCTGCCAAGTGGAAGTTCCTCTTCGTCGAGATCAACAACAGGCAGCACTTCTGGGCACAGCCAGGTAGAGTTGCTGCTTTGGAGGCGGCAACAGAGGCACGAAATGCAAAATGACTTCTTGATCCATCTGTGCCTTTGAACGAGAAACAGACCTGGGCTTTGTGGGTATGTTGCCTCAACACAGCAGCCGAGAATGTCGTGAGACTGAAAGGCGGTCCTACCAGCTCCTGCTCAGGGATTGAACACAGGGTCTTGCTGTCCCGGAAAGCCTATCTCTGGATAGACGCCACTCAGCTGGGCTGGTTTGGACCCCCGTGTGTTCAGGTCTCTCCATCCCAGGGACCAGTGAGTCAGAGCTGGTCCTGGGGGGAGAATCGGAGCAAGGCTGGGCTTCCCAACCCAGATTGTCTTCCCCTGCATTTTCCCTCCGAGGAAGACCTGCTCCCACCCATTCAAGGGCGTGATACTCTCCTGTGTCTCTCTTTTCCTTTCAAATCAGTGCTTATCCTCGGAAAAGGCTATAGAAATTGATTCTTACTAAGAAGTAAATAACTGAACACATTTTATAGTGTTCCCTCTTTCAGGGATGTTAGCATTGAAACCAGGATCAAAGGTTTAAGCAAAAGGAATAAAACATGAATAGTGGAATTTCAGGTCATAGTGGATGCCGAATAGTGTTTTGGATGCTGTGGTGCCTCTGGATCTTTCATAGTGGTACCGCCTGCTCTAAATGTGGGCTGGTCCTGACTTTAGGAGGGGAGGTCTCAGCTGGACTCTCTATTGACCTCGCAAGGTTAAAGTAAATCTCCTGATGAAGAGTTCCAGCACCCCACCCCACCCCCTTTGTCCTGGGGTTGAGGTCCCTGAACCCTGGTTTCCTGATAGGCTGGGAAGGGTTGATGATCCAGGGTCAGGAATCAGTGTGAGATCCTGTGCCTTTGTGCCTTTGGTGTTTTTTTATCTCTGTGTCTGAGACCAGAAATGCTGGACCAGCATTCCCTGCCATCATAGCATTTGGATCTTACGGTGGTTTATTTCGAGCTGGGGGTATGAGAAGGACGGAGGGAGAAGCAGTGGGTGCAGGGTGGGGGCAGGGAACAGCTGGCCTGCCTTTGAGGGAGCAGCTGCTACGGAGCCTGCTCTGTGCGTATACAGCAAAACGGTGGCTTTTCCTAGTTTTCGAGGGATCGTCTCATTTAAAATTCCAGCTGAGGAGGTGAGAACTACCCTCAGATGATTCCTGTCCTGCTTCCAATCCTCCTGCAGCGTCCTGCAGAGACCCTCCCCAGTGCCCAAACACAACTGGGTCCGTGGGGTCCTATCAGCTTGTCCCATGCCGCCGCCTCCTCCCGCGGTAGCCTCTGGGCCTCCTGCAGAAGCCAGCTCGGGCAAGAGAAAAGGTTCCGGGCCCTTCATCAATCACCTTCTCCCTGCCTGGCAGTGCCCAGGGGAGGGAAGCCGCCATACAGCCGCATGGCACGGTTACCAGCAATGCCAGGAGATAATGACAGGTTGAGTGTTTTCTGCCTGGTGAGGAGTTGCATGCAAATGACTCAGCTCTGAATAGGCTTAATTGTCAATGCCTGATGTGGTGGCTCAGACCATCCCTCCTCCCTCCTCTGGTGGGGAGAAAAGGGAGTAGGGAGTGAAGGGGATCCTGTGGTGTGGGGAGGGATAGGCTCAGAATGGCCAGCGGGACCCAGAGCCCAAGGGAGAGGGAAGCTGGCATTTCCCTTCCACCGGGCCGGGCCTGCTAGTGCACAGCTGTGAGCAGAGAGTGGGGATTTACTCCCCGACATGATCCAGAGTGAGATGTGACTCTACAACCGTAAATCCCTTTACGCATCGCAGCTCAGCCGAGAGAGGCTGTCACGTGCCTGCAAGATGTTCCCGCTCGGCCAGCCGGGCCCGGGCCCAGGAGGAGAAAGGAGGGGCTGCAAAAGACAAGGCAGTGAGTGCCCTCCCTCTGTGGTGCATGAGGCGCTGCCCCAACTTACCCCCCAGGAACTCCCACTTGGGTGCTGGCAAAGCCAGACAGAGACCAGGCAACGAAAATTCAAGGGTGGTAGGTGGTAGGGAAGGCCAACACTTACGGAATGCTTCCTTCATTTCAGGCCTTTTGGAAATCAATGCTTATTCTCAGAGTAAACTCATCCACTCTTCACCCTATCTCTGTAATGTAGGTTCTGTGACTATTGCCCACTATGTTTGCAGAGAAGGAAGATAAGGCATAGAGAAGTTAAGTAACCTTGTTCCAGATCACACACGTAGGCAGAGCTGAGATTCAGATGCAGAACTTGGCCCTTCACTTTGTATCCTGCCATTCCCTCCCCGAGGGCAATGAGCCACTCACCCTGTGCTCTCCTGGAGTCAGGGCAACAAACAGCTGAGTCCTCGATGCTAAGCTGGGCTTCAGTGTCTGTCCGTGAGTGACCACCACTGTTGGTCTAATGTTTGTACATCTGTGTGTATTGTATGCGTATCTTCTGACCCAGCTGGGAATCCTTTGACCCAACAAAGGCCGGGGTCCTGCAGCCCTTACTGGGTTGAATACTGGATTGGAGTCTATTTGGATGAAAGCACAGAGTGGTGCCAGATAACTTTTGTAGGAGGAGGAAAACACCATGTTCACAGAGACCACCTTTTTTACCCATTTTATACCTGGGGGTTCCGTGTGGGATTTCATTGGGAGAAAGGCATCCATACTCCAAAGAAAATGATCCAATACTAGAAGATTCCTAAGGGCTCATTCCACAGTTCCATGAATCTAGATAATAAGGAGCCACTGAAGACTTTTGGGGGAAACGGTTTGGAAATCCTCTTCCAGCCACTGGTATCCCAGGGTATGGGAGTAAGGACTATAATTAAACTTGGACTTCCAGTGGCTTCGGGCTGGATAATGAAGGGGGAGCAACTGCACGTTCCCAGTAGCAACCAAAATATAGGGATGGATCCGATATCCCCTAGTCATGCTAGAGTCTGGGGCAAAAAAAGAAGGAGGTATACACCTGTGAGGTTCTAAGAAAAGGTTGCTGGTTTTGCAGCAACCACCCAGGAGTTACCCCGAGCTGGAGCAAAATGTGTCATGTTAATTGGTCAGAAATTCTCTAATTACTGAAAGGAAATTGGTGCTGAGATCTGTATTACTATAATAACTATAATTCCACCACATTAGTGTTATTAAATGTCACTGAGTGATTGCTTTCCAGGTGTTTAAATTCTTAATGCATTTATTCTTTCAAAACTTTGGGCACCAACATCAAAAAAAGAAACCCAGCCCCAAATGAGACAGTCAGAAGGCCCTCTCAGAGATCTTACTCAGTTTAAACCCAAGCAATTTCGTCCTGATTTTGAAATCACAGCAAACGTACTTGGGGTTTGTAGAACTGCATCGCCAGGATGCTATGATGAAAGTTGACCCGTTGCCACACAAAGTGCCTCCCTGCTCATGTTCCCCCCTTTTCAATAGCTCACCCCCACCCCAAACTCTGAAATTATATAGACAAGGGCAAAGAAAGGTTTGGAGTTTATATTTGATGGGCCTGAAATGTAGACAGAGACCAAAAAAAAAAAAAAAAAAAAAAACAGCCAGAATTTCTCCATAGAGTCAATAACTCCCAAGGTGGGGAAAAAGTATACTGAAGCCCAAACCTGTTTCAGCCTAGGGTCCTGTGCTGCACTTTGGAAAGCTATCATTCTCTAAAACACCCTAGACACCCCAGATGATACAGCAGAATATATCTGGGATATAAGCAAACCTGAGTTCTGATTTTTCCTTTACTCTTCAGTCTTGGGCAAGTTGCTGAACTAATTCTTACCCTTCAGTTCAATGGGGTAATCAGTTTCACCCATAGGATATGGGAAAACGTTAAGGTTCTAGGGAAACTACCATCATTTTTATTGTTGCCGTGTCAAAATGCATTATACCAAAGGTAATCCCCTTGGACAATCTCAGAAAATAACCAGAATGGATACATCTGTTAGGCTGGCATTTCCGGTCTCTTAAGCTTTTACAGTGGGAGAGAGGAGAGTTGGACAGGATGTCTGAAAGTGTCGTATTTTGCTTTTTCTCATCCACCCTGTTGGGGGAAATGTTAAACAACTAAATGACCAATGAATGTTTTACTTCTTCACTCTATGTATGTTTTTGGATTCTCCCTGCCCAGGGCTTGACCTAAGTTTATGGATAGGACTAGACATAACACGCCTTATATGCTCAGTATGCCTAGACTCACCGTATCTCTGGTTGATTTTGTTTTCTTTTTAGTGATGATATTTGCAAAGATGCAAAAAAGAAAGAGGGCTTATGGATGATGATTCTAGGATTAACAATTTTCTTTTCAAGTTAAAGAAGAAACGTTTAAGTTGCAAAAAGAGGTCAGGAGAAGGCAGCACCCAAGTGAAAAATTAACAGTAATCGATAGCAGCTCCTTCTCCTGGGCTGACAGAGGCCTTGGCCTTGAACTCCGGTTGGGTCTTAACTGCTCACTGCCCTGCCCTAGCACACCTTCCTTCCAGATGCCTTCTTTACAGAGCAGTCTTTTTGTCTAGCAAGGGGGCGGAGGCCCTTCTGGCGCTGTCCCAGGTCCTGAAATGCCACGGGTTCCTGTCTTCGTGATTAAACTGGCTCTGGAGCGTTCCCCTCCAGTCAGCTGTTGTGTGGAAGCTAATTTCCATATAATAACATTTTGTTATTTGTAATAAATCATAGCCACAGTAAGGTGACTGGGTTATGTCATTATTTGCAAACCTACAGAATGTAATTATAATATGTCTGAAAACCTCCATGCAGAACAGTGCAGTTCCAGCCACAGCACCGTCCAATAATAATAAAAATTTATATTGTGCTTTATGTGACCGCTCATCACTGTAACCGCTCTATGCCAAGGGAAAAGAAAGCCCACACCAGTGACAAATTCACGGACGTGGAAACCTTGTAAATGCCAAACTAGGTGATGCCGAAGCTAGCTACTGGGTTTCCTCCTTTCTTTTTCTATGAACCTTTTATTGTAACAGACTGGATGTCCAGGTTTGCCTCTGCATTCAGAATTATAAGCTCTTTTTGGAGTTTCCCTTTTATACATCAAATACACGTGTGTCAGCCTTGGCTAGTCTTGGTTCATAGGGATTAACTTTTTGAACAATATGCCTATGTGTGCTCTCTTTTGCGTCTTTCTCCCCACATCTCTATCTCCCACCTCCCCTGCCTCATCATTATTTTTCTAGAATGCATGGTTCCACAGTGCTTTTTGTGAGCACCGTGAAGCAGCTTCCATAGGCAGTAATCCTATGTAGTATTCATCCTGCATCTGTTTTCTCTCATGTTGAATTTCACTCAAGCCTAGAAATATATTATTACAATTAGAAGTGGGCTTCCAATTGTCTCTCCTGCCAAACCTTCTACTGCTCTGTGCCCTTGGCATGCCCAGCTGGGATTTTTTCCTGATAGGAATGGCAGGTTCTGATTAGAAGATGCTCTGAACTTCCAGGGAGGTTGGTTTCTTGGTAAGAAACCCATTAAAAGTAGAGCTTCTTGTTTCAAAAGCTCCGGACTTAGGACTAGAACTCTCCACCATCCCATGCCTGAGATCTTGTATAATTCTGGGAGGAAATTCCCCCACTTGAGCCACAGTGGTCTTACTTTTATTGCGTGCATGGTGGTGGCAGCTCTCTCAGATAATTTTGCTTAGGGCTGTGAAATTTGCCTTCAAACCTGAAATTGAATTCAATCCACTCCTTTCAGCCAGAGTGATAGCCTTGTGTGTATATCTCTTTCCCAGGTATGTTTGCAGTTATTGATGCTGAGTGTGGTCATTTATCATGGACAATACAGAACAAAAAAGAAGTTGTTAATAAATTTCCTGCTCCCGTATGATTTTGTCTTGGAGCTTAAGACATGACATTTTGCTCCTTAGCCACTTTTTCCTACGTATTTCCACAGCTGCTATCCTTTTTATCCTTTTACTTTGGGAGGGTTGTTGAGAAAGGTGGTCTTACGTTGGTTGTGATGGAATTAGAACTTGGAAGGTGCTTTTGTTTCTGTACATGAAGTTCCCAAAAGCCCATCTCAGGGTAGCCCCCACAGGGGTGCAGAGGGGGAGGGGGAGGGACATGGGACGGACATTGGCAAGCTCTTCCTGACTGTGAAGTAAGGTAGGGAAATGCATCATTAGGGAGAGAGGCCCATCTTCTGTCTTATGAGATTTTGGTGGAACTGCTAAGCAGGGCCAACCCTAGCATCTTAGGGTTCTGGAAAACTCGGGAGGTCTATCACAGTCTATCCACACAGTGGAGTAGAGGAGAATAGTAGTAGTCTTAAAGTGGTGCTTTCAAAGCTGGCTTACTGATACAGAAGAAAGCCCTTATTATAATATAAGGTGGGGGAAAAAAACCAACACAGAAAATATTGCAAATAAAGCCTGATCTCATCCCCCCCCCACAAAAAGACTGGAAAGAAATGCACCCACAAAGCATCTGGATGTTAACTAATATCTCTTCTTGGTGGGATTGCCGCTGATTTATATTTTCTTATTTCTGCTTTTTAAAATTTTCCAAATTTCTTCCAATGAATATGTATCATGTTTTAATGAGAAAAAAAAAAGCAGATGTTTTAAAAGCTCTTCAGAGACAGTGGCTCCACTGACTTCCTTGATCCCTATTCTAATGACTCTTCCATCCATCTCCCACCCTCACTGTGAAGAAAGCCTTCCTCATTAAAGCTCCCCTATAGCCTTCCCTCACCCTCATTTCTTCAGAGAAGTGCCTTAAGGAAATATCAAAGGGTATGTGTGTGTGTGTGTGTGTGTGTGTGTGTGTGTGTGTGTGTGTATCTGATTGTGTGAATGAAAGAGAAAGAGTAATCATTATATCAGGAAGGAGGAAACCCACCATAGAAATGCAAAACAGAACCTCCAAGAAAGGCAAGGGTGAACTAGAGAGGAGGCCCATCTTGACAAAGGTAACAATGGAGAATTAAAATCCCACCATAGAAACTGTCAGAGGGCAGGGGATTGACAGAACTGAATAATAGGGAGGGTCTATCCAGGGGGAAAAGGGAGCACACCCTTTGCCCTTCCCTTGCCCCCTTCTCTCCCTGGGCTCCAAACCTAGGGGACTAAAGACCTCTGAGGAGAGGAATGGGGATGCCACAAACCAGGAAGGGACCTGAGGAGTCCTGCCAGGGAGAGAGGAGCAAATAGCGAGTTGAGGATCTGGCCCCACTACAGGAGGAGATTGTCTAGCCCACCGGGGACATCTAGAGCACACATGTTAAGGCCGGAGCACAGCGCCCTATTTTGCAGAAGCTGATGCCCAGAGGAAGTCGTGACTGTTCCTGGAGTCTTAGAACAAGAGACCCAAGCAGGTGTGCATGCCATGTTAGGAACACTGGCAAGTTGGAAGGGCTTCTCCGCCTGGGTGGCATCCCCATCCCCGTGGGTGTGTGAACACCCTGGGGCATGTTTGGTTGTTACAAATGACCACGGGGTGCTACTGGCATTGAGTGTGTGAAGATACCTAGACTCACAAAGGAAAGTGCTGGCCCAAAATTCCAGTACCACCCTACGTTGAGAAACAGCAGGAAATTTACTCTGGAGTTGGAGTCAAAAGCAGGGACCAACATCCATGTATGCCTCTTGGAATTCCTTGAGATTTGCCTTTGCTCCCTTCTCTTTGCTTTGGCAAAACTGACAAAGGCTGATGTCTCGCTTCCCTGTATAACCATACCAGGTGGGACCTACCTCCCATTTTAAGAAGGCCCTTAGAAATAAAGCTGGTTTGGGGGTGCCTGATTTGGTCAAGCCTCCAACTCTTGATTTCAGCTCAGGTCATGATCTCACCATTTGTGAGTTTGAGCCCCACATTGGACTCTGTGCTGACAGTGCAGAGCCTGCTTGGGATTCTCTCTCTCTTTCTCTCTCTGCCCCTCCCCAGGGCACTCTCTCTCTCTCTCTCTCTCTCTCTCTCTCTCAAAAATAAAATAAACATGAAAGAAAGAAAGAAAGAGAGAGAGAGAGAGAGAGAGAGAAAGAAAGAAAGAAAGAAAGAAAGAAAGAAAGAAAGAAAGAAAGAAAGAAAAGAAAGAGGAAAGGGGAGGGGAGGAAAGGAAAGGAGAAAGGAAAGGAGAGAAAAGGAAAGGAGAAAGGAAAGGGAAGGGAAGGAGGAAGGGAAGAGAGGGTGCCCGGGTGGCTCAGTTGGTTCAGCATCTGACTTTGGCTCAGGTCACGATCTCGCGGTTCGTGAGTTCAAGCCCCGCTTCTGGCTCTGTGCTGACAGCTCAGAGCCTGCCGCCTGCCTTGGATTCTATGTCTCCCTCTCTCTCTGCCCCTCCCCTGCTTGTGCGCTCTCTCTCTCTCTCTCTCTCAAAAATTAACAAACTTTAAAAAAAATTTCTTTTTAAAAGAAAGCTGATTTAATACAATGGTTCAAAGACAATGGGAACCCCACATCCTGTGACAGGCAGAAATCAGGTTCCGCCGCTCTGTTTCTGGAGGCCTCAAACCCATGCAGCCTTTTGTCTTCTACCAAATGACCAGGCCTCTGGGACCGGGGGGTTGTAAGAAGCCTATACGGCAGCCCGGCAGCCCGGGGTGGTTAGGGCCGGCTTCTCTCCGGCCTAATGCTCCCCTCTGCAGGGAGCATGGGACGACTTTCATCCTCGTGTTTCGTTTGTCAGACTCTAATTAAGGCGCCTGCCCAGCAGCCCTGAGGTGCTACCTAAATGACCTGCGGCCCCCGGGTGAGGCCCACGAAGAGGCAGCTCCGCAGCTGCCAGGGGTAACCTGCCTTTTTAGGCAAGAAGTACAAGAGGTGGGGACGGGTGGAGAGGGTGGAAACAGAGCTGAGCTAAGGGGCAGAAGACGTCTGTTTTTCTCGGTAGCGAGGCCCGAGTTTGCTGACCGCCGAGCATTTCTCTGTGTAGACCGGTTTGATCAGATAACTGTCAAGGGCGAGACAGGCAAACACGTGGCCTTTAGACCATTTATCAGCGGATCGAGAGGCCGGGCCATTTCCCGTTGCCGCCTCTCTGCAGGGACGGAGGCAGGGACGCCCTCTTGTTCCGTGACGCATAAGTACCCGGGACTGTGCTAACACTTGGGACCCTTATTCCCTCTAAGCTTCACAGTCCCCCTCTGAGGTGGCTGTTCTTAGCCCATTTGTGGGAGAGAACACCGAGGCCGGAGGCAGTCACGACACCAGGGAAACACTGCTGGAGTTCACGCCCAGAGCAGTGTGACGACAGAGCCCTTCCTCCTGAGCCCCGTCATGGCAGCAGTTTGCTGGGGCGGCTGGGAGCTCAGGCTCTGGAACCAGTCTGCCTGGATTCAAAGCCTGCTTCTACCCTTCGCTAGCTGAGTGACCCTGAGGCACAGAATCAGCCTTATGACGCCTCGGTTTTTGCATCTGAGAAATGAGGCTAATAATTATTCCCACCCCACAGGGTCACGGAAGGGACTATGTTATTGAACACTCTCAAGCGCCTCGAACATCGCCAGGCATGTGGTGGAGACTCTGTGACTGTTAGCTATTAATACAATGCCTGCTGTCCGTTAGTGACCCTAGGGGTCTCCAGCCTTCAATAGGGAGAGACCTTCAAAGTTAGACGTCCAGGGTGGATGGCGCTTCATGGCCCTGTGCCAGGGCACAGGGGAGACCCTAAAGATGGCAAAGACACAGACCCAGCCCTCAGGGAGCTTCTGGGGAACTGGAGGGCCCACACGCATGTGCACGCACCCCATGCTTCAGACACCGAGTGAGGACAGCGTGAGCTCCGGGGGGTATAAAGTGCCGAAGGGCTGCTGAGGCTCCACCCAAGCTGTGAGGCATTCCTGGCCGGCACGGCGTCCGGGAGGAGGTGCACTCTGAGTTAGGGTACAGAGGGAGTACAGGATGACAGCCTGGAGTCTCTGATCAGGAGCCTTCAATACGGAGGGAGGCCCCGGTGAGGGCTTCGCGTGCGCCAGCCGGAGAGTTCTAGAGCAAGAAGGAATCTCTTGGAGCCGCCTCCCCGGGAGCTGCTCCTCCCTTTTTCCAGAACGTGCAGCGAACGGGGCTCCCCAAGCCTTCTGTGACACCAGTCTCTGAGGGAGAGAAGTCAGACGCTGGCCCCAGGTCCGCTAAAAGCCCGACGGGGAGCAGAGGTAATTTATGAGGAGGACGCTGAAGCAATGCAGGCAGAGCAAGGGAAGCAGAGGGAGCGCAGCCCAGACACATAAATATCAAACACAGAAGCGTGGGTTCCTACCTCCCCACGTCCCGAGACATATAATATTACAGATCGCAGCTTGCACGGGCGCTCGCATATTCCTGCCGCTCTGATACAATACAGTAAATGCTTTGTGACAGTAGCTGAGTGGATTCTGTGTGCTGAACAGATGTCTTCCAGCAGACGAGGTTTCTGTGACTGTATCACATCGAGCTTTCATCAATTATACATCCCTCCTCATTACAGAAGCTGGCGCTCATGACGGCACGCAGCGGTTAAGTGAGAACCTGGCCAGGCTGAGAAGCCGAAGGCAAACTTTGAAGGTGCTTTTTGGGTGAGGGGGTTGCTGGAACCACCTCCTTTCCCCAAAGACCCCCGCCTCCCCCCCCCCCCACCTTGCTACCGCCTTATAGGTCTGATACCCCCTTTCTTATGCTACCTGAGCTAGGGTGATTTTTTTTTTCCATTTAAAAAAAGGACTATTGCAAATATTTCAAATTGGGATCAATAGTGAACTTCATGTACCCATCACTCGGATTCAACAACTGTTAAGATTTGTCCACGTTAGCTTCCTGTCTCCCTGCTCCTTCGTGCTGAAGTGTTTTAAATCTTTTTTAACAGTTTATTGTTTAATTTTGTTTAATGTTTGTTTATTTTTGAGAGAGAGAGACAGGTAGATTGCCAGGGGCAGAGGGGCAGAGGGGCAGAGGGGCAGAGAGGGAGGGAGACGCAGAATCCGAAACAGGCTTCAGGCTGTCAGCGCAGAGCCCGACATGGGGCTCGAACCCACAGACCATGAGATCATGACCTGAGCCAAAGTCGGACGCTTAACCGACTGAGCCACCCAGGCGCCCCTGATGTTTATTTATTTTGGGGAGAGACAGAGACAGAGACAGTGGATGGGGGAGGGGCAGAGAGACAGGGAGACACAGAATCCGAAGCAGGCTCCAGGCTCTGAGCTGTCAGCACAGAGCCAGATGCGGGGCTTGAACTCCTGGACTGCGAGATCATGCCCTGAGCTGAAGTCGCATGCCCAACCGACCGAGGCACCCAGGCGCCCCTGAACTGTTTTAAAGTGAATCCCAGCCTCTTGTAATTTCATGTCTATAAAACTCAGTAGGAATCTTTCAAAGAGGTAGGGCTATCTCCCGTAGAACCATATCATCATTAATGCTACTTACAAAATTAGCAACGCTTCCTTGTCCTCAGCCAGTACAGGACTCTGTATTTGGGGGTCTTTGTGGCTTACGTTCTCCTCCCTGCCACTGCCCTGAACCCCACTCTGCAGGTAGAATAGCTATTAGATCTTGCCCGGCTGTCTTTCTGCAGCAGCTCTCAAATCCACCCGTCCCCAGACCCCAGCCAGAGCTCAGATAATATTCTGTCCTCAGCCTCCTCTTCCGGCTCGCGGGGACAGCAGGGCCATAGTTCTGAAGAGGACCCTGTGCACGCACCCTCCAGGCGGGACTTGTGTTGGCAGGACAAGCAGACCCAGCAGGTATTGGGGGCGGGGCGGTCAGGAATGACAGGAACAACTTAGATGTGTCAGGCTGCAGCTTTTGTGCGCACGGCCTCACTTCCCAAAATGTGGTACACGTGCCCTTGTGGTAAAGCAGGCAATTCTAGGTGGCTCATAGACCAGCACTTAAAAGGAGAAGTTATGCACTTAATTCTTATTTTCACCAAGTCAGAACCAGCACATCAAGCCCAGGGTTTCATGGACATGGTGATCGTCAGATGGGTTCGGCCAAAAAATGTCTGCTACTTTAAGGTCTGTTTTGAGAAGAACGTTACGTAAATGATAATGCAGAGGCACTTGGCGAAGGTGGAGAAATTCCTAGGGGGACCCAAATCCCTGAAGTGTAGGAGCCCCAGTGTGGTGGAGGTCGGAGATTTGAACCAAGGTACTTTGAATTTCAGTCCTAGTTCTGCTAGTTACTGGTCAGTAACCTTGACCGGATCACTCAGTGTCTCCGGGCCTCACCCTTTCAACTGTATAATGAGACTATGCCTGTCTTTCTCAGGAATGTCTAACTGGGTGTTTTCTTTCTTTTTTTTTTTTTTTTTAATGTGTATTTATTTTTGAGACAGAGAGGGACAGAGCATGAACGGGGGAGGGTCAGAGAGAGGGAGACACAGAATCTGAAACAGGCTCCGGGCTCCGAGCTGTCAGCACAGAGCCCGACGCGGGGCTCGAACTCATGAACCGTGAGATCGTGACCTGAGCCGAAGTTGGACGCTTCACTGACTGAGCCACCCAGGCACCCCTAACTTGGTGTTTTCAAATGGGAAAACCTACAAAGGCAAATTTTAAGATACACCCAGAAGTCCCTAGTCTCGAGCTTCCTGTAGCTCCCGTCACCTACCCACTCCCTGGGGTTCCACGCAGCTCAGAACCTAGACCCAGCCACTCCAATCATCTCTGAGTGTTGCAGGTTGTTAAGCCTGGCCATTGTAATAAGCATCGATTATCATTATCAACATTATTATATTTACCTAAGATCCCTGGTGCATACGAAAACGCAGAGGGCCCTCGCACATCCTTTGCTTTACAAGAACGATTTGCCGTGTCTAAAAACCATTTCTAGAATTAATTTGCCTACTGCAAACAATTTATATTAATGAAAACACATTGAGTTGGGGGAAGGGAGGGCGGTTCTGCCTGCAGAATGTGTTTGCTTTGTTCACCTACAATAAAAAAGACTTTGAGTGCGTGTTTGTTTTGAATAAATGAATATCTGGGTGACGGGAGCAAGGGCTGCCCCGTGCCTCTGATGCAAGTTGGTCTAGCGGTCCTCTCCGAGGCGGATCGCGGCATCGGCAGCAGGCAGGCTCTGGTCGCTTGCATTTTAATATGTAGTGATGCCTGTCATCTGCATCGCTGTATTCACAGGCCCCCTCTCGGGCTCGTATTTGATCATGGCGACGAAAGACGCTGCCGCCCCCTTCCCCGCTCTCATCTGAGGCTTGGAATAAGCCAAAGCGGGGCGCCTCTGAGCCCCAACCCCAGTTGTCCCTGCAGGAGCCTCCCCCAACCATGCCTTGTGCTTCTTTACAGCGGCTACTCTCCCCCTGCATGTGCTTATTCTATTTATTTGGGTCGATGAGGCTCATTTTCCTCTCTACAGATGGCAGCAGGGTCCCCTGATCCTGCCCTGATGCTCCCCGCTTATCCGAGAGCGCGGGAGATGGGAGGAGAAAGAGGAAGAAAAAAATAAAGAGGATCCAGCGAGGTGGGGTGGCCGAGAGGATGGGGACGGGAACCCCAAGCCCACCTCACCTGCCTGCTCCCCACCCTGGACGCCGAGGTCAATGTGTGGACCTCAGCCTGGCCCACCCGCCTCACTGGATCCCCCTGTTCGGATTGCAAGCATCGCAAATGTTTAGCGCTCACCGGTCCCTTGATGATACCGTACACCAGAGCCCTCTGCGGCAGCCCGGCCGAGGCTGTGGGGCGTGGAGCCTCCAGTTCTGCCTCGCTGGCATCCAGGGCGCCTGTGTGTCTGCAAAATAACCTACAAAAAACTTCCTGCCCCTCGACGCACCTGCTCAGGGGCCCCTGGGAGAGGAGGGCTTTGTCGATGTGGCTTTGTTTGGGAGCCGTAGCCTGTGTTATCCCAGATTAATCTGCCCCTGCAGCTTGCACAGCCTACCTAAGGCCGGACGGGAAACCAGAAGTGACCAGAATGGGCCCTCTAATTAGCAAGGTGGCACGCAGGCCTCGGTGAGTGGACCCCTCGGTCCCGAAGGGAAAGGAAAGGCTACGGCAGCTGCACGTCGTGCCTTCCGAGAGGGGTCACAGACGAAGCTGGCAGAGAGGCAGTGCTGGTGGTGATACAGAGCCTGGAGCCTGGTGCCAGCCTGCCGTAGTCTCCCCCTGGCCCTGCCCCCTACTAGCCCTGTGACCTTAGTGCCTCAGCCCCCCCGATCCCGAGCTGGGAGTAACTGTGAAGCCACCCAGAGTTGCCCTGGGATTCGGGGAATTCGGATCCCCGGCCTGCTCGGGATGGCGCCTGCCATACCGAAGGGCCGTGCCAGCGTCTGTGACATAAACGTGGGGAACCGTTTGTCCCCTAGCGGTGGTGGATCGTTTGTCCCCTTGCGGTGGTGACATTTAGGATGGTAGGGTCGTCACGTCCCAGGATGGCAGACTTGAAGATCCTAGTCCCAGGCGAAGAAGAGGTGTGACCAGCACGAACGGCCCTAAATCCTGAAAACCGAGGGAGATTTTTTCTTTTTTTTTTTTTTTAAGTCGCTTTCCCTTCCCTTTTTTCCCCACTCCCAGAAGAGTCACTGCTCCGAATCAATCCTCTGCCCCTTTCGTTCATCATCTCTGCGACGGCTCTGCAAAGGCAGCTGGGGTCCCGGGCTGCAGAGAGGCATGGAGAATATTGGCCTGACTCGGCTCTGACAGGCAGTTCCTCCACCTGGGGTCCCAGGACCCCTGAAGGGGACAGGAAGAGGGAGGGAGATGTCACGAGCACTCGCAGCCCGGACCAGAGTAACAGCACTCACGGGCATGCCCCAGACCTGCCGTGGGTCTGGGGAACAGAGCAGGTACTGGGAGGCACAGTCTGGGGCTGCAGGGGAGCAAGGTGGCCGGGGCAGCATGGTGGGGACATTGGGAGAAACACAGAGGGCAGTGTCACGAGCCTGCCTGGCTGGAGCCCTGGCTCCTCCATCTTCCAGCCGGTTGACCTCGGGCAAGTTACTGACCCTGCTTCACCGTCAATTCCTTCAACTCTTAAATAGCGATAACGACAGTATCTACACCGCGGGTCTTTGTGAGAGAATTAAATGAGCTAGTGCTCCTGGCACATGTTCGCTGCCTGGCATGTCAGCTGTTTCGGTTATCCAGAAGAGTGAGGGTGGTGATGGCAGATCTTGACCTAAGAAGGCATCCCCGGGGACAACAGCAATGGGAGTGATCCCTGGCAAAAGTCGAGCGCCTCCCCCCTGGGCCTGCCACAGCGCGTGGCCACCCAGCCAAAGGATTTGTCCAGAGAAGAGCCAAGCTGGCTGTGTGTGTGCGTGTGTGTGTGTGTGTGTGTGTGTGTGTGTGTCTGTCCTAGAAGACGGGATCCGAGGGGGCCGTGGGAGACGGTGAGGCAGCAACGCACCGAACCTCACCTTGTGATCGTCACCATCCTCTAAAACGGTCTGCTGGGCCTTGGCACTGGGCAGTCTCTCTCCCCAAAAGCTAGGGTGCCAGGTGCAGTAAATCACTAAAACACTGGGGGCTGTGGGCCTGGGTGGGGGAAACCATTCCTCCTTGGGCAGAGCACCCCACAGTGTGAGAGCGCTTTGTGTTGCTCTGCTCTCGGAAGGGCTGGGTCCCGAAGGCTCCTCCCTGGAAATCCATCACGGAAGCGGCTCGGTTTCTCTGACCTGCCTTGCACGCTCCCAGCTCCTGTCTCTGGACTTGCCGGAGTGTTCCTGCTCTCTGCTCTGTCTCGCTTCCAATCTGGATCCGGTCCCGCCCGCCCCATCGAATGGAACAGATTGAACAGCCCAGCTGAGAGCAGAGAGAGCCAGGTCAAGGGCTCAGCCCTGTGGCCTCAGTCTAGCTGCCCCCCCTTCCTGGGCCTGGGCCCCTCCACTCCGCACTCAGCTGGGAGAGGGGGTGGCTAACTTATTGCTAAGACCTTTTCCTGTTCCACCTTCCTATTAGCCAAAGTCTAGCTTAGCTATCCGGTGGGGCCCCAGCCTAATGTCTGCAAACCCTGGAAAGGGCTGCCGGTGCAAAAGGCAGGATTCCTTGGTGTCCCCACATAGCCACAGAGAACAAACCTCTGAAAGATTTTGTTATTTCAAAACCTCCAAGATTTTGTTCTTTCTACTGGAGCTGGCCTCTGCCAAGAAAACATCCCTTTTGTCCTTTCTGTCTTATTGGTGCTGCTGCTGCCATTACAACCAGGGTCTCTCGAACTCTTGCCGTAGTGACATCAGATGAGGTCCGTCCCTATTTGTTGGTGCTGTCTGACTGTGACATTCAGGAGTAGAGACGTATTGTACAGCCTTCCGGTCACTGCTGGCTGGGGGCTGGGGCGGGGGGGATGTCTGAAGAACAACTTTGACCAGGGAACGGTTCCGAATGGCACTTTGAATGGGCCTCCTGCTCCACCATCGCCAAGGAAACGCAGACTCGGGCTGCAAGTGGGAAAAGACGAGGCAGAAGGAAGAGGGCGGTGGGGGAGCCGCGTGGAAGGAGACAGAGTCCAGCCCTCACTGGGCTGCTTTTGCCAAGGCACCTGGTTTCTAACCACCATTTCCCTGGGAAAGGCCTGTGCATGTGCTCAGTTGTTCTCCAAACCCTGCCGAGGGGGGCATCCTGGTCCCTAGCGAACGTAACTGCTGCCCAGAGAGGGCAGAGCTTGGTTGATGTTGCACAGCTAGAAAGAACAGAGCCGGGATTCCGGCATCCGTGTCCACACATTTTCCAGGATACTACACCAAGCTTCAGTTAGTTCGCCTGTAGAATAGTCCACCTGATTGCACATTGCTTTGTAAACAGTAAAGGTAAACACACATGTGGGGAGAGGAGTGGATGATGGGGGCAGATGTGACAGCTGGGCAGAGTTGAGGCCACCCTGGCCGTCAGCCCCCTCCCCAACACCGTTTAAACACCCCCCGTGCCTTAGGTGGGGGACTGGGCACTGGAGAGAGCGAGGTCAAATCCATCACTAGTATGGACTGTCTGATCTCCCCCAAAGGTCCCAGACTTGGACTTTCATGTCTCGTGGCAAGCTTACATCTGCGCAAACAGGGCGGTAAAATGCGCATTTGGAGCTTGGGCATGAGGTGTCTGGGAAGAGGACATCGGAGAAAGAAAGCGTCCTTGCTAGGGCTGATTTTGGATCTGTAAAAGGAAGAGGCTGTCCCAGTTGGTTCTCAGGTCCCTACTCCCGGCATTCCAGTGATCTGGAAGTGGTCAGTCACCCAGGGGCATTCGCGCCTTTCTCAGCGAGCATTTCCTGAGAGCCTCCCCTGCTCCAGGCATGAGCCGGATGTTCAGGACATTCCATGAATCAGAGACCATCCTGCCCTCGGGGGGCACCTTCGGTGAAAGGCCCCTGGTATAAACACGAATGCTCTGAGAATGTGGAAAGGTGTGATTCATTCCGACAGGAAATTGGCCAAAAAGGTTTCGTGGTGGGGGGGAAGTGACATTTCAAGCGAGCCCCCAAGGAATGAGCCGGGTCCCCGGCCTGGGGACTCCATGTCTCTGAGCTCCCCAACAAAGGCACCAGTTCTCCCACCTGCTGCCTCCTTCCGCAAGCGACAGCTCAGGGAAGATCAACAGTGGTTGCCGTCACAGGTCGGCTGGGTGACCCCCCGAGCACTGAAAACATGCCCTGAGTACTGTTCCTATTTCTGCGCGCGTACAGATGTATTTGCAGAGGCTGTAAAACCACCATTTCAAACAGCAGATAACCCCTCCCCAGTCATCTCCATTTGATTCGGAACATGCTTTTGGGGTAGAAAATACGAATTCCTAATTCCGTTTTGCTGAACATCGAAATGAAATGAGTCACGTGGAAACGCTGAATGACTGTGAAGTCAGGAAGCCCTGAATAATCCCGAGAGAGAATACTGGCAAGGATAATCTGGACCAAAATCATCAAAATGAGGCTGCCGCAAACACCCGGGCCGCCCGTTACTCACTGGTAATATTTGCGATGGCCCTAAGTCATATTGTAATAACAGGAGCTAATATTTTTTTGAAGACTTGCCACGTGCCAAGCACAGGTCCGGGTACCTTCCTCCTCCGACGACTCTGGGAGGTAGGTACTGCTGTGAAGCCATTTTACAGATGGGGAGACTGAGTAACCTGCCCCAAGCCCGTGCTCTTTGCCAGTGGGTTACACTCGGATATGCCACATCATCTCTGTTCACATCTAAAGAGCAACACTCCAAGTTCCTGAAACCGGCAAAAGCGACCGCACACAACACCGGCGATGACGCGCACGTCTGATGTCTCCTGACTCTGAACACAGAGCACATCGTGGAACTGCCAGAAGCCGTCCAGGCCCCGAGAGCTTTGCTCTAAGGACTCTGAAACACCGGGAGAGCAGGGGTCTGCGTTGCTCTGAGCAAGTGACATTGGTTCCACCAGGCATCCATGGGCGCCCTCCGGATCTGGGCAAACCTGGGTGAACTGTGAGGTTCCTTGATACAGCTCTGATCGGGAGTAAACTGGCTCGGCTTTGGGGTTGGTTCTTCCTCCTGAACATCCCCATCTTGGGTCGAATCTGGCTCCTGACAGCCGGCAGGACTCTTGACCTGGCAGGGTGGGCTTCGGGGTGTGCCGCAGGTGATGAATCACACCGAGAGTCCCCTGCCTGAGTTTCGGACGTGAAAAGGGATCTAGAACAAAGACAGTGTTCCTGCCCCTCGGGGTTAGAGCCCAAAGTTAGAGACAGGGGAGATGGGGCCAGATGAGTCAGTCATCTAAATGCAAGGGGACAGAAGCGGCAAAGAATTTAAATGTGTTTCTATTTTCTTAGTTCCCTGAGGATCCCTCAAGGTTGCATGGGGAGGTGGGGGAGGAGGGAGTGGGGAGTAGGAAAATCTCTACAAAACAGGCCTGGCCCTTGGCAAAGAGGAGTTGCCCCCCCCCCCCGCCCCCACAGGGTACCGGGGAGCTCCCCCACCCCCACCCCAAAATGTCAGAGCTTTGGCTGAAAGCACTGCACCTGTTACCATGCAAATTCCTGGAGATCAGCGATGTTAGAACATGTGGGTCTTTCACACCCCTGGCTGATGAGGCCCTCGATCTTAGGGAGCGTGGGCTGGAAAGGGACTCTGAGACCTTTGGGCTCCACGCCCTCCCATGTCGTGATTGGAGATGTGCAGAGGGCACGCTGTGCCCCAGGTCTCCGGTCAGAGGGTGGTCTGGGCCCGTGCTGTCAGGCACTCCCGAGGGACCCCCAGGCTAAAGGGGGTGCAGGGAGGCAGACTCGTACATAGAAGGAGGGGACTGCAAGGCACGGCAGAGTAATGGTGCTCCAGATAGCCATCGAAGGGGCAAAGCTGCAGGCTAGGGTAATCAGAGTCACCCCAATGAGGTGGTGCGGCAGCTGAGCCTCGAAGCGGGGCAGGCAGGGGCCTCACGGGCGGCGAGGTGACGTCGGATCACAGAAGCTGACCGAGCAGGCGCCCACGGTGCATAGAGTCCCTTAGGTAAAGGAAGCCCAGGTGTGTTGGGCAGAGGGCTGCTGAGCTGGCAGCAGCGTTCTAGAAGATTTGCCTGCTCCCAGAGTGCCCAGGAGGAACTGGAAGGGGACGGGCCAGAGGCGAGGAGGCTCAGGTGTGAGGGGTCCGGTGATGGGGATGGAAGGGGCACTAGAAACAGGGAAGAAGAAATGGGGGTGAGGGTCCCAAGACTGTCCGGTCCCCCAAAGCAGTGTGGAGAGGGGAAAGGCTGTGGTTTCATGACTGAGCAAATCACCTGGTCACTGGGCGACCTTGAGTAACTCACTTCATCTCTCTGGGCGTCAGTGTTCTCATCTGCAAAATGGGAACGACCATACTAATACCACCACCCCCCACACACGCACAAAGCTGCTGTAAGAATAACATGGGATTATAGTAGGACAGCTCTTTGGAAAGAGTGGAGGGCTCAGTGTTTGGTCTATCTTCCCCCATAAAAATCAATATTTTAAAACACAAACGGAAAATACTTGCCAGCAACTAGGACAAACTGACCAGTCTGGTGGCAGCCAGAAGTCTGGGTCTGGGCTTTCCCAGGCCACCCCATGCTGCGGGAGCTGCCCTGGGGCTGAGGGATCAACATCCGGCGTAGACACAACCCGTTGGCCAGGGCACCAAGCTCAGCCAATCCCAGAGACAGAGGGTCCTGGCGTCGAGGCAGGGCCCTGTGGGGTTTGTCCTCTCCCTTATAGTACTCTCTTGGCTTTGCTCGGCAGGCCATCCAACCGTGAGCACCTCCCCCTCCCTCCCCACATGCTTGCCCAGGCGTCCTTAGGCATAACCATTTAATTTATTTATATTTATGAAACCTTCCAACTAGGTCAGTGCACTTTCATGCACATCTTAATAATTGTTGATATCGTGGGGGAAGGAGGGGGGGTCACGTGGGCTGCAGGAACCGACTCATCCCCCTCTCCTCCAGCGAGGTCATCGGGGACCCCGTGCAAGGAAAACTCTGTCGGGGTACTAATTGCTGAACCAATTTCTGCACCGCCTTCCCCAGCCCTGGCCCGCTCTTCTCCAAGGATACGGAGAATGGTTTTGTGGTTTCAGACCACATTGTACCCCCAGGTCCCCCTGGACTTGTAAGTGGATACAGAGCCCAAAATCAGCAAAGCAGCGGCTGAAATGAAATTAGACGCTGAGCCCAAAAGACACCAGGTGGTGATTCTCAAAGTGAATGGAGCCCAGCCTTTCTCTTCTGCGAAGTCCCGGATGCCCTTCTTGCCCCCTGGATTCATCCCTGTCTTCTCAAAATGCACTTGCTCTGACTCGATCCAGAAACCCACACCCCACGGTCATGGAGGTTTGTGCCTCCATGACAACCCTCAGAGCTGTAACCTAGGGGTCACTGAGTCATGTAGAAAAGGAAGCTCATTTTGAGGAGCTAGCCATGAGCCCAGGGGACAAGAAGGGCCACTGGAAAAGGAAGTACAATCAGGGCAAACAACCGAATGTGCCCATATGGGTTTCTAGAAAAGCTATACCCGATGGGCTCGTGGAATGCCACGGTGATAAAATCCATGGCCTTTGAGATCAGAAATCCTGGCTCTGTGATTTACTGGCCGTACGACCTTAATCGAATTAACATTTGTAGGCCTCAGTCTCTTCATCTATAAAATGGGGATAATAATAGTGTGTAAATTAGAGTTGTCCTGAGGACGAAAGGAGATAACGCGTGCACGTAAGGCTCTTCGTGCACAGATTTCACACGCATCCATCTCAATGCATTATGCTCAGATGCTTGTCCTAGGTGCAAGGAGCCCGTCTCGAGGGCTGTCTGCCGTATAATTCCACTTCTGTGACATTCCATAAAGGGCAAAACTCTAGGGACAGAAAACAGATCAGTGGTTCCCCGAAGCTGGGCGTGGGGAGAAGGTCTGATGACAAAGGGACGTGAAGGCACGTGGCAGGTGATGGAGCAGCTCTGTATGTTGACGACGGTGGCGGTTATAAGAGTCCGCGTGTATGTCACAACTTGCAGAACTAGGTAGAAGGGTGAGCCTTACTGAGGGCAAATTGGACCTCAGTAAACTGACCCCCCCCCCCCAGAGAAAAAGACCGTGCATCGTGTCAGATCCTTAACGCACGGTGCTCACTAGATAACTACGCTTTCATGGTGAGTAGGTGATACGTGTCACCCTGTATTACTGTAGCCATGGAGGGGGGGCCCGCCTTCCCACCTCCAAGTGCACGTGGGTGTGGCACATTCTTCAGAGGGGCCAAGGGCTGGGGTTGTCTGCAGTCCTTCTCAAAGAAGGCGGCTTTGCTCCGTGACCTGCCTTGGTCCTTTCCAGTCTGCGACATTTGTCGAAGATACTGCACCTTTTTGGCTCACCAAGTAGTTTTGCATAAGAATGACTGCAGGGTTTTGAGTCCTGGTTTGAATGCCCTGGCAGGCTGGCAGGCCTGGGCCCCAGCCTCAGAGCTTAATAGCCACTTTCCCAATGATTTCATTGTTCTGTAATCTGTATAATTTTAGGACCCTGTTCGGCACCTTCTCCATGCTCATGGTTCCCATTAATAATCATGATCAGCACTTACCTAGATGCTTTTCATTTTCAAAGCCCATTAATTAACACTAATTAATCCACACAGCAGTGCTGGAAGGAAGGGGAGCTATCATTATCCCGGTGGCAAAAAAAAAAAAAAAAAAAAAGAGGAAGAAGGCTCCAGGTGACTTGCCCGTGGCTGCAAAGCAGGGAGGGAGAAGGAAATCTAGGCAAAGGACCCTGGTACCCCAGATCCCAGCTCAAGGCCACAAGCATTCGAGATCGTTATAATGGCCAACATTTACTGAGCAATTACTGTGTGCAAAGCACCTCGCAAAGAGCTTTCCATGCATTTCTCATTGAATCACCACCGCAATCTTGTAAGGACCTGAAGCTGGGATGCATTCCTTTTTATGAATCAAGAAGTGGAGGCAAAGAGAGACGTAGGATCTGCCCAAGGTCACACAGCCAATGCACTGTCCACACATCACTCTGGCCTCACTACCCCTAACCCTAACACTCAACCTGACCACCTCTGCCCCTTAGAACTCAACTTGCGCCGCGTTCCTCCAGCCGACGCCTAGTGGAAAAGCTGCTGATGGCTTTGCCTTGTTCCCCTCGCACAAGGAAGGAACCAAAGTGGCTCCGCAGGCAGCACCAGCCCAGAAGGTAGAGAACAAAGTTGAGCCCTGGGACCGACACGGGAGCTGTAGGCATCATGACCCCCAAGCACATTTCCTCCCTATTCTCTGCCTCAGTTTCCTTCCTTAGCTCACAAAAAGACCATCCATTCGTTCTCACAAACATTGATGGACCTCAGCGCAACCCTGAGCTCCTGGGGACCCTTGAACATGAGTAAGGCATGTCCCTGTCTTCCCAGAATTCACTGTGTCCCCAAGAAGCAAAGCTTGGACGCCTGAGGACTCCAGACAACTAAACCGCTATGGCACACAGTGCACTATTTAACTGATTACCTTCCAAACCGCATTCTCGGGCTCCCCAAAACTTTTCCCTGGAATAACATAATTCATCATTAAATATTCCAAATGTGTCCTGTACCCCTAGACCTGGATGGGAGCTTACATCTATTCACTTATTCACAAATATGTGTTGGGTACCTACAGAGTGCTAAGCGGCTCTAGGCACTAGGAATACAGTGGTAAGCAAAACAAATGAAGTCTCTGACCTCGCGGATTTTACGACCTGTGGGAGACGGTCAACAAACGAGAAAAATGGCACCAACTATTAAATATCAGACAGCGGTACGTGCTGGGCAGGGAACAGAAACCGACAAAACCATAAGGGGGCGCTCCATTTCGACGGCGGGTCGGGTGGTCTGGGGCGGTGACATTTAGCGGAGGCCTAAGTGACAAGAAGGAGCCAGCTGGGTGAAGGTCGGGGACAAAGCTTCCCAGCAGGGGGGCAGCCGGTGCAAAGGTCCAAGGTGGAAATGGTCTTGTACTCAAGTGGCCAGGGTGGTGTCCCAGGCAGAGAGCCGCAGAGATGGGGCCAGGCTATGTATGGAAGGCTTTAGGTCCCAGTAGGGAGTTTGGATTTTACGTTAAGTGTCCTGGCAAGCTATTGGAGGAGATGCGTGTTTTTTAAAAGCAACACTTTGGCTGCCGAGTAGATGGGTTGCAAAAGTGGAAGCAAAGGGAACAACCTGTGGTGAGCAGGTGGAGGATGAGAAGCCTTAGACCGGGCCGTGGCAGTGCACGTGGAGAGATGGGGCTGGGGTGCATTTGGACATCAAGCCCACAAGACTTCTTTAAAAAAATTTTTTTTATTTATTTTTGAGAGAGAGAGAGAGAGCACGAGAGAAGATGGGAGGAGATGGCAGAGAGAGAGGGAGACACAGAATCCAAAGCAGGCTCCAGCTCTGAGCTGTCAGCACAGAGCCCGACATGGGGCTCGGACTCACGAACCGTGAGATGGTGACCTGAGCCCAAGTCGGACACTCAACCGACTGAGCCACCCGGGTGCCCCAAGCCCACAAGACTTCTGATGATCAAGTGAGGGTGGAAAAGAAAAAGGAAGAAGTGTGGATAACTCCTATAGTTTTGGATTAGCACCTAGTATGGATTGGAGTCCTGTGTGGAGAAAGGTAAGATGAGAGAAACAGGTTGGAGGGCAAAGGTGGAACTCAGCTGTTTGGGGCACTGGAAGGACCACTAGACATCCAGGTGGAGGCGAAAGGTAAGCATTTCTGGAAAAAAAAAAAAAATCAGGGCTATAGATTCACACCTGGAAAGCCATTGGCATAGGGGTGGGTTTAAAGCCCCAGGAGTAGATGAAAAGCCCAGGGAGAGTCTCAACAAAGAAAGGGATTCTGGACCTCAGGGCACATCACACTGAGATGTGGAACAGAAGAATCAAGAAAGGGGGTTGAGACAGTGTGGCAGTGAGGGGATAGGGCGAGGATCTGAGAGCCACGAAGCTAGTCCAGCTCCTGGCCCGGAGACCAGAGAGACCGAAGACCCAGCCCTGACACCAGTACCAGGGGATCCTACGACTAGAGCACAGGCTCCCCGTTACCTGATGCGGTGCTTTGTTCATGACGCTGTGTTGCTGCTCCAGTTCGGGGCAGACAGGATTTGCCACGCGGAAATGACTTACAGAGTAAATTTGACTCTGATTCAGGGATTCAATTTTGCGATGAAGCTCAAGCCATGTGGAAAGCGTGGTACCTCCGTGTAAGATGCCTAGAATGTTCAAATCAGTGGTAATTAGCCTCTGAAGGCCACCGATGCTCTGACTCCAGCCCGGTTCTCAATTATCCGCCCTTGGATTATCCACTTGCACTGACGAAAATGTTGACTGTGCCGCTGATTATTCCCTGACACTCAGCACACAGCCGGATCCTTCTCTCCAGCTGCCTTTGCACGCCCAGGAACTGAAAACTAAAAGGGTTTGGGGGCTAGCAGGACAAAAGAACTGTCGCAAACGAAAAGGCTTCACTGGTGCCGTCTGGGGCTTGGGGACTTGGAGGGGAGACTCCCGTTTCTCGAGGACGCCTCACGGGCCAGGCGCTGTGTTAGGAGCTTCCCGTATTGTATACTCTGCCCTCATACATACAATATCTTAGTTCTCTTATTCATTTGTATTGACTGAAGTAGACACTGGAAGTGCTCGCTTCGGCAGCACATATACTAAAATTGGAATGAAGTAGACACTGGAAGCTGGGGGGAGGGGTGCAGGAAATGTTGGCAGTCAACTGAGGGGGGCTGGGTAGAAGGCCAGCAGACAGATGTGAGGGGAGCCCGCTGTTGCAAAGTCATCTCCTCACCCGTGCAACGGGGAGGGGCGAGGCTGGGCCCACTGGGTGAGCCAGGTCCGTCCTCATGCTCTGTGGTGGCCCCCTGCCTCATATCTAGGAATGGTTGTTATCCCCTCCCCATGGATGGGAACCCCCTCACTGCTCAGTATGGAGTCAGTAAAGCCAAGAGTGAAGTTCTGACCCCAGGCCAACTGGCCCTCCCAAGGCAGGCTCCTCAACATGGCCTGGTTTTAAGTGGGAGCAGGTGGGTTTGGGTGAGGTCATGGCTGTCTCAGCACCGCGGCCATCAGAGGGGGCCCGTGAGGATCGGTGCAGAGCCGGGGTTCTGATGGAGGACAGGAGCATCACTGGACAAAGGGTGGTCTTTATCGAGGCCGAGTTTCAGCATGTGGGCCTCTGGGCGTCCCATCCGTGGCCCAGATCGCCCGGGGGCCAGCCACCCTCTCTCTGATCTGCGGTGCAGGTGGGCGGCCCCCCCCCCCCCAGCGGTGTGGACATGCGCCATGTGGCATGCCCCCCTGCCGTGTGGGGCGGAGACCTCTTCTTGTTTCAGAGACCGTGATTCTCAGCAGCTCATTGCAGGCAGGGGGGGCGGTGAGGGCAAGCTGTGGGTGCTTCTCGCACTGTGCCCCTCAACTCCGGCCATGCAGCAGGATCCCCAGGAGAAGTGTGATAAAAGCAGATGTCAGGACCTCCCCGCAACCTACAAAATCCGAACCTTCACGGTTGGACTCTAGGCTTCTGCACGTTGGAGAGCGGTCCCAGGATGCATCAAAGGTGGGGAACCGCTGATCTAAACTCGGCTCTCGGATCCCCTGCAAGACTTTCCTCTCCCAGAGCTTTTCTGAAAACCACATTGGCTCCTGACCCTGCAGTTTTAGGACATGGCCAGCTCGCTGGGGGCAAGGTCTCCCTTCCTGGGCCTGGGCCTCTTTCCATGGAGTCTGGTGGGTGCTGGGGCCCAGGGGCTTCTGCGGTTTGCCGTAGGCCCCGCAGCAGGCAGGGGGCGGAGCCCAGAGGGCCTGGTGCCCCGCTGCTCACCTAGTCCTGGACCCGAACCTGCCCTTGGGAGGTGGAGGAGAGCAGCCTCAGGGGCCCACGTACAGCTAGCCTCAGAAGAGAGATGGCGACGGAGGCCCCATGCAGATGATATACGTTCATAGAGTTCATGTCCTGTGGCCTAAAGAGTCCAGAGGTTGGGGGAAAGGCCAGTCCACAGCTGTCTGGCAGAGGCCTAAGAGCGGAGGGCAAGTAATTTGCAGAAAGGACAAGGGCCTCCAAGGCAGTGCAGACCATGAGAGCTCAGCTTCCGGATAATCACAGCAGGCAACCCCTCACATCTGTGCCCCTCACATCTTCTCCTCACAGTGGAGGAGACTAGGGGGGTTTTTAAGACCAGAGGAGACACCCTCAACACCAGGCCTCTGTGGGACTAGCCAGAAACTCATAATTCACTGTTCCTTCCCCCAGCTCCTAAATGAATGGGTTTCCTCTAAGGATGCAGTGCCCAGTTTTTCTCCTGCACCATTGGATCCTAAAACTGAGACCCGGGACCAGAAAGTGGCCCTCCAAGAGTGGTCCAGCAGCCAGGGTCAGAGGGTTGTCAGGCACCGTAACCTCCCTCCCAGCCCATCCGCCTCCTAAAATGCAGGGTTTGGTACTCCCTGGCTCTCAGCTCCAGAAAGCCATGGAATGTTAGCACTGGAGGAACCCAGAAACAGGAAGGGAACGAACACCTGCCCACCTGAGAGCTGCTTTGGACCTGGCCCTTCACTGCAGGGAGGAAGAAACTGCCAGAACAGAACAGGGCTCACGTAAAGCTGGCGCTTGGAGATGGTCCTGGGATACAGCTTGACTCCTCCCGGGGCTCATGCCACCACTGCCCCGGGGACACCTAGGGTCACAGCTGTCCCGGAGGGATGAGGAGGACCCAGGACCCAGAGAGCTGTGGCCAAGGTCAAGACCCAAGGGCTCTGGCTTCCCAGCCTCTGCTCTGACACCAACCACAGCGTCCTCACCCCAAAGGGCAGTCCCACCTGAAGGTCAGACTTGTAAAGGTCTGCCTTTGAAGGCCAGGCTTGTAGTAGCAACCGCCTGAAGAGGGAATTAGCTGATCCTGAGACCACTAGAATGTTCGCCAATGCCTGCAGACAGGCGTTTGCTCCAGCTGTGCCTCCACTCTGCTGCCCAAGTCCCTCATCGCCTTAGAGCCTGAGTGCCAGTGCTGACCAGAGCTGGAGCTGCCTTCGCTGCCTGCGCACCTGCACTCTCTCTCCTCTGACCTCGGTACTCACTCCCTCATTCCGGGCATGTTTAGTGGAGTCTGGCTGAACACCCTGCCACCTGTGTCTGCCCCATCTCCCCCACTACGCTGCACGCTTCCTGAGGGCAGGGGCCGTAAAAGGTGCTTCTTTGCATCGTTTTCTCCTTGCCCTGCATGCACAGGATGCAGCCGAGCACATCTCGTGTGTGTGTGTGTGTGTGTGTGTGTGTGTGTGTGTGTGTGTGTGTGTGAGAGAGAGAGAGAGAGAGTTGGGGTGGGCCAGGCTGTGCTAACACACATCTTCAAAAGTATAATGGCTCAAACACAGTAGAAGTTTATGTCCAAGGCAATGGCCTTGTCGGTAGGTAACTCGTTAGGCAGTTGGGCTTTTCCCGTCTTTTCTCCTCCACCGCTAGAGCATGGGGCGGGGCGAGGGGGGGGGAGCGTGTGGAATAGAACCTGGGAATCCATAACTTCCAATAAGTCCCAAGACAGCACCCCGGGGGCTGGGAGGTGAGGTCTAGCTGTGTGCCCAGGAAGAGGGGGACGTGGGTGCTGCTGAATAATTATCAGTGCCACCGCACCCGCGACAGGATGCTCGGCCTGAGTCATAAGGTTTAGGGCTGAACCAACCCACCAGGGAAGGGGCCTCCCCTCTCTGGCCCTCAGTTTCTTTGTGAGTGAATGAGCCTTAAGCACCTGGCCTTCCCGCCCTCCAGGGCGGTGATGAGGGCCAAAGTTGTCACAGCTCCTAAAAGGATTTCATCCCCCCCAAGTACTGGACAAGTGAGTACTTTCATACTATTCCCAACTATTGCTGCTGCGGACGGGCCCTACCTCCTGTGTGGCTCCTGGTCTCCAGCAGCCTCTGGCTCTTGAATGTTCCATCAAGTTCAAAAGACCCGCCACAGCAGAGGAAGGTCAGGGTAGCTGGCGGGCGCTGGGCCTTGTCCTTCAGCAGTGCTGGGGTTCCCAGAGGATGCGACGGGCTGGCTGGGAGGAAGAGGGTGGCTACGTCCCCCTTCCCACGATCTCCTTGGGACTCTGTCCCTCTGCTCTTGCCTGAGGAGGTTTAAAGGAGAACTTGGCATTTAGGACTTAGCACCACCAGGGGATCCGAACGGGTTCTGCTTTACTGATGTAATGCCAGCGGGGTGGGCAGCAGGGGCCCAAGAGGAAAAAGGCTGTGGCATCACTGGGAGCTGAGTCTCGGCAGGACCCTGCTGTACCTCTGGGGTGGTGACTCAGGGCTCCCACCCTGGGGGATCAGCTGGGGCCGGCAGGCCACAGGGGTGAGGCCGCCCAGGGCCTGGGACTCTGGGGTCAGGGGAAGGTTCTGGATGGAATGGAAGATAGGCTCCTCTGACCTCCCTGCAGCTGCCAGGGGCTGACAGAGGTAGTCCAGCCTGAGCGGGGTCTTGCAAGATTCCTCCAGACCGGCATCTGATTGATCAGCCCCCGTGTCTGGACACCTAGACCCGTAAGTAAGGACAGGAAGCTCTGAAAACCTGGCTGTGGGCACAAGCTAGCAGAGGGCATATGGACAGGCCACTCTGGGCACAATCTGCCGACAGTAGGGGATCAGGTTTGGAATGTTCGGATCAGCTCCGACTGCTTCAGGACCCTCGTGAGCTTTGAGGGCTGACCCGTGCCACTCGGGAATAGCAGCCTGAACTTGAGCCGGCCCTTAACCTCACGTTGCCCATTTGGGAAAGGGATGCTAGAACAATAGCTCTCTCACAGACCGGCTAACACCGTGCAGGAAAGCGCTGGGCTTCCCGGGCTGACACCTGGGATCGCCATGGTTACCACTGTGACCTTGCAGGCTGAAAGGGACCACTGTGTGAAGGTTACTTTTCTCTTCCCTCTGTCCGCGGGGCAGACCCCACGCTCTGAGGGGCCAGGGACTCTCAGACCTTCTGGCCTGTGCTTGAACTAGCCGGGAGTGGGTAGGAGAGCAATCTTGATCCGACGAACAGGGTGTGGCAGAGAACCATCGAAATTTGGCAAGGATTGTTTTGCTCGCTTTCACTCAGATGAATTTTGAGGACCAGCTCTTTGCAAGGCACATTCACTCAGCTATTGGCTTTCCTAGTAAGTAATTACTGAACATCTTAAGAGCCCATAATTGGTGTTAGATCAGAAACAGAGCTAGTGTTGCCTGAGTGCATACCCCAGGATGAAACGGGGAGGTGGGGGGGGGGGGGAAGGGAGGAAGATCCCGGCAGAAGAACAGGGTCTTGGGAAGGGCAATGCAATGCCAGATCCAGAATCAGGAATCCTCACTTCTCCCTAAGTCTTCTTCACCTCTGGCTGGGTGACCTGGGGACAAGTCCCAGCGCCCTGCTCACCTGCACCCCCCCTCAGCTCCGAAGACCGGGCTGGAAATCCAGCGAGGCCACAGCCAAAGTGAGCCCTTCTTCTCACTTCTTCTGCCCTGTGAGGGCTGTCCCTTACTTGAAGAGGAAGGCCAGAGCGCACAGTGTGGGCGGGGAGGGCAGACGGTGAGGACTCTCCTCTTCCACCTTGCTCTCAAATAGCCGCTCTGAACGCGACGGCAGAGAAACTGGGTCCCAGAGCCAAGCCTTCACCCGGGAATGCCCGGCATCACAGCAGCACAGAATGACAGAGGCTAGGGCCCCAGGAGGCCACGGAGAATGGAAGAAAGAGCACTGGGCAGGGAGTCCAAAGACTGGATTCCTCCTCCCAGCCTGGCCACTCACTTAGTCCAGGATCTTGGGAAAGTTAACCCCTCTCCCCCCTCTCCCTCTCCCTCCTCTCCCTCTCCCCCCCTTCCCCCCTCTTCCCCTCCCCTTCTTCCCCTCCCCCTCTTCCCCTCCCCCTCTTCCCCTCTCCCCCTCTCTTCCCCCC
>NW_024412402.1:9773873-9817956 GCF_014898765.1 Herpailurus yagouaroundi | reverse complement strand
CTCTCCCCCCAACTCTCCCTCTCCCCCCTCCCTCTCCTCCTCTCCCCCTCCTTCTCCCCCTCTCCCCCTCTCTCTCCCCCCCTCACTCTCTCTCCCTCTTCCCATCCCCCTCCCTCTCCCTTTTCCTCTCCCATTCCCCCTTCCCTGAGCTTCAGTGTCCTCATCTGTAAAATATCATTAATACCTACCTCTAGGGTTGTGGAGGGGACTCTGCCAGTGTCTGGGACATAGTAACTGCTCAATTAATGGTTGCAATGACAAGGGTGACCTCCCAGGTCCTCTCCTGCTCTCCAGACCTCTGGTCCCCAGCCAGAAGTATCTCTCAGCCCCCTACAAAACTACTTATGCCAGAGCAAAGAGACCTGGGCCCAGCCGTGCGTCCTCTAGAGTTCTTGTCTCCCTATACCTTGCCCACCAGGGCTCAGTTCGCCGGGTCCTGCTGCTTCTCCATAATCAGGCTTGGATTTCATTATCTCATTTGTCCGGGGCTCCTGGCGCCCCGCTGAAGATCACCTGACGTGGGAGCTGTGTTCTGCACGGGGCCGGTATTAATCCTTAAAGGTTAGCATCTCCCCTCAACTGCCATGTGTGGAAAGCTGGCCTTGCAGCTGGCGTGGAGCCAGGCTGGCGGGGAGCAGGAGACCTAATCCTGCTTTGAGCTCTCCAGGGAGCAAGGCTTCAGCCTCAGCACCAGGTTCCAGCTGTCGTGGCCAGCGGCTTCCTTGTGCTTTAGCCGAGCCTCCCCGCCTCCAACGCCATGAGGGGTCATGGCCCTCAGCGGCCCCTGGAGTAGGTAGGCACAGTCAGCAAAAAGCTCCACCGTCTGCCACTGGCCACCAGAACAACATTTACAAAGTGTGATAGTCAAGGGGAATATTAATAGGTCTTGCACACATAGTAAGCCAGTTCCTTTACTGCAGGACTTCTCAGAGCCTTTGATTGCTCAGTTACCCAAAATGCATTGAACACCTGTTAGGTGCTTGGTACTCATCTAGCTGCTGGGACAAGGTGGTGAGTAAAACAAGATTTATGCTCTCATGGGGCTTATATTCTTGCACAGGGAGCAAATACATTTGTAAGTAACCAAGAGAGCTTCAAATCATGGTGGGCGCTAAGAATAAAGGCACAGAGAGGGATTGAGGTGTTAATGTGCACTCTCCAAGGGTAAGCAGAACCACATTTTCCACGAACAGCTCTCCCGACTGGAATTCCTGGAAGGATCCTGAGGAAACACAGCACTAGAATGATCCTTCCAGAGTCCATATTAGATGTGTCAGCCTTCGGCATAAAATCCCCAGAGGCACCCCCCCCCCCCGGGGGGGGTCGGGGACAGCATTTAAGGCTTTCATCCTCTGGCCCCGACCCCTTTGGCTCTTCTTCCACTGCCCCTCTCTAAAGTCTGGCAGCTTGAGTTTCCTCCGTCACATTCCACAAATTTGCTCAAGGTGTTCGGGCTTCTCAGAAAGTCCTTCCCTGCTTTCCTTGCCTTGCAAACATGTCCTCATCCTCCGAGGCTGTATTAGCAGTAATAAATCTGCTGTAACAAAGAGCTCCAGAGTCTCGATGACTCAGTACCTCACAAGTTTATTTCTCACGTCACATCCCTCAAGTCAGCTGGAGACAGAGCTCTCTTTCTCCCGAGGTCTCGGAGCCCGCCAAGGGGGTTCCATGTATCTGGCCGGCAAGGGGAGAAGAGGGAGGGTGGAGGAACAGGAGGAACGTCATAGGAGCCCAGTCTGGAGGGGGTGTGTCACTTCAGCCCACGTCCCATTGGCCAGTCTTACACGCCCATCTGGCTGCAGGGAAAGCTGGGAAATGTAGTTTCACTTTTAGTCCACAGGAAGAGAAAACTTGGCCAAAGGCCTTGTCTGGGCCACCAAGATCCACTTCGAATCTTACCATTTCTGTGAAGCCTTCTAACCTTCCCCTTAGCAAAAGCAGTAGGGGATAAACGAGGGGCGGTAGCTTGGCGTAACAGAAGGGGTGTAGGACGGGGATCAAGGGACCCGGGCTCATGTTCTGTCTCTGCCGTCTGTGAGCCGGAACAGAGGGGAGCCTGACTTCTGACTCCTTCACGTCACCACCTCTGTGCATTTGTACACGTGGCTCCAGAGGCCTGGAGTCCCTTATCTGTCACAAAGAGATGGTGATGGTGATGCTATCAATGACCTGGGAGGATTGTGGGGAGGATAAAATGAGTCCAGGCACATGAAGTGCCTGACCCACAGTGAGGACTCAGAAATGTTGTCATCAGCCAGGTCAGGCCATCAGTCCTCAGACCCCGACTTGGTCATGAGGGTGACAGTGAGGGGGTAAAAGAGATAGTTCTCCAAGAGCTGTCTGCCCCTATCACAGGATGCACCTGCTTTTCTGCAGCTCTCAGCTCCAGCATGCGGGGGACAGGGTCTGCCCTGTCCCCAGTGTGGCCACACTCCAACTCAGGCTTCCAGCTGCCCAGCCCCGAGTGAGTGTGTCTGGTTGTGCCCCCACCATCCCCAGAGGGCAGGCAGTGTGGCCTGGCACGCCTAGGCCAAGAGACAGGAAGGCCAAGGGCAAGGGGAGAAGGCCTGAGGGCCACCAGCAAGGTGATATATTGGACCTAAGCCCGGGGGATATGAGCATGATGGAGTCGTTTCATTTCATAAGTACCGGGCCCCTTCTATGTGGTAGATACTGATCCAGGATCTTAGGACAGATCAGTGAATATAACTGAGACCCCCACCCTCGCGGGACATTCTAGTAGGAGGAGACAAGGCAAGCAACATAGGAAATCAGCACTTCCTGTGTAGATAGTGCTGAGGTCGTGTGCCGCGAGAAGGTAGATTACGGAAAGGGGGGTGGGGAGGAGAAGGGGCGGCAGGACGTGGAACAGAGCCTCACTGAGAAGGTGGGATGTGAGCAAAGACTTGAAGGAGGTAAGAAATGGGCGACATAACCTGTCGCCGAGAGCTTCCTGGGCGGAGGAACAGCCACGGCGAAGGCCCGAGGCAAGAGTGTGCCAGCTTCCACGCCAATGACGGTGGGAATACCGCCGGGGCCCGCAAGGCCCGTTGACTGAGAGATGATTCTGGAGCAGAGAAGCATCTTATTGGCCTCAAGAGGCATATGTTCTCAGGTGAACAAAAACAATTATAGCTGGTAACTGCCTTCCCAAAGTATTCAAAGAACAAAGTGATTTCTGAACAAAGTAGATTTCTCTGTTCCCGCACATGGGTTCTCTTGGCAAAGGCTGTGAGCCCGCCCGTTGAGTCTAAGTCCAAAGTGACAAGGACGGGGTGACGTTGCGTTCCCCGGGTACGTTTCCACGAAGCAGGAGCACGCGTCCGTTCTTTGAAGCCTTAAAACCAGACGACTCTTTTCCATCTTGCGGATGTGATATTATCGGGCTTCTTTTTCCCCAAACAGACCTGTCTGGCAGACTTTGAGAGCCTCCCGAGGCAGGTAACCCCGCGCCTTGCCCGCCCCCACCGGTGCCCCGGGAGCTCCTACGCGTCAGCACTGGCCGCCCGGCCGCCTCCTTGTGATGTTGGCTGGACCCCCATGGGCCCCGAGTCTGCAGACCCGCCCTCGGCTTGTTGCCAAAGTGCTGCCTCCGAGCCCCTAGTTCGCCGATGGCGAACGGCCCACCGAGCACGCTTTCCATTCGTCTGGTATTTCTTCTTGCCGCTTGCTCCTATCGCCGGGCCGCCTGGCCTGGCCCCTCTCACCCCGTGGCCAGTGAATTCTCTGCCCTCAGAACGGTCCCCGCTGTCACATGCTCCATCCTGACACAAGCAGGGCAACGTGTGCCACTGTCTGTGCCCTTCTTGTTTCTTTTTTCACGTTCGGTTATTTTGAGACGGGGGGGAGGGGCAGAGAGAGAGAGAGGGAGAGAGAGAATCCCAAGCAGGCCCCGAGCTGTGAGCATGGAGCCCGATGCGGGGCTTGAACCCACGAGCTGTGAGATCATGACCTGAGCCAAAATCAAGAGTCAAATGCTCAACCGGCTGAGCCACCCAGACGCCCCGGCCCTGCACGTCCCACTTTTAAAATCACCCTCACTCTTGGGGCGCCTGGGCGGCTCAGTCCGTTGAGCGGCCGACTTCGGCTCAGGTCACGGTCTCACGGTCCGTGAGTTGGAGCCCCGCGTCGGGCTCTGGGCTGACAGCTCAGAGCCCGGAGCCTGCTTCGGATTCTGTGTCTCCCTTTCTCGCTGCCCCTCCCCTGTTCACACTCTATCTCTCTCACTGTCAAAAATGAATGAATGGTAAAAAAGTTTGTTAAAATTACCCTCACTCTGGAGTCCATTGGAATAACCTTCCCGTTGTTGCCAACACATCCTGCTTTTCTGTTTTCCAAACGGGAAGGAGTTGACGTAGTGGTCCCCAGGCTCCTCAAAGCTGAGCACAAAGTCCGCGAACACGCGAGGGACAAACAGTGGGGCAGAGGAGGCCCGTGTGAGGCAGGCGGGCGTCAGGAGCCTCAGCGCCGCCGATGAGACTTGATTTCCCTCTGGCACCTGACTTTGTTCACATTCGTGCAAGTTTGGAAGTAGAGAGCTCACAAGAGGAAGAACTTTTATTGGTTTTTTAAGTTTATTTATTTTGAGAGAAAGAAAGAGAGAGGAGGGGCAGAGAGAGAGAGGGAGAGAGAGAATCCCAAGCAGGCTCTATGCTCTCAGTATGGAGCCCGACTCAGGGCTCCATCCCACAAACCGTGAGATCGTGACCTGAGCTGAAATCAAGAGTCAGATGCTTAACCGACTGAGCCTCCCAAGTGCCCTATTGCTTGTTTTTAAAATGCAGCTGGCCCCGTCCCTCCTTCCCAGCCCATCTGGTTTGCACCTCAGCTTGGGGTTCAGTATTTAACAAGCTTCTAGAAGCTGGGAAACCAGAAGGCCCAGCTGCTCTGCCTCAGCACCAGCGTGCTCCTGTGCCCTCCATCTTGTATAGCGCTGATCGGCTCTTTGGGTTTGGGTTTTTTCCCCTCTTTCTTTTATTCTGAATCTCTTGACTTTCGCCCTATACACAAGAAATAAGCATGCTAAAATAAAGTGGCCAACTGCCCCCAAGTTAACTGCAAGCAGCCTCCACTCCAGGACTGGCTTCGGGGTGGGCAGCACACCATCAGAAAACAGGCTTGGCCTTGGTAACCGCTCTTCACTTTGACCTCATTTCAGTAATAAGGTGAAAGGGAGGGCTGGGCTGGACGGGGTGCGTGGATGAGTAACAATAATAGAAACCTTTGTTTTCTGTGTCAGACCCCTCCGTGTAGTTTCTGCCGGCCTCTATCCCCGTGATACAAATACGATGATCCCCATTTTAGGAAGAAGGAACTGGAGTTTAGAAAAATGAAGCACCTTCATTCATTCATTCATTCATTCATTCATTCATTCACAAAGGGTCTAGTCTATGCCGGCTACTGGCTAGGAGCTGACATTGAAGCCCAAGTTTGCTGGATTTCCCCTAACTCGTGCTTCCTTGACATCGGGCCTCAGAGAACCTGCCTTCCAGCCAGGCAGACCACATGGCAACATTTTGCTGCGACTCGCATAGCGATGTGAAACACGTACCACGTGCTGTGGGAACTCAGAGGGGGAAACGGATCCAGGGGATCCGGGAGCCACCCAGAAGAAGTGGCATTTGCACGGGCATTGGTACGCACACCCTGGTGAGGAGCCCTGGAGTCCAGGCACAAGGGGGACAGAAGTTGCAATGGGTTCAGGGAGCGGCATATTCTGGGTGCGGAGCGTATATGGGGCTCAGGGGCCACCAGGGGAATCATGATGTGCCACTAATGGGAGCTGGGGCCCTTCAAGCCCTGCCTGGCAGGACGGCATCTTAGAGGGCCACTGCCATGCCCCTGGTAGCTGGGCCAGACCCAGAGCCCCAGAAACCCTGCCCTTCTGAGCCAAGGCCGCAGACAGAAGGACCCTCATCCTCCGTGTCTGTGATACCCGTTCTCCTCTCTCCGGCTACTCTAGCTGCCTCCTCGCCCTCACCCGTCCCTCACCCCTGCCCCCACCCTGCAATACGTTCCTCCTGGGCTTCTATGCCCATGAAATCACTGTATGCAATCATTTATTCATTCCACATCTACCAAGCGATACTACGCAAGGCCCTGGGGATACACCCAGGGTCAAAACAGACATGGCCCCATCCTGAGGGAGCACATACTTAACAGGGCAAGGCCTACATAAAAGGACACTGCAGGGTGGTGGTATGCAGAAAGCCAGGTGCCCTGGGGGCGGGGACAAGGGCCCGCAGCCCTTACTGATGGTCCTGGAGGGGTTTGCGGTGAAAGCTGAGCTACAGCCTGCAGACAAGCTGTCAATGGAGGGGCTGGGTGGGGGTGGGAAACAGAGACCCAGACCAGCGTAGGCGGGAGAACGGCATGTGCAAAGGCCCGGAGGAAAGGGAAAGAGAACCAGGAGGAACTGTTAGTGGTTCTGGGCAGGTGGAGTAAGGTGAGGGGCAGGGGATGGCGGAAGACGTGGCTGGAGACGTGGGCAGTAGCCTTATCACAAAAAGCCCCACTGAATTATGGACGGGAGTTGCCCGCGACAGCAGCACGGGGCCACTGCCGGGGTTTAGGAGGAGGAGTGACAGGATCACAGAGTGCTCTAGCTGGGCGAGGTCTGGAAAGTCCTCTGGCACAACTCCTATGTTGCCCAGTAAAACTAAAGGAGAGGAGAGGGGAGGAGAGGAGAAGCGAGGGGGCCGGGATCACACCAGAGAATTGGTTCGGACGCGGGACTCCTAGCCCAGTCAGTGCCTGCCGCCCTGGGCCACAGGCTGACTTCCCATTAGGGAGGGATCCGGGGGTGCACAGGGAGAGGACCCGTGCCCCCCTCACACGGCCCTGTGAGAGGCGGGCAGTGAGTGCGCCTCACTTCCAGCTGCCTGCGGTCCCCGCACAGCCCGGCCGTGAGCCGTGGTCACCAGTGAGCCTTAGGCCCCCGCCCTGGGAGGGGCTGCCCCTGCAGTGGGAGCTTTCCTGCCCCCCTGCTGGACGGTGGCAGTGCCCAGGGGCCCCAGTGCCCACCCTCCGTCTCTAGCCCCGGGCAGCTCTGGAGGCCAGCCTTCGGGACAGCTCTCCGGCCGGGCCAGACGGGACTGAGGAGTTCGAGCTTTGTTAAGTCTTCCCCACCACCGCCTCATGAGTCTTTTAGTAAATGAGGATGAATTTTACAACGATAACTAAATCCTCTGAGGGAATGGGCGGGAGGGGAGAGGGGGGTGCCGGCGTGCCCTGGACGAAAGCCCTTGCCCCGGAAGCAGGGGTGCCGGGCAGGATTTTTTTGCCAGGTTGCTGATACTCTGTGCCCATGGAGCCTGTCCCAGACCTAGTACACCGAGTGGGGACATGCCTCCGGTAAGTCACACAGGAGCTAGATCAGTGCCAGCCTCATGAAGAGGCAGGGGCAGAAGCAGGGCAGAAAGGCTTGCCCTCTCCATGTTCTAGAGGGTTCTAGGAAGAGCCTTGGCTGGGAGTCAAGAGGCAGAGTTCTGGTTCTGGCTTTCCCATAATTAACTGGGTGTCCTCTGTTTTCTTGGACGTAAACTAGATCATTGCTCCTTGCTCGGCCTACTTTGTGGGGCAGCGTGCTGATCAATGAGAAGTAGATTTGGAAGCCCCGCTAGATAAGGCACGGTGAGAATATGACAGCAGAGAAGGGACTGTGGTGGCGACAGGCCTGTTTCTACACAGCTTGGGACATCACCCCTCGGGCTTCGTGGCATCCGGCGTGGGGTTGCTGTGCTGATTAAATGAGATACGACATTAAGATACGACCTAACTGGGGCACCTGGGTGGCTCAGTCGGCGGCGCATCTGACTCTTGATTTCGGCGCAGGTCGTGATCCCAGGGTCGTGAGATCGAGCCCTGTGTCAGGCTCCCTCTCTCTGTCTCTGTCTCTGTCTCTCAAAAGAAGAATACTTAACTGGCAGCTGTATTAGCTATGTACGTGATCCTCGTTATCACAATAAGATACAGTCCTTTGCAGTCCTTGATTTCTTGGGTATGTCCCTGCTCAGAATGATCCCTCTTCCCTTCTTTTTTTTTTTTTAATTTTTTTTTTAACGTTTATTTATTTTTGAGACAGAGACAGAGCATGAACGGGGGAGGGGCAGAGAGAGAGGGAGACACAGAATCGGAAACAGGCTCCAGGCTCCGAGCCATCAGCCCAGAGCCTGACGCGGGGCTCGAACTTACGGACCGCGAGATCGTGACCTGAGCTGAAGTCGGACGCTCAACCGACTGAGCCACCCAGGTGCCCCCCCCCCCCGCCTTCCCTTCTAAAGAAGGGGCCTGCCTTCTCTCTGGGGCCCTCACCACCTTCCATCCTGCCTTCACCCCTCCCAAAACCTGCCCAAGGAGCTCACCTGGGGCTGGAGCTTCTCCGGGCCTGGGGAAGGCCTCTTCAGGGGCTTCCTCCCCGCCCCCCACACCCCAGGCCCCAGCTCCCCTCTAACCTGGCCGTGACTCACCACAGCCCACCCGCACATCTCTGCCCCTGAAAGTGCCCCTCCTGTGACTTCTGTCCCTGCCCAGGGTCTCCCTGTGTTCCCCTTTTCCTCTTTGTGCACCGTGGAGCTCCCTGTCCCCTTCCGCAGCCCGGCCACCTGCCATCTGACCAGTGCCACTGTCCCCAAGGCGCCTGGACCCGAGGTAGCCGCTCAGCCTCGTAGAGCCAGCCGCTGCTCCTTCCGTCTGCTCCGCAGCAGCCAACACGGCCCTGTGCCTGCCAGACACTGCCCAGAGCTGATGCCCGTCCCTCCCCTTTCTGGTTTTCTCCTCTTTCCTCTGATTCCCCCCCCCCCCCCCAGTCTGGGTTTCTCAGCCTCAGCGCTGTTGGCATTTCGGACCTGATCCTCCTGTGTCGGGGGCTGTCTTGTGCTGGTAGGGTTTCTAGCAGCATCCCAGGCCTCTGCCACTGGATGCCAGCTCCCCCCACCCAGTGTGACAAGCGACAATGTCTCCAGGTGCTGCCGAGTAGCTTCGCGGGGGTCCCAATCGCCCCTACTTGAGAACCGCTACCCTACGCCTCTACCCTTTTGGCCCTGAACGCCCTGTGGGATCCTTTCCCTCTCCCTGCCCCTCTCCTCATCCCAGAGCAATGTCCCTCCCACTACCACCACCACCACCACCACTCCGCAGCCCAAACTGGACTAAGCGCCTTCTCTGGCTGGAGCCGCTGGTGTTCCTCCTGGCTGCTCAAAGCCAGGGTCACTCAAGATGGAGACGGAAAATAATGCAAATTGCACATGCGCCGAAACGCTTTGCTAGTGCCTGGGGCTCCCCCTTGTTTTCTGCTCCGATGAAAAGCAGGGAGAGGGGCTGAGCTGAGTGAGGCAGGCTGGGGCTCCAGGGAAGCCACAGCCACACCCCCTCCAGGCCCCACTGCACCCTGGCCCTCGATGAGGCCAAGTACGTCCGGGCGGGAGGGCAGGAGGAGTGGGCTGGGGCTGGCCTGGAGGAGGCCTGGTTCCCCAGGATAGGGAGCCTGAGCAAGGTCTGTGCTCTACCGAGGTACAGAAGGCAGGTAGGAGCGGGATGGAGCCTCTTCTCTGGAAAGCAGGCATCCTGAGGCCCACGTCTGTTCCAGGGTAGCACCCGGGCTGGTGCTAAGCACTTGCCCAGAAGGTCACCTTCCGTCTCCCGTCAGGGCCTCTGCTGCTAAACGCGGCCCTTGTGCTTGCTTCCGCAAGCCTCCACACCCTTGACCTCCCATCCATGGATACTTGACTCTCGCTAGAGGATCTTGGGCACATTTTCAGTTCCTCCAGCACCTTCACACAGAGCTCAGAAGACACCCTCATGCCCGTTTTAAAGATACTTCACCCAACATCTAGTCCCGCTCCTAGCCTGCGGGGGCCCTGTCGGGCCTGGCCCTTCCCTGCACCATCTCCGGGAAAGGCACGACTCCCCTCTCACTTGGAAGATGCCAACCCACACCCCTTTAACTAGCACCCTCTTCCCCACTAGACCAGCTTAACCCAATCAAAATGGGTTAGCACACAGCCGAGAAGATGTGGGCATATAGGCTCTCAGGCTCTAGACGAACCGCTGGCAGAGGATTGCAGCCCTTCCCCGGTGCGTACAAAGTCCCGCTGGACGAGCTGGCTTATCCAGGCCCTTGCCCTTCACCTGAGAGTTGAGGACACCTGTCTCTTTGGCTCACGGTGTTCACGCAGGCTGCGTGGGTGCGTGGCTGCAGCACCAGGCAGAGTCCCCAGCCCCGTCACCCTGGAGTCGGGGGGGATCCCATGCAGGGCATGTTGATAGTGTGTGTCTTGTCTCCAGCTTTTGCTCATGTCCCCGGCACCTACTTCCCCTTGGGACCCCCTAGTAGAGCCAAGTTGGAGGATGAGGGGAACTGGGAGGGACTTGGGTTGATGGAGCTGAGCCTGAACAGAAACAAGTCCGATTCTCCCTTCCGCCCTCCCTGCCTCTCTCCGTCTCTCCCTCCTGCCCTATAAGCATAGCCCTGTTCACCTTCCTAAAGCCCTCCCCCTGTCCTGCATGCCAGCACCCAGTAACCTTCAGTGGCCCTGCACGGCTCATCAGAGGCTACCCAGCTCCTCATGTCGGCATTCAGACCCTCTGCCCTCCAGGCCTCCCCTCTCAACTGCCTGGACCTCCCGTAGCCCCCAGCATAGCCCTCAGCTCCAGTCACAGGTTTCACTGTCTCTGAACATCCCACAGGGACCAAGGATGTCCCCTCGCCCCCATCGTCCCTCAGGGCCACTGAGCACTTGCTATGTGCCAGGCCTCACTCTCATCGCTTTGTGATGGTTTGTCTCATGTCATTCATATGCCACAACTGTGAGATCGGTGCTGTGATGACCCCCCTTCTACAGACATGGAAACTGGGACACAGAGGATCGAGAACTGGCCCAAAGTGACATCAGTAAGTGACAGAGCCGGGTCTTGGCCCTAGACGGCGTGACTTCAGTCTCCCCGCCTCTGCACGCCACGTTCTCCTCTCCCCCTCCCCTCCCCCATCCTGCACCAGGACGCCTGCAGAAGATTCCTCCTGGCTCCCGCCCCCTCCGCACCCACCAGAGAGCTTTTCAGGAATCCAAGCTGGTTACATTGGTTGAGAGCCGACCGTGCGCCTGGCTCCGGGACCTGAGCCGTGACCCGTGACACTCTCTCCCCTGCCCCAAAGCCCTCAGCAATTACCTCCCATGCACAGGCTAAAAGGGAGGCCCTTCAAACTCTGGCCTCATCATGTCCAAACTCATCGCCCCCCAAAACCCTGCTCTCCCTCTGCCCTGTGCAGCCCCTGCTTCCTAAGGCTCCTTGCTCTGTCGTGACACATGGCGTCCCCTTCGCCTCATCCCCACACGGGGAGGCAGACACACAGGTGTCCTTCGGGCCCCCGCTCAACTTGACTTTCTCTGTGATGGAGTCGTCATTCAGTCCTCTGGGCCGCTCCTCTCGGGGAGTCCTTTCTGGGGGTGAATCCTCCTCCCCAAATTGTGAGGCCCCGCAAGTCAGAAGAGTTCTCGGCGCCCTGTCCTTAGTGAGCGCCTGCCACGCGCCTGACACCCACATAGGCCCCGGGGGTCCAGACCTGAACAAGACCTTGACCTTCAAGGACCTCGCCGTCTAGAGGGAAGATAGCACGAAAATGGGCAATTTAGAAAAAAGTGGTAAATACCATGAGGGGGGTGGGCATGGGGTGGGTGTTAGGGGAGCCCGAACAAGGGGTAATGCACCCAACCAGGGCAATGCCCAACCTGAATGCAGAAGGCTGCAGAGGAAGCTGTCAGGCCAAAACAGGAAGTCGCCCCGACGGAAGAGGGCCCTCTGCGGCAGCCAGAGGCACAGAGCGTGGTGTTTCCAAGGGGTAGGAGGTTCCAGCATGCCTGAGAAGCTTGAGCAGGAACACGGAAGCGCTGGAGGTGAGAAGAGTAGGCGGCCAGAGGTGATGAGCTTCGGGTGCAGTCTCCGTTGGGACCGCGTGTGGCTGCATGTATACAAGTCCTGAGCAGCGACTCAGCCAAATTGGAGAGGTGTGTTTGTTCATATAACAGGGAGCCTGGGAGCGGGCAGTTCAGGGCTGGTCCAATGGCTAAGAAAGCAGGCTCCTCTCCCCTTCCTGCGCTGGCCCCCTCATGACCACAAGACAGCCACTGCGCCCCGAGCCTCGCGTCCCTCTATACAGCGAGAAAAAAGGAGGAAGGGCCCAGGCTAGAAGGTCTGTGCAGATAGAATCTACCTTTGTATTGTTTGTTTAAATTATGCTAGGATAGGGGCCCCTGGGTGGCTCAGTCGGTTAAGCGTCCGACTTCGGCTCCGGTCATGATCTCGCGGTTCCTGGGTTCGAGCCCTGCCGCCGGCTCTGTGCGGACAGCTCAGAGCCTGGAGCCTGCTTCGGATTCTGTGTCTCCCCCTCTCTCTGCCTCTCCCCACTCTTGTGCTCTGTCTCTGTCTCTCTCAAAAATAAATAAACATTAAAAAAATTTAATAAAATAAGTTATGCCAAGATACATACAACAAAAGTTGACGGTCGTAAGCATTTTCAAGCGTATGGCATTAAGTACCATCACGCTGCTGTGAAATCCTCACCACCATCCATCTCTGGACAGGAGTGTTTAAGTTCACTTTCATCTTGCAGAACTGAAACTCTGTCCCCGTGAAACAAGTGCCCGTCTCCCCCTCCCCCTGCCCCTGGCAACCCGCGTTCTACTTTCTGTTTCTATGAAGCTGACCGCTCAAGGTACCTCGTGTAAGCGGAATCATCCAATATGTGTCCTTTTGTGACTGGCTTATTTCACTTAACCTACTGCCCTCAAGGTTTATGCATGCTGTGGCACATGCCGGAGGTTTCTTCCTTTTCGGGGCTGACTAGTATTCCATGGTGTGACCACATTTTGTTCACCCCCTTCCCCATCTGTCAGTGGGCACTAGGGTTGCACTCACTTTGGGGTTACTGTGCACAGCACTGCTGCGAACATGGGTGTGTAAGTACATTTTAGAGTCCCTGCTTCCGACTCCCTGGGGTCTGAAGTGGATTTGCTGGATCGCGTGCCTATAGTGCTATTTTGGACTTTGGCGGGACCACCTGCTTTCCGTGGTGCCGCACGGTGTTTCCTTCTGTCCCGCACGACACCAGGCTTTCGTTTTTCCGCATACTCGCCAACGCTTGCCGAGAGGCTGGACTTGACCACTAACAGGTTTTAAGCATCTTTGTGTACGTCCCTAACGTAGCACAGCTCCAGGTATGTAATAAGTGCTCCCTAAATGTTTGTTGAGTGTTTATGTGACTCCTCCTTTATCTGCCCAAACCCCACACATCCTTAAGCCTCACGGAGGGTCCTGACTCCTCTATGGAACCCTCCCTCCGGGTGCCGGTCCAGTGGTCTTCGCCCTTGTAAGGCTGCCATGGCCTTAGTCCCATATGCTTGAGTGTTTCGGGCGACAGGGGGGGGACCCCGGCTTGAACCCTTATCACTCCGTGGATCTGACTCCTCCTCCCCGAGTGGATGATAAGCTTCTTGAGGATCAGGACTTTGTCCCCGACCTCAGCGGTTTCCCCAGGCCAGCTAGGAGAATACTGAGTGTCACAAACGGACTCTCAGGTTGGTGCCAGTTGAATTGCCTCGTGACTGCCTGGCCAAAGACAAGGCAGTGGAGTGACTTTGTGGCAGCAGAAACGACCCTGGATTTCACACTAAAGCTTGCCGCTTCCTCTCTGTTACCTGCGACAGGACACGTATCCTGTTACCTCCGCTCCAGAGTGACTGTGGCGGTCACTCCCCTTGACGGAAATGTCTCACAGATTGTGAGGCCCTCTGGCGTGCATTATCCTTTTGAATCCCGGCAAGGACCCCGTGAGGTGGGCAGGGCAGAATTTCTTTAACCTGTTTTCAAGATGAGAAAACAATGACTCAGAGAGGTTAAGTGGCCCAAATCGCTCGGCTGGGAAGGGCCCGAACGGGCCCTCTGACTCCCCAGCTCTGTCATCCCCTCCCCGTCAGTCCAGCTCACGGGAAAGCGGGGCTGCGAGGAATCTGTGAGAGTCTGGACGGGAAAGTGCTTCGCGGGCACCGGGGTGCCTTCTGCTCCGCAACGCCTGCGCGGGTTGGGGACGGTCCTGGCTGATCCGCGGGAGATGGGATCAGATGGGGTTTGGGTCAAAGAAGGAGGGTGGAAGGAAGGTTCTGCTTCTCTCCCGGGCACCTGAGGGTTCAGACAGCTGTCAGGGCAGGGAGGACGTTTGCACAGCCGAGCCGGGAGGTGGCTCTCAGGGAGAGTGTTCACCCCTGTCCCCCTTTTGAGGGGAGCAGGGACAGACAGGCAGGCGCTGTTCCTCCAGAGGCCTGCCGGCCACGCACCTGCTCCCCTGGAACCCGCGGGCTCCGGTGCCACATGTTCCCTGCCTCTCTCCTTCCTTCTCCAGGGCTAGCCCCCTCGCCCTCTCCTCCCCCCCCCCACCGCCTCCTCTTCCCCCTCGTGCTCCCTCCTTTCACGAGTATAATGAGCTTGATAAGAAATTGTCTCGTTAACAGGATTAGCCACGGAAATCTCTTGTCCCCTCCCATTCATTCTGTAATGCTCCCCTCTCGTGTCCTGTAATTTTCTGCTCGTATCAGAGGCTGCGGACCACCTCAGGGATATTAATTCCTACTTGTTCTTTGATGGTGTGACTGCTGATATGCCGGGATGCCCCCCACAGCTGCCGGGCCCCAGGGCCTTGTGGGTAAATCACACCGAGGCCCTCGCAGGCTGTCTCCTGCCAGCGTCAGCTGCTCCCCGGTTTTCTGCTGCCATCACCGCCCCCCCCGCCCCCTCCCCTGTTCCTCCTCAGCTTCCAGTTCTGGGGGTAGTGACTGCTTCTAACTTATAGGCCAAGGAGTCAGAGCTCAAGCTGGAACCTAGGCGGCAGAAAAATGATAAAAATGATAGATGCATGCCCCCAGTATGCTCCTTTCCTTCCCTCTCAACCCCTTCCCCTCCCCACCCCCACACGTGTCCCTCAGAAGACTCTAGAGAGGGGACATGCAGAGGTAGTTCGGCCCAGGCGGATAAGAGCGTCCAGCTTTGGGCCCGGGTTCACTTCCTGGGTCTGTGCCGCAGACAACACCTTATCCAACCTCTCTGAGCCTCAGTTTTGTCATCTGTACATTGGGGATGATAATACCCGTCTGGCAAGGTTGCGGTAATGCACTGAATATAGTACCTGACACATAGTAAGTGCTCAACTAATGCTATTTTCCCCCTCTGCTCTCTCCAAGACTGGAATTTGGTGGGAGTGGGGAATACAGTTCCTAGAACTTACCGAGATATTGTTTCAACCCTAAGTTGTATCCCAAACTCTTTCCTTGCACCGACGTGCTCTGACCTTTGCCCTTCCAAATTTCTTTCTCTTTATACATCTTTAGGGACTTTTGCAGAGGGACCTTATGACCCCCTCAACCCAGAATGCTAATTACAAGAAAGCTCAGCATAGAGGATGAATCCCAAGAAGGGGTAGCAGGAAAAGAAGGGTCCTGCCTGTCCTGTTCCCCTCAACTAGGGATGAGCGCAGAGCAAAGAGGCATCCTGAGAAAGAGACCAAGTCTAGAATAGTCCATGACCGGGGGCAAGAGGGTCGTGCTGGGCGGAAGCCCAGGCTCTGGGTCAGCAGGGCATGTTCAGGGAGAGGCAGAGATGCAGGGAGGCCAGAGGCTGGAGGAGGTCACCTCCCTCAGCTAGGAAATTGCTAGAGTCAAAAGAGGGGAGACCAGAGCAAAATCTGGGTAGATTTGGAAGCAGTTGTGTGATGGATTACCCAGAATGCATCAGAGAGTGAGAGATGGGACATTGTACCTGTCTGGTGAGGGGGCTCAGCATCCCAAGCGCTGGGGCCACTCTGCACAAGGTGAGGGAGCAGCACGGGCCCAGGGACCTGGCGGGGCCAGAGCTGTGCTCAGAGGACACTGGTCAGCGTCACCGCTGGGAACGGCACATGCACAAAGAGCCTAGCGCGTGTCATCAGTAAGTCCCCAGCGTGTACCCCAGGAAGCCTAGGGTAGTCTTCATCTGTGCTTCTCGTTTAATGTCTGTCCACCCTGAAAGATGGCCATCGTCCACAGCTAATGTCAGTAAACACACCTTGGGCTCGCAGGCCAGGCCCGTGGAAATCCCACGGGGCAATCTGAGGCTTCTGGCCTCAAGGAGTTGTGGAGTCAGACAATCTGGGTTCATATCCCAATTGCGTTGTTTTCTAGCTGTGTGGCCTTGGGCAGGTATCTTATCTCCCTGAACCCGGTTGCCAGAGCTCTAAGATGGGGATGATCTTGCCTGCCCCCCAGGATTACGATGAGGCAATGCGTGTGAAGCATCTGCCTGGCAGTCATGGAAATCCGTAAATGAGAAGCACCACCCCCCACGCTCCCCCTCTCCGTCCCCTGCGCACTGTCACCAAGGAAGAGAAGCCACTAACGCATCGCGAGTATGCGTGCGCATGAGCAGGGTAGGGGCCGAGGGAGAGAGGGAGAGAGAGACTCTTATGCAGGCTCCAGGCCCAGCATGGGACCCAAGTCAGGGCTCAGTGAGATCAGGACCTGAGCCAGAATCAAGAGTCGGATGCTTAACCGACTGAGCCACCTTGCATTTCTAAGATGAATGACAAAAAGTGAGTGTGTCATGAAAGCCTAGCAAGGGGTACAGATACCACAGGTTAGGGCAGGAAGAGAGGGCAGGAGCCCTGGGTGGGGGGAGGGGAGGCTCCCAACAGGTAGGATGTAATTTAGAGCTTAAAGGTGCTGCGATTGCACAGCGTTGGGGAGAAGCGTGTGGACCGGTACAGCTGGGGCAGAGTGCTGGTGCGTTTCGTCATTTCAATAAGACAGACTCACTTCGAGGGCCGATAAAATGCAAACGGTGATGGGACTGTGCGCGTTTCTCCCTTTCCTGACGAGCTCCCTGGCTGGCATCCCTGGCGTGCCATACAGCCAGGATGATTAGCCTGCAAATAAAAAAGGTAGGTGTTCAGAATAACGGGATAGCCTCTGCTATTTGAGCAACGTCAGAGGATTTTCAGGGGCTCTAGCAAGAGGGAAACGGGATGTGGGAATAACCCAGATCCACCTACACGAGCAGTCACTCCAAGTTCCCGAGTAGCTAGACGTCAGCGTTAGGTAGATTCTTCTCTCCCCAGAAGCGGTGTCGTAATAACAACGAGAGCTGTCGTCTATTGAACAATTACTGGCAGGCACTGGGCCAGGCAGTTTAATTTTTGCGATAGATCCAGCCCTGAGATTGGTATAGATGAGGAAACTGAGTCGCAGAGGCAGAAGACCACACCGTGGAGCCAAGATCTGTCTGACTTCAGAGCCCAAGGACTTAACCACAGAGGTGAAAGGGCTGAGATCCATGTACTCATTCATTCATTCATTCATTCATTCGACAAATATCATTGAGCACCACTGTATGCAGATGTTGAACCCGAAACAGAGCCCAAAGTCATGGGCAGGCAAGTAGCCCAAGCGTCATGGAGGTCACGGTCTCATTCACTGGCATGCACTTGGCCTTTAGCAAGTGCCCTATGGTATAGGCCATACCAGGGCCTGGGAGGCAGAGGTGCTGCCAGCTGCTCTTGGCCTTCAGGGATTCTGATATTCATTGTAGGAGCTTCCTCTCCCTGCAGCGTGTGGACACCGGAGGCCTCTGAACCAAGCAGGCACCTGGAGTGGAGGGTGGTGAGTCAGGAGGCAAACACGGGAAGGACAGAGGGATGGTCTCCACTGCCTTCCCAGTGCCCTCGGAGCCACATCAGAGGGTTTCATGAGGTCACAGTATGATGCCCCTCGCAGCCAGACCTCCTCCTGGGACACTGTAGGACCAGCTTCCTCATCCTCTGTCTCTACCCACCCAGTGGTCGCCAGACAGTCCGGAGGAAGGACAGGGACAGAGAAGGGAAGCGTCCTTGAGGTGCTGCTTCTGAGGCAGCTCACTGAGACCCCACCAGAGATGAGGAGGCTGGGGCTGAGGCTTCCTCTCCAAGACCTGCATCCAGGTCGCACAGCTTCCACAGGGGGAAGCGCCTGCGTTCCCAGCCCTGGCCCCCGTGTCCCAGGTGATCGGAAGAGTGGCATACAGTATCTTTAAGGAACGTGCATTCGATCCGGGAATACCAGAATGGCTCCTATGGGCCAGTAGGGAAACAGTCTAAATGTGAGACCTGAGGCCCCCCTGGGTCCCAGGGTGTGGCCCCACAGTAGGCGCTGTGCACCGTCTGGAAAAGGAGAGAAAGTCTACATTAGATGGGCTTTCCAAGAGGACTTCCAGAAGAAAGAAGGTTCCAGAAGGGCCTTGTTGGGGTTCAGGGAGGCTGGTGGCCTTCTCTATGGGCAGGAGCTGGTGGGAATGTCCAGGGCAGTGCGGGGCACAAGGAAGTGGCATAGCAAAGCAAGGCTTTGGATTTGGACAGCCCCCGCTCGGTGATTTGGCGCGAATTAGAGGAGAGGGAAAAACCTCTATCTCAGTAAGGCCGTAGCAAGGATTAAATGATACGGCATATCAGGAAGAGCCCCTAGCATAGTGCCCAGCATCGGTCCCATTGTTCTGAGCCTCCACCTGTTCTGAGCCAGGGCTGGGCCTACAGGGGTGGCCGGGACCCTCAAGGAGCCTGCCAGGCCTCTGGGCTTCTAGTGACTCAGCACACATTCCATCACAGCTGTGACCATGTGCAGGGAATCAGGACATGGGACACTCGTGGGGAAGGTCATCTTGAGGAAGGGAAAGTGAGCCGAGCTCTGACAGGGGGGTGGCCAGAGTGAACTCTAGGAAGGAAGGGGGCTGGTGTCCCAAGTAGCCGGGCTTGGAGGAGGAAGGAGGTGGGACTTCTGGAGGAGCAGAGGAAGGCCAGTGTGGCTGCAGTTGGAACCAAGATGGCACTACGTGGGGTCAGGGGAAGGATGCTGGGTTCTGGCTGCCCTGTTAAGGATTTTAGTCTTTATCCTGAGAGACATAGGAAGCCTCGATGGGATCAGATGTCCGTGGCTGTAGCAAAATGCGTGAATTAGATGAGGCCACACACAGGTATGGACATGTAGTAGGGGGCCGGGATGGAGAGGTGGCCCGTCATGGTACACGCACTTGCAGCAAGTGCTCGCTGGGGAGGTGGGTGGGGCCCGATCGAGGCCTCCAAGGACCAGGGGGTCAGAACGGGTCTCCTACTCCGTCCATCACCGCAGAGCCACCCAGGGTACAAGGAAAACCCCAGCTATTCAGTGGCCCATGGGGGTTCGAGATGCAGCGTGGTCACGGAGGGGAGGGTGGAGAGCAGGAGGTGGGAGCCACACCTTCGAGGCGAGCCCTGGCCGGGGGGGGGGGGGGGCATCCCCATCCACCTCCCCCAGGTCCAAGCACCCAGGGTCCCCCTCCCTGCCGGCCGCCTGGTGACCGGGGTTCTGTAGAAGCAAGGCCGCTTTCCCAAATCGTAATAATAGTTATTTCCATCACGCCATGAGCATCTGACACATGGAGCAGTGAGGAGCTATGAAGCCCCCCCAGTGGGTAACATAAAAGTGGGGGTGGGGGCTTCCGGGAGGCTGGGAGGCCGCCTCTCGGGCTGGGCTCTGCCATGTGCAGCCGGAGGAGGACGGGGAAGAAAGAGGCTTATTTCAGCACCCTGTGATTATAGCATCTTGTTTTTGTAGTTTGTTCAACAGACCTCTCTCCCTCTCCCTCCTCCCCCCTCGCCTCTCTCTTTTTCATCTTCCTCTCTCAGCAAATCCATTTAAATGCGATGCTATTCTTAAAGCGCCCCTCTCATGCATGTCTAATGAATGTCAGGAAAATGCTATTACAATGGGGCTGAGGAGGATCCGATCGGCACTGTGTGTACAAGTCATTTGAAAGGAAGCCGGGGAGTGCTCCAGTTTTATTACAGCATAATTAGAAATAAAATCTTGTTGCAATAGGAGAATGAGAGATGTGTGCTAATCCTGGGGTAGAGAAGCAGAGAGCTGTATTTGGAGAAAAGGACTCAGGGAGAGAGGAAGCCGGCCACTGCTCTCTGTCTCCCTCCACCCAGGCTCTCCGGCGCGTTCCCCTTCCTGAGTCGTTTCATCCTTGTGCCCCCTGTGAGCTGCAGGTCCCTGGGGGCGCTCCAGTGACAGTGCTGACGCCCTTCTAGGTCTCAGCGGCCCAGAGCAGTCAATCTGCTCCGCCGGGGCCCCAGGGAGCCGAGCCTGGTCCCTCCCCGGGAACCCACGCCCTCCTGCCTGCTTAGGAGGCCAGCCTGTGGGCAGCTGGAGGTGGTGGGAGTGGTCAGAGCCCCCTGCGCTTGGAGGCTGAGGCCCAGGTCAGGTGATGAGTGCCCCCCACCCCCGCCGCTACGACAGTTATACATTTGTTTATGCATCAACTCATTCCATTATTCAGTAACTTCCAACTGACTCCTTGCACAGCAGGTATCGCACTGGGTGTATTCACTGACCCATCTCATTCTCACAGGAGGTAGGCTCAAAGAGGTCCAATGGCTCGCCCAGCACCTTCAGCAAGGAAGGGAAACTTTCGAATCTGAGCCCTTCTGAATCCAGACGGGGCCTTTTCTGCTCCATCGTGCTGTCACCTTCCTTGGTCCTCGTGAGACCTCAGGTTCCTGTGCCTCCAGTGACCCCGTCTCCTGTAGAGGCCACAGGCAGAGATAAAGATCGGGGACCTGGCTAATCTCCCTTACAGGGCAGAAATGGGGACGCCTGGGTGGTAGCAGCTTGGCATGATCAGGCTAGGGCGACGGCGGGGGTCAGGGGCTGCTGTATCCGTGTAGATGACTCTGGCCCTGGAGGGTTGAGTCCGTACTGTCTCTTGCGCTCAGCACCCCTCAGAGCTCTGACCAAGGTGGGGTTAAAAAGAGAGACACCCACCCTTGTCCAGCCGAGTGGAGGGAAATCGTAGAATCACAAGGAAAGTGAGGCTTGGGAAGTATCTTCAAGACCAAATGGTTCCATCCCCCTGTTCATCATTTAGGGAAACGGGCCCAGAGGGGCACCGCAACTTGTCAGAAGTCACCCAGCAAGTTCAAAACCAGGTTTCTCCTCTCCCAGCCCCACCAGGCCTGCCTCTGCATAAGTGTTTCCTGAAGAGAGACTCCCCTAGATGACATTTCTAGGCCACGGTAGCCTTCCGAGCAACGTCTCATCCCTTCTTGGAAGACCATGGCCAGGTGGAGGTATGAGGCGCGGAGATGAGGAGACCGCCTCAGTGCGCCGAGTTCAAAGTCAGCCACGTGCTGGAGCTAAGCCTGGCCCGTGGCTTGACTCGGCCTAGGGAAAAAATGACCCCTGTGGGCAGCTCTGGGACCCTCCCGCCTTGCGGGAGAAACTGAGTCTGAGCCACACCCCGTGAGAATAGGATAAGGTCGGCACCCCTCCAGAGTTCCGTGCCCTCCGCTCTGACACTCACCCTCTCACCTACGGGGGTAGTGGTGGAGACAGAAGGGCATAGGCCTGTCCCCAGGGCCCCTGGGAACACATGTGGTACATGGTGCCACCCAGGAGCCCGACATGCCAAGCCCAGCCCAGCCTGGCATCAGATTTGGGGGCCACGGTGCCTTCCCCAGCACCTGGGAGCCCTTGCACCAGGAAGCAGGCTCTGGCTTAGCTGCCCACTGGAACCCTCGCCTGAGTATTCCCTTGTGCCTCCTGCCAGCTGGAGACAGGGCAAAGTTTCTGGCTCGACGTACCCCATGCAAGCTTCACAGCAGAAGTCCTACCGCCCGTCCCTCTAAGTCCCCCTCGCAACCCAGAGGTGCGTGCCCTGCCCGACTTCCGTTCCGTGGGGAAAGGGCAGCGGGCCTGGACGAGCTGTGCCTCACTCCATGCAGTGGATCCATTGGGTGGATCAGATTTGGATGTTTGATAGCAAGTGCAGACGAGACCCTCCCTGGGATCCACGGCCCACGCCCAGGGCCGGTTCCCCGCCCACGTCATCGCTGCTTCTCGCACCCAGTGCCCACTGAGGGGGTCTTGGCTCAGTCCCCGCCCCTCATGCTCTCACTGTCTACACCCAACCTGTGTGGCACGCCCGACCACCTTCAGGACCAGCTCGCCTCTATCCTCCTCCCCGTTCCTACCCTAAAGTCCTCACCCTGCTATCTTCACACGGCAGATCCCGACTGGAGAATCTTAGTGCTGGAAGGGCCCTCAGAGAACAGCATGTCTGGAGGAGGGGTGTATTCGTTTTCTGGCGCTTCCATAACAAAATGACCGGAGTGGCGGGTTTGGTTTCTCCTGAGCCCTCTCTTCTTGCCTTGCAGATGTCTGCCCTGTCACTGTGTCCCCCCCCCCCCTGCGGTCTTCCCTCTGTGCTCATCCGTCCCTGGCATCTCCCCCTCTACTTATAAGAACACCATCCTATTGGATTAGAGCCCCACCCTTGTGATCTCACTCAGCCTTAATTTCCTCTTTAAAGGCCCTATCTCCCAATACAACCACACTGGAGATTAAGGCTTCATATAGGAATGTTGTGGGGACACCATTCAGCCCATAACAGGGAGAATCTAGGACTTAGAGCCAGCCAGCACTAGCGGTCCGGACCTGAATCCAAATTCCTGACTCAAATGCCATGTGCCGTCCACCTTGCTGCAAATCTGTCCTGGGATCTTGGGGTGGGGGGCTTATAATGCTGGGAGGCCAGAGTCCGAGGCAGAATGGGCCTTGGCTTCCCTGGGGCTTTTCAAACCCAGGCTGGCAGGTACCCCCAGGGTCTCACCATCAGCAGGAGACACGGGAAGGAATAAAAGGAAGCAGCTGGGCAGAGCTGGCCTTAATAGCTTCCTGCAGGGGAACCTGGTGCCGGACCCCCAGGCAGGGCTAATTCTACCAGCCAGAAGCATCAACCACCCCCACCCACCCTGCCCCGAGGGGAAGACAGCCCGGGAGGGAAGAGCTTGCCTGTGGTTGGGCTGTGTTGCTCACCTCTGGGCTGCAGGCTGACCACATCGTCGCTGTAAATCTCTATTGATGGAGCTGTAACTCATAACCTGTATTGATCTCAATTACTCTTGTGGAATTGGGACGGCCCTGGGGGCCGAGAGAGGCCCTTCAAGGCTCTGGCATCCTGAGGCTGCCCCAGAAACAAACTTGGGCCTTGGCAGGCTAAGTGTGTCTTCTTTTCCAGGGCACAATGAAGGGTTTTTCTAACCCTAGCCAAGTCCCGCTCTCGGTGCAAAGCCGCGCGCATTTCTTCCCACCTCCCTCCGTCCCCAACTCCATATCCCTGTTGTGGATTGAGACCTTCCTTGGAGGGGTGAGGGGTGTGGGCAGGGTTGAAAACCCCTCCCTCAGCTTCTGGGTTTCTTGCTTCGGGAAGGAAGCAGCAGCTTCTCTAACTCCAGCAGCCGAGAGGCATCGTCCCAGAAGCATCTCTACAGCCAGGATTCGCTCATTCAACGCGATACCTGCAAAAATACCTGTGCTCCACGTATATGTCATAATCACGCATGCATTTGTGATACTTCGTATTTGCACACTTGCGTGTGCTATTTGCATACTTCGTATTACGGTAGTAATCCCTTACACACGTATAGTGTGGTATATGCCACAGCACCCTCTCGTAGACATTGTCACGTGGACCTTGCAAAAGAATGCTGTGAGCCGAGCACACCAGGGGTCAGCATCCCCGGTTAGGGGATGAGACAGCCGAAGCCCAGAAAGGTGAAGGGATTTTCCTAAAGCGACACGGTTGGTAGGGGGCAGGTCTCAAACCTCCCATTTCTGACCCCAAGTATGCACTTCCCCGAGCTGCCAGCCCCTTCTCTGGCCCCTGCGATGCCCCACCGGCCTGTGTCAGCGCCCCTGACGTTGTGCACGTGACACGACACACGCTCTATTCTGTCACAGACACATGCAGCCACCAGCCCCCGATCACGCCTTCCTGCTGTCACAGGGCACCCCGACATGGCAGGGCGTCTTTGCTGCCTAGGTCTGAGGCCTCCGCTGCCGGATGCCCCTGACCTCTTACGTCACTGCCCAGCAGCCTCCTGGGGGGACGCGGTGCGTCCGTTCTTGCAGTCGGGACCGTAATGCCTTCTGGTGCTGGGATCATCTCATCCCTCACCTCCCTGCTCGCCCACCACACTGGTCCCGGCCAGGGACAGGGCAGCCGCCTCTGGAAGAAGCCAGAAGCGTTGGAGAAGTCCACCTCCTGGCTCTGGCCAGCCCCCTCCAGATTACAGCACACACCCTCCTGGCAGCTGGGCTTCAGGACAGCGGTTCTGAGTTGGTTCAGGAGACCCAGGTGGGAATCCTGCCTCTTCCACTCACTAGATGCGTCACTTGAACTTGGGCCCCGCCTGAGCCACAGTTTCCCCATCCGTAAAACAAGAGGAGCAGCTCGTGCTGCTGGTGATGGGCTGCGGATGACGCTTAAGAGAGGGGCCGTGTGGGAACGCGCTTGGCACATGGGTGCTCACTGATTCACGCACTTTGGGGTGTCTTTCTTGCTGAGTTTATAAAATGACTTAAGACGCTTTGCCAGCTAGGCCTGGATTTGTCTCCCAGCCCAAGCAGACCCTACCCATGAGGGATGCCCAAAAGGGCCCAAGAGGGGAAGCTCACCGCTACGGGTTCCTGGACACGGGTCGCCTTCCTCAAAGGCCCCAGCCGTGGGAACCTCTAGCATCTGGAGGCAGGGAGAGATGGCCCCGCCCACAGCAGCTCAGTTCTGCTGCTGCCCACTGAGGGGCGAAGCGCCTCTCTGCCTTCACCACTGCATTGCATACCTCTGGTCTCAGAGCTGGTCCCGGGACCCTAATGGGGTTCCATCCTGGAACCAGTGACCTCTGTTGTTAGTGGTCTCTCCTCCAGGCGAGGGTAGTATTTCCCCTCCAATCAGCTAAGGGAGAGGTAGGTCCTGGGTCCGGGAAGGGCAGTGGAAGGCCAGCCTCAGGCTGCAGAGGGGCTGTTTCTGTCCCTTCTTCTCCCTGGGCCGGCTGCCTTGGGTCTCCATGTGCTTGAGTAGTTCCTGGGAAGGTGAGGTCACTCCCTGCAGGGGCCCTCTGAAGATGAGTCAGCCATAGTTTATTCTCCAGATTGCCCAGCCACGTCCTTGTCTGTTTACATCCCTGTGTTAGCTCCAAACCATCATCAGTCTTGCTTTAATGTCCCGCCTGGACTCAGCTGAGCTGGGGAACCTAAGGGGGGAGCAGTGGCCCAAGCCATGACAGTATGGCAGCCGTGGTTAAGAGGGGAGAGACCCCAGGGTGTGGGGGACCTCGGGACAGGACTCCAGGCTGGAGAGCCTGATGTCTCACTCCATGGGCGGTGCCTCCTTTCCTACCGGGGTCCCTCCATTCCCTCCGTGTGCACTGAATATCTTCTATGTGCCAGCCATGTTCTGGAGCGGGGATACTAAAATAACTCCTTGCTGTCAGCGAGAAACACCACGTGCTCCGAAGACAAACAGGCAGGGTAAGGAATTGGGCAGGGACGCGGAGCACAGTCTAATTTTGATAGAGGGGGTCAGGCAAGGCTTCTCCAACGAGCTGGCACTTGAACTGAGAGACCTGAACGGGGCCGGGGGTGAGTCAAGGAAAAAGCATTTCAGGCACGGAGGAATAACCACAGCCAGAGTCCTGGGGTGGTGACGAGCACATGTACCCTGATTTAAAAACCACTGTAGCAGCTGATCTCCAAGAAGTCTCGCAGCTCTGCCGTTCTTTAAGCTAGGAATTTATACATATCTGGGAAGGGAGGGACCTTAAAGACGACCCAATTTGTTTCTCTTATTCAATGCTTAAATCCTCTATGCTGTATCTCAGCCAAGTGTCTCTTCAGCCTCTCCTTAAATACACCTGGTGACCGGAAACTCACTACTTCGTAAAGACACTCATCCCAATTCTTTATAATCTTGACTTTAATTTTTTTTTTTTTTTTTTATCTTAGGGGCACCTGGGTGGCTCAGTCAGTTAAGCAGCAGACTCTCTTTTTTCTTAATTTTTTTTAATGTTTCTTTATTTTGAGAGAGAGACAGAGAGACAGAGTGTGAGTTGGGGAGGGGCAGAGAGAGAGGGAGACACAGAATCTGAAGAGGCTCCAGGCTCTGAGCTGTCAGCACAGGGCCCGATGCGGGGCTCGAACCCATGAACCGTGAGATCATGACCTGAGACAAAGTCGGCCACTCAACCGACCTAGCCACCCAGGCACCCCCAGCATTGGATTCTCTTGATCTCAGCTCAGATCTTGATCTCAGGGTTGTGAGTTCAAGCCCTATGTTGGCTCCATGCCAGGCATGGAGTCTATTAAAAAAAAATAACAATAACATTTTTTTTATTTTAATTGTGGTAGAGTACACATAATATAAAATTTACCATCTTAATCAGTTTTAAGTGTTGAGTTTTAATGTCAGGAGAATTTCAGCCCAGCCTAAAGTCCAGTCGTGTTTAAGGGCAGCTCTATCTCGCAAAACTGAAACTCGGTACCCGTGGAACATCCACTCCCCATTTCTCCCAGCCCCTGGCATCCGCGATCCTACTTTCTGTCTGTGTGAAGCTGATTCCTCCAGGTAGTTCATATCAGTGAAATCAGACAGTATTTCTTTTTCGCGACTGCCTTATTTCACTTAGCACAGTGTAGTCAGGGTTCATCTATACGGTAGCCTGCGTCAGAATTTCCTTCCCTTTTAAGGCTAAGTAATATGCTATCGTTTGTCTCTACTATCTTCTCTCTGTCACTCATCCATCAGGGGACACTTGGGTTGTTTCTATCTCTTGACTCCAGCGAATAATGCTATGGGCATAGGTGAGAGAACATCCTTTTAAGAACCTGCTTTCAATTCTTCCGGGTATATACCCAGAAGTAGAATTACTGGATCACGTGGTAATTCTATTTATATTATCTCAAGGAACCACCATGCTGCTTCATTTTGACTTTTGAATCCTCAAAAGTAATCCTTTTTAAAAATCTCGTTGAATACAGCAGGAACAGGGATGAGCAGTGCAAGAGGTTTGCCAGATGTAGAAACGCTCAGAAATGGCAGTGGGAAGCCTGGGAAGGCTTCTTGGAGGAGGTAGAATTATCTGACTTCTCTGAGCGGCCGTCTCCTCGTGAGTGGAATGGGGATAAAACTACCTTAGAGTTTGGGCAAGTTTCATTCATTCATTCATTCATTCTTTCTTTCATTCACTCTAGAAAGATTTATTTCTAGGGCACCTATTTGGCCATCAGCCCTGAGTGAAATGAGAAACTATTGGAGGGTTTGGGGCAAAGGAGCCACATAATCCGACTTGGGTTATAGAGCATCACTCTGGCTGCGGGTTGGGCACGGTTGGGGGAAGGGCAGGGGCCAAAGCAGGAGCCAGTTCGGCAGCTGCTGTCCCTGTGGCATTCGGAGTAGGCCTGAGTAGGACCCGTCCAGCTCACACCTTCCCGAAAAACCCTCGGTCCTTCCTCCTCCTCTGCCCGGCACCCTCTCCCCACAAAACTTCCCCTCACACTTGCCTCTGAGAGCAGAGAGAGGCCGCGCCTCTGCAGAGGGCAGCTGTTCCCCCTCACGTCCCTCTGGAGCCACCAGGAGCCCCGAGGTTTCTATCATCCTCTCTCCGAGGCTCCTGCAGCTCTCGGGAGTCTCTGAGGCCCGGCTCTCTGACCTTTTAGAAAAAGACAGAGAAGATGCCGTTGGCTCCCTTAGCACCTGTGTGCGGGGCCTCCGAATTGCAGAGGAGGGTCCCCTTTATTCCCAAGCTCCTAGGGAAGAGGGCAGGGGGGGGAATCTGGAGGAAGCCTGGCCACGGGGACTGAGAGCCCCTCACCTCCTTGAGGTGGGGCCGTTCGTGCTGGGGACCCTCGCATGCTGTATTTCGTCTGACTCTCCCAACAGCTCTGGGACACAAGTCCCGTTTATTAAGTCGTTTTTCCTGAAGGAGAAGCGAGACGCCAAAGTTTGGTGCCATCATAGAGACATCAGTTGTCAGAGCAAAGGGGCCCCAGGAGTTTATCTCACCCAGTGGTTCTGTGCCCTGGCTGCACATTACATGACCCGAAAAGCTTTTTTTTTTTTTTTTTTGGATACCGGTTTCCAGGCCACACGCCCAGAGATTCTGAGTTTAATTTAAAAGCTCCTCAGATGATTCTAACGTATAGGCATGCTTAAAGACACACATCGGATCCACCTTCTTCCTCCTTTTGCAGACGGGGGACACCTGAGGGCCTGGGAGATGACCGGACTCCCCTCAGGTCACCCTGTGTCGGTTGCCCTTGCCCGGGGCTCCCGTAGCAAATTGCAACAAGCTGACGGCTTAACCCAGGGAGATTTACTGCCTCACAGTCCTGGAGGCCAGAAGTCAGAAGTCCCAAATCAGGGTGTGGGCGGGACGTGCTCCCTCCTCAGGCTCTGGAAGAGGGTCTTCCTCGACTCTTGCCTACTTCTGGGGTTGCTGGCAATGCCTGCATCTGTTGGCTTACAGACGCATCGCTCCAATCTCTGCCTCTGTCTTCCCATGGCCTTCTCCCCATGTTCGTGTGCCTGTATTCAAGTTTCCCTGTTCCTAGAAGAACACACTGGATTCGGGGCCCACGCTCATCCAGTATGACCTCACCTTAACTTGATTGTGTTGGCCAAGATCTTATTTCCAATAAGGTCCCATTCACAAGCTCTGCGTAGACAGTAATTTGGCGGAGGCGGGGGAAGGGGGGATGGGGTAGATACTCTTCAACCCAGTACACACCCCATCATTAGTGGCAGAGCCCGGACTCCAACCCAGTCTCCGAAATCCAGTCCCGGCCAACCACACCAGCTAGCTTGGCCCCTCTTAATCTTCCTCTTCTCGCCGATGGCCTCGGTTGAATGCCCTCCCCACCCTTCAGCAGCCCCCAAACGGGCCCCTTCCTGGTGGTAGGACATTGTCTTCTAACTGTGGAATCCCAAAGAGCAGAGACTAGGTCCAAGACCTCTCCAGGGAGCCCAGTCCAGGACTGAGGGGTGCCCCGGAAAGACTTGATAAATCAAGCCAAACTGAACTGAACAGATGAGCGTTCCTTTGTAAGGTAGTGACCACCCCACTGACAGAAGCGGCCAAGCAGAGGCTGGCTGACCACATGTTCCTATGAGAGGTGCTGCTATTCTAGAAGACTCAGTCGACACCGAGACTTGGAAGAGCATAAGAAGTAGACTAATGATCTGGGCTCTGCCACTTATTAGCTGTGTGACTATGGGTGGGTTATTTAACCTCTCTGTGCTTTGGTTAGTAAAAATAACAGTATCCATTGCAAAGGGTTGTGGGGATTGAATAAGATAATGTGTATAAAATCCTTGCCCTGACATGTATTAGGTACTTGGTAAATATGCAGCTTTAAAAAAAGGAGAGGCCTGCTCCAGATCATCCGGAAGAAGGATGGTGAAGCAGGTGGAGTATTTTTAGTAACAGTAAAAAGAAGAGGGGCGCCTGGATGGCTCAGTCGATTGGGCGTCCGACTTCGGCTCAGGTCATGATCTTTGGTTGACGAGTTCGAGCCCGGCATCCGACTGTGTGCCGACAGCTCGGAGCCCGGAGCCTGCTTCGGATCCCGCGTCTCCCTCTCTCTCTGCCCCTCCCCGACTCATGCTCTGTATCGCTCTCCTTCAAAAATAAATAAACATTAAAAAAAATTTTTTTAAAAAGAAAGGTTCCCTTAACCACACGCAGCACTTTCCTGGTCATGGCCCCGTTCACAGATGAGCCACGGCCTTTGACATGTGACACACAAGCAGCATCAATGGCAGAGTCCACGTTTAGACACAGTCCTTTTTTTTTAACGCTTAATTATTTAGTTTGAGAGACAGAGACGGAGCACGAGCAGGGGAGGGGCAGTGAGAGAGGGAGACAGAGAATCCCAAGGAGGCTCCTGGCTGTCAGCACAGAGCCCGATGCAGGGCTCGACCCCACGACCGCGAGATCATGACCTGAGCTGAAATCGCGAGTCGGATGCTGAACTGACTGAGCCACCCGGGCAGCCCTGCACGCGGTCTCATGTCCCAAGCTTGGCACCTAAGGGAAAGTGATCTTGCAGCGTAAACCCATATGGACACTACTGGCATTTGGGGTCGGACAGTATTTATTACCCAAGATATCCAGCATTGCTGGCCCCTGACCACGAAATGCCATTCGTACCTCCCCATCTTGGTGTCGACCAAACATGACCCCAGACACGCATTGCCACGTGGCCTCAGGATGCAAGCTGGGCCCAGTGGTCCCGGCTGCCACTCTGTCCTTCCTCCGGCTGGACCCAGCCTACCCCCTGGCGGAAGGGGCCAGGGTATAGGATAAGTTGCTCCTCTACCCATTCCAGGGATGGCTGGTCCCATTTGGAGTGCAGGGTGGGGGCTGCCCGACTGCCAGGGCACCCCATCGGAGAGCCAGCCGTTTTGTGGGGCCCTGGCCCCTCTGAACCCCCCACCAGCTGGCTGTGCCTCCCCCGCCCGACGCCGCCTGCCGCTCACTCCACAGGCCTCTTGCTGCTTCCCTTCCCCAGCAGGGCCCGTCATCTGATTCTCATCAAACATGCAGAACTGATGTTGCACAAGCCCCCCCGCCCCCAGGGGGGATTAACATAATACCCTGATTTCTCCGTCCCCTCTCTCCAGCACTGTGCATCCCCCTGGCTGCGGCCGGCCCGCCTTTGTTTCAGGAGGAACGATACACTGTGTCTGGAAACGTTACTGCAATTAAATATGCACAAGAAGGGGGGAAGGGAGGGGGGAAATGAGGACAATGAAGGATGTGAAACATCAGATGCAGCAGCTGCTTGTTGCTATAGAAACCCCAGCTCCCCACCACATCACCGCAGCACCCCTTCCCAGCTTCGAATTCCAGTAGGACCAAATGCACCGTCTTCCTGGGGTGCGCGGAGCTGCGAGATCACGGGGGCCAAGCTGCTGGTGCCGGCTCGGGGGTCCTTCCTGTTTTTCCTCACCCCGCCACCACGCCCCCGGCCGGGTACTTCTGATCAGCAGCACCCTCCCATACTTCTGCATTCCAGTCCCAGTTACATAATAAATCACGGGAGAGCTTCCGCATTTGACTTTGGGATGTCACAACATGGAGACAAAACGGCACGTTCAGAGTCTGGCGGGGAAGCCAGGCTTCCTCTGTGCTTCCCCCGGGTCCTCTCCGACTGCCGGCAGCAGGGCTGGGCTCGCTCCCACTTTCCTCCACGTCTCTTAACCCACAGCACTGAGCGGGGGTCTGTGAGGTGTGGTCCGTGTACCGGAGGGGCACGGCGGGGGTCCAGAGGACTGGCATCCTGTCACATGGCCAAGCATGCAGCCGGGGGGGGGGGGGGCAGCAACACGTCACTCACCGGGGGAGCCATGTGACATCCCAGGTGTGGGCCCACAACAGCCAGGTGTCCGAGGGTGGAGAGACGGCAGGTGTCCTCACAGCAGTTCACAGACACAAGACCAGGGCGCTGGCTGAGTGCCAGTCGAGTGTGAGACCATGGGGCGATGGGGCTGCCTTCTGCTCCCGCTCTGTCCCCTCTAGGAAGCAAACCATGTTGGGCTGGGGGGGTTGGCAGTCCAGCCCTCTCCTGCGCTGGTCACGCGAGGCCAGTTGCCAGGTCCCGGCCACTTGGCCAAGTGGTAGCACATAGTAGGTCTAGTCCTATACAAAGGTGTATGGGAGAGCGGGAAGATTAGGAGATGTGCAGACAAACCAAAGTTTATTAAGAAACAAGAGATCACCCAGATTGACGAAGTTATTTGAAACCATATTAAATAAATACTAAGACACAAACCCCTACGCTGCTTAGGCTGCAGAAACACTGAAGGGCACGACAGCTCCCTTCCAGTGTGTGTGGCAGTGTGGCAGTGCCCCGGGCTCAGGATAGCTCTGTGGGGCTCTCATGAGTAGAACCAGGACCCATGGAGGGAGCCTAGAGGAGACCAACTGTGACCCAGGAAGATCTCTCTAAAAGTCAGAGCTCTCCACTTTGGGAGGGGCTGCTGAAGCCACAGATCCTCCGAGGAAGGCTGGAGAACCTCGTCAAAGCTGTGGTAGACACTTTAAGCTTCTCAGCCCTACATACAACATGCCTTGTCGCAAAGTGTCACCGGTGAGATCCCCGTCCCCCGGTACTGAGGCTTGTGCTTGGTGGGTGGGGCGTCACGGAATATTCCTTTTTTTAAAAAAAATATATATGTATGTATTTTGGGGAGAGCGGGCACAGCCAGGGGGACAGAGGATCCAAAGCAGGCTCTGCGCTGACAGCAGTGAGCCCGACGCGGGGCTCGAACTCACGGACCGCGAGATCACGGCCTGAGCCGAAGTCAGACGCTCAACCGACTGAGCCACCCAGAATATTTCTAATAGGAGAGTGAGCCAGTATCAGAGCTCTTATCAGGGGTTGAGGGGGTGGGGGTGTCACTCAGCCCCCAGGCGGGAGGAAGCAGCCTAGCCCCCAGAGAGCAGGCAGAGGGACCCAAACTTATCTTCTCAATCCCAGTTTGGCTGGCCCTTGGGTGGGATGGCCCTGCCATGAGCTTAGGGGAGTCTGAAGCTGAATGCAAGCCCCTCCCCGACTGTCAAGTCCACATTCTCCCCTTTTAAAATCAGCGCTCACTAGCTCAAATTCAAGGTCTGCCCCAGGACCTTGGAAACCCATTCCATCTCTAAGTGGAGTCATATGTCACCATCAGCAAAATGGGTGTCTTACTGCCTGTCCTTCTGGCTGCCCTGCCGAGTCCTGACAGTAGGACCTGGAAAAGGAAAGCACAGTGCCTGCACCTGCGCCTTGCACAAAACGGGCGTTCGAGAACTGTGTGTTGAATTAGTACTGTGTATCTGGATCTCTATATCCCCACTAGTGGCAGAGCTTGGCCTCAGTAACTGTTTGATGAGTGAATATACGATTGAAATCGAGAGAAAGGGATTTACACTTGTGTTTGGCTTAGTACACAGAGCTGGGAACCAGAAGGCTGAGTTCTGCTCTGCTCACTGGCTGTGTGACCTGAAAATGGAGAGGACGCACGAACGGTTGTAAGGGCAAATGAGCGATGGACGTGAAAGAGCTTTGCAAGCTCTTGCACAGACATAGGAGAGATGAGGACTGACATTCACCGGGTGACGCTGACCCTCACTTGCTATGTGCCACTTTATTATTATTTTTAATCCTTATATCCACCCCGCGAGGTGTTATTTGCACCCCGTTGTACAGATAGGGCTCAGAGAAGTTAAGTAAGTTTTCCGAGATCACACAGCTGATAAGTGGACAAGTCAGTCTGGAGCCCAGGTCTCGGTCTGACCCTAAAGCCTACTATGCTTCTATAAAACTCTGAAGCATCTAACACTGAAAGGAATAACGGTTCTGGGAGAAAGGCCGGCTGCCGGCCTGAGTTGCTTCTGGTGGTGTGCCCAGCCAAGGGAGTAAAGGATTATATCTTGATTCTGTCTCCAGAAAACAGGTTTTTTATTACTCACCACGGCGGGCTGTACATCTCTGACGTGCAGAAAGAGGACGCCCTCTCCACCTACCGCTGCATCACCAAGCACAAATATAGCGGGGAGACCCGGCAGAGCAATGGGGCCCGCCTCTCTGTGACAGGTAGGTGAGGGGGTTGCAGCGGGCGCCAGCCCAGCCCTGGGGTGGGCACGTCCGCACCAGGGACCAGGAAGGCTGCTGTGTATCTAGGCAGTCGGGAGCCTCGGAGAAGGAGCTTAAGGAACACAAACATAGGACCTCCTGGGGCAGAAGTCGTCCAGCTTGGTGTGGAGGGCCCTTCATGTAAGAACTTCAGAGTCTGTACCTAAGGAAGCGAGCTCACCTGAAGAACTGATGTGTTGCCATTTATCAGATAATGAGAGTTAATGGAATCCATCTTCTGTTTCCTTTTTTTGCCCTTGCTGCCAGGAAGCTCCTAAATAGAACCTGATATTCAAACACAGTTAACGATTAGGTGAAATTAGATCAGATGGGGAAGTTTTTTTTTCCTTCGTGTCTCTAAATATATTTTAAGATTCTATTTGACCTATTTCTGAGTGCATGTGTCTCTTTTGTTATAGCTTAAAAGTAGGCAGAATAGAATTCAGAAGCAAAACTATTTGTAAATTAAATAAAGGATGCTTATTCTGGAATGATCATCACTTTAAAAAAAATTTAATGTTTATTTTATTTTATTTTTTTTTTTTTGAGAGACACAGACAGAGTGTGAGCAGGGAGGGGCAGAGAGAGAGAGACACAGAATCTGAAGCAGTCTCCAGGCTCTGAGCCCTCGGCACAGAGCCCGATGCGGGGCTTGAACTCATAACCCATGAGATCATGACACGAGCCGAAGTCGGAGACCTAACCGACTGAGCCACCCAGGCACCCCAGGAATGATTATTATCACCTTTTAGGAGGGATGGAAGCTAACGGTTATTAAGTCCCCTGCATGCCAGAGATCTCACTCCTCTGCTATCCTTTAGGCACCGTGATAGCCTTGTGGGGTATACACTGATGTGTTTTACAGGTGAGAAAACCAGATCTTAGGGAAGCCAAGCGACTTGCCCCAACTGTTTAACCAGTGGGAGGCAAAGCCAGGACTCACACTCTGCGTCCAGAGTGTGGACACCCCCATGGGAAGGGTCAGTTGAACACCCCATTCATGCCCCAGTCACAGAGTAAAGGAGGACACATGGTACCCCTCAAGGAACAGTGCCTTTCTGGAACTGTACTTTTTCAAACTCCTTTGACTGCGATCTGCAGATAGACATTTTTATCCTAACCTGTGCCGTGCACTCTGGTATTTCCTACCATGTGCATTTAAATGCACTCTGATATTTTCTATTCGATGCTGTCCAATTTTGATTTACTTAAATGCTGGTCGCAACTTACCAAATGGATTTCACAAGTTCCTCGCGGTTTGTGACCTGCAATTTGACCATCTCTGCTGTTCGAGGAGGTGGGATTGGAGTGGCTTTTGGAGGGAGGGTGAACGGATAGAGCAGTGCTGTTGGAGGCTAGGCTCACCCAATCACGTGACCTCTCGGGGACCCCAGAGAAGTAGCTGGACTAGATGACCACTGATTCTGTCTGACTCTCACCTTCTGGGGTTTGGTGAGGACCCAGATGAACTCTAGCCCAGACCCCTCTCTCATTTGCCCGGCACGTTTGGAGGCAAGAACAGGAGAGTGGGAGCCAGCAGGGCAGGGGTGGGGCTCTCCGATTCTCCCCTGTGTCTCCAGCACCTGGGCCTATGCCTGGCACATAGTAGGTGCTAAGTAAATATTTGTGGAATTAACCAATGCCAGGGGAAACTGTCATGCGGGAAGGCAAGGGGACTGTACTAAGAGGCCCTATCTTCGTGGCTGGACTTCAGAATCTGCAGCCCAGCTCCCAAATGTGTTGGAGTGCTTCCCTTCCAAATTATGGGGACTTGTCTACATGCTGTTTTGCATCTCATCTGCATGCTTCTCATACAACGTGGGCACAGTGCAGACATCCCCCTCCTGCAGGCCGGCTTCTTTCTCCAGCACACATACTTGGCCCCTTCTTCCTGCCAATCTCACCTCCACTTCTGGGGGGGGGGGGCGTGGGCAGGTGTCTCAAAGAAGGCACTCTTTAGACTGGAGGTTATGCCAGCCGTTCTCCTTCTGGTCTCCATTCCCCACCGGCGGTGAGGAGAAGCGGGGGAGGTAGGAAGAGAATGAGAGACGCACCAGAGACGAAGAGACACGGGAGTAAAGATAGGGAGGCCCCCGGCCAGACGAGGGGAGAGGCGCAGGCACAGAGTAGACCCGGGACGGGAGAAAACCTACGCAGAGAGACAAAGGCAGAGGGGAAGTCAAGAGTGAACGAGATCTGAGAGAAGCAGGAGGGACCTGGAGGGAAGGAAGCGGAGGGAGCCAAGGGGAAGGGGCCCCGCCGGTGACACGGCCCTGATGTGATGTGATGTGACAAGGCCATCTGCAAGCTGCTTGTCTCGGCAAAAACGCAAGTGATACGGGAGCAAGGCGGTGCAGAGGGGGTGCGAGGGGGGCACGTCGGGGAGCTCGGGGCCTCGGCCTCCGGCCCCACACACCGCAGATCCTCTCCGGCTTGAGGCGGGGCTCCGTCAGTCCTGAACGAGAGAGGCTGGCCGTGGTTTCCGCTGAGACGGTTCACTCTGTAGTGGCCCGCACCCCCGAGGGCTCCCCGGCTGGTGGCTGGGAAGGATGCGGCCCCTCTCTAGCCAGAAGCTCCAGGTCAGCAGATGGAGAGGTGGCACCGGGGCAGGGGGGAGGGGGTCTGAGCCCGCGCACCCCGAGGGACGCCTGCCCTGTCTGCCCAGGCCCTAAGGCGACAGGAAGGAGCAGAGGGACCCACGTGGCAGAGTGTCTCTGATGGTCATCGGACGAGGGCCTCCACCATACCCTTCGCTCCTTGCAGAGGCGGATACAGAGGGCAGGAAGGAAGGACTCTGAATCCAGCCCAGGGTTTAGGCTTAGCCTCACCACGTGCAAGTTGGCCCAAACGAAGGGACGTCTCAAACCTCAGCTTCCTCATCTGTAAAATGGGAGCGACAAAACATACCCCGCCCCCCGGGGGTTGCTGGGAAGAATAGATACCAGATGGAAAAGGCTTAGTCTGGGCTCTGCCCCGCAGGGAGCGCTGTTTTGGCAGTGCGTTAGTATTCCTCCTCCCTTCCAAAGTGCCTGTGTTGGGGAAGGGGAGGAGAGCCATTTTTCTGTATTGTCCAAGGTGAAGGAGGCAGTGACAAGAGTAGCCCGAGCCCCCTATAACGCACCCCCGAAACAACCATTCTATGCATGTACGTGCTTGTTTAGCGTTTACCAGGAGCTTCCGCGAGCATTAACTCCGTGAAATAGACATTATTTGCATTTATAAAGAGGAAACCAGTGACCAGAGAGGCTGGCGGACTAGCCCAGGGCGCCCCAGCTCGGGGAGTGCAAAGTCAGGTGCAGAAGCCGTGTTCAGGGTGCCTCTTCGGGGCAGCGCTGCTCGTCCGACCGGGGGAGGTCCCAGCAGCCTCCCCGGGGCACCCCCGGCCCTCCAGCCCCGGCACGCCCCCGGAGATTTCTCGGGGCCCAGCCATCTGTCTCCCCCAGCTCTGCACCAGCCCCGACAGCGCCTGATCCCCCCGGGCTGTCGCCCGTACACGCCGCAGCATTTTACTTCTGCTCCGGAGTAATGAAAGAGGTTTCTTTCCCTCAGAATTTAATTTCACGCCTGAGACTCGGTGATTAATTCCCTCCCCCCGCCCCTTCCTCCACCGCCCCGTCGGCCCCTCCGCTTGTAAATTCTGCGCTGTGCCACGGAATTTGTGTATTTTGCATCAATTAAGTGTCACATTGAGTAATTCTTGCCTGGCACCGGGTTTGTTTATCCCGACCGTTCCCACAGGGTTGTGTGGGGAAGAGGCCGCAGACGCTGGTGGGGAGGGAGGGCGGGTGCCAAACAGTAATTGCCGGGCACATCTGCATAGTGGTTTCGCTCGGCCAAGCTCTTTGGCGCTGGGACACAACAGGACTCACCCACGGTCACACAGTTTATCCGTGACCCGCACCGGCACTGCGCTGTCCTGATCCTCAGCCCAGGCTCCCTCGGAAGAGCTACGAACGGTAGGGAGGGAGTAGAGAGTCTTCGAGAAAGTCTTTCCCCCAGAGGGCATTCCTAGCCCAACCCTTCTCCAAGGGAGATACGCCGACGGGAGAAATTTGCCATCAGTCAAGGAGGGGCTGGGGGGCGGGGGGGGGGGGGCGTCTGCCGCTCTCACCGTTCGCTCTGGTGCAAAAGTCCGTATTAGATTATTCCATCTCGGGCTCCATTTTCTCAGCAAGGGTCAGGGAGACCATGGCCGGTGATCCAGGCTCTGCAGTGTGATCCTGGATAGGTCACCGCGCCTCTCTGGTCTCAGGGTCCTCCCCTGTCTGTGGTCTCCAAGACTGCTAAGCCAGCTCTCCTAGTCTACGAGCCTATAAAAACTCTGCAAGCTGGCAAATCAGCCCACTGGCCCGCCCTGTGCCCGAATGCCCCCATTCGTCCTCTTCCCGACGTCCGTGGTTCAACAGCCACGGCCCTGCTCTCTGCAGGCACGGGAGATACAATGGATCACCACTGTCTCAAGATGCTGGCGGTCTCCTGCAGAAGACAGATACGTGGCCCGGTGCTAACCGCTGTTGCAAAGGGCCCCGGGCAAAGCGGCAACAGTGGGGGCCTCTGGGGAGGGAGATGAGGTGGCTGAGGGCAGGGGTGAGGGAGCCTCCCTCTCACACTCATGCCCTCATGCCTCTCTCTACTTTCTGAAGTTTTGCCGTGTGCGTGTGTTACATTTTTTCGCCCTTTCATTACAACAAGAAAAGGTTGTTTGAAAATAAAAGAGGAAGAAAGTCTATGGGGACGCAATGAGAGTGGCGGGGGGAGGAGGGCATCCAGAAGGGGCGACACAGAAGCTGGTTTGTGAAAGATGAAGAGGCATCGGCCGAGCAGAGCGGGAGGCTGGGCATCCGGCGGGGAGGGCAGTGTGGGGACACAGCATGACACCAGTGGGAAACCACTGCCACGAGGAGGTAGGTGAGGGCAGCCTAGGCCAGGGACCTGGCCGGGACCGGACCCCACATCGTAGCAGGCCTCACTCAGGATAAGAAGTGTGAGTTGTATCATGGAGGTAGAGGGGAGCCTATGCAGGTTTTATAGCAGGAGGAGGTCCCCCAAGGCAGAAAACTCGGGGAGGCCTCTGAGAGTAAGAACGAGGCTGTGAACAGCCAGATCACCACTCAGAAATGTCACAGCATCACACACAGAACCCTGCCAGCCAGGGGCCCGGGTCTTCTGTGGTTCCGGGCCACGGGTCCGGCAGCCACTGGTTTCTCTTGGTATGGGAATGCAAAATAGAGAATCGTTCGGGATGGCAGGTGTGGTTTGCAGAAGGCTTAACTTCTGGATCCTTCTGGGTGCAGACGGAAATGCACGGCCCTCTCTGAGTTTGCCAGGATTGCGGGTGGGAGGAGACAGGACAGGGCAGATTGTCCCCACATCCCTAACGGGCACCCCCAGTCCAGTCTGAGGCCCAGAGCAAGACTTCACAAGAATCACAAATTCGAGAAGTCCTGATTCTCGTGTCACAGGGTATGTATGACTACTCCTGGGTCTGGGCCAGACTCCAGGCACTGTTTCTGTGAAGGGAGCTCTCACACACACCCTCTCCTTCTCTGCACCTCTCTCTGTTTCCGTTGTTCCATCTGTCTGTCTGTCACTCTAGCCTAGTCTGCCCTCCCCAGCCTCTTCCCCCACAAGCCCCTGCTTCCAGTCATGATTCTCAGGACCTATGTCCGGCCCGAGTAGGAGAGCTTGGGCCAGAGTCCGAGGCCCAGGGGACATCAGGAGGTCTTGTCCACACCGGGCCATCCGGGGGTAGCAGGGGCCTGTTGGGGGCTTGCCTCCCCATCCCCACCCCCAATTCATCCTGTTCAGGCCTCGCCAGGGCCACTGATGCTCTCTGCCTTCCAGACCCTGCCGAGTCGATCCCCACCATCCTGGACGGCTTCCATTCCCAGGAAGTGTGGGCCGGTCACACCGTGGAGCTGCCCTGCACGGCCTCCGGCTACCCCATCCCTGCCATCCGCTGGCTCAAGGACGGCCGCCCCCTCCCGGCCGACAGCCGCTGGACCAAACGCATCACAGGGTTGACCATCAGTGACCTGCGGACTGAGGACAGCGGCACCTACATTTGTGAGGTCACCAACACCTTTGGCTCAGCAGAGGCCACAGGCACCCTCACAGTCATTGGTGAGTGGGAGAAGCCCTTGTTCCAGCCCCAGTAACCTTTGAGAGCACTGCGGTGTGACAGGGAGGGACCGCACCTGCCTCTGGCCGGCCCCAGGGGATAATCCCCTGGTTTGGGAAGACAGTTTCACATCCCAGAAAACTCTGGGCTTGAAATCAGAAGGTCTGCTTTTGGCTCTGGTATTAATTTTTTTCAACGTTTATTTATTTTTGAGAGAGACAGACAGAGCATGAGTGGGGGGTGGGGGAGGTGCTGAGAGAGAGAGACACACAGAAGCAGGCTCCAGGCTCTGAGCTGTCAGCACAGAGCTTGACATGGGGCTCGAACTCACGAGCCATGAGATCATGACCCGAGCCGAAGTCAGACACTTAATCGACTGAGCCACCCAGGCGCCCCTGGTTCTGGTTTTATCAGAGAGTAACCGACTTTGGGCAAATCACATAACGGTGATCACCACCACAGTGTCCTCTTCCGCAAAATGGGATAATGATCCCGGGAGCTTCCTGCCTCCTGAGGTCACGAGGGTAAGAAGGAACCACGAGGGTGACAGTGACATAGTGAGCTCACAGCGCTTCCTGGCCTGTTGGGAGAAGGGAGTGTCTGGACTAGTCTAAACAGTGCTGATGTTAATCCAGTAGAGAGGATGTATGTATCCCATCAGAGACAATATTCAGAATATTTAGCAATAATTGAGCGGGGCACTGATCAATCAGATCAGACACGGGCATAACTGACCAAGGCAACTTTCCCAGGACCTACCAGCAGGGCATCGGCTCTGGTCCTGCCTGTTCCTTCCCCCATCCCAGATCCCCGGGCCTCCTGGGGTCCAGCGAGCCCCTGGGGAGAGTGGAAAGCCTTAGCAGACCCCTGCTGCTGCTGAGCCCCCAGGTGGGCAGAGGGGTCGGTGCCAGAGAACCCCCCCCCACCCCCGCCTCGTGTGACCTGGCCTGGGGCTCCCCGTCAGCAAAGTGGAGAGGCCCCTTCCAGCCCTGGAATCCAGAGGCCGACTCTCTGAGTTGCCTACTGTCTGGGCTGCAGGAAGGGCGTGGGCAGTAGGTTGCCTGGGATTTGGAGACCCTTGGGGAATCTCACTCCTGCAGAGCAACAACATAGCCTGAGGCCCTGAATGTTGTACTGAACGGCATCGTGAGGGCCACTCAACCTGGGCAGTGGGAGGAGGCCTTCCAGAAAGGATCCAGCTCCCATCCTGCAGAGAAGTTCCCTCCGTCATAAAGATTGAGCAGGGAAGCCCTCCCGCCCCGCCCCCGCCCCCGGCCCCACCCCCACCCATGTCAAGAGCATAGAGCTGCAGGTCTGCAGACGCCCGGATGTTCTCTCCACCGGGCTGGCCTCCCGGGCCTGGTCTCCTGTCGTCCTCAGCCCAGATGTGACCCCGTCTCCTTCCCATAGACAAGGGCATCTTGACAGTCGGGGTACATTTATCATCTGCATGCAGTGCTGGGAAGAAGTCCCCCCACATGTGAACACATGTGAAGTGGGAAGAGCAGGAGCCTCAGGAAACACTGTCGGAATGACGGTGCATGATGCAGATGCTTGGGTTAGAGCCCCGTTTCAGGGGACGGGGGCTCCTCACGTGCTAACGTGCCCCAGCCAGCAGGGCAGACAGGGGGAGGGACCAGGGCTGATACCCCACTCCTTGCCCTAAGTATTGTCCCAAATCATTCAGTATGCCTTCCCCCCTGTTCCCCACCCTCCTGGTACACACACACACACTGTCTCTCTCTCTCTCTCTCCTCTCTCTCTCTCTCTCTCTCTCTCTCTCTGTCTCTCTCTCTCTCTGTCTCTCTCTCTCATCTCATGCTCACAGACATACACACACGCTGTCTCAGGGCACAGGTCAGGAGGGCGGCACACCTCTGAGTCCTCGGAAAATTAGCAAGCCTGACTCTGGGTAATGTGGTGTTCACAGCTCCCGCCTCAGGACACACAGGCGAGCAGATACATACACACGTAGCCACACGCACACGTACACACACGTTCAGGCAGGTGGGTTGAAAGTTCACATGCCCGTTTCTCCGTACGTACATGCCCACGTATACCGTACCCATACACATCACACAGGCACCCATGCTACTCGCCAACATGCTCACATCCCGGCACACGCGCCCGGACGTACGAGTGGCCGCCCCCAGCCATGGGCACACCCCAGCTGGCTTGTACATGTAGGTGCACCTCATTCCCCCTCTGACACTCAGCTGCCCATCTTCCTCCCACACTGGGCTCAGCTGGACAGCCAGGTTCAAGGGAAAGTGACATAACTTTTCTCTGCCTTCCGTCCTCTCTGACTGCCCCTCTCTGCCGGGGCCATAGACAGGAAAGCATGCTTTTCACACACACACTACCCATTCTGCCCCCCAAGCCTCTGCCCATCTTGTCTCCAAGTGTGCAGGGCAGCAAGGTGGGAGCCCCAGCTGGGGACTGGGACGCATGGGATGCTACCTGCCTCGTGTGCACTGGCGTTTCCAGGGCGGGGACTCGGGAAGAACGGGAGAACTCAGCGTGAGCAGATTGCTGTGCGCTTTGACTACACCCCGCCCAGCCAGGCTGGGGTCCCCTACCCTCCAGGCTACGTCACGGGGGGTCCTGTATAGGGTTCTCCTATAGAGAACCCCAAGCCCACGGGGATCTGGGGAGAGAGGCCAGCCTGGGGCAGAGATGGAAGGTGACAGACGTTGTTCTGCTCTCAAGTGCTCACCACCCAGAGGGAGAGACAGACACAGAGAAGTGATTAAGAGACCACGTGCTTTGTGTGGTCCTAGTTACACACAGGGAGGCCCAGAAGAGGGGTCCTGACCCAGCCTGGGACGGGAGTGGTATCTGGGAAGTCTTCCTGGCAGAGATGTCCTGAGCGCAGTGTGAAGGATGAGTAGGCCTTAGGCAAAGGGGACAAAGAATGCTCTAGGTGGAGGCTCTGGGGCAAGAAACAGCCCAGGGTGCCCAGACAGGGCACTGCTGCTCGAGGAGTGTGGAGCTGAGAAGGGGGGGGCCGGTCCTCAGGAGCCCCGGTGGCCTTGAATGCCACACGGAGTTGTTGGGCACCATGGCCATTCCAAGCAGGGCAGTGGCCAGCCACAGCACAGAGAACGGATGGAGGGACGCAGGGAGGGAGGAGGATGGTTGCGGGCTGGGAGCTGGGGACCTGCAGCAGGGCAGGGGAGGTGGGGGTGAAGAGCAGAGTCCTGGTGCGTGTAAATTGGTTACCTGTATGGGTGTGAGAGACAGGTGGCAGGGCCCCGGGGGCCTCCCTGGTTTCTGGGGTGGGGGTCAGGGGAGATGACGAGCCAGCCAATCTCCCGTCCTCCTTATGAGCTGAAGGGTGCTCCCCGCCCCCCCCCCCCCCCCCACCGACGCACACATCGAGAAAGTGCAGGCTGTCATCGCAAGAGGTACAGAGCGATCTTCTGGCCTGACGCTGACATTTGACAGACGGGTAAACTGAGGTCTAGAGAGGGAATTCACTCGGCCCGGTCCCCCTCACCGGGAGTCTGGAGACAGAACCAGGGCCTCCCCCAGCCCACCCCCAGCCACACTGCTCCACGGTAAGCCCTTTCTCTTTTCTTTTCCTCCCCCCACCTTTCCCCCTCACCCCTCCCCTGCTGGCTTGGCCCAGACCCCCTTCACGTGACCCTGACACCAAAGAAGCTGAAGACCGGCATTGGCAGCACGGTCATCCTGTCCTGTGCCCTGCTGGGCTCCCCGGAGTTCACCATCCGCTGGTACCGCAACACTGAGCTGGTGCTGCCCGACGAGGCCGTCTCCATCCGCGGGCTCAGCAACGAGACGCTGCTCATCACCTCGGCCCAGAAGAGCCACTCTGGGGCCTACCAGTGCTTCGCCACCCGCAAGGCCCAGACCGCACAGGACTTCGCCATCATTGTGCTGGAGGGTGAGCTGGGGCAGCCAGCACAGGGGTGGGTTCAGGACCACCCGGGGCCTGGCCGGAAGGTGCCCTGCCCCAGGCTGCCTCCCTCCCCTCCTGATAGCAGACATCCATCCAGGCAGGTGCCTGGCTTAGTTCCTCCTCCCACGGGCCCTGTGGGGAGATGCTTTTTTTTTTTTTTTTTTTAAGTTCCCTATTTTTATAGTTGAGGAAACTGAGGCTTCAGTCATTTGCCCGAGGTCATTCAGCTCTGCCAAGAGTCAAGAGTTGGGATCTGAACTCAAGTCTCTTAATCACCGGGCCATCTTGCCCCTGCCCTCCGAAATCGCCAGAATCTTACTATTTTTTTTTTTAATTTTTTTTTTTTCAACGTTTATTTATTTTTGGGACAGAGAGAGACAGAGCATGAACGGGGGAGGGGCAGAGAGAGAGGGAGACACAGAATCGGAAACAGGCTCCAGGCTCTGAGCCGTCAGCCCAGAGCCCGACGCGGGGCTCGAACTCCCGGACCGCGAGATCGTG
>NW_024412402.1:9532000-9773773 GCF_014898765.1 Herpailurus yagouaroundi | reverse complement strand
TTGCTAAGGACAGAGAGAGACAGAGCATGAACGGGGGAGGGGCAGAGAGAGAGGGAGACACAGAATCGGAAACAGGCTCCAGGCTCTGAGCCGTCAGCCCAGAGCCCGACGCGGGGCTCGAACTCCCGGACCGCGAGATCGTGACCTGGCTGAAGTCGGACGCCTAACCGACTGCGCCACCCAGGCGCCCCCAGAATCTTACTATTAAAGGAGTGTTCTTTAGGATCTCAAAGGCTTTCGGTCTCACCAAGGCCCCGGGACTGCCCACCAGGAGTCACTGCCTTTGGCCCCTCCTCTGCCTTCTTCCCTGAGCCCTCTTCTTCTAGCTGTCCTTCTCTCCCCATTCTCTGCCTTTCTTGCCAGCCTCATGGGTTTTTGAATCCTCTCCATGACCGAGGCTTCTTCACAGCGGGCTCTGTTTCTTATCACAGACCTGGGTTTTCACTTGCTTCTCTCTCTCTGTAAAGCTACTTACTACCACCCAGGGTTCCTCACCTGGCACATGTGTATGGTTGTCCAGGTTGTTCACTGCACAAAGCGCCCAACCAAGAGGGCCGGACCAAGAGTAAGGACTGAAATCCAGCTTGAATCCCACTTGCCAAGCCGTGAGCCCTGGCACCAGGCTGTGACCACACAGAGGAGGCATCTTTTTCTTATCTGCACAAAGAAGAAAGATACAGTGGGGGTTAGCAGAGACCCTATCCTTACCAATAAATTTAGTGGTTTCCGGGCTCCTTTGTTGCTACAGAAGCAACAACAACAACAAAAAAACCCTCAATCCTATTGCTTCCAAGGATTTTTCACTGTAGTAACAAAGGCACCAAACCCAGGCAAGCCCCACAGGTCTACCTGTCACAGCCTGTGGGTCCTCATTCCTAGCTGTGGGACTAGGCATCCCCTTATCCCTCACCCTAGGACAGTGCCCAGTAAAGTGCCGCCCTCCCTCAGCCCCTGCCTCTTCTTGTCCAGCCAGATCCTGGCCTCTCTTCCTCACGAGGAAGCACGGAAGGCAGGCACAGAACAGTTCAAGATGGGCCCCTTACATCTCTGGGGACTCCCTGACTAACTGACTCCCCACACCGCGCATTTTCTCAGAGGACAGCCGTTGATGGCCGGTCCGGAGTAGGGATGTGGGAAATGAGGCTGGTGGGAAGGGCAGAGAGTGGGGAGGGAGGGACAGCCAGAAAGGGAGAGAGTTCAGGAAAGGAAGTGGTGGCGGGGTTGAGACGGCTGTGACCCCTAGTGCGGAGTCCCAGGCTCTGCCAGGCACCAGGCTCTTTCCGTATTTTAGGTAAAAGTCTCCCCCAGAAATGGAGCTGGGGACTGGCAGACCAGATTAACGTCAGCATCTTAGTGTGAAATGTGGGTGGGATGTAAAACACCATGTTACATTTGCCTTACCTTCTTCTAAATGTTTGTTTCGGTTTTTACTTGCTAAAGTGCATAACACGTACTTTAATCCTTTACAACGAGCCTGTGTGGAAGGATGGCCAGGGTCAGGAATTACGTGCCTCCTGTTCCATGGAGGAAGGTAGGGCGGCAGGGTTGATTGTCCTGTCCAGGGTTACTGAGCTAGCCGAGACTTAAGTTCCAGCCACACACATGCACCAGTGCCTCTGGGCAGCAGCTAAGCCTCAAACTTCAGGCTCTTTGCTAACAGGACCATAGCACCCCAGCTCCCACCTGCTGGAATGAGGGCTGGAATCAGACTCTGAGGGTCTGGCCCAGTCAGGTCCTGGTTCCACACGGGGTTCTTGAACCCCATCGTCTTTACTAATGCAGGGAGGCGAGAGGCAGAAAAAGAAAAGGCGACAGGAGCTGACATTCACTGAGCGCTTACAAAAGCGCCCCGCAAAGCATCTTTAACGCAGTCACCCGTTTCGACCTCCCAGCATCAGTATGAGGAGGGTAGAGTGGCTGTCCCCAATATCTCCATCCTCCACAGATAAGAAATGGGAAGATTCAGAGAAGTTGAGCAGCTTCCCCAAAGACACAGAGCTCACGAGTGGCTGCAGGAGGATTCAAATCCAGCAGTCCTGAATCGTGGGCGGTAGTAATGGGCGCGTCACAGGGCTGTGTGGATAGCACATGAGTCGGTGTCCATGGGAGCTCTGTCGTGATCACTGTCGTCAGCATCCGCTTTGTCTCCTCCCCTTCTGCCAGGGCGGGGTGGCCTGGCTAGCGGTCTCTCTGTGGCTCCGTGACCCTCATGGGGGGGGCTCCTCTCTCCCTGCAGATGGCACGCCCCGCATTGTCTCTTCCTTCAGCGAGAAGGTGGTCAACCCCGGGGAGCAGTTCTCGCTGATGTGTGCGGCCAAGGGCGCCCCGCCCCCCACCGTCACCTGGGCCCTGGACGACGAGCCCATCGTGCGGGACGGGAGCCACCGCACCAACCAGCACACCATGTCCGACGGCACCACCATCAGCCACATGAACGTCACGGGCCCCCAGATCCGCGACGGGGGCGTATACCGGTGCACGGCGCGGAACTCGGTGGGCAGTGCTGAATATCAGGCGCGAATAAACGTAAGAGGTGCCTGTCTACATTTAAATATCAGAATAGGCTTTTGAGTTCCTTTGCCATCTCTGTGGTTACCATCATTCTTGTGGTGATTAGTACTTATTATTAACTGTCATTTTGATTTTAGTAGAGGTCTCTCTCCTCTCTTTCTCCCCTCTTCCCCGCCCTCCACAACCCCATCATCCTTGTGTGTGTGTGTGTGTGTGTGTGTGTGTGTGTGTGTGTGTGTGTGTGTGGTACGGTCACCCCCACCCTTTGCATTCTTGTCCCCTCCTCCTCCCCCTTCTCCTCCTCCAGTGGGACCTATCCCCTACCCCAACCCTCCCCATCAAGACTCTCTGGCCCCGGGTACACGACACAGCCCATAGCAACCACCAGCCCTACCAGGGCCTTGGAAGGACAAGGACAAGGATGGGGCAGTGGGGCCAGGCTTGACCTTTGATGGGGGTGTCCATCAGAGCTGTGCTCCCAGCGTCCTCCCACCGAGCCGGCCCTCGAATGCTGCAGGAGGCGTAAGCAGCCGGGAGCAAGCGCACTGTCTTCCCCCCAGTTTGCCGTCCCCTCTTCCCCACCGAGGCCCAAGCCATCAAGAGCGGGAGGCTCAAGCTGGGTGGGGGTGCCCCGTGGCAGACACCCCAGGAGTGGGGGAAGCAGTCCTCAGATGATCATCCCCATACCTTAGCTCTCCAAGTCACTGTGGTGACAAGGGCCCCCTCAGAAGCTTTGCAGCCCTGTGGGTGAGACGGTCCTCATCTGGCCCCTCCAGGGACTCCTAACCCAAGGGCACAGGAGGAGGAGGAGGAGGGAGGGCACGGGTGGCTGCCATGGGCACAGGAAGGAGAGCAGAGGTTCCCACTAAATTCACCTGTGTCAGCTCTCCAACCCCCACATGAGAAAGGTGGGCTCCCGTTGGCCACCCTCCTGCCTTCTTCACATGGGAAGGCTTAGAGCTACAGGGTCCCGGGATCCCCTGGTCCAGTCCCTCGTCTTCTCAGGAGGCACCTGAAGCTTGGGGTTTCTTGTACCCACTCCAGCATTGACCCTGCCTGGTGGCCTCTGAGCCCTCTTTACCACTCCCACATTGCCACCTGCCTGGCAACCCAGCTGAAGACACCCCCTCCCCACAGTCAGTGCGATCAGAGCCCCTCATTTAAGGCCCCTTCTCAGGGACCCACAAAATGCGCTTAACCTGTTTGGAAAAAAGTCATCGGCTCATCCAACGAAGACCTTCCTACTGTCCTTTAAATATATAACGTATACAAGATCCTTTTTGGTTCCAGACCATGATGAGCAAGTTGAATGAAAATAGCCAAATCTCCACATGTCCACTGGGACCCCCAAATCTGAATCTTGTAAATGAGGACCCATCCTCCCGAGTCCCGGTCACTTCCTGCCGAGGCTTCCCTTGGCTCACACACCCTGAGTCCCATCAGAGGGATGGATTCTGGTCCCAGGCACGAATGGAGCGTGTCTGTTTGCACCTCTTTGAAGCTAGTAACGGGGAGTCCTGGAGGGACTAAGACTGCCCCCGCCCCGGTCCAGCCTCTGCCTTGAGCCTTGCAGTAAAGGCTCCCCTCCCTCCCCCCCGAATTTCCATCCCCCGATAGTTTCAGAGCCAAGCGACTGAGAAGAGAGTCCCAGGGCAGCTTCCGGCTGTCCCTGGCTAACCACACCCCCTGTCCCTCCTGACTCCTGCCCAGGCCCCCCCAGCATCCGGGCGATGAAGAACATCACAGCTGTCGCCGGGCGGGACACCCTTATCAACTGCAGGGTCATCGGCTACCCCTACTACTCCATCAAGTGGTATAAGGACGCCCTACTGCTGCCCGACAACCACCGCCAGGTGGTGTTCGAGAACGGGACCCTGAAGCTGACCGATGTTCAGAAGGGCATGGACGAGGGCGAGTACCTGTGCAGCGTTCTCATCCAGCCCCAGCTGTCCATCAGCCAGAGTGTCCACGTGGCCGTCAAAGGTAGGCCCCCTCCCCAGACCCAGAGACCACTTGGTCACCCAGGACTGTGGGTGCCTCCCTGGCTGGGTGCTCAGGCAGTCCTGAGTCAGTGGAAGGTGGAGGAAGAGAGAGTCCCGACCGGGTGTTTGGGAGAAAGGGGGCAGTGTGGAAGATTGGAGGGAGACAGAGAAGGTCAGGAGTACCTGTGCACCTAGGATCCCTCCGCAGTCTACAGGACAATGCGGGTCTGATCCATGAGGCGTGAGGGGCGGGGGGGGGGGGCAGACAGTGACACACAGAGAGGGGCCTGGTCACCGTCTGGACGAGAGGCCCTGGGCAGAGATGGTGGGCAATGGGGAGCCACATGACGTCAGCAGGGAGCCAGCGAGAACTCAGTCCAACAAGAGGGGGTGAGAGGCAGGAGCCAGGTGGAGGGGACACATAGTGGGTGCCCTGACTCCCTCCTGGGGCACAGCTTGGCCAGCTCAGGCTGCTCTTACGGGACCGGCCGGTAGCTTCCACCTGCTAACGCCGCTTGAGGTCTACAAAGCACCGCCTGGGACTTTGGAAACCTCCTCCAGCCCAGGCCCTTCTTTCTCACTCGGTTGGGATACGTTTTATGCAAGGGTACTCAGCACAGTGTCTGGTCCCTGGTGGCCGTTCAGGAAATGCCTGTGGATTAAGTGAACGGATGAACCGAACTAAGGAAAGGAAGGAACGTGTGAGTAACTGACGACTGTCCCCTTGGCTCTGGGGCCGTGTGGGTGTGTGGACGAGGCGCCCTCCCAGATACGTTCTTTGGAACTCCCAGGCCTGGAGACTTTCTGGGCAGTGAGTGGGAGCAGGGGGGCCTGGTTGCTCGGGGACAGGATAGGGAAGTGGGTCCTGCCAGGCCTGGCTGTGGAGGGGTCTGGAAAAGCCAGGCGGCTGGGCTGGGAGGACAGAGTTGGTGATTGGCTGAAATGGTTAAGGGTCAAGGTGGGTTCGAGCACTGGGAGAGCCTGAGGCTCTGGGAGCACAGAGGTGTCACCTGGGGCTCCACGTGGGAGGCAGGAGAGAAGCGCTATGGTCTCCGGGCCACCATCCGGGTCTCCAGCCCCAGACGGCAATCTTGGTCGTAATAAGACAGCTATCACTGCGGGGGGCCCATCGCACCCCAGTCATTGTGGCCGGATACCCTCCTTGTTCTGTTTCATTTAACCCCACCCCTGCCCACTTGTCTAAGGCAGGTACCATCTTATCCCCAATTCCCAAGGCAGAAAAGGCCGAGGGGCGCCAAGAAGTACGTAAACTGTCATCTGGAACCAAAATTTTGCCCGGGCCTGTGTAACTCCAGGCCCCGGGCTCTCACCCAGAGCTGGGGGGAGGGCAGACGGGGAGGAGGGAACATTGGCCCCACTCCACCTCAGGAATAAAGAAAGAGGACTTCTGGGACCCCGAGAGGAAGTCTGAAAGAGAGAGGAGGTCCCTGAGGGTGCTGAGAGCCCGTCACCTGGGCATCTGTGTCACCCCAGGGCAGCAGGGAGGGGAGGCCCCCTCTGTATCCCATGGGACGCATGAACCAGGAGAGGAAAGCTGGTGTGGCTCCCGGGGCCCATTGGCAGGAAGAAATGGCAGGGGGGGTGGGTCCCGGCCTAAGGAGGGACCCGGGCACAGGGGAAGGCCGCAGTGGGTCCCAGACTTCTGGAGCGAGATCGAATAAAGGCTTTGTCGACAGGAAGAGGGAAGTCCGGGCGAAAGAAGAATCTGGGGAGACAGACACGTTAAGCTGTGACCCCTTCCAGAATCGGTGGTAATGGCAGATCCGGGTAGAAATGTCTGGTGGACAGCCAGAAAACTGAACAGTAGCAGCAAAAGGCGTGGTCAATACCTCTCTCCCTTGCTCCTTGTCACCAGGGCTCATGCTCGTCAATGCACAGGGACCGTGTCACATACATCCTTGTGCACCCACCACCTGTCACAGTGCCAGACGGTGAGCATTTCCCCAACTGCGACGGAGACAGTAGACTGGGTTGGAGTATCTTGCCGGGAAGCCTCACGTTGTGCCCCGGGAACGATGGGGCTGTGGCCAATTCAGGCCCGGGGAGGTGACAGGAGACCTTGACGGCATGGGCCTTCCGCCTCCCTGCCTCCTGCCGCTGCACCCCAGCTAGACTGAGGGGCACCCCGGCCCCGCCTCAGCCTAATGCCTCTGCCCGGGTTGGGGCCTCGTGCTGGCGGGAGCCTCACCCCCCACCCCCCACCCCAGGCCACATCCCCAGCTTGGTGGCCGCTGAATACAGCACAGCCTGCCTACCCCCTCCCAGCATCCAGGGCGGCCGTATCCATTTCCGTTACACGCAGTGGACCGAGAGTTTACATTGTAAACATCACATATTAAAACATCTAACCTTTGCTCCACTCCCTTCGCCCGCCCGCACCAGTGAGCATTTGGCCAGGTTTGTTGGCTTAAAAAAAAAAAATAACAGGGCTCCAGTGAGCCTCGGAGTACGCTGAGCATCCTGAAAGCTGCTTCTGCTCATCAATTATTCAACCCCATTCAGGGAGCGATCAGTCCTAATGAATTGAATCTGATGCATTCCGTCTCAGCGACTCTCTGGGCCTGTTGTGATTGTGCTGAGCGACAAGAGGAAAGTGAGTGTGTGTGTGTGTGTGTGTGTGTGTGTGTGTGTGTGTGTGTGTGTGTGAGAGAGAGAGAGAGAGAGAGAGATACTAGAGGGCAGAGCCCATGCACCAGGCACGTGTGTCCCCCACACCCAGCACAAAGCCTGGCATTCGTCAAACAGGGCATGTGTGTGTGTACAGAGTAGGGACACATGTGCACACATTCCCTCTTCCCCGCCCTCACAGTCTGAAAATCCAGCCCTAGGAGGGGTGTGTCGTCCCTTGTTTTCTCTCCAGACCAAGAAGCAGCATTTGTGTGAGGGGCTCCGGGACCCCAGGCCCCTGCCACTCTGAAAGCTCCGGCCCTTCACCCTCCCACCCCCTGGCTCCCTCCCCCCACCTCATTAGAATGCACTTTTGCAGAAGAACCCATCAGAGCTGATTAGGAGCACACGGCTTGATTAGCTGATGTGCTGTTCCAAGAGCTACTCGAGGAGGAAGGTGGAGGCGGTGGCCCTGGGTGTGGAACCGCCACGACGTGAGTCTGGGTGAGGAGGGACAGGCCCAGAGGCGGCACTCTGCCCGCTGCTGCGACCCGGCTGGGACACGCATCCCGCTCAGAGGATCAGAGCAGAGACCCGGAGTGTAGACGAGGGCAAGGCGGAGGTGGGACAGGGCACCGGATGCGTGGGATCGAGCGGAAGTCGCTCCCGCCCCCGCCTCTCTGTGGGGCCATGGGCTCTCTCTGTGGGGAAGGGGCAAAAACCCATGCTGTTCCATGAGCTGGAACAGCAACCGCTGACACCGTTCCCTCTGGGACGGCTTGTATTCTGATGAATTTTTCAAACGCTGGGCTGAGAGCATAACACACCAGACACGCATGCACACACATGTGCAGACATCTTTGTGCACGCGTGTGCACGCATGTGCTTATTAGCACATACTGTACGTGTGTCCGTGCAACAAATGTGCACACACATAGGTTAATATACATTAACCTGTCCACCCTTGCAGGCGCATACACACACACACACACACACACGCACACATGCGCGCACGCTGGCAGCCACACGTGCACAAATGTTTGCTCTGCCCCTACCCTCCCGTCAGGCATCATTCCTGAGCCACGAAAGGTGGCTGTAAGTGGAACCAGATGAAATATTGCCCGAGTCCGCCTACCATGGCCCAGCGAGGTGGGAGGGCCGAGGGGAGAGAGTGAGGATCTGGTGCCTGTGACACTGGCTGGCGGGGGGAGAGCAGGGCTGCAGGGAAGACAAGTGCTTGTCTCTGGGCATCCAGAGACATCCTTGGCAGGATGCTAAGAGGAGGGCACATAGATGCAACCTAGATTTGATGTCTTTAGGGCCCCCTGTAGCTGAAAAATAATGTAGCATAAAAGCATCTCTGGGCACGCGGGCTGAATGTTTAATTAACTAAGAAGGCAGGCTGCAACTGGGGCTCCTTGGCTCTGGCTCAGTGAGAGAACATCTCCATCCCCAAATCTGAGCTTCTGAGGGCCTTTGGAACGAAAACAAGGGCATAAGGGGCTTTCTGCCCAGGCCAAGCAAGGCCGGGACCAGAAGATAGTACCAGGTCCCCATGGAGAGCTAACAGGAAAGGACACCCACATACTCTCATTCCCAAATGCCCCTGCTCCCCGCCCACACTCAGTCTGCCCCCCGCTGCTCTAACCAGTGCCTGCCACGTGTTTGGAGCTTTTGGAAGAGGGCCCCTTCTACCTTCGTGAATGGGTTGGGGGTTTCTGTGATCATAGGGTGGGGCTTAAGAAAGAGCCAGTCACCTAGCCACTTGCCTGCTATCAGCAGAGGCGGAGGTTTGGAAGGAACCCACCAGCATCCACAGGAAGGGCACAGAGCAGGTTCCACAGGGGCAGATAGCCCAGTGGCACTTGGGAGAAGGGGCATCAAGAAAGCTGCTGCCGGTGGCCCTATTCCTCAGCAGAGGGGCCCTGGCACATAGGAGCAAGCATCCTCCACTGGACAGAGCTCAAGATGCTGACAGTGGTCAGGGTGATGACAGTGATGTGGAAACAGCATCTACTGATTCAGTGACATTTATTGTGCTGCCTCTTGATTCTGGGCACTATCCTAGGGACACAGCTGTACTCAAGACAGACAAAAATCCCTGCCCTCAGGGAGCTTCCATTCCGGCGGGCAAATGGAAAATGCATAACGTGTGTAAAAGATGCCCCGTGTCAAATAGGGAGCACGGATGAGAGTCCCAAAGGGAGGGGGGAGTGGTTTGCGATTTTAAATAGGGTGGTCAGGGGAGGCCTTCCTGAGAAGAGAGGGTTGTGGGGCAAAAAACACGGAAGCAGAGTTATTATTATTCCTAAAATATAGAGGCTTTAGAGATTACTTGGCCCAACTCCTCCACTTTTCCCATGAAGAAACTGCGGCCCGGGGGCAGAGGCAGGGTGGTGGTGGGGAAGTGACTGGCCTCCGGTCACTTACACCGAAAGCGGAGTCTGGCCCCCAGCTGCTAGACGTGGCTCTCTCCCCATCTCCGGGCCGCAGAGGCACCCACTCCAACTTTCCCCGGTTTCTGCTCTCTGCTGAACAGGTGCAGTACATACGAAGGATCAGTCTCAAAGACAGATGATGAGAGGGGCGCCTGGGTGGCTCAGTCGGTTGGGCGTCCGACTTCGGCTCAGGTCACGATCTCGCGGTCCGTGAGTTCGAGCCCCGCGTCGGGCTCTGTGCTGACAGCTCAGAGCCTGGAGCCTGTTTCAGATTCTGTGTCTCCCTCTCTCTGACGCTCCCCGTTCATGCTCTGTCTCTCTCTGTCTCAAAAATGAATAAACGTTAAAAAAAATTTTTTTTTAAAAAAGATGGATGATGAGAGACACCATAGAGTGTTTACGGTCTGGGCCGGTGGTCAGCACACCCCTGTCTGTGCAACACTCCCAAGCAGCTGGCCATAAAGGCTTTATGGTGGCCGGACACCTCCTGGACCTGCCATGACCACTGTACCTCCCTAGCCACTCTGCCCTCTGGCCTCTTTGCCACTGTAGCACCTTGCTCCGGCCCTGCCTCTCTCAGAGCAGAGTCGCCCTCTTACCAAAGATGACTGTCGCCAGAGCAGGGCTTTCCTGAGACAGGACCCCGGGACACATGGTGTCTGTGTCGCCTACGTTTGGGCTGGGTGCTGGGGATATGCTGGGGCTCAGGGCCAGGAGGGGGGCCTTCACGCAGTCAGCACTCAAGAGGTCTCTGATCATTGCTGCCACAGAGGTGGTCACCACCCACCCCACCCCCCACCCCCGCCGTCGCTGAGGCTTGCTTTCCCAGAGGCAAAAATGGACACCCACACGTTCGATTAGCTCATGCCCACCTCTGAGCGCTGGGGGAGACATTACGGACTCACAGGTCAGAAAGCAGCCCCACGTCAGCTCAGCTGCCCACGTACCCATCACAGGGCCCACACACACTGCTTCCCAGAGCCTCTCGCTCACAGGGCCCCTCCTGGTGGTCGGCGAGTCTGTGAAGGAGCCAGGACCCCTAGACTTTCTCTTCCTCCCGCTGCGCCTGCAGTTACGGGGGTATCGGAATAGTCGCCTGGAGCCAAGAAATTCTGTGAGCAGCTCTAGCCCCTAGCACTTCCACCGAAAGGTTCCTAAGGGGACACGTATCAACCACACCGTCGCACCTGTCCTGTTGGCCTGCAGCAGGGGCAAAGGGTGGAGGGGGGCCAGGAGCCCGCCCCCGATCTCTGGTGAGTTGTCTGGTCATCTGCCTCCCACAGGACATCTCTGGCCAGTGCATGTGAATGTCTAACCGCCCCCTCCCCCGATGGATATTGGCCACTGTCTCCTCCACTGGCCTCTCAGTAACCATCCACGTTGTTCCCGAAGGCCAGAAGGGAATGACAGCCCCCGGATGGCCTCTGGCCCATGGCTCAGCCTTTCCCCTCTCTCTCACCCCATGTCCTTTTGACAGCAGGCGGGTCCTTTAACTCTCTGTCCAAATGCCACCTCTTCCGTGAGGCTGCGGTCACCCAGCCAGATGATATGTCTCGCTGCTCAGAGTTCAGCATCTGTATACTCCAGTGGGGCTTGTCCAATAATCACTGAGGGAAATATCCTGCCTTCCTTACAAACGATGAGCTCCTGGGGGCTCTATCTGTATTTGAAGCATGTTTCTACTTCCCCCAGCCCACACAGAGCATAATAATGCCTTCACAGAGTAGGCATTTCATAAATATTAGATGAATTAGTTAATTAATGAATTAACCTGCCTTAGTAACTTGTTCCATTATCCAAATCCCTTCTTACTGAGAGAGACAGTCTTCCCCTTGCTTGAGCTAAACCTCCCTCCCTGACTTCAATCTTTTGCTCTCTACTTGTTCTGTTCTCAGTGGAAAGGTAGCACTTGACCGCCCATCCCCAGGGCACAGTCCCTCAGACTGGACAACCCTCGGCCCTCTCCTCCCTTGGCGGAACCTCCCGGCACCTTGCTTTGTCCACACGTCCTCCTCCGCAGCCCGTCACTGCAGCCTGTCTCCCCTTGGTCATGTTCAAGTGTGCATAGGAGCCAGTTCTGGGGCTATGATAGCAAGGGCCTGACCCCAAGGGACAAGCTCGTGGCTCCAAAACCCCATAGCATAAGTGCAGCGTCTTGAGGAATGGCATAGAACCCCCGTCATTTTCTGGATGGACCCCTCTCCTGTGTTCTCCCCACCCCTTGCCCACCTGGCAGTTCAACTTCTAAAATCAACCCAGGAAATAATATCCGAACATACATTCGTTCTTACCCCCCCCACACACACACACGCATTTTGCCAGGAAAATCAGTCCTAGTTACTGCCCTAAAGGAGCTCCAGCCCCCCAGGGAAGGTGGCAATGCAAACCACCACCTCACCGCCATGTGACAGCTGTCATGGTGAAGGTGCACACCGGGTGCTGCGGGCTCTGGCTTTGGGCCTCTGTGGGAAGGAGAACTGGACCAGGACCGGTTCTGTTTGGCCTAAGGAAATAGATTGGAGGCATATCAGGGTCTCTGCCGCGATTTCATCAAAAAGTCCGATGAGGCCAGAAGCCTCGGTCTGATCTCGGCACCCGAACAAGCCAGGGGGTAGGGCGGGAGATCAGTGGAGCTCAACAGAGAGACCTCTGGGAAATCTCAGCAATGGGCATTGGGCTGTTACCAGAGTCAGGGTTCTAGAGAAATCTATGTGGAGACACCCAAGGCCCAGCAAACTATCCAGAATACTGGGGCAAGGCCCCAACCCAGGGGAGACGGGGATGGGGAGATCCGGACGATGACCAAAGCCCCAGAAAACCTGGCTGGACTTTGGGCCTGGATGTGGGCCCCTGGTGGAGCACACGGTGGGAAATAAGTACAAATGCCCAGCGGTGTTCACCCAGGCACGAGCTAAGGGTGGGAGTGGTGGGTGTTCGTGGTGCATTGATGGAGCCCCTGTGGCCGGATAAAGGGTGAGGTGGGAGATGACATTGGGAAGGTTCGGTTAAAGGCCCGGCTGAAGGGTATGGCTCTATTCCCAGAGGTCATGGGGGCAATATCCCTCCTAAATGTCGCTTCCTCTGGACCTAGGCTCTTGATCAAGAACTTTCCGAGGGATCCAAAGGGCTGCCAAAGGTTATTCTATGCCCACACCAGGCCTCTCTGCCGCGGCGGCTCTCTGCCGAGCCCTGAGAATGTTTAGGGTGCAGGGAGGGCCTCCGGCATGCATAGGATGCTAAACCTCCTTTCCCCCCAGGGCTCGCCCTTGCTGGTGGCCACTGTGAGTGGGCCTAGCCTGGAAAGTGGCAGGCTTCCCTAGAGGGTGGGGCTGGTGCCTGGGAGAAGGCCAGAGGACTGTGGACAGCCTTGTAATTTAATTATTTGACTGCAGAAAGGAGATCTCATCTACTGGGTGCTCATCCTTGTTAAGCTAATTGTCTGTCTCCTTCTCTCCCTTCTCCCCCCACTTGCTGGGGAAGTCACTGTGGCCTAATTGAGTTATCATAAAGATAATGGCTGGTGCTCTAGCCAGAGCTGAGAAAGGAGGATCCTTCTCACGGCAGCTCAGGCTCCAGACAGGCCCCACAGGGGCCAAGATGTGGGCGGTGGGGCGGGCTGGATCTCGGGGGATGGGGTGCGGGGAGAGGGAGGCTGCGTGGATGCCACTGAGCGGGACAAACAGCAAACTGCTTGCCTCACAAATGACAGGGCTCTCTCTCTGCTCCTCCCTGCCACCCAAAGGGAGCTCACGGATGAGACAAAAGGGTCATTGGGCTGGGCTTGTCTGGGGCTTTCTCAGAGAGGCATGCAGGCAGCATAAGGGAGAGAGCTTGGACTCTGAGAGCAGGCAGACCAGGTCCCAAATCCCACCGTCACCTCTTAGGAGCTGGATGACCCAGGGCACATTACTTCTCCATTCCGAGCCTCAGTTTTCTCGTCTGTAAACTGGAGACGGTTAAGCCCACACCACGTTATTGGTGGGAGGATTCGGTGAGAGGGTGAGCATAAGGCAGACGCAGCGACCAGTGACAAGGGCTTCCCCTCACCTGCGCTAACACTTGATGACAGCGGACAGGGCTGGGGCGGGTGACGGCACCTCGGCAGGAGGAGGCCAGCGGGCAGCACCCTGGGTTTAGGCGCACAGCTGTGGGGCATGCACAGGGGACAGTCTCAGAGCCACCCTTCCTCCACCCCCAACATCCGGGGCACAGCATCCCTGTCGATCCCAGGCCCCCAGAGAGCCGCTGCATCTTTGGGATGAGAAAGTGACACAGGGCCATCGAGGAGCAGCAGGGCCGTCAGGGTGAAAGCCAAGCTGTGTCCACAGGCAGATGGGAATCAAGAGGCACGTGAATCATCACCAAATTCCGGGGAAAATCTGAGGATCGGGATTAATGCCAGCCAGCCAGTGCCCTACACAGAGACAGTGGGTCCAGGCCTGGGTGGGCAAGGGGATGGGCACCAAGGGACAGTGGCACCCCAAGGGATCCTGCGTGTATGGAACAAGGCCCTGGTGCCCCCGGGAACTCTGTTCCCAGCCCCAGGGTCAGGAGGAGTCGGGGTGGGGCAGGGAGCCCGTGCTGCTGGCCAGGCTGGAGCCAGAGGGGCTGGGGGCTGACAGCAGCACTCCCCCTTGCCTTCCCAGTACCCCCTCTGATCCAGCCCTTTGAGTTCCCACCTGCCTCCATCGGCCAGCTGCTCTACATCCCCTGCGTGGTGTCCTCGGGGGACATGCCCATCCGTATCACCTGGAGGAAGGACGGACAGGTGATCATCTCAGGCTCGGGCGTGACCATCGAGAGCAAGGAATTCATGAGCTCCCTGCAGATCTCCAGCGTCTCCCTCAAGCACAACGGCAACTACACATGCATCGCCAGCAATGCGGCGGCCACCGTGAGCCGGGAGCGCCAGCTCATCGTGCGTGGTGAGCAGAGAGGCCGGTGGCGAGGGAGGGAGGGTCCAGCTCGGTCCGCTGCTGACAGTCTCTCTAGATTCAAGCTCTGAATCACGGGCTGAGGGAACGTTGGCTCCATTGGGAAGCCTTAGAGATCAAGAAATCCAAGTCTCTTACTTTCCGGGCCAGGACCCGGAAGACCCTTGGGGGAGGAGAAGACCCTTGTTCAGCTAGTCATTGACAGAGTCAGAGCTGGGGACTCAGGACTCCCGGTGCTCAGCAAAAGCCCTCAGCATCTTGGGTTTCAGAGCCGCCTGCTGCCGGCTTGATAATGGTCCAGACGGGGCTGGCACAGAATGGAAGGCACCCAAAGCTCTAGAAGACCCGTTAGAGACAGATGATCTGTTTCTCCCCGCCTTCCCTCTTTCCGCAGTGCCCCCTCGATTTGTGGTGCAGCCGAACAACCAGGACGGCATCTATGGCAAAGCTGGTGTGCTCAACTGCTCAGTGGATGGCTACCCCCCGCCCAAGGTCATGTGGAAGCATGCCAAGGGTGAGCCCCTGGCCAGCCAGCGTCTCCGAGCACGGTCAGGGAATGGGGAGAAGGGACTTGGGCCTGTTTCCTGCACACAACTCCCAGCCTTGGCGGGGGTGCAGAGGGGTGGCGGGAGCCGGGTTCTGAGCTTTAATGGGACGCCAGGCTATACTTGCTCTGGAGATTATCCTCAGCCACCCCTAGGGCTCTGCAGACCGGGAACGACGGTCGTGCCGACTCCAAATTTCCTCTTGTCCCCACCGATTGATCTCTCCCCTCCCCCCATCCAGCCCTAGAACTCCGCGTCTGCCTGCTTTCCCTAGCCCTCCCCACCCTGCCCCGGGGACCCAGAACCTCCTTGACTCCCGCTTGTCACCAGTCAACTTATTCTGGGATTACGGTCCTTCTTGGAGCCCTTCCTCTTCCTAGGGATACATTTGGTATCTAGGTCCCATGCTAGCCTCTTGTTGTAGACCATGCCCATCACTGATACTGGGGGAATGGGGAGGAGGTACCGCAAAGCCCCCCTTGGAGGACGGCTGGCCTCTATCCAAGACCAGGCGACTGCCACTGGAGGGTTCCATCTTCCCTTTGCCTGTGGCCAAGCAGCCAGAAAACAACTCTTCCTCTCCAAGTGCAGCCCCGAAGTTCAGTGCCCAGGTGGGCATTGAGCTGAGGCCCCCAACTCCACCTCCTTACCTGAGAGCCGGGGCAGGGCCAGGCCTCTGTGAGGCTCTTCCTGTCGCCCAGAGGAGTCCTTCGGGGTGCCACAAAATAGGCCTAGAGCAGCAAGAGAAGGCCATGAGGGCATCCCTTGGGGCAGCCCTTCCCGACCCAGATGGTTTGCCCGCTCGCCCAGGGAACCAGCCCCCTAACGGCCGCCTCCTTCCAGGGAGCGGGAGCCCGCAGCAGTACCACCCGGTGCCCCTCACCGGCCGCACCCAGATCCTGGCCAACAGCTCGCTGCTGATCCGCCACGTCCTGGAAGAGGACATGGGCTACTACCTCTGCCAGGCCAGCAACGGCGTGGGCACCGACATCAGCAAATCCATGTTCCTCACCGTCAAGAGTGAGTCCTGCCCGCACACGGACTTCCCAGCCCCCCCCCACCCCCACCCCCCCGACCACAGGCCGGGGCCCGTCTCCGCACCCACCCAGCCTCCCAGCCCGGCTGCCGCTGTTCCAGATGTGGGCGGGAGGCAGGGAGGGCTCCCGGTCGGAGGTGCACTCGGGACCCCCGCTCATCTAAAACAAGGTCCTCTCCCTGAACAGCCCCAGCTCACTCCACTGCCGTCGTGATAAGCTCCTGGTTTGCTGAACCCGAGTACCGGGTCACATTCTGTGCGCTTTGCTACGCAGGTTGGCAGTTCCAACTGCACGATCCTATCAAACACTTAACTTCTGCCGCCCAATACATACCTGCTGTGCGTAACATGTCTGTGGCCTAGAAAGGAGGATACCTCATACACAGTGTGGGGGAAAGGCCTGTGGGCGGAAAACCTTGGGCTCCGAGTCTTACTCGGATGAGCCTTGGGACCTTGGCCAGGTCACCTCACCTGTCTAGGCTCCAGCTTCTTCCCTGGGCCTGAGGTTTATTTCCAGCCCACCCACCCGACCACACTGTCTGAGTAACACGGGAACTCATCACAGAAAGGGGAAGATAGTGGGGGAAAGCCAAAAGAGCAACAAGACGCATCACTAGATGCTCTATGGTTTCCAAATCCCCGGACCTAGAGCTGGCCTCGTGGGCCTTGGAAGCCCAGAATATTCCCGAATTCAGTCAAGTCACCCAGATATTCCTACCAGACGAGCCTATCCCTTGACACTCGTAGGGGTCTGTATCATGGGCCCCCAGGTATCGTGTCAGGGGAACAGTGTCCATCTGGCTCTGGGTCGGGCAACGGACCGTGGGCCACGAGTGACAGCGGTGGGAGCCTGTGTTATAACACCAGACCGAAGCCAAGTGTGAGTCTGGGCGCCACGTTGTACTTACTGTGACCTTGACGAGCTTGCCTGGCCTCGCCGTACCTCATTTTCCCCGACAGAGATGAAAACTGTGGTAGTACCTTTGCCTGTTACGTTCCGTGTCGAGCGTGCGTCCGATAACATGTGTCAAGCAGCCAGTATGGTCGCTGGCCCCCGGCACGCTGCGGAAAAACTTAGCAGTTTTGTTATTCGTACTAACAGTCCCTGCGGGGTAGGTGTGGGAATGACTGCCCGGTGTGGGGTCCCCCGGCTGAGGATCATAGCTTCTTTATCGCCTGCCGGCGCCCGTGTTCAGCTCAGCACAAGACAGGGGAGCCCCAGCGATCGATGCTCAGGGAGCTCCGAGCGCCGGAATCCCCGCCCTGGGGAGCTGCTTCCTCACACTATCAAAAAGCACTTTGTCCTTAATAACACCAGGCAATCAATCTACATCCCTCAGCCGGGGCGGACGCCGCTAATTCTGCCTGCGTGAGGTGAGAGGAATAGCAGGCTCCTTCTGGAACCATCCTGGGTATTTGATCCTTATCTCGCCGCTGTCAGAGGCAGAGAGGAGGGAGCCCAGACCCTTAGGCTTCCCCCGCCCCCTTTTTGCCCTTGTTTCCTGTAAACTAGGGGATCCTACCAGACGAGCCTGGCTGTGGCTCCGTGGCGCATGGTTGGCGGGACAAGAGGGACCTGGGTGATGGGTGATGCGGCAGTCAGGAGGGGGGCTGTGTGAGGAGACTCCGTTCACGTCAGGCCGTCCCTGGTGTCCTGGGGGGGGGACCCTGGGCAACTCCCCTCCCCTCCCAGGGCCTGCCTTTTTTCTGTGCTGTCCGCACTGCACAACCCAGGAAGCAGCTATGTGACACCCAGAGATACTCAGAGGAAGCACATTTTGTAAATCCAGCCTTGTGAGCATGTGCAGCACAAAATCACACACACACACACACACACACACACACACACACACACATACACGGACCTGCTCCCTAATCTCAGCCGCCTTGTCGCTTTCCTTTGCTTCCTTCCACAGCGAGGCACACGCACATGCCTTTCTCACATCTGCTGTCTCACCAACACCTCGGGTCACATTTTCCCGCTCGCCGCACCTCCCTCCCCACCGCCTGTGAGTCGGTCTGTCAGCACCTCCTCACACAGCCTCTGCTCCGCCACCGCCCTCAGCCGCCAGGCTGCCTTCCAGCTGTGCCGTCTCACCCCCCTCGCGCTCGCGTGCTCCTCAGATGGCCTTTTCCTGACACGCTTTCTGTGTCGCAGGCGCCCCCTTGTCTCCCATGCTCCCCAGTGACCTGCCCCAGCCATGCCGGGGGCCCCTGTGCTGCCCCGAATGCCAGCAAGACAGGAGGCGCAGGGCCAGGGGCAACTGAGGCCCGAGGGCAGTGGGTATGGGCGGACTGAGCGCGGCAGGGCCTCTGTCCGGGGCTGCAGCCCGAATCACGCTACATACACACTACTCAGCTGCCGGAAGATTACCTGTGACAGAGTGACAATGTTGAGGAAGGGGGGTGCGCGCTGGGGTGGGGCACGGGTGTTCCCAGTTTTCTTCGGGGACTGTCTCTGAGCTAAACCCTGCTGCGTGTACACAGCCATACTGTTCCAGGTAGCCGACCCCCAGCTAGTCCCCTCGCACGTCCCCCCGTGCTGCTCTGTCCTTTCCTCCTCCGTTCTCCCTGGGCCTTCTCCCATCTCCCCGCTCTGACTTCGGCTAAAAGGGCCCTGGAAGCTAAAAGAGCCAGGTGCATGGGTCATCAATGAGATTGCTGGAGGGCAAGCCATTCCCAGCCATCCCTGACCCATCTCAGACACGGCACCACCAGTGCTCCCCCCACCCACTTGCAGAGCTGGCCACAGAGACCTGCCATTTCCAGGCCTCCCTCAAAGCCCATTTCCAGGCCAGCCTCAGTGCCTCTAACACACTCGAGAAAATGTTGACCCAATATGGCTCCACCTTATCAGACCTCACGCTTTTTTATTGACCTTAATCCCCGCTTTAGACGAAAAGAAAGTAAACGCATCAAAGGGACATACGTTATAAAAAGCATCATTTGTGGCTGGTTTCTGTTGGGAAGTGTCTACACCATGGACCCCTACAGTTTCCAATGATAACTCAGTAGATCTCCACTGAGCACTCACTAAATACATCAATAAAACTCTGTGACTACGAGCATAGACTTTAGAACCAGACAGATCAGGGTTCGAATCTCAGGTCTGCCCCCTGAGAGCTATGAAGTCTTGGACAGTGATCCCTGCAAGCCCCAATTTCCTCCTCTGTAAGTTTGAGGTTACAATACTTTTTATTCATCAGGAAGGTTCACACGAGACGTGCGCTCACAGCAATCGATACCGTACGTGACACAAAATACGCACACGATAATCGTTAGTAATCATTAGTTTTAGGTGCTGAAAATCGAGTGACGAGTAAGACACCGTTGCTGCTTTCGGGGGATTTAGAATCTTGAGGAGAAGGTAGACCTATACCCCAAATGACTATAGTGCACAAAATAAATGCCTCCAAAGGCTGCAAAGTGATACAAAGAGAATCAGGGATGGAGAAATCAACTTTAACTTTGGGGTGAACGAGGGAGTGTCGAGAAAGGCTCCACAAAAGCAAGAGTCTCTAAGTGGAGGAACACAAGGATTCTGGCAGGAACGGACGGCGGTGGAGGTATCCCATGCCAGAGGAAAAGGCATAGCGCGGGGCATGGAGGCAACGAAGGCCACGAGTGTCGTCTGCTGAGCTGGAACTTAGGTGCCTGCCACACACTGGAAGGAGGAAGGACAGGGAAAATGAAATGCCAGGTGCTGGTGGTTTTTGGAAGCTAGGTATTTTCTTTCTAAGTAGCATGGACTTTTTTTTTTTTTTTTTTAATGTTGATTCACTTTTGAAAGACAGAGAGAGACAGAGCACAAGCAGGGGTGGGGTGGAGAGAGAGGGGGACGCAGGATCCCAAACAGGCTCCGGGCTCCGAGCTGTCAGCACACAGCCCGACGCGGGGCTCGAACCTGAGGACCACGAGATCGTGACCTGAGCCCAAGTCGGACGCTCCGCCGACTGAGCCACCCAGGCGCCCCAGTAGCATGGACTTTTGATGGGAGTTGGCATTCCAGGGCTGATGCTTGTAGGATTGCCATGCAGAGCCTATCCTCAGGGCCCTGGGTTGCTAAGGGCATGTTAGAGTGGGCAGGTGGTTTTCCAACCCCCGGACATCCTTGGTGGCAACCAACCGGGCCCTCCTGGCCCCCAGAGTGCTGGTGGGAGCTAAGCCCGTGATTGCCTGAGCGTCCAGGCCAGTCTTGCCGCTTTCACAGGCCAGCACTTAATAGTTTGCAAGGTTCTTCCGCTGCCTTGCCTGTGAGGTCAGCAGGCAAAAGCTCCTTCTTAAAGAAGGTAGGGCACTGGATCCAGGTCACTGGCAGACACAGTCCCAGCTGAGACCAGAGCTTGCCTCTGTGGACTCATGGTTTGGTAGAAAGAGCAAAGATCCGGAGCCGGAAGACCGGATGCTGGTCCTGGCCCCGTGACCCACCAGCCACGTCTCCAAGAGCCGCCCCTTACCGCCCCTGAGCCTCGGTTTTCTCGTCTGTACAAGAAGAGGCCCACACTAGCAGCTAGTCGCTAACCGATCCCAACGTCCTCTCCAGCTCAGACGATCCATGACTCTAGCAGTGTGCACATGGTCCTTTCGGGACACCAGACCTCCTCCCAGAACTTGGTTGAATAAATGCAGTTAACAGAAGAAAATGCCACATCCAGCTACCTTTTATCTCCTTTTTAAAATGCAAAAGAGAGAGAGAGATAATGACCAAAAGGAGGAGGAGGAGGCAATCCCTGCTCCAGCGGGCACACAGGAAAAAAAAAATAAACCATCTTCAAAGGGAATGCTTTATGGAGAGGCAGGTACAAAGCCAGGCTGCTTAGTCTGGAGTGCAAGGGGCTGCTTGTGTTTTGATGTTGTGCCACCACACGGCAGTGCCTCCCTGGACTCAGAAGCCCTCTTAGGCAGCAGGTTACCTGATTAGACAGGTTCCGTTATATCCCCCAGACTCCCCTCCACTTTGTAAAGGCTCCAGTGATTGGGCCAAGGCAGAACCCATGGCCAATTAAACCCATAAGGGCTCTCTGTTTGGTCTGAGTTTTGATTTGTTTGTTTAGCAAAATGTCAGACCAATTAAAGCCAGATCCAAGAGCCCTCCACAGGCACACACCCGGCCGCAGAGTCACTGGAAGGCAGGAGAACGGAGAATGGGGCCCAAGTGGGGACTGGAGGAGTGGAGGGAGCCCACCCGGGGAAGGGGGGGTCCCAGGCCCGGGTAGCGGTTGACCGTTGGTGCAGTACAGAGGGCGGGATGCAAAGTCTGGTGTATCCAATGACCCGAGATGGTCCTAATTTCAAATTTGCCCAAAGGAAGGACTTTCTTGTCGGGCAGAAGCAGCACCTCCCACAGACCCAGTGACTGGGGCTCCGGCTCTAGAAGGGCTCCTCGGCCCTCAGAGCCCCTGCCCCTCCCACAGGGCAAGGAGTCTATGGCCAAAGGAAATGACTCCCCAGAGCCCCCAACTCCCTTTCTGGACCACATTCCAGGGAATGCCCCGAGCTGACTTCTAGGATCTTCCACAGTGTCTTCCTCAGTCTGTCCTCCCAGGGACCTGACTCCCTGCCAGCAGCATGACCCCAAGGCCTGAGGGACGGCTGTTTGCAGGGCACGCAGAAGGCCCCGGGACGTGTGGATTGGGATGTCCGCACACATACTCAGAAGGACCCTCACTGCACACAAGAAGAAACAGGCATGAGGAGGCCAAGTACCTGGCCCAAGGTTTTCCTCTGTGCTCCCTGGCGGGAGGGCCTGTGTCCTCACCGGACTGGAGTCCCTTGCAGGCCGGGCCCTCTGTGGGAATGCCTGCCTCTGGCATCTAGCTCAGCAGAGGCCTCTGCCCACTCTGGCCTGCCCTGCTGGGGACAACAGGCCAACTGACCCCAGCCCAGAGTTCTGGTCCCATCACGCGGGGTCACAGGTCACCCCCTTGGTGCTTCCCTCTGCCCTGATGAGCCTCCCTGATTGGCCGAAGGGTGGGTAGGATAGCCTCTCTGCCAGTTCGGCAGTCAGGGGAAGAGGCAGGAAAGCAGAGTAGCAGGTGGCAGAGAAGGACAGTGCTTGGCTGCTGAGTCACACCAGCCTGGGTCCGACGCTGGCCCTGCCACGGCCGGGGAGTTTGGGCACATTACCTACCCTGCCCACCCCAGTGCTGGTCACCAGTCAGCCTCACCTGCCCAGCCTCGAGGCAGCCGAGGGAGCACCACCCTGGTGTGTGCCAAGCCTAGGGTCTCTGCAAGCCTGGGGCCTGGCCTCCCAGCCTCTGGTAAAGGAGGGAGAGACGGAGGGGAGGGGAGGAGGGAATGAGCCATTGCCGTGATTTCCATGGCAATAATTATCCAGCGGGCTCTTTGGCCTTATTGATCTTCAACTTCATAGAGTGAGGAGCGGCACTTTGTCTCCTGCTTCCTCAAACAGGGGTGAGCAGAGAGGTTGGACACGTCCTGTCACCAGGCCAGGCTCCGTCCTGCACTCCCCGCCCCTACACCCTCCCCAGGGGGTACGCAGCCAGGGGCCCGCCCAGGCTCTCCCCACCCTGTGCAGGACCCAGGGACGCCGAAATGAGTGGATGGCTCAGGGGACAGGAAGGCCCTGAGCAGGGAGACGGGAGTCCTGATCTCTTATCTCAGTGTCCCCCATTACACCCTGGGTGACCTGGGGCCAGTCACTTCATCTCCCTGGACTCTGTTTGCTCCTCTGTTAAGAGAAATCAGAATCCTTCTCTCCCCTTCCCTCAGCCCCTAAGGCATTAACAGAGCTCAAAATGGGCCACATTCAGGGTTTACGGAAAAAGACAAGTCTGAACCAAAGAAACGTGGGAGATCTTACTGACCTCAAGAGGCCAGCTGTGTCATTGGAGCAAGTCACATCACATGCCAAACCTAGCCCCCCAAGGGTCCTTTGCACAGGTGTCAGGGTAGAATGACAGTCTCCATGTGGGACAGCCCCCTTCCCTGACCTCTCCTCCCCTCATCACCATGACAAGCCGGGCCCCCTGACAAGCGGAGGAGTGTTTTACTGAAGGGATAGGAGGAGGGAGTGACCTTGCCCATGTACAACCTCCATTCCCAATGTGAAAGTGCTTGTACTGGGGACATCTTGTCCCCAGGCTCTTTGGGGCCCCTGTGCCCTTGTTAGAGGCTTTAGGCAGTGGGGGCAGGCAGTCCCTGTGACTGTGACCACAGGAGAGCATCCAGATGGGTCTGGGCTCTGAGGTGTCATTCAAGGCCTTCCTTATGTTCAGCTCCAGCAGATCTGATTAACAAAGGATTATGTGTGTCCTACGTGCTAATCAAGGTACAGTAAACACTTTGAGACACAAGGGAGCTGGGGTTATCACTGGGTGGCTCAGTTTACTGGATAAGAAGCAGGCCGGCAAAGAGCTGAAGCAGTGCCTCCAAACCCCACCCTAAGTGAGGAGCCCAGATCTGCTCTCCCAGTTATGATCGAAGCCTCTCCGCATGGTAGGAGCAGAGTAAATCGTTGGATCAGTCAAGCGGTAAACATGCACTTCGTGATAAATCAGCACTCCTGCCCCCCAAGGAACTGACAGACTAGTGAGGGAGCTGGAAACAAGGCAAGATCACGTGCAAGGGGTCTGGGGCTATCGGTGCAATGTTAGGTCCCAGAAGGAAAACCCCAGCGTGGACAGGCATGGTCAGACAGAGCTTTCTGGAGGAGTGGGACTTGAGCCTTAAAGAAGAGGTGGTGGAAGGAATAGCACGAGCAAAGGCCCTGGGGTAGGAAGCCGTGTGGAAGGCCGCGAGGAGAAACTCTAATGACAGGGTGGCAGCCTGGGATCGGGGAGAGAGCTCTCGTGGGAAGAGTGGCACCGACATCTGGAAGCGATGCTAGGATCTTGAGCAGGGGATCTAACAGTCATTACGAAGGAACAAGCACCAGGCGTTGATGATGGGTTGGACCAAGGCGCCGGGAGAGCCAAGGCCTGAAGCCACGATGAGAAGCACCATGGTGCCACCAGTAGAAATGCAGGAGATGAGAATGGAGGGCGGGTGTGTTCGCTTTGGCCAGGGCAAGGTGGGACGGCGGCGTGCTCTGAGGCAGCCGGATACTGGCTGACACACTGCCAGGGTTTCTACCTAGAGCAGCCTGCTGGCCCAGATGCAGTGCCCACCCCCCTACGGTGACTCACGAGTCTGTGTGTAGCTGGCCGGTGTCCTGTCCTGGGCCAGAAAGGAGGAGACCGGTGGGCAGACTGGAGAATCCCCCCAGAACCCCTCCCCCTCCCCCATCCCTGCCCGGTCCTCGGGGCCTCCAGCCCAGGAGCACCGGGCTTGCGTCTGGCCTCTCAGGTCTGCAGAGGCTCGAGACACGGCCAGATGGGGTTTCTGAAGATTTTCTCCAGCTCACGTCTGCTCGTGCCCAGGCCTGCCGCCGTTCATTCATTATTCAGCAGTCACGGAGCGCTCACTGAGTGAGTGTCTATCTCTGGGGTTGGGGGTAGGGGTCGAGTGTGTGTGGCCCTCCCAGACTCTTGAACCTGCTTGCTTACCGCCAGCGCGTGGGTTGGGAGTGTAACGGGGAGCGGGCTCCCCACGGTGCAGGGGGTGGAAAGTCCCCTCCAGCTCCACCAAGGAGAGATGGGGCCTCTCCTCCCTGGCACTTGGCGGGAAGATCTCTCTCCCGCGCTGGATCCCTGTGTTTGTTTCCTAGGAGCGCGAACCAGGGGGCCTAAAAAACCAGAAATGGGTTCTCTCGCAATCTAGGGAGGCTAAAAATGCAAAATCAAGATGTCGGCGGGGCGGTGCCGTCTCCGCAGGCTCTGGGGAGGGTCCTTCCTTGCCTCCTCGGGGACTCCCCGCAGCCCTCGAGTTGTGGGTGCAGCGCCCCGGCCTCTCCCCGGGAGGCCTTACACCCCTTTTCCTCCGCGCCCGTCTCTCCTGGGGACTTGACGTATCCCTTTGCGGGGGACACCGTTCAGGCCGTACCAGTCCCCATGCCCGGTGATGTATTCGATACACGCGTGCTTTCCAGAAGTCTGCAAGGCGAGACGGCCTCCCTTCCAACATCCCGCGGCCGTCCTTGTCTCAAGGCAACCAGTGTCCCAACCAGAAACTTCTGTGTGCCGGACTCTAGGGCCGGGGTGGGGTCAGCGCACCGGGGCTGGGGCCAAGCCTGGGCAGCTTCCAGTTTTGCTGGAACGCAGCCTCTCCTGTTCCTCCCGTCTTACCGTCCACGGCCGCTTTCGAGCTACGGTGGCCGGGCTGAGTCATCTGAACAGAGACCCAGGGCCTGCAAAGCCTAAAATGTTTCCCGGCTGGCCCTACACACAGAAAGTTTGCTGACTCCTGGTTTAGGGTGCTCTCACGGCGATGACCTGGAAGTGCTTTCCAAGTAACTCAAAATGGCACCACCTCCTTTTGTTCCTGAAAGCGTTCCGGTGTTCAGGGTAATTGCGGAGTTGAGTGTTCTCGCATCTCGAAAATGGGAATAAAAACGCCTCCCACCTTCTAGAATGCTGGGGGAGTCGGGCCGCAGAATTTAATGAGACAATTCGTTAATCGAGGCGCATGGCACGTCATAAGCATTCCGTAAGTGTTAGCTATTTTTATTATTAGTGATCATTTTCCCAACGTTCTGGAGAAGGAAGACCAGAGACGGGGGAGAAGCGGGTTCCCACCCTGACGTGAGAATACTCCCCAAGTCCGCTTTGTACTCCTCGGCAAGGAGCCAAAGAAGAACTGCCTGACCCCATTTTATAGCCGGAGAAAGCGAGGCCCGGTGGGTCTCCACCGAGACCACCCTGGAGCAGGAGCAGGTTTGCGGTCCAAGTCTCACAGATGCCGCCCTTCACGACCCTCAGCCCAGCCTTTCACACACACGCCGATCCTGCCAGCTGTGCCCGCACGCACGCAGGCGGTGGGCAGCTAGGGTCCCACGGGCCCCCGGCGCCCCGGGCGTCTCCCCACCACCCCTCAGAGCGAAGCTGATTGCTTCCATGCAATTTGAATTCATTTCATGCTTCAGGTGGAGCTTGGCAAATCAGGGGAGACGTGCAGCCCAAGTGGGTGCAATCAAATTAACAACGCCACGGCCCTGGCTCTTTAAGAAGGGAGAAAACAAAGCAGGCACCAGAAGGCACCCCCCCCCCCAACACCAGCTCTTCTCTGGGGAAGCCTGGAGCTCCTGCCTGGCTGAGCTGAAAGAGCCACCCGCCCCGCCACCCTGCGCACCAACAATGCCCCTTTGTGGCAGCTTATCTCACACCTCCAAACAGGGCTACGTTCTTGCGTTCTTGTCACGATCTTGTTAACAAGGAGGAAACACAAGCCTGGGGGGGGGGGGGGGGGGGGGGGTGGGGGGGGCGGGGGGGGGGGGGGGGGGGGGCACTCACCTCACATGGGTACATGTAATCCTTCCAGAAACAAAAGATGGAGCTGCTGAGAGCTGCTGAGCCAGGAGGCTCCCTTCTCCTCTGACAAGTGGGTTTACAGAGCTCTCAAGAGCCTTTGGGGGGGGGGGGTATCTCCTGTCCCCTGGAAAATCTTCTCTCAGAGGGCAAAGAGGGGGATATCCAAAAAAGCATTTAGCGTGCCCAGAGCTTCCTAACTAGGGAGAAGCTCTGTGCAAATCCTGAAGACATTTCAGTTAGACTCTCAGAAGGACTTTCTGGAAAAGGAAAGCTCCTTCCTTGGAGACAGCGAAGAAAAGCAGGACTTTGCCGCCCTTCCTCCAATCCTGTTGGCTTTAAGATTGTCCTCCCCGCCACAGAGGAGGAACCAGAGGTGGAAGATGAGGCCCATCCAGCCCCGCGGTTCCTCCCAAACCATGTGTGACAAGCCCCCCCCACCCCGGCCTCCACCCTGCACCAATGAAACCAGAGCCTCTGAGCATGGGGACTGTGCAACAAGAATTTTTTTGAAGCTTTCCAGGTAATTCGTATGTGCAGCCAGCCCCGAGGACCTCCTGCACCCTCTCCCCCAGGCCCCCCACCTAGGAGAGCAAAATAGCCCAACCCCTTAGTCTCCTGGTTCCCAGACCAATCTTCTTGCCCCCAAATGTGGCCACATTTCTCTTCGAAGAAGCTGGGCTCTTTGCCCCCCACCCCAGTGCTGGCGACCCGGTCGCCTGTCTACTGCCCTTCTCTGGCCGGTGTCGCGTCGTGGGTAAAACCACGGGCCCCTGGGGCGAGCCCTGGCTCTGCCACTTACTAGCTGTGTGACCTTGGGCGGTTTACTTCTCTGAGTCTCAGTCTCCCCATTTGAAACGTGGGAACCAAGATAAGGTGGTTGTGAGGATGATGTGAGTTTATGCACATGAAAAGCCCCGGACGGTGCAGGCCTCGGGAACGTAAAACACCGTGAGGACTACATACTCCGGTCCAGGAGTGACATGGAGAGGTGCCTGTCCTTCCTCTCGGGATGTGACACTCCGTGCCTTTTCCACATGTTATCAGGCCTCTCCCAGCAGCCGGTGGCATTCCCGTTCTGTGTCTTCCGCATTCTCCTTCCCACACACACTGTTCCTCTCCTTTGGGTATTCATAACTGAATCTTCCCTCCCTGGTGGCTTGGGGACTTGTCAGAAACACCAGCTGAGCTCCACTCACCAGGCGGAAGAGAGGGAGGGAGACGGAGACAGAGGACGCCTGACTCACGGCCAGCCCCACCTGGCCTGGCCTCCTGGCCCCACCAACCCAGGCCCGCTCCAGATCCCGGGCTCCTGCGCTCCCCCGGGATTCATCGGCACTACATCATCCACAACCCCCCCCCCCCCCGCCAGCTCCCCACTCTTGGGATAAAGCCCAGAGTGGGAGAAAAATCAAGCAGGCAGAAGGAGAAGGCTGGAATGGAACCAAAGGAAAGGGAGCTGACGAATTGTCAGGGGACTTGGGGCTTGGCCTCCTTCCTGCCATTCACCAGCTGTGTGACCTTAGACAAACCACTTAACCTCTCTGAGCCTCCACTTCCTCACCGGTAATATAGAGGCTGAGACCCGCCCCCCCCCCCAGGCCCCCTCCTTAACAAGAATTAAGCTCCTTGCAAAGGCTGCTCAAGGTCTATGCAAACTTGCCAGGAACTTTCCCCAGCCTGGGAAGTAGGGCCCCAGAGCCCCATCTCCAAGCCTCGGGTTGGTGGGAAAGTCTGTGGAGGCTGGGGGTGAGCAAGGAAGCGGAGCTGTCTCGCGGTGTTTTAAAAATCTATCAGCCTCTCACATCAAATTAAAATGTAAATAGCAGCTGGTCTGGGCAGGACCTCGGGGGTGACAGGAGCCGGCCTGCGAGTAATTTCACAGACGGGAACCGGTTACATCGGATTCTGACAACTGTCTTGTTTCTGAAATTGATTTCCTCTCCCCTCGGCTTGCTGCCCCAGGAGGGTCCCGGAGCGAGGGGAGGGGGGGATTCCGCCCAGCCTGGTGCCTTTCTCCTCTCCGTGACGCCTGCCAAGAAGGCCCCAGAGGAACCAGGAGGAGAAAATCTGAAATTTCGGCATGGCTGTAAAGCAGCGGCCTGGGCACCAAAGGCCCGACAAGGTTCCTCCCTGCCCTGGAGCGAGTCTGACTGCGGGCCCAAGCAGGTGGGCCCGGGGCACTGGCAGGGAACAAGAGAGGTGCCTTGCGCGTGGGAGCTTTCCACAGATATGCCGAGCCCTGAACAGAGATGCTTCCGCCCTGGGGAGTCTCACAGCCAGAGACAAGGATCCCAGGATGCTGCCGTCTAAGACACGCACCGTGCCGGGGATGCCCTATGCCCATAGGAGGGACAAGTGCAATGACATGGGGTATCAGGGAAGGGGCCCCGGATGTCACCTGTGGCCTCGACCAGAGTTGCTCCGATTTGGCCACGTGTGGTGCCAGGCAGCGTACCGGGCGCGGGACTGTAACGCTTTGGACAAAACTGGCTCAGTTCACACGGGACTGCCTATAGGACCTCAGGGAAATGGCCCGCCCTCTCCCTCTCCGCCTAAAGGGGCTGTATTGGAAGGGGCTGTGTATTAGAGGCGGCTGGCCTACATGGGTCTCCTCGATGCCTCTCCGCCCAGCCCCTCCCTGTTCCCGAGTCCCCAGGGAATCTCCCCCTGCACCCCTCTTTGTAAAAAGAAATTAGGTTTTCCTGGCTGTTAATTGAATTACACTGCGGGAAAGCAGAGAAATTGTATCTCATTAAAGCCTCCTGTGTCCCATTGGCGCATCATGTTGCCTATGTGGCTGCTATTGGCATTTGTCACACAGGACTCAGCCCCGTGCCTACGAGCCCTTCTCTTCCTCCCCTGCTGTGCCTCTAAAGCTGTAGTCCCTGATGCCTGCCCGGGAGGGTCCTGCTGGGGCTGCCCACCACAGAGGAGCCACAGCCCCTCGGTGCCAGCCAGATGCCGGGTGCGTGCAAGGCAGACAGACAGTAAGAGGTGGCCGTCCCCTGCGACCACAGTAGCAGGGACTTAGAGAGGGAAGAAGTGCCTTCTGAAAGCCTTGGTCTCCTCATTTGAGAAATGAGGATAATAAGACTTCTCCTGGTTGCTGCTGAGGGCGGAATCCCTGAGCAGTAAAGCCAAGAGGCTAAAGCACGCAGCTTATCGTCTGCTCCATCGTGGGCATCACGGGCCCGGGGAGGCCATAGAGCTTAGTCAAGAAACATGTCGGGACCCAGGCTTTGGAGCCGGGAGTATCGACAGGACCTACGTCCCCTGAGTTAATTCAGTTAAAGTACTAAAATACTGCCAGCACATGGTAGAGGGTAAGTTCCCAGTGAAAGGTGATCATAAAAGTGTGTGTGTGTGTGTGTGTGTGTGTGTGTGTGTGTGTGTGTGTGTGGACAGCGGGGGCACTTATGTAATGGAGGGCTGTGGGTAGATGTACCCTAGGCAACATCAGGGTATCGACATGCAGCCGACAACCGCATCATGTTATGTGTATGTGACGCCAGGTAGGAGTCTATGGTAAGGATGTCAGAGCACAGGAGACTGTGTTGGTGACTTTGGGGTGTGCTCTTATCACTGCTTGTGTGTGTGCGTGTATCTGTGCTCCTGTGGGTAGGTGACTGAACATGAACATCTCTCTAGGGAATCCTTAAGGGCAGGGGGGGTGGGGGGGCGGCTGCCTTCCACCCAGAAAGCCCCCTGGGGCACAGAGCAGTGAGTGTTTAGGTTCAGTCGTGTTGGTGACCGTGAATCAGTGGAGCAGAGAGACCTTGCGATCCGGGGCAAGAGGCAAGGGGGAGGGGGAGGGGGAGGGAGGAGGAGAGGAGATGGGCCCCCAGTGTGTGGGCACAGGAGGGCACTGTGGCCCTGGGAGGCCGGGGACGAGGCTGGGGAAGAGGCGCAGCGGTAGAGTTCTCCGTTCTGGTGTTGGCAGGGAGACCGTGCGGGGCAGAGAGGAGAGAGGAGGCAGGTTGTCTGCTTCTTGCCGAGGACAGAGGGCTGCAGACTCCTGTAGGCAAGGAGAGCCTGGTGGATCATAGAACTGCCTCCCAGAGTAGTGAGCCAGATTCCCAGAGACCCAGACATTTTTCCCTCTCTCCAGAGACCCAGACACTCCCAAGGGCGAGGTGCTCTGGTCCTGCCTGGGTCTCCTCTGCCTTTGCCCAGGGTTGCCTACTTCTGGTGCAGGGGATCACTGCCTCCCATTGCAACACTTTCCCTAAACAGCAAAAACTACCAGAAAATTCTTTCTTTGGCCACATAGGACGTCTGTCCTTCCCCCTTTATCAAGAACCATTGTGTCTTGTTCCCATGCCCCTCCCCGCAAGTTACAGACCCCCGGTTTTCGGCCACTCTTCAGATTTCACAGTCTGCGCTGTGCCCATCTTCCTGGTCACGCTCCAGCTTGTTAATGTCCTCCGTCAAGTGCCCGGGACGGGCTGTCCTGTTTCATGAGTCACCTGGGGCCGTCCTTGTGATGCTAAAGAACTGGGGAATCTCTCTTCCAGCATCTGCCATCAGTGTTCCAGCCCTGGGTGGCGAGCTTCCCCTCTCCCATCAGCCCGCCCTTCAGATACACTGCGGTTTCCTAGCGGTGTGCCCGTAAGCAAATCACTTCCCTGTATGGCCTCAGTTTCTTCATTTGTAGAACAAAGGGTCTGGGTCACTCAGCAGGAGCAAAGCCAAGTCACCTGTGTAACTTGAACTCTTCTCATCGTCCCACGTTCAAAAAGTGAAAAAAGAAACAACTGAGATTCATAGTAATAGTTTGCAGTTGACTCTTGAACGATGCAGGGGGTAAGGGTGCCGACCCCTCAAAGCAGCAAAAAAAAATCCGCGTATAACTTTTGGGTTCCCCAGAACTTAACTGCTAATCGCCTACTGTTGACCAGAAACCTTACCATTACATAAACAGTCCATTAACACATATTGTGCATGTCGTGTGTATTACAGACTGTGTCCTTAACAATAAAGTCACCTAGAGAAAAGAAAATGTTATTAAGAAGATCGTAAGGAAGAGAAAAATACATTCACAGTGCTGGACTATATTCATTTTTTAACATCCGCCTGTAAGTGGACCCATGCAGCCCAAACCTGTGTTGTTCAAGAGTCAACCGTATTTCATTTAACTCAGTGTCTCTAAAATATTAACGTGTAACCAGTGCGACATTCTTGAGGATATAGTTTACATTATTCTTTTTCTGCCTACGTTTTCGAAGCCCAGTGCGAGCCGTACATTCACAGCACATCTCAGTTCGTGGGAGCCACATTTCAAGCGCCCAGGAGCCACATGTGGCTGGTAACTGCCATATCGAACGTTACTTGGGTTCTGCAAATCTAGGTCTCTGTGATTCTGTGGAATAGTCTGGCAAGTGACATCTTAAGAGGTGCATGCGTTTATCTGGGGCTTGCCTTGGAACAGCAGAGGGAGGGGCCTGAGAGCCCTGGGTTGGGAATAGTGCCCAGGTTTCTCCAGTAGCTGCTACGTGGCAGGCCCTTCACGTATATGGACTTATTGGCCCCCAAAACAACTCTGCAGGGAGGTGGCCTGTCTTCATACCACAGGTGGCGAACCTGAGGTTGACTCTACTGTATTAAAGGCTCCGTACTTGGTGAAGACACAAGTAGGGCCCATGCCTGCCTGGCCCCCAACCCCTTCAAGCTGGGTGGGGGGGCCACAGAAGAGCCTCCTCTTCTTAGATGGGCTCCTCTGGACATGCTCTGAGCTTTGAGGCTGTGAGGAGAGCGTTGGGTTGTACTGAGCCGATACTCACTACAATAACCGTGGTTGAAACGAACCCTCCCCTGCCCCGGGACTAAAGGACCAAGTGGGCTCTGAGACTTATCCAGGATCTCCCGAGGCCCTCTTTTCTCTAGTTGCCCCCATGTCTGTCTCTTTAAACAAACATGATTGGGAAGACTCCCTGGGGTGGGACTGGCATGTATGGATGCACAGGTTGTGCACTGCTCAAAGGTGCAGGGCCTAAGGGGCAAGTGGAGCCTGAAGCCCAGGTCTTTTCCCACTGGCCAGACTACGGTTCTTGGCACTGGGTTGCATCCAGCCAGAGGGGTGCCTTTATAATCCCCACACATGCCCTGGACAGGCTAGGGCAGCCCTGCCTGGAGAACAAAACAGGGATGTGCTACAAGTTTCTGGATCTGGTGCGGAGCTTTGACGTGCTCCTACCAGAAGGAGATTCTTCTTTTCCTCCGACTTCCTCAAACCTCTTCTTCTCCAGGAAGGCCTCAGGGCTTGGCCCACTCAGGGGTCCCCGGCCCCTGTCTCTGGCCATTCACCGTGGGGCGAGCAGAGGTAGCCCATGTGCCCCTGCCCCCACACCCCTGAATTTCAATCCTTCAGAAAAAAAAAAAAATGGAGGCATCTGCAATGCAAGGCCTGACTTGTTGATGTAAAATCTCACTCTATATTCTACCCAGGTTTATACGAGTGAATTATGCAAATCTTTGATGGAAAATATTCCTCCACACATCCTTGAGAGTGTAAAACCTTAGTCAATAATTCATACACGGATGTCTCTGACTGCAGGCTTTTTCTTCATTATAACTTGCACCTCGTTATTTGTCTTTCGCGTTTTATTGTATATCCTGGTGTAATGCTGTGCATTATAAAATTTATCTGCTTCGTTATTTGATGAGCTAGGGCTGGGGATTGTGCTCGGAGGCTGGTGCAGGGGCCAGGGGCCAGGGCTGGCTTCAGTGTCAAGTCCCGTAAGACAGAAGGCCGAGAAGGTGGCTGGCTGCATCGTGTGACTTCTGGGACACCAGACACTGCCCTTCATCCCCCACACCTGTTTCAAACGTCTCCTCACCCACCGACTGGTGTCTCAGGGCACATCATCGTTAGGGCTGCATGGCATCCTTTGTCCTTAGAAGTCAGGTGACCCTGGAGAGTTGCTGGGAAGAACTTTGAGTAGGTCTGTAATACTGGAGGGTATTGCAGGGAGAGGGGCGCCTGGGTGGCTCAGTCAGTTAAGCGTCTGACTTCAGCTCAGGTCATGGTCACGCGGTTCACAGCGTGAACCACAGAAAAGTCCTGAGGACACTGGGAGGGAAAGAAAAGATCAGCCACTGACATGGAGCAGGGACCCGGTGCCCCAGAGGGCAGCTGGGGGGTGTTCGGACAGAGACTGGGAGCCGTCTTGCACGGTTGCCCAGGCAGGCCATTGATGGGGTATGATGATGAGCTGGGTCTCTGCTCTGCAGAATTCAGTGTGGGGAGGGGTCCTCTTCCCACCAAGGGTGGGGGTGGGAAGGTGGAGTGATGTCTGATTCTCACTGTCAACCACTGCCAGCCCAGTCTGTGGGCTCCAGAGTGGCTAATGGGCTAACGGGCATCCCGCAGACGAGAGCCACTGCGTCCTGTACTCAGACAGGCAGGTTTTCCCAGGAAGGGGGTGAGGAGAAGGCAAGGGCAAGGACAGTCTTGCAGGTGCATCACACCACTTTGCTTCCTGGGGTCTGCCCTACGTACGGCTGTCTCTGCTCTAGCAGGCCCCATGGCCTGGGGTGCCCATCTAAGTCCCGCTGTGTCCCGTATGCATTTCCCCAGCATAGAACTTGCCATCCTGTGCCAGGATTGCTAGTCTTGTCTGTGCTCACCGCTACCATGAAACTCCTTGAGATCTGGTTTGTCCTGTTCACTGTTGGAACCCAGTACAAAGCCCGGCACATAACAGGTGCTCAATAAATGCTCGTTGAATGGATGGATGGTGCCTCCCCAGATACCCTCAGTCAAAGGTAATTTCTCCTAACACCTCTGTGCGACACTGCTCAGATCCTCCACATTTTCATGGGGTTCCTGCAGGTGTCTGTCCCCCTCCCCTCTCCCCCTCCTTCCAAGAGGCAAGGACCCTGTCTCACAGCGTGCATGTCCCCCAGGCCTACCACAGTGCCACGTAATGGCATGGACGCTCAATGCGTATTTGTTGACTTGGAGGGAGGAGAGTGGGGACAGGATTTCCCTGGCAGCCGAGACCATCCTTCCCTCTGCCCGGCCCCTCCTCCTGCTGCTAGCCAAGGTGCTCAGGCCCAGAAGAGGGTCAAGATCTAGACGCTTCTTTTCAGGGCACTGGGAGTGGCCTCCTGATGGCCAGCTGGGGCCTTGGTTGTTTCATGGTGATTTTCTCAGCTCAGCGGGGAGGTGGGGAGAAACCCGTTAAAGCTGCTTGAGCGAACCTTAATAATGGCGATGCTCTGCAGGGTTTTCTGTTGCATTTTGTTTGGATGAACAGGGGAGCTTCTCAGCTGTTCGAGAGGAGTAAACCAGCTGAGCCTGAGCCTTGGAGAGAGCCTGAGCCATGGACACAAAGCAAAGGCCCCAGTACGTTAGAGTAGGGTTCATAACTAACCTAGGGTCCAGAGACCACCCCCCCCACCCCCCTCAGAAAGTCCATGGATCTGATCCAAGGGGTCTATGAATTTGCATAGGAGAAGAGAGCCCATCTTTTTTCCCACCAACTTAGAGCTGACATGTAGTATTTCCTTCCATGTTGAATATAAGCAACAAACCACAGCAGAAGCAGCACCCGAGGCCCCCACCAGCAGAAATACACAGATGCTTTCGTACCACACTTCTCGCATTTATGCTTATCGCCGTTACAGAATCGTGCTAATGTAACTCAGCACTAGACAGCATTTGATAAAGGGTAATAAAAAAACACATATTGATATGTGATATACTATGTGAAAAGTTTGCCTTTGAAGGTTTTTAATATTTGTATAGCCATACTTCAATATATCTGGTTTCCTTTGTAGTTCTGTATATATTGTGCGTTTTAAAACATGCTGAAAAGGTGTCCGCGGAATATAAGAATCCCTGGTGAAGAGAGAGGCCACTCCAGTCATGGGTAGGGAGGCGGAAAAGGAAGATAGGCAAGTGGGGTTTCTGACAGCCCCCCACAACTTTTGATAGACCCCGTCCCTGGGGCTAAGGCGCTCTGCAGGGGAGGGGTAGTGGGGGCGGGGCCTCTGCGCAAGGCACACGCCCCTCCCCCAGGCTGGCCGACGCCCCCCCCCCCCCCCTCACTGGGGCCTCCTGCACCTCCTCCCCTCCCCAGTCCCGGCCATGATCACCTCCCACCCCAACACCACCATCGCCATCAAGGGTCACGCCAAGGAGCTCAACTGCACAGCCAGGGGTGAGCGGCCCATCATCATCCGCTGGGAGAAGGGGGACACGGTCATCGACCCCGACCGAGTCATGAGGTACGCCATCGCCACCAAGGACAACGGCGATGAGGTTGTCTCCACACTGAAGGTGAGCAACCACGCCCCGGTCTCAGGGGGACCCCACTCTCTGAAAGTGGGGAGCCCGCAATTTTACTGCTGTATCTATTGGAAGTAGATGGGGATCTGGGAGCCCCTCCCCTCACCCCCAAAAGCACCTCCCCTTTCCTACCTATTTCCCTTCTTCATTGGGGAGCCTCTGCCTTAGAACCTCACTATGCCTCCTTCCTGACAACCCTACAGCCGTTAAATGTGTGGAACCCTCAGCCCTTCTCCCTGTTCTGGAACCCCTGGACTCCATCCTCCCTCCCGGACCCCTCCGCTCCTCCCTCCCTCTGGGACTCCTCAGTCCCTCCCCTTCTCCCTCGACTTTCAGCCCTTCCCTCCCTCTTGAGAGCCCCTCAGCCCCTTTTCCCCACTCTCCTGGGGTCCCTCAGCCCCTGTCTTTCTCCCCCTCGTGCCCCCTCAGCCCCTCCCTGCCTGGACTCCTCCACACCTCCATCCTTGGAACTTTCAGGGAAGAGGAGCCCTTGACAAAGCCCTTGTGGGCCCCTCTCCCAGGAGACGTGGCCTTGCTGCCCCCCACTAGAGTGAGCCCCCTTCAGCAGACCAGCTCTAAAGCACTCTCCCCATTTCCTTCCTCTCTCCCCATCCTCCTGCCCTGCGGGCCACCTCCCAGCTCAAGCCAGCTGACCGTGGGGACTCTGTGTTCTTCAGCTGCCACGCCATCAACTCATATGGGGAGGACCGGGGCTTGATCCAACTCACTGTGCAAGGTACCTGTGCCCCACCGTTCCCAAGCCCTTCCCCGGGGAGCCAGCTGCCCGCTGCCAGCTCCACCTCAAGAACGGGGTCATCACCCACACCGTGGTGGAGGATGATAGGAACTGGCCTCTGAGAAGAGCCTTCCTACGCTCTCCCTTCCGGCCAGAGCGGGGCAGTAAGGGCCCTGCCAGGCACACTTCGGACGGCAAGGTTTACACCGACCGCCGTCACTGTAGAACGCACTGCCGCTTCCAGAAGTGGGGGGCATCTGGGTTTGTGGCCCCGGACCCGGGAGGAGATGAGGGCAGGAGAGTCAAGCCGGGAAAAGTTGAGAGCTCTTCACGGAGGGCAAACAGACTCTCGGGTCAGGGGGATCCTTGCAAGAGGGCCTGCCCTCCCACCGGCCAACGAAGAGACGGGGAACAAAGCAGGAGACCACGCTTAGGCCCCACTCTGCCTCTGGGCCCCACCGCTGGGCCTCCCCCTGACCCACCTTGCCCTGACCCCCGGGTTCAGAGCCCATGGGAAGACCACGGCTGGCACCAATTCCCCGGGACACAGCAGAACCCTGGCCTTCTCTGGAGATAGGCAGGAGGCCATGCTCTCTGCTGCCGCCCTCACCCCTGCTCCTTCCTTCTGCCGCTCCCCAGAACCCCCTGACCCCCCAGAGCTGGAGATCCGGGAGGTGAAGGCCCGGAGCATGAACCTGCGCTGGACCCAGCGATTCGACGGGAATAGCATCATCACGGGCTTCGATATTGAATACAAGAACAAATCAGGTAGGGTGAAGGCTCAGCCTATGGTGGCCCTGTGCCCGTGCCCTGTCCGTGCCCCCCTGTGGGGGAGTCCTTGGGCCTCAGAGCTGCCCATCTGAGGCAAACACACCAGCACCCACCAGGCCACAGGCCCTCATCTCTCCCTAAGGGCAGGACTCTGGTTGGGCTAAGAGCTCCGTGAGAGGGGCAGACGATGGGGCAGTTAATGGGGAGGGAGGAGCGCCAGTCCCTTCTTTCCAGGACTGTCCCTGGGCCAAGGGCGACAAGGTGGTCTGACTTAAAGCGGCTGAAAGGCCCGGAGGCAAAGGGCTATGGGCTGAGTCTGTGGGGTCAGAGACATCATGGATTTGGCTAGTCATCTGGACACTCCTGGTTTGGGATTATGGGAGTGCTTGGGGGTCAGAGAGCTGGACCTTGGTGGTCTGCGGGAGACGGGATCCCCTGGAAAAACCTAGATCTAGGTCTTGTCCTCCTGGTATCCCTTCAGAGCCCTCCCCTGGGACCCTAGCTAGCACCGATGAGGCCGTGAAGCCCTGCGGAGCAGAATGACAGTGGGCCCCCAGGTCTCTGGGGAAATGGGGGACCCGTGGTCAGGTGGCAGGAAATGGCGAAGAGGGGGCCTCAGAGGGGGCGAGAGGCCTGGAGTGGACCAAGCCACAGAGTTGCCGCAGGGGCTCATGCTTATGTCTGTTTGACTCTCTCTGGGCGCCTGGTAACCGGGGTTACCCCCGAGAGGGCGCCTGGGTGGCACCCACGTGGGAATGCGAGGCAAGCCTGCTTCTCACTCTGGCTGCTTCTGGACCTTTTGCGTTCGTTTAAGCCTTTGTCAGCTTTTCAAAAACAATTCAGAAATGGGAAGAGAGAGCCTGGAGAACTCACCCCTCCCCAGCCCCCTTTCCTCTGCCAGCTCCAACTAGTTTTCAGGTCTTCGTGTAGCTCCAAGGTTTTGTTTCTCCTGGGGGCTTCTAGACCCTTCCTTAGCACAGCGCACAGTCAGTGGCTGGCTGGGTGTCCTCTCCTCGGGAAGGACCAAGTCTCAGTCCCTGCTGTGTTCCCAGCACCTGGCACACTGCCCGCCACGGGCTTAGATGCTCGGCAGATGGCTGCTGAGTGAGTCAAAGTGAGACCCAGGAAAGCAAAGTCAGAGTTGCATATTCACCTCTTGAGAAGCAGCTCCGTCCGTGACACCAGGTCAGTCATCTCCGGTACAGGTTTCTCCAGGGAGGCGCCCTGCCCTTGGAAGCTTACTGGCTCGTTGGGCAGAAGAGTCAGGCTGCAGCCGGCCACCCAGGAGTCCATCCCTGAGTGTGGGAAGAGGGTGACAGAGAGGACTGGCTGCCACTATCAGAGGCACCGGGGAAGGCTCTCTCTCGTCCCTGCAGGTGCCGCACTGAGAGCTAGGACTTGGGGGTTGGAAGGTGATGGGCCTGGGTTCAGGGAACGGGGAAGGGCAGAGCCCGGAGCAGGTGGAGTTTACCGCAGGGAGTGGCCTGTCTAGCACAGGGCTCTTGGATACAGTCCTTGGGACTAAAATGTGTTCTGGGGCCTCTGGGCTGAGCTTTTTACTTTGCTGGGGAAGGTCACTGAGAGCCACTCTCGATGAGCTCCCAGAGAGAGACTTGGGTAACACGGCACCCTGGAAAGATACATCTGGCGTCCGTGGAAGAATGGGGTTCTGGGAAGTGAGTGGGAGGCTGCGGCTGGGGAGAGGTGGTGAGTGGCCAGGCCTCAGCAGAGACGCGGGGCACGAGGGGAGAGGGGGCTGACTACGTCCATCTCATACGTCAAGACCTCCTGCGGCTGCCCCAGGAGAGGGTGGGCCTGTAGGCCCAACCCCCGTATGGCACTGCCCGCTCTGTCTCCCTGCCAGGTTGCTATGGCTGGCGGGGCTCTGCCCTGTCATTGTCAGAGGAGGGGAGGGGAGGCCTGGGCTGTCACTCGCACCCCTCCCCGACTGTCCCTTGCGACCGCCTCCCCACCCTCCTCCCCCATGCTGCCCCATTGCCTACTCCCCCTCCGCGGACCACTCTCTAATGTGTGGCAACCTTTCCCGGGGCCCCCCTGAGCAGGGCAAAGCTGAGAACATCACACATCTGGAGAGCAATGCAGGAGGAGGGGGGGGGGCAGGAAAGATGCTATCTTCAGAGCACATCCATGCCTTGCCCAAGCCCCTCCGGCTCTCCCGCAAGATGAGGGACTGCCATAGCCTACCCCCAAGCCGGGGGTGCCAGGATGGGTGGGCAGAGTGGAGAGGGAGGGGTAATGAAGACGCTCCCTTCAACAAGGGCTTTGCGCCTGTAGGAAAATAAATCACAGGATCAAGAGCAGGGGGATGCCGGCTGGTCCTTTCCCCTACCTTTGGGCTGGACTGCTCCATCCCGGGGGGACGTCTGTCCTGGCATTTAGGAAAGGGGGTTCTGGGGGAGCTGTAGGGAGTCATCCCTGGCATCAGGCAGAAGCCGTGAGCACAGCACAGCTTCCTCGTCTCTAAGGTGGGAACGGTAATGCCTATCTCGTGGGGTTGTTTTGAGGATTAAAGAGAAGGCATCTACAGGGGCGCCTGGGTGGCTCAGTCGATCGAGTTCCAACTCTTGATCTCAGCTCAGGTCTTGATCTCAGGGTCGCGAGTTCAAGCCCCATGGTGGGCTCCATGCTCGGTGTGAAGCCTGCTTTAAAAGAGAGAGAGAGGGGCGCCTGGGTGGCGCAGTCGGTTAAGCGTCCGACTTCAGCCAGGTCACGATCTCGCGGTCTGTGAGTTCGAGCCCCGCGTCAGGCTCTGGGCTGATGGCTCAGAGCCTGGAGCCTGTTTCCGATTCTGTGTCTCCCTCTCACTCTGCCCCTCCTCCGTTCATGCTCTGTCTCTCTCTGTCCCAAAAATAAATAAACGTTGAAAAAAAAAATTTTTTTAAATAAAATAAAAATAAAAAAATAAAAGAGAGAGAGAGAGAGAGAGCATCTAGCACAGGGCTGTCGTAAACCTTTAATAAATGTGAGTTCCTCTCTCCCTTCTAACTCACATACCTCATGTGGCAATTTATAGTCCTATGGGACTCGCAGGCTGAAATATATGTCTGTCAGTCAGCAACATGAACTGAGTGCCAATAATTTTTTGCAGAATCATGCAGCAGCCATGTGGTAGGGAAAGAAAAAGAAATAGAGTGTTGCCCTTGAAGCTTACAGCGCAGTTGGCGTGAGAACATACACTGCGCACACACACACACACACACACACACACACGCACACACGCACACATGCCTTCAGAATCATTACAAAGCACTATCCAAGCATGTGTAATACTCCGCAAACAGTATTACGTGATAACTGAAAAAGGTATCCTAGGGAACAGATGGGTGACTCAAAGGAAGGAGGGAGCTGTGTGTGTGTGTGTGTGTGTGTGTGTGTGTGTGTAAGTAGATCTCCTTCCACACAAGGAATAGTAGAACAAGAACAGTTCTTGAAAGCAGAAGACTTGGGTTGACCAAGCATCAGAACTGTGTGATCTTTAGCAAGCTACTTTGGACATCTCTTTGTCAAATGGAGACAATAGCGTGTAATTCTCAGAATGGCTGTAAGGATTAAACAAGTGTGGAGACTTACGTGGAAGCACTTAGCACAGAGCCTGGCACATCCTTACCCTCCACGGGTCCCTGTCCTGTCCCTCTCTCTCTTCCTCCTGCCCTAGACCACCCCCAGGCTGGGTCTCCCTCCCTCTCTCTTCCTCCTGCCCTAGACCACCCCCAGACCAGGTCCGGACCAGCTGCTCCTGACCCCCTCCTTTGCCTCAGTTTTGTCTTTGCCAGGTTTTCTGCCATGTTGCTCATCGTGCTAATTTTCCAAGGGAAATTACCAAGTCTGCCCTTTCTAAACCATCCCGCTCACGCTGACTTCTCCTGGCCCCGGGCAGCAGAGTAATAATACATGAATGCTGAATGATAAATAGCACCATCCACACAAATCTATCAGATGGCGCTGTGCAGTTTTAAAAATGCAGACACTACATTTCATTTCTGTTCCCCAAGCAAGGAGCAGGAATGGGTTCTTTGAGGATGGCCCTCCAAGCCCAGAAGGCAGCCTCCTGGTGCGAGCTGTCGGCCACTGTGGGGTGAGCCAGCCTGGTGTGTGCTGTGATGTTCTGTGTTAGCTGGAGTGTGGCTGTGAGAGGGACTGATGCTGGGATGTCGTGTGCGGTCGTCGTGACCCAGGGAACCTCTTCTGGGTGCTGCAGAGAGATTGCCATGGGTGGGGGTGGGGGCGGGGGCTTAGTGCTGTCATGCAAGGAGAAAGCCAGAGATGCAGAATGGATTTGTTTCCCAAGTGCAGGCAGCTAAATGCTCCAGATGTGGCTTTTGTCCAAGCTGCTCTCCCTCTACAGCAAATGTGTCTTCTGAAAGACCAGAGGCTCCAGGTCCCCTCCCGGCAAGCAGTCCACAGAGTAGAAGGCGCTGACATCTCCCCAGCCACTTCCTTATTTTTTAAGAAGAATATTTTTGCATCAGAAACCCTTTGATGAAGAAAGGGAGAGAGCGCCCTTAATGAAATATGTTAATCTGGGTAAGCCAGGCTCATATGAAAGGGAATATTAAAACAGACAATATTCGCCAAACCCAGCTCAGTACTCAGAGCTGAAAAGGAAAGAGAAGAAAATAGGGCCCCTAATTTCAGCTATTCAGGGTCAGAGAGATGGCAGTGATCAAGTTTGAAAAATCAGCTAAAGGCCTTCAGATTTGACTCTGATGCATTAGCCTGAAAGGGCTGTGGGGAGAGAGTTTTTATGCCAACATCAAAGATGATTTGGGAACACAGGGTCAAATCCACCTGCAAACGACTAATAAAAGCAGAGAGAAAGGGGCCACTTTCTGGGACCCTCCAGGCCCCAACCCTTCTGTGATTGGCGGCCTAGTGTGGCAGGGAAGGGAAAGGCAAGGCGGGGTATTTATTGTGACTACAAAATGCAGAGGAACTCTGAGTCCAAAGTAAAGGACACACAGTGGCTCGGATCTAACACCAACAGTGGGTTTTAAGTGCCCAGCACATGCCAAGTGGAGACAGGCAAAGCTTTTATACATGGCTCCCGCCTTTAGGGAGCTTAGTGTCTCCTTGGCCAGTTGCTACTGAAACAGTGAGCCCTGTGTGGCAAAGAGGGCTGTAAATGCTGTAGGAGTTCAGACGAAAAGAGTGGAGAAACATGGAGCCCGAAAGGTATACACAAGCCAGATGTTGTAGGGCCTGGGGTCCCGAGAAGAAATTTTGTTTTTGTCTCAAGAGCAAGGAAAAACTATTGGAGAGTTTTATGCAAGGGGACAGCAGTATCAGATTTGTGTTCGAGAAGACCACTCTCAGGGCCGGGACAGTATTCTGCCGGCAGAAAGTGCTTGATCCTATGTGTGGGGTGAAGGATGGCTGCAGCGTGGTGAACACATGGAAAGGGGTGCACAGTAGGTTCTGGGATGTGGTTTCCCTGGTCCAAGGGGGAGGTGACAGTGGCTTGGCTGGGGCGGGGATGGAGATGGAGAGAAATGGAGAGATTTAAGAGATACATGGGACACAAAAGCTATAAGACTTCATAGAAGAGTCTGGAATAACACCCGGCACACCATGCGCCTATTTCCTGAGGTGCGGACGTGAGGAAGGTGATGGGTTTATAGGGGGGATGGTCAAGACTTCTGTCTTGGACATGTTGAATGTGAGCTGCCTTTGAAACATCCAAGAAGAGACGTCAAGTAAACAGTTGGCTGTAAGAATCTTGAGTTCAAAGGAGATGTCCAGCTGGACACAAATCTTCACGTTATCTGTGTATAGATGGAAATAGAAGCCAACTATGGGGAAATTCTGTAAAACGAAAGAAGTCGGACCTAGGGTGGACTGGAAGAACTCCATCTAACCATTAATGGGAGGGTGGGAAAAATGCGCCTGCAAAGCAGAGAGAGGAAAAATAGCCCAAGACGTAAGAGAAAAGCCAGAGAGTGTTTTATCAGGGAAGCCAAGGAAAGAGTATGTCAGGAAAAGGGAGAGGTCCAAGTGTTGAACACTCCCGAGAGGCCAGGTGAAGAATTGGATTTGGTGACGTGGGGGTTGCCGATGCCACGGAGATATAGTGCCGATATCATGGGGGTATGAAGAGTAAATGGTGAATGTTTACATTGTCCAGCACCACACCTGGTGCATCACAAGTGCTTGGGAATTATTGGCTCTTCTTCTCCACTAGAGTCAGCTGGTGCACCCCACCCCCACACTCTCCTGTGGCCCTGCTAAAGCCAGCAGGTGCACACAATCCACATTAGGGACAGCCCTTGAGCATCTGGGTCTGGTGGCTAGGCAGGCTTATGTTTCTAGGCCCCCATGGGTCTGAAACAATCAGAGAGACAATTCTTGGCAGGCTCTCACCCCCAGGACACTGCACAGAGAGCAAACTAAAACACACCCCAGCCTTCTTTTGGAAAGGACCTATTTACTTGTCCTAGAGCTTCAGCCTAAAGGGCAGGCTTCGGGTTATGACACATCCTAAGACTACCGAAATGTTCTAAGAGAATGTGGGCTAAGGGAATGCCATCCTTGTGCTTTCCCTTGGCCTCACTACAACATACCAGTACATCCCAGGAAGGAGCTCATACACTTGTCTTGACTTTTGCAACTATTGCCAAGGGGACACCTCCAGATGGCCTGGTCTGGAGGCCAGCAGGGTTTGTGATTGCGGTCCCATTGGACAGTATGTATTTGTATACTTTAAAAGCTCCTGTCTAAGAATCTGGCTTCCAGTCAGCCTGAAATTCAGCAGGTGCTAAGATCCCTCCCTCTGGAACACTGACAGGTCTTGGCACACCCTCAACAACTGGGACCGATCCAGAATAAATCAGGCTGTTTAGACAATCACAAAGGTTCAAGAGACAACCAAGGGCTAGGGCAAGATTAAACAATATGGTTCATCACCTACACAAGGCCACTCCTTCAAGACAAGGGGAGGTGGCTATTTTACCTAATGCACAGAAACAAACACAGAGTCAAGCAAAGTGAAGAAACAGTGGAATATGTTCCACATAAAAGAACAACATAAAACTTTAGGGGGAAAGAACATAATGAAATGGAGGTAAATAAATTACCTGATAACCAGTTCAAAGTAATGGTCATAAAGATGCCCATGGAACTTAGGAGAAGAATGGATGAACACAGAAGACTTCAATGAGGAGACAGAAAATATTAAAAAGTACCAAAGAGAAGTGACAGAGCTGAAGAACACACCAGGGGGTTCAAAGCAGACTAGACAATGCAGAAAAAAGGATCAGTGACCTGGAAGACAGGACAGTGGAACTCTCCCAGAGTGGCAAAAAGATAAAAGAATTTTTAAAAGTGAAGATAGCTTAAGAGACCTATGCAGCAATATCTAGCAGAGTAACACTCCCACTACAGGGCTCCTGAAGAAGCAACAAATGGGCAAGAAAACTTATTTAAAGTAATAAAGTCTGGGGCACCTGACTGGGTCAGTTGGTAGAGCACTGGACTCTTGACCTTGGGGTCATGAATTCAAGCCCCGCATTGGGTCTAGAGCTCACTTTAATAATAATAAAATTAATAATTAAAATTATTTTAGTTTGATATTTAACTATTATTTATTATTTAATTTATTATTAATCAATAATTTTAATAATAAATTAAAAATACAAAAATAAAGTAATAATGGCTGAAAATTTCCCTACCTTGGCAAAAGAAACAAACATCCAGATCCAGGAAGCCCAGAGAGTTCCAGATAAGATAAACCCAAAGAGAGCCACACCAAGACATATTATAATTAAAATGTCAAAAATTAAAGATAAAGGGAGGATCTATAAAGCAGCAAGAGAAAAATAACTTGTTATGTACAGGGGAAAGCCCATAAGATATTAGATTTCTCAAAAACTTTACAGGCCAAAAGGGAGTGGCATGGTGTATTCAAAGTGCCAAAGGGAAAAAATTTCCAACCAAGAATACTCTACCTGGCAAGGTTATCATTTGGAATTGAAGGAGAGACCAAGAGTTTTTCAGACAAGCAAAGTTAAATGAGTTCATCACCACTAAATTGATCTTACAACAAATGTTAAAGGGACTTCATTAAGCTGAAGAGAAAGGGCACTAAATAGTAACAAGAAAACATACAAAAGTAAAAATCTCACTGGTAAAGGTAAATATATAGTAAATATAGTGGGTTAATCACTCATACGGCTAGTGTGAAGGTTAAAAGACAAAAGTAGTAAAAAATGCATAACTACAATAATTAGTTAATGGACACACAAAAAGATGTGAAGTGTGTCATCAAAATCATACAACAGGAGGAATAAATAAGATAGAGTTTTAGAATGCATTCAAACGTAAGTTGCTCTCAGGTTAAAATAAACTATTATACATATAGGCTATTCTGTGTGAGCCTCATAGTGAAAACCTAGGTACACAAGAGAAAATGAGAAAAGAATTTAAGCACAGCGCTAAAGAAAGTCATCAAACCACAAGTGAAGAGAGCAAAAGAAGAAACAGAAAGGAACTACAAAACAGGCAGAAAACAATTAACAGAGTGGCATTAGTAAGTACATACTTATCAATGATTGTAGGCATACATTGGAGATACTCGCAGATCACCAACAGAAAGCAAGTCAGATGAACTTTTTGGTTTCCCAGTGCATATAAAAGTTACGTGTACACTATTCTGTAGTCTATTAAGTGTGCAATAGCATTATGTTTGGAAAAAAAAAAAACTATGTACCTTAATTTTAAAATAGTTTATTGTAGGGGAGCCTGGGTGGCTCAGTCAGTTAAGCCTCTGACTCTTGATTTCGGCTCAGGTCACGATCTCATGGTTTGTGAGTTTGAGTCCCGCATCTGGCTCTGCACTGACAACACAGAGAGAGACTCTCTCTCTCCTCTCTCTCTCTGCTCTTCCCCTGCTAGTGCTCGCCCGCACTCTCTCTCTCTCTCTCTCTCTCAAAATAAATAAACAAACATTTTAAAAAATAATTTATTGTAAAAAAAACGCATACTATCATCTGAGCTTTCAATGAGTCATAATCTTTTTGCTGGTGGAGGGTCCTGCCTCAATGGTGGTGATGCCTGCTGATCAGAGTGGTGGTTGCTGAAGGTTGGGGTGGCTGCAGCCATTTCTTAAAATAAGACAGTAAAGTTTTCCACATCAGCAGACTCTCCCTTTCACGAGTGATTTCTCTGTAGCAGGTGATGCTGTTTGATAGCATTTTACCCACAGTAGAATTTCTCTCAGAATGGGCATCCAGTCTCTCAAACCCTTTATCAGCTAAGTTTATGTCATATTCTAAATCCTTTGCTGTCGCTTCAGCAGTCTTCAGAGTGTCTCTCCCAGGAGTAGATTCCATCTCAAGAAACCGCTTTCTTGGGGCACCTGGGTGGCTCAGTCAGTAAGCGTCTTCGCTTGGGTCATGGTCTCGCGGTTCGTGAGTTCAAGCCCTGAATCAGGCTCTCTGCTGTCAGCACAGAGCCCACTCTGGATTCTCTGTTTCCTCCCACCTCTCTCTCTGCCCCTACCCTGCTCACCCTCTCTTTCCCAAAAATCAGTAAAACATTTAAAGAAATTTAAAAAAAGAAACCACTTACTTTGCTTCTCCATAAGAAGCAACTCCTCATTCATTCAAGTTTTATCCTGAAATGGCGGCCATGCAGTCTCCTCTTCCTTCAGGTTCCACTTCTGATTCTAGTTCTCTTGTTATTTCCACCACACATGCAGCCTCTTCCTCCACTGAAGCCTTGAACCCCTCAAAGTCCACGCGAGGGTGTCAATCAGCTTCTTCCAAATCCCTATTAATGTTGATATTTTGACCTCTTCCCATGAATCACAAATGTTCTTGAATGGCTTGTAGAATGGCAAATCCTTTCCGGAAGATTTTCAATTTACTTTGCTCAGATCCATCAGAGGAATCACTATCTGTGGCAGCTATAGCCTTATGAAATGTATTTCTTAAAATAATAAGACTTGAAAGTCGAAATGACGCCTTGATCCATGGGCTGCAGAAAGGATATCGTGTTAGCAGGTGTGAAGATGGCAACTGTTGTACATCTCCATCGGACCTCTTGTCAGGTGCATTGTCATCGAGCAGTAATATTTTGAAAGAAATCTTTTTTTCTGAGCAGTAGGTCTCAACAGTGGGCTTAAAATATTCAGCAAACCATGTTAGAAACAGATGTGCTGGCATCCAGGCTTTGTTGTCCCATTTATACAGCATAGGCGATGTAGATTTAGCATAATTCTTAAGGGACCTAGGATTTTTGGAATGTTAAATGAGCATCGGCTTCAACTTTAAGTCACCAGCTGCATTAGCCCCTAACAAGACAATCAACCTGTCCTTTGAAGCTTTGAAGCCAGACATTGACTTCCCCTCTCTAGCTATGAAAGTCCGAGGTGGCATCTTCCAATAGAAGGCTGTTTTATCTACACTGAAAATCTGTTGGTCAGTGTAACCACCTTCATTAATTCTCTTATCCGGATCTTCTGGATAACTTGCTGCAGCTTCTACATCAGCACTTGCTGCCTTGCCTAATACTCTTATGTTATGGAGATGATTTCTTTCCTTAAACCTCATGAACCAGCCTCTGCAAGCTTCAGGCTTTTCTTCTGCTGCCTCCTCACTGCTCTCAGCCGTCAAAGAATTGAACACACAAGAAATAATAAGTGTTGGCAAGGATGTGGGAAAAAGGGGAACCTTCTTGCACTGTTGGTGAGAATGTAAATTGCTGCAGCCACTATGGAAAACAGTGTGGAAGTTTCTCAAAAAATTGAAACAAGAATTATTGTTTGATTCAGCAACTCCACTTCTAGGTATTTATCCAAAGAAACCAAAAATACTAATTCAAAAATATGTATGCACCCCTACGTTCGTTGCCGCATGACTTACGATAGCTTAAGATATGGAAGCAACCTCAGTCCATTAATAAATTAATGGATGAAGAAAGAAGTGGGATGTATGTACACACACACACACACACACACACACACACACACACTCACACACAGTGGAATATTACTCAGCCGTAAAAAAGAGTGGAATTTTGCCATTTGCAACAACACAGAGTGGACCTGGAGGGTATTATGCTAAGTGAAATAAGTCAGACAGAAAAAGGACAAATACCACATGATTTCACTTATATGTAGAATTTAAAACACACACACACATAATAAACTTTGTAGGTGTAGAGAACAGACTGGTGGTTGCCAGAGGGAAGGAGTTTTGAGAGTGGGTGAAATGCGGGAAGGACGTCAGGAAGTACAAACTTCCAGTTGTAAAATAAATGAGTCACGGGAAGTAATGTACAGCATGGTGACTGTGGACAATAATATTGCATTGCATGTTTAAAAGTTGCTAAGATGTGGAACCCCCAGGTGGCTTAGTGAGTTAAGCATCCGACTCTTGATTTCAGCTCAGGTCGTGATCTCACATTTTATGCGACAGAGCCCCACATCCGTCTTTGCACTAACAGCATGGAGCCCACTTGGGATTCCCTCACTTCTCTCTCTCTCTCTCTCTCTCTCCCTCTCCCTTTCTCTGCCCTTCTCCTTGCACTTTCTCTCTCAAAATACACAAATAAACTTATTTTTAAAAAGTTGCTAAGAGACTAAATGATGAGGATTCTCATCATAAGAAGAAAACTTTGTAACTTTGTACGGTGACAGATAGTGACTAGACTTAAGGTAGTGACCACTTCACAATGTATGTAAGTACTGAATCATTATGTTGTACACCTGAAACTAACATAATGTTATATGTCAATTATACTTCAATAAAAGAAAGAATTCTGTGAGGTAAATGGATGCATGAAACTCTTGTACTGTTGAGGAACTGGGGCACATAGACTTGAAATTTCTAAAGTTAGTTCTTACAAAGAACACGGAAATTTCAAAGTGGAATGGGAGATTCGGTTTGCTCATTTTAAGGAGGTGCGTTGTGCCACAAGGAAATTACTGTCTGAACCTTGGAGGGTCGTGTGTGAAGCCTCCACAGGATTGGAAATGACTCAGCAGAGCACGTGTGATACCTGTCTCCTGTGTTCCTGGGATTTCTGAACCAAATCCCCGCTAGCTCGACTGTTTCCCTTGCAAATTTCTCACACGAGGCAGAAGCAGAACTCTAAAAATGCCTTAACGCAGAATTCCTCAGAAGTGCGCCCAGATTTTCCCAGGCCCCTAAAAGTGATGGAAAAGCAGCCTCACCATTCCAGGGGACAACTTTGGGCCTCAATGTGAACGTGACAGAAGTCCACTGGAGCAGAAGATGCCTGGAGGGTTGGGGAGGAGTCTCCCTCTGTGACAGCAGCAGAAAACTTAGGTGTCTCAAAAATCATTTCCATTGAAGCAAATCTTCCCAAACCATATGTTAAGGTCTGGCTTCCTCTGTGACCTCTGACCTCTCACCTGTGTCCTTCGCTTCAATCGCTCCCGCCCACCCGGCTCTGTTGGCATTTGTCTCCTTCCTCCTCACATCCCACGGCTCCTTCTTTTGCTCCAAAAAGGTGACCAGGTTGAGGTTAGAGACAGTAAGCCTGTTTATTAGAAAAAGGGACATGGGTTTTGCTGGAGATTCTCCAGTGTCCAATCCAGTGTTGTGCCTGGGTGAGAAGAGAGGACATTGTAGGATGTTAGAGTGTTCTAGAACGTGATGTCCCAAAATACTGTTTTCTGACAGCACCTTTACTGTTGCTAGTATAGTAAAAACTTTAGATCCTAAGTTCCACTTCTAAGTATTTCTGGGTCAAATCTAAGGGGTGGAAATTGGATATTAAGATGGGGGCCACAATAGTTTATGCCACTGAATGTATAGAATTACCACTAATCTCAAGTAAAGGGTGTAGGTTACCTCAGGAAAGATGAAGTTTAAAGGCATGATGAAACACCATGAAGTCGTTCTTCACCAACAAAACCCCTAATTCCATCCTTGACAGCAGGGATCTGAAACTCTGTCACAGGAACTGGAAGCTCCAAGAGAGATTCTACAAACAGCGGAGCCAAGAGCTGGAGGATAGACTAGAAGTTTCTGGGGGGAAGTCTTCCTCGCCTACAGAGGCCAGGTTCCTGCAGTTCAGCAGCATCACATCCCTGTACAATTCCTGCTCTGCATGAGACGGTTCTATGTCTACACCCCTGAATGTCAGCCGTCCTTGAAACACAAAACAATCTACTACGTGGCCATGGGCAGAGTTCATAATCTGACCCAAGATGAGACCAGAGAGCTAAGAGAACTGGTGGTGACTTAGGAGAGTGTCCTGCATTATCCAGTAAGATCATTTTTTGCACGGTAACGTTCTCCAGCTCTGGGGAAAGAAGATACCATTTGCTCCATGGAAACCACTGTGGAGCCTCTATTTTTCTGGATGATAAATTATAAAATTAAGGCATCAACACAGGCATACACATTTTTGAGTGCGGTATTTATGGCATACAGGGTAAATTGTGTATACGTCTCAGATGGAAAAGTTATGGTGAGTCAGAAGTGTGCTTCTCAAATTTTAATGTGTGCAGAAACAAAATGGAGCCCTTGTAAAAATGCAGACTCTCTCTAGTTCACTTCTGGGGCGGGACCTGGGTTTCCACATTTTTAACAAGCTCATTTTTAACTAGTGGACACCAATGTCTGTGGTCCAATGAAAGGGTTGTATGGAATTTACAGGCCTGATAGGATCGTGAGCATAGCAACAACAAACCCTTTCGAAAATTTACTATGTACCGCGTATCTTTCTAACAGTTTTTTATATATGAATGCATGAACCACATAAATAATCTGAGAATAATAATATTATTCTTCCTCTTTTATGAGAATATTTTGTCAAACATCCAGTAAATGGTAAAGCTCGGGTTTTACTCCAATTTATCTTAACTAGAATTTATCTGAAAAGAACACAGAACAATACTCAGAGACAGCCCTAATGAATGTTTATAGCAGTTTCTGTGACTGAGAAGAATAATAGAAACACGTTAAGAAGGTAACAAGAAAGAATGAATCAAATAATGTTAACATTTTATGCACATAAACATACATAAAAATAGGAAGTATGCATACACGAGAAGTGATAGAGACCAAATTTTCATGTCAGCGAAACCAAGATTATTTTCAATTGTGTAAATCTTGTAAATCTATATTTGGATGCTGCTCTTTGTATTTTGTAAACACACTAGGGAGATGAACACACACACTGAGATAAAATGAGTTAGAGCAATCGTTTCCAAGTCTCCTATTTCTTTGAAAATTTGTATCATTTGCGCTGAGCTATATTCTAGAAACTTAACACACTTGACATGCGTTAATAATATGATTCTTGTAGACTTTTTTTGAAAATACAAAGAAGTAATAAAGAAGAGAATGTCTGTGACATGAATGTGTGAACTATAATGGAAACAGAGGACCGAGGCCTGATGGATTAAAACCCCGGTTTGCAAAGGCTAGTATCTCCAAGGAAACAAAAGTGACAGCCTTCACTTTCCAAAGCAAACTACAAGCAAAGAGAAACTAAGAAGACAATGTGATGGTTTATATACCTCTCTCAGTAAATCCCTCCGACGCCTTTACTAATGATAGAGGGGGACGTATTAACTTTAGATAATAAATAGAGGAATCTGACGGAGGGCCACCTAAGCTAAGTGAGCAATGTTAACATCCACTGTCCTGGGACAAATCGATAGCAGGTGACTCACACACAGAGGGACACGTTATCACTGCTGTGATATTGGTAAAAACGAGGAACCAATAACCTGAATCTATTGTGAAGAAAATGTCAGTTTTATGTATATTTCCATCCACAGTACCTCCCATGTTAATGTTTCTTACCAATATAGAGAGCAAGGCTGGTCTAATAATATGTATATGCAAATATATACATTTTTTTCCTTAGTCTCTCTGTGTTCAGACACATCATGTGGGCCTCCTCCCTCACTGACTCGTGGTTAATGTCCCTTTCCCATAAACACGGGCAAATTGAGTACGAGGTGTGAGCTGGCATCAGCTCCCAGGATGCCACAGAGAGAGGTGTAGCCCATTCCCTCCCAAACCAAAGAGGTGTCCGCAGCAGGTAGGAGCCATCGTATTTGCAACCCTGGCTTAACCTGCCAGCCACAGAGTGACTCTCTGGGTGGTTGGGGTGTTTTTAAAAGACAAGGAGAAAATAATGTGCCTCTGAGCATCCACAGCCTGCCATTTGTGACTTTGGCTCATGAAACCAAAGAATTAAATGCAAAGCTGCAGATGGGGAGCTGGGCCGGTGCCCTCCACAGATGCCGAGCCTGTGAAGCTAGAAGTGGTGTTTTGAAAACCATCAAGACCTCAATTAACCAGAATCTGAGGGCATGGGTTAGTCTCTTCTGGTGAACTGATTTATCAGGTATAAGCCCTTTTTTAAAGGGGCGGGGGGGGGGGGGAATCTTCCTAACAGTCTTTCTAGAATATGCTTGCCTCCTCTCCTGTTCTAGGGATTAAACAGCAGTGAATGCAATTTAATCTTTTCTACTGAGAATTTTCAGGATCCTCTACTGTGGATTTAAAAGGCGTAGAAAATTAGACTGAATAGTGACATCAGGACATGCCCCAGGAAGATTTTTAAGCCTTACTATCAGCTTGTTTCCTTGTGCTCTGCTTCCTTTTTTCTTTTTAAAGTGAAGGGCCAATAAAGTAATCTAGTTATGAATTCTGGGTTTGGAAGATCCTAGCTGAGGCTTTGCTGTAACTGCAACCCCTTCCCATTCTTCTTGGGAATCCCCCGGTAGAGGCACAGCAAAAATATATCGAATGAATGACTGGGTTCCTCTGGACATGCAGAATGTTTACTGTCACAGTATTCCTGTGTGGCATTTTTCACTTGCTAAACAGCCCTGGAATGGCCTGCCAGTCCCCTTGGATGAATCGGGAACATGCTAATCTCTTTGTTGGCTCCTGACCTTAAAGACTCAGAGAGCATTCTCCTGCTAGTGAGCAAGAGGGTAAGGTTTGGGCTGGGGACTCTGGCACTCAGTCTGTCCCCCCAAAGACCAAGTGGCACTCAAGACCACCACCACACAAGTGCACAAAGAAACGAAATACAGAGGCATACACAGAAGGAAAAAGGGGGAGACTTGGCTTCACCCGTGGCCCTGGGTTGATAGGTATCTCACGGTTACAACTGGTCACTGATGTGGTGTGGGAGACCGGGAAGGAGGGCACTGGCTAATCACACCCTTAAGGATAGCGAGCAAATGGGGATCTTGAAAGGGACCTTGAGGAGCATATTGTTTGACCCCTATCTGAGGCTTAAACTCACAAGCTGGCTCAGGTTCTCCGGCATCCCTTGGTCTCCTTGAGTTTCATGGAACAGAATCCTTGTACTCTCTATGAGGTGGTTAAGGCCTGTGCCCTCTGGCTGTAGTCTGTGTGAGCTGGCCCTCCTCTGGGCATCACAGTGGAGATTGGGATGTGCTGGTGCTTGAGGCTGGGGAAGGGCTGTGAGGTTTTCCCGGCTGTGGTTTGAAATGGGTGCTCTCTCTCCAGATTCCTGGGACTTCAAGCAGTCCACACGCAACATCTCCCCCACCATCAACCAGGCCAACATCGTGGACTTGCACCCAGCCTCTGTGTACAGCATCCGCATGTACTCCTTCAACAAGATTGGCCGCAGCGAGCCGAGCAAAGAGCTCACCATTAGCACCGAGGAGGCCGGTGAGCACTCTGGCCTTGTGGCTCTTTCCCGTGACCTTGGGGATCAGGGCCATCTGAGGTCCACACCCACCCTGTCCACGGACGGTGGGCTTACAATTAGAACAGGGAAGGAGAGATCCCAAGGTATTTGTTTGTGTCTGCCTTTGGATCATTGGAGGCTCTTAGGTTTGACCTTTTCCAGATGGAGTTCTAGACACTGGGCTTTGGGGAGCTGTCCATGGTTCTTACCCACTCCTCTGGCCCCAGCCTGTCTGGAAAGGGTGGAGCACTAGTGCCCTGTATTATTTTCTGTGACCTTTGTTTTGGAGTTTTTCTGAAAACTTAAACAAGCTTTCTCTCCCTATATGTTCTCCTGCTATTGCAAAATAGAAAACAATACCAAAAGTACATGTCACATATATGTGTAGCTTTACAAATAATAATAAACCAGGGCACCTGGGTGGCTCAGTCGGTTAAGCATCTGACTTCAGCTCCGGTCATGATCTCTCAGTTCATGAGTTCGAGCCCCACATCAGGCCCAGAGCCTGGAACTTGCTTCAGATTCTGTGTCTCCCTCTTTCTCTGCCCCTTCCCTGCTCACACTCTGTCTCTCTCTGTCTCTCAACAATAAATAAATGTTAAAAAAAAATAATAATAATAATAATAATAATAAAGCAAAAAATAGGATAAGCAACACTCACTATCAATTACCAGCATGCCAGGGGTCCTCCCTCTGCCCCTTCCCAACCATAACCCCATGCCCCCCTTTGAGGTAACCGGTAGTCATTCTTGCTTTTCTCTTTTATACTGTCACTACAGTGTATGTATGCAGAAGCATGTTGTTTGGTTTTGCCCATTTTCCCAGGGAATGTATTCATTAAATTATTCTTGATATATTCTGTGTCTTCCTTGCTTTGATTGTTAGTATTTTTGTGAGTTTCATCATTTGTGCATTTTCAGTGCTCTGTAGTACTCTCTGCCATGATTATACCACAGCCTCTTTGTCCATTTTAACGAAGAGGGACATTTAGGTGGCTTGCAGCTTGGACCTGTGAACATTTTCATACTTGTATGCTTACAGAGGCCTGTGTGTTTCTCTATGGGATAGAAGTAGTTGCAGAATTACAAAGGCATCAGATGAGGACACTCCTACCTTTAACCGGAAATGCCAAGATGTCTTCCAAAGTATTGGGCCAGTTTCCTTTCCCATGGCCAGTAGATATAAGAATTCCTGGGACACCTGGGTGGCTCAGTCAGTTAAGCATCTGACTTCGGCTCAGGTCATGACCTCACAGCTTGTGAGTTTGAGCCCCATGTCTGGCTCTGTGCTGACAGCTCAGAGCCTGGAGCCTGCTTCGGATTCTGTGTCTCCATCTGTCTCTGCCCCTCCCCCACTCATTCTTTCTCTCCCTCTCTCTCTTTCTCTGTCTCTCTCTCTTTCAAATATAAATAAACCTTAAAAAAAAAGAATTCCCACTACTGCACACCCTTACCTACACTTGATACTATCAAACTTTTAAAAATTGTTCCCAGTGTGCTAAATGTAGAGTAATATCTCGTTGTCATTGCTCGCTGCATTTTCAGCAAATGATGATGGAGAATGGAGAGGAAAGGTAAGCCCTATGACTGTTTTATGGGGGGTTCTCTGCTTTCATGTATGAGCTTTTCCTTTGTTCCCAGCAATCCTCCAGCCGAAGAGGATGAGAGTGAGCACATAAGACTCTTTTCTTCCCTGACTTAACTTGGAATGTTGTTTCCCCCTCCACCAGCTCCTGATGGGCCCCCCATGGATGTCACCTTGCAGCCAGTGACCTCACAGAGTATCCAAGTGACCTGGAAGGTAAGTGAGGTCAAATTTCCCACTGAATGCCTCCATGCCTCCTCCCTTCTCAACCCAGGAATGAAGCCCCAACAAGCTTGCTGATCTCTGATCTCTTATAATTCTCATGCCCAGTTTTTGTTTTTGTTTTTGTCTTTGTTTTTGTTTTTGTTTTTGTTTTTGTTTTGTTTTGTTTTGTTTTGTTTTTTGTTTTGCTAACCACAGTGAGGCCGGAGGGGAGGGAAGACGGGAGGATAAAGGGATGGGTCCCCCCACCACTCCCCACCCCCTCTCCGCCTTGGCACTCTGAGGCAGGCCTGTACCTGAGGTGGGATGAAGAATTTGGCAATGCTAAGCAGGGAAGATGGGTTTTCCACCACATCGGCCTCTCTTCTAAGCCCCACATGCTGTAATACGTCAGGAGTTGGGTTTGACTTTGTACAAAGTTCAAGGGAGCCCTGTGGATGATGAGAGATGACAGAACAGGGTCTTGCCCTCATCTTGGCCCTCTGACTGGAGCTGGGAGGTATAGCAATGTAATCCCCTATCTTCTCCTGGTGAGGCCTTCCACAGGAGTCTTGGTGTTTTCAGGCCTCAGTTTCCTCCTCTATGAAATCACTGAAAATAACTGTTCTCCCTACCTCTGGGGCTGGATGAGGGGCAGAGACCTTAAACTCTACAGGATGTCCTGAAGACCCTGTCACATGAGAAAACTCTTAGAGGAGACCCCACAGCTGGGCAGAGAAACAGATCGGAATAACCTGGAGCAGGAGGGAAACACCGTCCTGGGTGACTCTGGCGAACTCACCACCACATTGCTGCCGTGGACCCTCAGGGCCGCCTGTTGCACTGCCTCTTCGAGTATTTTCTCACACTGGCTTATCTGACCCTCTGTTCCTGGAGGGTAGCCAGAAGAGGTACTTTTATCCCGACCCATCAGAGGAGGCCACGGCACGGAGTTTGGGAACAGAGAGCTTTCGTAGGGCCTGTATGTGTTCTTCTTCTTGGAGCTTTCCCATCCCAACAGTGGGGCTTGGGGGGAATGCCTCCTCTGCTCCTGGGATCCGACCTCCACAGTCATTTTCTGGCTCTAACTGAAGCTCAGGCACTTTAGTTCTCCCCCAGGCCCTTCAGCAAGGTAGACTTGAGAACTGGAGAGATGCAGAAGGGCTTAGTGATATTTTCCTTAAAAACACTACACTCTTGTGTGTGTCTCCCCCCCCCCCCCCTCCCCCCCCCCCCCCCACCCACCCAGAGCTGAGGCTCGTTCCTTCTTTCCCCAGAGAAATGACCAGAATGCAAGTGAGGTAGGGACTACACAGTTGGGCCTTCCTGGGAACCATGCCCAGAGCCATGGTTCCACTTCACATCCAGATCTGGGCACCAAGCCTTTCCTCAAAAACTTGGGGGAAGGGGGTGAAGCCTAGAGTCCAACCCCAAGTCTGTCTGCATCCTGGTTCTGGACCCATTTCCTAGGAATGCTGTCAGGAAGCCAGGAGGTGGGGGCAGGGAATGAATACGCATGTAAAACACTGAGCCGTTTGGCTACAAAGCTCTGACCCGGAGGTCGATAAAAATTTAGAATCAGATTTATGTCTCCAAAGTCTCATAATGAAAAATAAAATTGATTAGAAAGTTAGAACTTCAGAATGAACCAACCCATCAATAAATTTTGGCCTGACTTCTCGGGGGATTTTTTTTTTTTTAACACCAAGAAACAGATTAATGAAAAATAAAGATTCACTTGAAAGATAAGTCACTTCATTTTAAGACCCTTTCCGCGAGATGGATCGCCACTGCTTTATGACATAAATTTGCAATCGGCCCTATTGATTTCTTAATGCTTCAGAGAAATATTGTTAAGATTGATTTAAATCCTGAGTGTGCCTGTTGGGGGTGAGGGGAGCAGTGGAAGGGAGAAGAGAGAGAGAGAGAGAGGGAGAGGAGGAAAGAAAGAGGAGGGAGGGAAGGAAGATCTGTCAAGATTTGTATAAATATGTGAATATATATATGTATATAGCGGGGTGTGCCTGGATGCCCATCCAAGGCCTCTGTCAGTATATGTTGATGTGAATATGTTGGTATATATCATGGCATAGATGGCTGTGGTCATGTGGACACGTGTGTTACTCTCTGAGCGTGGCAATATGGGTGTGTACATGTAATATAAGAGTATGTGTCATTATGAAGATGGGGTGTCACTCTTGAAGGTATGTTTGTGTCTATAATAGATGTCTCTGTGTGTGTGGGTGTGTATGTAGATTTACATGGGCAGATATGAGAATTCAGAAATTTGCTCACTTACAAACTAGCAAACAGGACTGCCCAAGTGCAGAGAAACATTATTCAGGCATTAACAAAAAGTCAAGTCAATTAAAAACACACACACCTATTTAGTGAGTTCAAAACAATTACGTTAAATTAAAAACTTCATTTTATTGAGTTAACAGCGAGCTGAAAATGCAGTTCATTTAAAACATTCATTGAATTAAAAAAAAACAGTGGGGCTGTTTTACTAACTTAATTGTTTTTGATCTCACTATTTTTTTGTATAATAAAAGGTAGGCTTTTAAATTAACTTCATTGTCTTTAAAACCCTGATTCAAGTTGTTTTTATATGCACTGGGGTGGGTGCTGTCTCTCAATTTCTAGATGGGCAAGTCTGCTTGGTAAAGGAGCCAGTTTCTGTCTGTGAGTCTAAGTATATGTGACTGTAGGTAGGTGGGTGGATTACGGTGTTTGCGTTGATGGGTCCGGATGTGTGTGTTTGTGGTTCCTGATGTGAGAGGTATTAGGATCACGTGTGTGCGTCTGGTTGCGTATCAGGGTTGAAGCTGGGAGTGAAAGCATGTTTTCTAGCCCCAGACTCATGGCACTGGTGTTTTCTCTGTTCTCCTGGCTGACTGGGGCCAGTCCTTCATCCCCGCCAGCCAAGCCAGGGCTCCATAATGCCCCTTTCTTACTGCGTGTCCTCATCTACCTCTGTCCCTGCATCTGGGGGCTGGCTTCAGGCCCCAGTCCCCACATACCCCAGCCCCTTACCATGATGCCCAGGGCAGTGTAGCTCCCTGCTCCAAGAAGGGCTGGGCACACACCAAAATCAAGGACTCTTTTTTTTGTTTGTTTTAAATGTGGTAAAACATATCCACCATTTTATTCATGGCTAAGTGCACAGTTCAGTGGCATTACGTACATTCACAGTATTGTGCAACCATCACCACCGTCCATCTGCAAAACTTCTTCATGATCCCAAATAGAAACTCTGCCCCCTATTGAATGATAGCTCCGCCCCCAGCCCCTGGTAACTTCTAGTCTGCTTTCTGTCTCTGTGAATTTGACTATTCATGTGACCCCATGGAAGCTGTATCAACACAATATCTGTCCTGTTGTGTCTGGCTCATTTCTCTTAGCATGATGTTTTCAAGGTTCATCCACGTGATAGCACATGTCAGGACTTCATTCCGACTAAATAAGAGGCTAACTGTCAGGCTGAATAATATTGCATTGCACTCATAGGCCACTTTTTGTTGATCCATTCATTCATCAGTGGACACTTGGGTTGCTTCAACCTTTTGGCTGCTCTAAACATTGATGTGCAAGTATCTGAGTCTCCACTTCCAATTCCTTGCGGTTGATACCAAGGAGTAGAACTTCGGGATCATATGGCAATTCTATGTTGGGCTTTTTGAGGAACTGGCAGACTGTGTTCCCCTGCAGCTAGGCCAGTTTGCATTTCCACCAGTAGTACACGAGAGGTCCGATTTCCCCACATGGTCACCAACACTTGTGGTTTTCCATTTTTTGATGAGAGCTGTCCTACAGGGTGTGATGTGGTATCTCGGGCTTCTGTTTTTATTCAAGCTAATTGCTCACCTCCTTCTCCATCTGGTTACTTTTTGTCTGCTGTTCCCTTTCTTTCAGGTCCCTGAGCCCATGCCAAATGATATTCCTATTCATTCGTTCATGCATTCATTCATTCATTCATTCAATAACCATGTATTGAAGTCTTGCTACGTATCAGCCATCGTTGTAGACACTGAAAGCAGAGCAAAGAGCAAACAAAACAGGCAATGCTTTTCATCCTCATGGTGTTTACATTCTGATGGGAACAGATGGACACATAAATAAAATATCCAATGATGCTGAGTAAATGCAATGCAGAAAAATAAAACATGGGGAAGAAAAGATGGGTTCAAGAGGTAATGGGGCCAGGAAGAAATGTAAGGAATACTGAACGGAGGGCAGGGAGCAATCTTACAGAAAGAGCATGAGGAGGGACAGCTGGGTGGCTCAGTCAGTTAAGCATCTGACTTCAGCTCAGGTCATGATCTCGTGGTTCGTGAGCCTGAGCGCCGCGTCGGGCTCTGTGCTGACAGCTCAGAGCCTGGAGCCTGCTTTGGAATCTGTGACTCCCTCTCTCTGCCCCTCCACTGTTCACGCTCTCTCTCTGTCTCTCAAAAAAAAAAAAAAAAAGATCGTAAGGAAGACCTCATTAAGATGGGTATTTCAGCAAGGACGCCACAGGGGTGAAGAGGCAAGCTGTGGGGGTATCCAAGGCAAAAGCATTCCCCTTCAACGGACATGGGCCCAGTGTGAACAGCAAGAGACCAGTGCTGGAGCCTAGGGAGCATGGGGAAGAGGAGATGGGCCCAAGAGGTAATGGGGGTCAGATCATATAGGGTCATATAGTCATTATAAGAACTTTGGCTTTCACTCCGAGTGACACAGGAGCCTTTGAAGGGTTGGGAACAGAGGAGTGACATGATCTGACTTTGGCTTTAAGAGCAGCATCTCACAGCACCGTTGTGTCTTTGTCTCCCCTCCCCTACCGTGCTCACAGGCGCCCAAGAAGGAGCTGCAGAATGGCGTCATACGGGGCTACCAGATCGGCTACAGAGAGAACAGCCCTGGCAGCAATGGGCAGTATAGCATCGTGGAGATGAAGGCCACCGGGGACAGCGAGGTCTACACCCTGGACAACCTCAAGAAGTTTGCCCAGTACGGGGTGGTGGTCCAAGCCTTCAATCGGGCTGGCACAGGGCCCTCGTCCAGCGAGATCAATGCCACCACGCTGGAGGATGGTGAGGGCACCAGCAGAGGGTAGGGGTGCAGAGGCAGGCTGCCAGGGAGGACTCAGGGCCCTTCCACTGCTCCTGGTCCCCATCACGGTCTTGTGAGGCACACAGGCTCCCTGGATCCCTCCGTCTCCTCTCGCCCACTGGCTCCTCTAGAGATGCTGGTCCACGGACCCCCCCAGACGCTCAATCCAGCGGCCAGCACTCTATCCACTGCTTGCCGACACTCTACCTCCCTAGCACCTGCCACCCGTCTGACTCTCCATCCATGTTTCTCCCTCATTATGGCCCTCGCTCGTCTCTCTCTCCGGGACCTTTCCTCTACATCCTGCTCCTGTTTCTCTTCCCTTATAACCTGCAGGTTGGACAAAGGGCAGAAACCAAGTTACCTTTGTAGTTCTGGGCTAGAACCTGTCCACTAACTGTTTCAGGGACCTGAGATGAGACTGGGGTTAAGAGAGTCTAAGATCCATGTGGCAGGCGATTTAGAGGCTACTGTTTAAAACACGATTCTTTGAGGACTAGAGAGGACTCTTGAGTAAATACAGGGCCCGGTTTTCAGGGGAACAGGGTTAGGAGAAAGCAGGAACGTGCCTGCTCTCTGAGCACAGAGGAGGGCCCGCTGGTACCTGAGCCTGTGCCAGGTCGAAAGAGGACACATGGCCCTTGATGCCTGCAGCCTCCCGAAGGGCAGATCAAAGAAGCAGGGTGTTCTCCTCGGCTTCCGGCTTGACGTCCCTCAACCCCAAACCAGAGTCTGAGACCAAAACCTGCGCTAAGTCTGACCCTGCCCCAGCAGAGCGAGGGGACTAACTGTCCAGAGGGCTTAATGCCATCGGAGTAACCAACATTCCACTGTTAGAAAGTCATTCCTTTAGGTTAGGCAACGCCTTCTACCTACTTCACCTTCTCTGAAAATGTAGACACCCTTGGGAGGGAGGACGCGTCAGGTCGGAAACACCTGAAAGCGGATTAGCGCGCACCAGTGGTCCTTAACGTTAGCTCCAGATTGGAATTATCTGGGGAGCTTTCAAAATAATGGTGCCCAGGCTTCATCTTCCAGAATTCTCATTCGGTGGCTTTGGGGCACAATCTGGGCTTCGGGGTGGAGCCCTGAGCCCCTGGGGAAGGGGAGAATGCAAAAAGAGGGAAAGGCACATAGAAAGCAGAGAGGCACAGAGAAGCCTGGGTGGTGGTGGGGAGGACCACAAGGCAGCCAGCCCCCCCATTCCACACTGGCTCCATGGCTCCCCCCCCCCCCACCCCAGCACCTCCCCTCCGTGATGCTGGCCACAGACCTGGCTGGGTGGAGGAGGACCACCCAGCTACCTCTTCACACGAGCAGTACTAGTCCCAAGTGGTGCTCTAACCCAGTGGTTCTCAAACCTGAGTGTATATCAGAATCTGCTGGAGGGCTGTAAGCAGGTTGCTGGGCCCTCCCCCTCAGAGCTTCTGCTTTAGCAGGTTGAATCAGTTTTGCATTTCGAATACATTCCCAGATGATGCTGGTGCTGCCGGCACGGGAACACCTATGAGAACCGTAGCACTGACCTCTAGGGCCTTACCCACACAAGGAGCCAAGGTTCACGCAAGCTAAGTAGCCTGCCCAGAATCACCTATGTAGTAACGAACGGAGCCCGGATCAAAATGCAGGTCAGACCCTGAATCCCGTACTCTATCTTTGCCCCGTTGTTATACTCTCGCTTGGGAGCGAGGCGGGATACGGGACCAAGTGACGTGGATGCAGGATGCCCCGGGGAAGGCGCGTCCAGGGGAACAGCTGCCCTGAGCCCACACGGACATGCCCCGCCATGCACTGAGCTTCCTGTCCTCCAGGGCCAGGCCCGCCTCTGGCCTTCATCGGGTCACCGCCTCCCTGCTCTGGGGTGGGGGTGGGGGGTGCAGAATTTCCAGGAGGGCGAGATCAGCGTGGGCTGTAGAGTCATTTTCAAAACAAAGGAGGAGAGGGAAGAAAGTTTCCAGCGGCAGTTGCCCGGCACTTTTTCATACTTAATTAAGGCCCTCGTTAGCCTGTCAGATCCCGATCGTTTCCTGGCAATATTAGCACTCCTCCTGGGGTATTCAAGGGCCCCTGCTTTAGCAGTAGTGTCTTTTCCATAATTATATTACCTTCATTTTGTTCGAACGGGCGATCTGTATTAGTTTATTACACTGGGTCCCTAATTACATGGTGCTTATATTTTTACACCTAAGTAATATGAAACAATAATCATTCTCAAAGAGGATCGTTACGATGATGTATTATCATTTAAATGCTCATAAAAATTAGAGTTGCCTCTTGTGGGGCAATGGGATCTAATTACCTTCCATCCAGCCTGTGCCTCCTTCCTCCCTCTCAGAGCAAAGCACACATGGCCCTTCCCTTTGGCCCCCGCAATCCGGAAGCCAGCAGGAAGGGCCACCAAAGTTCTCCCCAGCCAAGGTGGCTCCTAGAACCTGGCATCCCTGCCGTCTGCCATGTCAGAAAAAGTGGCCTGCACCAGGGCAAACCCCTGAGGGAGGGGGATAGGACTTGGGTTAGGCTCAAAGATGGCTTTCCAATGGGGAAGGTTAGAGGCAGGGCAGACCGCCTACATTGGCCTCAGAAAGTGCTTTCCCGTCATCCCGGAGATTTTGATATATTCATGTTACAGGGACAAGGGACAGAGGTGTAATGGTCCCAGAAGTCCTAAAGGTGTCTATGGCTCCCCTTTGCCTCTTCACCAGGGTGAGGGGACCGCTTCCTTCTTTTCCTTGCCTTCAGCTTGGCATTAAGGACACAAGGGGCCCGAGAACCAGGCTGGGCTCAGACCACCTGGTCAGATGACACAGCAGGGCCAGCAGCCATCAGATAAGACCCAGGGCTGGCGTGGAGATCTTCCAGGCTCTGTAGCATCCACCCTGGGCTTTGGTGCCCACTGGTGAATCCCCTTGGGCTCATGCCCAGAGTTCATCACCTTCTGCCCCCGGCATTTACCCGGAACGGGGAACGGGCCACCGGCCACCGGGAGGCCAAGGCGCCGAGACTGTGAGGACCTCTGTTTACCCAGAAGAGGACACTTGCTTCACTTCCCGGCCACACAGCCCAGACTCTCCCCACTCGTTGTCAGGAGCTCCTTCCATGTTCCTCTGGCGGGGGGCACGGATGTCGGGCTGTACCTCCTGACGGGGCCCTTTGTATCTCTCCCCGCCCCGTCCAGTGCCCAGCCAGCCCCCCGAGAACGTCCGGGCCCTGTCCATCACCTCAGATGTGGCGGTCATCTCCTGGTCGGAGCCCCCACGCAGCACTCTCAATGGCGTCCTCAAAGGCTATCGTGTCATCTTCTGGTCCCTCTACGTGGATGGGGGTGAGTCTGCCAGGAGTGAAGCCGGGTCTCGGGGTGAGAGGTGCAGGGTCTGTGCCCACGCTTGGAGCTGAGCATCTTCCCATGGGATGTCCGGCGGAGGCGCAGCTCCCTCTGCTGCACGTGCTACCCCAGCCAGAGCCAGAGACCAGGGTGGGTCACCCCTGTGGTGGGGGGAGGGACGCCAGCTGCTCCTGGACGGCAGTGTGTCTGGGAATGACTGGAGCTGTGATGGTGCACGTGTGTTTCTAACGTAACCTGTGGATGTTCGGTCAGGGTCCGGGCAGGGAGCAGGAGGTACCCCCGAATGGGGCAGTTGAAGAGTTTCATGAAGGCGCTGCTTGCAGAGGGCTGTGGAAGGAGGGCGGGGCACCGAGGAACAGTCCTCACCACCTAGGCCGGAGGGGACAAGAGGAGGAAGCGGGGCTACCAGGACCTGGGGGAAGGGGGCACCCCTTGGCCAGGCCGTGGGGCAAGCGGTCTGCGCAGATGAGCCGCTTGGGACCCGGGGAAAGGTGGGGAAGCGCATGCAGTGAAGCCGGGGTAGGAATGGCAGAGGGACAGCAACCAACCCCGTGTGTGCCTTCCTCGCCCCGGGACGCACGGGTCCAAACAGTCGTGTGTAGCCTCACAAACACACCAAGTCCCCGCCCGCTGGTGGCCACGAGAACCCTGCAGTGATAGGGAAGTCTGCCGCTGTGCGAGGCAGAGACCCAGCATCCCCAACTATGGAAATGTTCTATTGGGGGCCATAAGGGCCCCCGTGAGTTTACCTCCCTGGATCCTGAACCTTCTGCCTCCAGCCCCGGGGCCCTCCCTTCTCCCCAGGAGGACCTGAGACTCCAGTTCATGGTCGTTTCTCCAGGGCACCTGCCTTTCCCTTCCCCTTCCCCACCTGGATGCTGCTGTGCCCGGATACACTGCCAACAGGAAGTGTCCTTCTTGCCTCTATCTCTGTCATCTCCTCTAAAAGCACAGAGACCTGGAGCTCAGGAGCTGGATCTCGGGCAGTGTCCTCAGTTCATGTGTTGGGGGACAGCCTCGTGCATTTCCGCTGTGCCGCATAAAGGGTGGTCCCTGGCTTTCCAGAGCGTGCTTCCTCTTTTCTTTTTTCTTTTTTTCTAATTTTTTTTTAACATTTATTTACTATTGAGAGACAGAGACAGAGCCTGAACCTGGGAGGGGCAGAGAGAGGAGGAGACACAGATTCCGAAGCAGGCTCCAGGCTCCGAGCTGTTAGCACAGAGCCTGACGCGGGGCTCAAACCCACAAACTGTGAGATCGTGACCTGAGCCGAAGGCGGACGCTTAACCGACTGAGCCACCCAGGCGCCCCTTGCTTCCTCTTTTCTAAGCCTGTAATCTTCCCTAAAGTCACCTGGGTTGTTGGCCATACTGTCCTCTTTTGGGGTCTTTCTCTGGCTCTGGTCCTGAACAGGACTACCCTGGTTTCTGATTTCCTAAAAAGAAATGTCCCACTGCTCAGGCTTCTGAGGTTCCCCCTGCACTGACCTGGAGCTGCCTCAGGTCGGGCGCGGTGTTCTCATGCCCCTGGCCCCGGGCAGACTGTTGCCCTCCCCTGGCCAGGCTCTCTGCTTCGGGCTCTTTGCCTGCACCGGGTCCCCGGTGAGGTGCTGGGGTGGGTTGCAGGCACCTGTCTCCTACGAAGCCCGTCCTCAGCCAGTGCGTCTGGGCCCGTCTTTTGGAAAGCCCGGTGGTCCCAGTGGATGGCTGTCAGCTCAGGAGCCTGTCTCTTTTCCTCCTTCTAAGACCCTGGTCTTCCCGTGGGACCCTCTCCCTAAACTCGTCTTCCGTCTATAGCAAGTTCCTTGGCAGAGTCAGATGACGGGTCCTCACTGAGCCGGAGGAAGGCCTGGCCCTTCCTGGCGGGGGCTGTCCCCTCTACCAGCCTCGCCCGGGTTCTCCGTGGGGGTGCTTCCTGGGGAGGGTGTCCCCAGCGGTGGGGAGAAAGGAAGGGGCGTAGCCGCTCACAGACACCACTGAGCGTTCAGGGTGCTGGCCCAGGAGCAGTCAGACCCAGAGGAGGCAGCCTCAGCCTGTCCCCCGTCGTCCCAGGGTAACACACTGCCTACTGACCTGAGAGCCGAAGGAGGCCTTGGGACAGCAAAGAGGAATGGCTGTGACCATCCCACCTGGCCCAGGCTCCCTTCCAGGAGATCCTTGGGATCCCTCGCGTGGAGAGGGGAAGGGGAGGAGGGGAAAGGTGCTCAGATGGAAAGGGAGAGCATTAAGCTCAATTTGGTACGAGGTCAGCTGGGGCTGAGGCCGGGCATATGCCGCTCACCCCAGTGGGGCCACTGGCGGAGACACGCGGCCTGGGAGCAGAGCCCCAGACCTGCCCCCCGGCGCCTGAAGGTGGCGGTCCCCCCGGTCGCCACTACTGTGGAGTCGAGGTCTGAGCCCAGTGGAGCTGGCCCGACCGGAGCCCAGGCTGGCCGAGGGGCTGCGGCAGGGGCCCCAGGCCCGGCCGGCCTGGCCGCGCTCCGACGCTGCTTGTCTCGGGCAGAGTGGGGCGAGATGCAGAACATCACGACGACGCGGGAGCGGGTGGAGCTGCGGGGCATGGAGAAGTTCACCAACTACAGCGTGCAGGTGCTGGCCTACACCCAAGCCGGGGACGGCGTGCGCAGCAGCGTGCTCTATATCCAGACCAAGGAGGATGGTGAGTCCCCTCCACTGCGCCCAGCCTGGCCTCGCCCACCAGCCAGGCTCCCTCCCCGCCCACCCCGGACCCGTCGCTGAGCACTGCCCAAGGGGAAGGGTGAGAGCAGGGCACTGTCCTGTCTCCTGTCCCCGTAAGTCATTGCAGGGTGGCTTTGAGCATGCTGGGGCCCCGCTTTAGGAGAACACAGCTTACCGCAGGTGGCAGTGAGATGCTCTGGGACTCCCCACTCCCTTAGCTCCCCTTGCAGCCCCAGGTCGGAGGCCCGGTAAAGCCTCTCTCCCCACCCCCTCCCCAAGGGCATCCTTTCTGTGGCAAGATTCTGCCTGGTTTCTTCTGGAGACGGATGGTTGGGGTTGGGGGAGGAGGGAGAGAGGATCGTCACTGCACACATCTCAGGTTAGGGGCGTGGCAGAGGCCCCAGAGCGGTCCAGGCCCTGGACTCTGGCATGCTGGGGAGGCTCTCAGGGCGAGAATGGGAGGTGACTCCGTCTGGAGCTGTGATCTCCAGGCCCTCCACCCTGGGGCAGAAATGGAGGAAAATAAGGAGCCAAAGCTCAAGGGCAGAATGACAAAGTGAGGAGGTGGGGGAGTGGAGAACCCAGCAGAGAACAGGGTGGGAGAAGGGCCACACTGCCAGGGGGCCTCCTTCATATGGAGCGTGTCCAGCAGGTGCTGTGTGTGCCCACGCGCAGCTCTGGGCTCCTGCTGCCAGCCTCTGCTTCCTTCCTCACGTCATCCCAACACGTCATTTTTTTTTTTTTTAATGTTTACTTATTTTTGAGAGAGTGCAAGTGGGGGATAGGCAGAGAGAGGGAGGCACAGAATCCGAAGCGGGCTCCAGGCTCTGAGCTGTCAGCACAGGGCCGGACGCGGGGCTCGACCTCACAACCTGTGAGATCACGACCTGAGCCGAAGTCGGACGCTCAAGCGACTGAGCCACCCGGGCGCCCCATCACTTAGCTGATTCTTAAACCTTCTGAGGCAGGTGCTATATTTTAAAAGAGTCTGTGTGGAGAGGGGCTGGCACCAATGGGTACTTAAACTAGCCAACATTGCCGTCACGGCTTCCTACCCTCACTGCCTCCGTTTTCTCAAAGTTCCCACAGTCTGGGCCCCTCCTGTGCCACTTGGCAGAAGGTGCTGGAGGGTTAGAGTTGTTGAGAGGAGGGTCTCAGGCTGGGACTGATGGTAGAGAGCTTCCCAGGGCAGCCCAGCACTCGGGGAACAGAGCATTTTAATCCAGCTCCCCACTCTCCCTAAGCCCTGCCCTTCTCTCAGATCGGCCCCCTCCACGCCGTAAGCTCTGAGCAATTAAATATTTACCAACCTGCCTGCCCTACTTTTCCTGCCATTAATCCCCCCGTCAAGGTTTCCTGGGACGGCTCCAGGCAGAGCCACCTGCTCTTATGTGGAGACCAAACGGGGACTGTGCTCAGAGCCCGGCCCCTTCCAGAGCCTCTGCACCACACACACGGGCACCTTCCCAGCCTCCAGAGAGGAACCACTGGGGCCCCCAGACTTCTTGCTGCCTATTCTGACGCAAGGTCTGAGCCATAAGCACCTCCACATGTTTCACAAAGGTAAGGGATTCCCCACAGGGGAACCCAAAGTTCCGAGGAGCTTTCAACCTTTCGATTTAGAGCTGCCTGCAGAGGCTCACAGGGATGATCACGAGCAGGGAATGGGGCCCTACCGTGAGGCTCCGCAGAGCGGAGGGGCTCCCGTGAGCGCGGCAGAAGAAGGGTCCCAGCCCTGCCAGTTATTGGCAAGTCACTTAACCTTTCTGAACCTCAGTTTCCTCGTGATAAAATGGGGACAGTGATGCCTCATTGGGTTGTCCCAAGAAGCACGTTAACTGCAAAATCCTTTCTAAAACGTGCGGTGCTAGCAAAGAGCAGGTGCCTAATGGCTACCAAGGCGCTGGCAGTGAAGTGACTGCTTTGGGAGGACCCAGGCGCCCCAGAGAGGCTCAGTGCCCCCCAGAGGGAGGCCCCGGGCCAGAAGGAATCCACTGTCAGATGAGGTCTCGTCAGAACAGTGGCCACACTTGACATGTGTACCACATGTGGTCATAAGCGTGGCTGAGCCCTGCCAGTAGCCCTGTGAGGTACATCTTATGTCCATTTTAGAGGTGAGAAAAGTGAGGCATAGGGAACTAAAGCAACTTGCTGAATGTCACTCAGCTCCTCGGAGGCAAATGAAGACCTTCTTGCCTCCGTATCATCTATTCTGTCGGAGACAGGAAGCTTTGGGCTGTGAGTAATACAAGTTAAAGAAAAAAAAACGGTTTCAGCAATAAGTGGGTTTATTATCACATGTAACAAGAGGTCTTGAGGAGGCAGCTCCACAGGGTTGGTTCACTCCGTGGGCCCCCGTCCTCGGCACGTCACCTGTTCCTCCCGCGGCTCCCGGCATCACGGCAGACAAGACCGAGTTCAGAGTCGGAGAAGTGGCCTCCTCCTATGGGCCTGCCTCTCTCGGGGAGTGAATAAAAACCGGCCCCAAAACCCCTCCTCAACAGATTGATCCTCATGTCCCATTGGCCACCCTGGGGCAACGTGCATCTTGCAAAGCCAGTCACTGAAAGGGGAATGGAATGATCGCGGCTGACTTCCCCCGAGTGTGGTGAATCCCCTGGTGGAGGTGATGGGGACGGCTTTCTCTGAGGGACAGAGGGGCATGGGTCCCCAAGGATCAGGAAAGAATGACAGCCGACGGGCGGGCAGACAAGCGGGCACTACACCAGCCCGGCCCCACCTCCTCCAGGTTCTCCCATTGTGTCGATGGCAGTTATTACAGCTCTTTCCGGCTGACTTGGGAAGCAGACAGGCCCGCATTCTGGCTCCAGCTCTGCCATGGGAGCTTGGACGAATAGCCAAAGACACTGTGACTCCCTACCTACCTCCCCCTGCCTGCTCCCGTCCCCACCCCGCCGCCAGCTCAGGATTTTGCATGTTTCCAAGGAAAAAATGAGCAGGAAAGGTAGAGAAAACCAAAAATAAATTAAAAGATAAAATGAAAACAAAGTCAAATAAATTCAAGCTCATTTCTTTTTTTTTTTTTTTTTTTTTTAATTTTTGAGACAGAGAGAGACAGAGCATGAACAGGGGAGGGGCAGAGAGAGAGGGAGGCACAGAATCCGAAGCAGGCTCCAGGCTCTGAGCTGTCAGCACAGAGCCCGACGCGGGGCTCGAACCCACGGACCGTGAGATGGTGACCCGAGCTGAAGTCGGACGCTTAACCGACTGAGCCACCCAGGCGCCCCCAAGCTCATTTCTTACGTCCGAATCCCCCAGTCTATAACTTGGTCTCAGGCTGACTTGACTGGACTTTGCTGTTCATGAGCAACAAAGCCTCTTGCTGACACCCCAACTCCCCTGGGGATACCAAATCAGAGTGAAGGCTGAGCTGGATTTTAAACCATTTTAAAGATATTTAGCCAAAGAGGAGGCTTGGCTGGACCTGTGTTGCAGGAAGGTAACCCTCACGGAAGCGTGGACGACAGATGGCAGGAAGGGGCTGGGGGTGGGGGCAGGGATGAGGACTGGCCTCAGAGAAGCCTGTTAGAACCTGTGGGCATCTAGGCAGAGAAGCAGAAGGTGTGTGCTAGGGAGGCAGGAGGGGAAGGTGGAGGGAGAGGTGGAGACAAGCTCAGAGAGACGTGTCAGAGGATTTGCACTTCCAGTAACGGTGGACTACGTGACTCGAACCCACTCTCCTTCTTGCTGAGAACACTAGGAAATCCGGATAAAATATTTTCTAAAACACCTGCTTGAAGGCATCAGAGAGCTGGCAGGAGAGTGCAGAATTACTGGGCCAGGATCCAAGGGAGAGTGGAAGCCCAGGAGGTGACCCTGGCATTTGGAACCGCTCTCCCCGTGGGGGACATTTGCCGAATCTGGACGCAGTGGCCGAGAATCAGAGCAGCACTAGAAAGCCGTGGATTGGAGTCAAGGGCCTGCTGGGGCAGGCGGGTCCCCCTCACGCTGAGTTGAGACCATGAGGGCAGCACTGTAGGATTAAAGGTGCACCAGAAGTACACAGCCCAGCTTCAAATCATCTCAGTCCCGGAAGTCAGAGTAAGGTAACCCCAGATGGCAGGTCCCTGTCAGAAGCAAACACAGATTCTCCCTTTAGGAAGATTACATCACTTGAGGCCTCAAACTATTTCTACAAACAATTTTGCAAATGATGTGTCTGGCACCCAGTAAAAAACTATGAGGAACAGCGTGAAGAAAAGCAGGAAAAAAAAGAAGCAGATAAAAGAAACAGACCCACAAGGAGTCCAAACACAGGTTTTGTCAAGTATGAACTTTCAAATAGTTATTCTTAACAAGATTGAAATTTTAAGAGAACTGGGGACTATCGAATGGAAAATCTAGAAACCAGAGCGACTATTAACCTGAAATTAAGGACTCGGTAGATAGATTTAATAACAAATGAGACACAGCTGGAGAGATAACGAGCAGACTGGAAGGCAGGTCAGAAGACCCAAAAGCAGCTCAGAAAGACACACGAATGGCAAATAAAGGGACCAGTCAGAGATAGAGCAGTGATTTTCAAACTTGACTGTGCATACCAGTCACTTGGGGGTCACATTAAAATTCATATTCTGATTCGGTAGGGTCTAGGGTGGAACCTGAGATTTTGCATTTCTAACATGCTCCCAGGTGACGCTTCTGCTGACAACTGGACCACATTCTGAATATCCAGGGCACAGAGGATGTGAGAAGAAAGTCCCGGAGAAGAGGAGAAAGGGAACGGAGCAGGAGATAAAATGCCTGAAAACTTTTCAGAATTGATGAAAGACATCCATCCCCAAAGCAAAAAGCACTCTGCAGACTCCACAAGCAATAACTTAGCGAAGTCCGCACCTAGGCTCATCGCAATAAAGCCGCTAAACAGGAACCGCAAAGGGAAACTTCCTAAAAGCAACCGAAGCGAAGAAGACCAGTTACCTTCACAGGACCAGCAATTAGGTTAACCGCTGCTTTATCAGAAACAATGGAATAATAAAAACAAGACAAGAAACAGTGGAAGCCGAGGAAGCCAGAAAACAATGCAGTGGTATAAAGTGTGGAAAATAGTTGTCAACCTATGATTTTATGCCGAGCCAAAATACTCTCCAAGATTAAAATGAAATAAAGACGTTGGCAGACAAAAACTGAGAAAACGTATTTTCTCGACATACCTGCTCTAGAGAAATAGTAAAGGGTATTATTCCTTAGCTAGAAGGAAAATGATCCCAGCTATGAGTTCCATGATGCAAGAAGCAAAGAACGAGTAAATGGCGAATGTATGAGTAAATCTCCATTAATACTGACTGTGTAAAATGATGATGATAGTGATATCATCTTGGGGAGGGTCTGATATCTGTGTGTGTGTGTGTGTGTGTGTGTGTGTGTGTGTGTGTGTGTGTGTGTGGCTAAAATATACAACAAAGGCATAGAAATTGGGTAAGAAGTTTGAAGTCTCTTGCATTGTCTGAGAGGAAAAAAGGTACCAATTAATGTTGTTAGGCTTTGGTAAAGGTTCACGTTGAGTAACCCCTAAAAGGCTGTCTAATAACCAATCTAATAAAAAGGGGGAATAAAGTATTTTTTAAAAGACTCGATTCAAAAAAAAAGAAAAAAGCAGGAAAGAAAATAAAAGTATTTAGTAAGCTGAGGTATTTAAACCCAAACATATAAGTGATTGCATTAACGATAAATCAACTAAATTATTCAATTAAAGGATAAAGACGGTCAGACTCATCCAGCAATGAAACAAACCCAACTATGTGCTGTTCATAGGAGACACCTAAGACGTAAAGGTAGAGAAAGGTTCAATGTGAAAGGATTAAAGGCATCATTAGAGATACAGAAAGACACTCTGTTAGGATAAAAGACCCAATTTACTAGTCAAATAAAACAGTTTCGAATTTGTTGTGAACCTAATAACATAATCTCAAAATATATAAAAGCAAAGACCGACAGGACTACAAAAATAGATACACAGTCGTGGGGGAGATATCAACATACCCCTCTCGATTACTGCTGAGAAAAGAAGTGAGCAAGGGCGAAAAAGATCTGAACCTGAGTTAGCACGCTGGCCAGCCCCAGTGGCCACCCGTGGCCCCCTGCACTCCACAGCATGCAGAGACACTAGCAGAAGCAGGATATCAGGGCCGTAGCTGTGAGGGAGGGCTCAGGCCCCTGGATGGATGGCCATGATGGATCGTCATTTTATTTGGCCTAGAATTGTTGACCACTTACTAGATTTTTAAAAAAATCACAGTAGATGCTAGAGCAAAACTGAGTATTGTCCCCGTTTATTGTCTTCTATGTGGCAGGCACTGTGCCAGGTGCTTTATCTTAATTAGTACTAACTGTCTCCACAAACCTTTAATGCGGTTGTTATTATGTCCATCATCTATATGGGGAAACTGAGACTCAGGGAGGCAAAATGAGTTGAGTAGGATGCCATCACTGTCCTCAAAGGAGCATATGAAGCTCCCAGGAGGGAAGACAAGTGCACAGCAAATGAAGGGGAGCTGAAAACAGGAAGCTTCCAGTCGCCCAAGCAGAACCCTGGGGCCCAGCTGGGCCAGGCAGGACCAGAGATGGGGGACAGTGGGAGGGCAGAATACATATGAATTGGTATGCCCTTAGGATGAATATCCCGGCCAATTCTCAAGTAGACTTGCCCTCCTAAAAACAGAAAGGGCCTAAGCAGCATCCCAGGGGCAGTGCCCTGGGCACATGGCAGGAAACCCTGTCACCCATTGGCTGACGCCAGCCCCTGACCCTCAGGACACAGTCCACTCTGTGAGTCCATGGAGCCCCCAGCCTCAAGGAGCTCACAGGCCAAAGAGCAAAGTGACCAGTATATATGTTTGGTCTGTATACAAGCTAGTAGTTGAACGTTGGGAGAGGAAGCAGGTTAAGTGCCTAGGGAATCAATGTGAAATCCCCATGGGTTCTGTTTCTCTCTTGAGTGTCCTAAGTCCTTGGTTCTGGCCAAACAGTTTTGAAGCTGGCCCTTCCCAATGCCTTCATCTTGGAAACTTTGTTACAAGCCCCAAATGATCACCTTTCTCCTTACCTGTTTGCCATGCTGGAACCTCCCCCGTTTAAACCATGGCTCAAGGATGCCTCCTCCAGGAAGCTCTCCCAGATTGATCTGCCTCACTCTCCCCACCATGTTATTCTTTCCCAAAGGTTAACCTCCTCCCTTCTCCAAACTGACCTGGCCTTCTCCCTACTTAGTTCCAGGTCCCCCTGCAGGCATCAAAGCTGTCCCTTCGTCCGCCAGCAGTGTGGTTGTCTCTTGGCTCCCCCCAGCCAAGCCCAATGGGGTGATCCGCAAGTACACCATCTTCTGCTCCAGCCCTGGGTCCGGCCAGCCGGTAAGTGGGCCCAGTGCCCAATGATGAGAGGAACAGGAGAAAGGGAAAAGTACCCCGAAGACCAGCTGGCTTCCGGGTCAAACCCGGGGGCTGCTTATGTCCATGCTTCTACCTAAATTCATGGATAAGAATGGGCACTGGTCACCCAAGAGCAGCTGAAGCCTTACCTGGTGCCCGTCTTGGGTCAGTCCTCCGATCCAGGGGCTGCAAGGTGGTCACAACCCCTGGAGGCTTCTTTTGAGTCGGGCGGTCACCACCAAGCAGATGTGAAAGGGAGACCAAGGCCTGGGCTCTTCTGGTCTTCTGGTCTGGCTGACCAAGGAAGGTTCTATCAGGCCCCAGAGCTGGTGACTGGGGCCTGCCTGGTCCATGGCCTCTGGAAATGAATCACGCTCCAGCGTGAATGGTCTGGGCTCCGAGGGCTGCTGGAGCTCTGCCCTGAGCGGCCTCGTCAGCCTGGAGCCCACTGGAGGGAGGAGGGAAATGGCAGACAGTAGAAGGAAGCCAAGGGCATCTCTCTCTGGGCCAGGGCTGGGCTTCACTGCTGGGGAGAGGACTCAGACTTCAATATCTGCCCAAAGCTGGGAGTACAGTGCAGTACTATGGATATGCAAATCCATATGCTATGCATATCCATAGCATATCCATAGTATGCATCCTTCCCTCTGCCTTTCCTGATCTCCAGCCTCTCCAGCACTGAGTTCTGCTGGGTGGCTACTCTGGAGCACAGCCGTTCTAGTTACATGAGCAGGTGCACCTGCCCTCGAGGGGTGTCCAGTCTAGTGGGGAGGGGGCGGGGCGCACCAGGGGTGTGCGGGAGTAGTAGCTGGGAGATGTGCTCAGGACATCTCAGGCAGGCAGCAAGGAGCAGGAGGTGGCCAGCTTCCCCCTCCGCCAGCAGCTTGTGATGGGACAGCAGCCCGAGCATCTGCGGATGAGCTCCCGGCAGCCAGGAAGCATCTCTAGCTCTGCTCTGCTCTCCTGTGGTCTTTCTGAGTTACCCTCTGAGCAGTAGGTGGCCCAGCTCCGTACCAGTGAGGCCAGAGTTCTTTTGCCAGAGGAGAAGCCCAGAAATGTGGGCTTTTTAGTGACTCTGCGCCCTCCCCTCCATCCTCACGGCCACCAGCCCATATGCAGAAAAGTGCACATATCGTGGGCGTACGGCTCCATGACATTTCCTAGCACATTGGGTAAGCAGCACCCAGAGCAGGGAACACGACATCAGGACACCCCAGAGGACCTCCTTGTGCCCCTCCCGGTCACCACCCTTCCCCTGCCAGGGTGACGACCATGCTGACTTCAGATTAGTGTTGCCTGTTTATGTCCATTATGTAAGTGAAGTTCATACCATTAATCCGGCTTCTTTTACTCAACATTATTTTGAACTTGTGAATTTCCTCCACACTGTTGGGTGTGGTTATAGATCATTCACTTTCACTTCTGTATAGGTTTCCGCTGGGTGCGTATATAGAATTGTTTTATCCATTTCACTACCCATTGATAGGCATTTGGGTAGGTTCCAGTTTGGAGCTGTTCCTTGCGGCACTGCTGTGCACACCCATACACGTGTGTACGTGTGCCTGTCGGGTGTGTACCCAGGAGAGGAAATGCGGGGCCCTGGGGTCTGGACGTTGAGAATGCGCTGCCATTGTTGGGTGTCTGTGCCAACTTTCCACTCGATGTTTTAGCCGTGCTGTCTGCCCCTCCTTCCCTTCTCTCCCTGCTCCCCCACCCCCCACACACATCCTAAGCTTATCACCATTCTGGATGCCCGCTGTGCCTTTTCCCAGCCCACGCCTCTGCCACTGCTGACCCCTGCCGTGGCATGGTCTTTATCCTCTGTCATACGCTGAATGCATTTGATGGCAATTAGCTGCTCACTTCTGTCTCCTGTGCTGGTCCGTGGGGCCCTGTGAGGACAAGGGCAGCATCTTTTCATCTCTGGGTCCCCCAGCTGCCAAACACTGTGCCTGGAACATCATTGTCACTAAATGCATGTTTGATGAATGAATTACGAGCAGCCTGGCAATTGTAAAGCCTTAGACATTGGGCAAGTTTCCCTTCATGAATTGATGGGAGAGGGTAGTCACTCTCCAGCTTGGCTTTGTGCGGTCATTTCCTCCTCCGACAATGAAGCCTTTCGAAGGCGTGCTGCCTCCTCATTAACTCAGGCTTCACGAGCCCCCAGAACAGAGCTCCTGGGGCCCGTGCCCTGCTGGAGACCCTGGGACCCTCCCCGCTTCTCTTCATGTCCTGAGCACAAGCACGTAGGAAGCCCCTCTCTCCTGGGACGGTTCCTGTCTGACAGTGGCACACAGGGGCCAGGGGGCCTGTGCGATGAGAACTTCATTCAGTTCAGCCACCTTATGGAGGAGGAACCACCTCAGCGAGGGACCCAGACACCTGACCACCACACTGTGTGATGTGTGATGTGTGGTGTGTGATGTGTGATGTGTGATGTTACCACTCTGCGCAAATATACTCCAAATTCCAAACAACCGCACTACAAATTCGCTTATGAAAGAGACCTAGGAGTGAGCGCTGGGGGTGAGGACACAGGCGTGTACACGCGACAGGGCAAAACCACGGGTGTGAGTGTGAGGTTAGAGGCAATGCACGTGAGTCTAATGTATGCACACGTGCTAGGGTGTAAGAACACGCACGTGTGGAACCCTGAGAATAGACGGGAACCGCATCTGGGGTGGGCTCCCGCAAGTTCTGCCCTTGGGGGCAACCAGGACTGCAGGGAGCCCCGTTAGAAATTGTACCAAACGTGTCCATACACTTGTTGTTTTTCTCTGATTCTCAAAATGATGCAATTTTATTGTACAAAATTCTGTAAATACATAAAAGAACAGACAGGAGAGTAGAAATTACGTGTACTCGTTCCCTGAAGATAAACGCTGGCGGTGTTTTGGTAGATGGCCTTCCAGCCTTTGATCTGTACGTATATTATGGGGGGGGGGGTTTTAATAAAAAATTAAAATGAATTGTTACATAATGTTATATAATCTGTGTTTTCCATGTAATATATCTAGGCACTTTCCCACACCATCACATACTCTTTTCAAACCTGACCTTGAATGCCCGTATGTATATAATCTATTTAACTGGTGCCCTCATTATTCTTTCATCTATTTTCAAATGTTCAACATCGCACATAACATGTCATTGAACATTCTTCAGATAAGTCTTTATGCACGTGTTTTGTCATTTTCTTAGGTAAATTTCTATGGTAATTCCTGAGTCATAAAGAATATGGATATTCTTAAAATGTGCATACGTGTTTGTGAATTACCCCTCAGAAAGTTGGAACCAATTGATGCTTCCACCAGCAAAATAAGTCCATACTTGTTTCTTACCCCCATGCTAATCCAAAATATTATATTATGTTTCATTTTTGCCAGTTGGATTGGAAAAAAGGGGTCCTGTTTTAGGTATATTCCTTTCATTACTACTTAGGTTGATTATTGTTACATGTTTATTGACTGGTTTTTTTTTTTTTTTTCATCTTTGGGTAAAATTGTCAATTCATGTCCTTTATCCATTTTTTATTTGGGTGGTTCATGGTTTTTTCTCATTGATTTGTGAGTGCTCTTTACGTAGAAGGATAATAACCTTTTTAAAAATCGTATTGGCTGCAATTATTTGCCAGCTCATTGCTTGCCTTTTGACACTGTTTTTGGTGTGCCGTAGGTTTTGTTTTTATATAATTCAAATTTATGAATCACTGTCCTTTGTGATTTTTGCCTTTATTTTTATGATTAGAAAGACAAATATGTTCATAGTTTTACCTTTTTCTTTTTAACTTTTGATCCACTGGGACTTTATTTGGGAGTACAGTGATGTGTTTTTATTTTTTATTTTTTTTTAAACGTTTATTTTTGAGACAGAGAGAGACAGAGCATGAACAGGGGAGGGTCAGAGAGAGAGAGGGAGACACAGAATCAGAAACAGGCTCCAGGCTCTGAGCTGTCAGCACAGAGCCCGACGTGGGGCTTGAACTCACGAACCACGAGATCATGACCTGAGCCGAAGTCAGATGCTTAACCGACTGAGCCACCCAGGCGCCCCCAGTGATGTGTTTTTAAAAGCGATTTCAGATTCTTGGGGAGCCCAGGTTCAAAGGAAGACCCCGGGATCTGGATACGATGCTAACACCTTCAAAGGAAAGCCAAACCTTTCCTGTGTAGACACAAACGTACGCTCGCGTACACACTGACACACAAGCACGCACATTCGACTTTTCTCCACACGTGCACATGCACACCTCAATCCTCATGGAAGAGTGAGCCGGGAGAAGAACGCGTCCCAGTTTACAAAGGACTCGCCCAGCCCTTGCCTATTTGTGCCTCTCTGTAACCACACGGGGTAGGCAGAGCAGTATCGCTTTCTTAGTTCACAGAATAGGAAACCGAGGCCCCAGGAGCCTTGAGAGAGAAAGGTGTATGAGCTGTGAGACTCACACTTGGTAAGAAGGGCAGGCGGGTGTTGGAGCCACTATACCACCCACTTCGTGCACAGACAGGAACTACAGGTACCCGCACGGTCCCCTGGGTGCCATAGCCTGCAAAGACTTCCCAACTACCAGGGCTGAAGGTGGCTTTGCACCTGTCTGCAGCAGGGACGCCCCTGGGTTCAAGGCCAAATCTCCATTAGGGAGGCAAGAGGGAGACTTTGCCAGGCAGCTCTATGTGTATTGAGGAGACGCCTGTGCCTCCTTCCTAACATCTCCCTGCAGATGGCCTGGGGCCAAAAAAGGATGGTTTCTCCTGCCATAAGTCATCGGGCCCCTCAGTCCTCCCGTGGGGCACAGAGAATGTCCCTCTGTGACCCCATCTCTATCTGCAGGTCTGTCCCTCAGCATGTGGATGAATGCGTCCACGTGTCCGAGCGTGCATGTGAGCATGTGTGTGCACGATCCCGTGACTGCAGAGATAACTAATTATTAGCTCCCTCTGGCCTCAGGGCCCCCCATCTGTTCCGGGGGCTGCTCCCCCCTCCCTAGACTTCTGCCCTGATTTCAAAGAGGCCCCAGTGCCGCCCTCTTTTCCCTTCCCCGCGGCTGACCAAAAAATAAAATGAAAGTCGGCCCCATCCCGCCTGGACCAGGGAAGGGGCTGACAGGAGGTCTGCAAACTAGCGCTTATCAAAAGCTCCTTCTCAAATTCATTTCAATATCTGAGCCTCTGGTTTCCAAGGCAACATAATCTTTTCATCAAAGCAACTGGTAAAACCACTGGGATCCGATATTGTTTTGTTGGCAACTTGTCAAAACTGTCATTTGGTTAAAAAAAAAAAAATTTATAGATTTATACAAGCTACAAATATATACGGTGATCTATACCACTAATAATCATTAATAAAGTGTTGTCCCGTGAAGCTTTCCGAGTTCCATCTCCCACCCCTTCTTCCCCCAGACGGTTTGCTCCCGCAGAATGAAGGAGTGGTAATTAGACGGCGGGGCGGGGAGGTGGTGCGGAGCGGGCTCGGGCTGGGGGCGCCCGTCTACAGCCCTAATAAGGCAAATGCGGTAATTTAGTTTCTTCCCAGAGACTCCCTTTCCCCGGGGTCTTCCTGGGACCCTCCCTCCTCCATTCTCCCTTCTCCGGACTCCCTCCGTCACTCACCCGAAACACTCCCATCCCCTGACCCGCAGCCACACTTGCCAGGGTCTGGGTCGGCCAAAGAAGTAAACCGAGGCTGGCCCAGCACCACGCCAGAGCAGGCCCACGAGCCCCCAGGGCCAAGCCCGGTGCAGGTTCTGCTCACTGTTGCTCCCAAACCACAAAGGGCGAACGAGGCAGGATCCTGCCTCCTCTCCCCACCCCCCCCGACTGGCCCACCCCCCTACTCTGAGCCCAGGTCCCCCGAGGAAGGTTGGGGTTGGGGGTTGGAGGCTGGAGGCCCAGGAGGCTGGGTTTTACACTTCTCTGCCCCTGTCCCGCAGGCTCCGAGCGAGTATGAGACGAGTCCAGAGCAGCTCTTCTACCGGATCGCCCACCTAAACCGTGGGCAACAGTACCTGCTGTGGGTGGCCGCCGTCACCTCTGCCGGCCGGGGCAACAGCAGCGAGAAGGTCACCATTGAGCCTGCGGGCAAGGGTAAGCGGCACAGGCCGGAGGGGAAGAAGCGGCCAGAAGCCCCCTTCTAGAATTCGGGCTCTCCCAAGAGAGGGGGTGTCTCTCTCCACCCTCTCTGCCACCTGGCCGAGAGGAGCTGGCGGGCCACCCGCCTCCGTCCCGGCATCCGCCAACACTGGGCCTCTGCTGCCCCCTGACTCCCAGAAAGCCTTACAGCACGCTCCAGGCCGTGCAGCTACTCAGGGCCGGGTGGCATGGAGGGCCCCGGTCCCTCCTCCAAACTCGACTCCAGGGCCGAAAGAAGGGACATCAGTCTCGCTCCCAGCTCGCGGCAGAGCCTTTGTCCCAAGGCTCGGCTCCTCCAGAGGGGGCGGTGGCAGGGTATTGGGCTTCCACGGGGCCGAGAGCCATAAAGGGAGCTTCGTCGTTTGAAAGCCTAGACGTCTCCGGTAGAGGTAATGCCTCTGATGGCTGATTCACTCGATGCACGGACACTTAGAGAGCGCAGACCTAGGAGGCCCTGGGCTAGATGCCGCACGCGGAGTTTGTTCTTAGGGAACACCCCCATCGAATCCCTGGCCTGGGCAGAAGTATGGCATGAGGGCATATGCACCCCCGCGTTACAGGGAATGACAGGTGTGAGGCCCCAGCCCGGGAGCAAAGAGGCAGCCGCACAGCAGCTGATGTGCCCTCTGTGCAGACCGCAGGCCATGGGATCGACCCGCTGCCAGCCCACAACTTCAGTCCTCTGCCTTGGTTCTGGGCCTCCGTGGGAAGGCCACCTTCCTCTTGGGCCGGCCTCCTCCCTCAGCCACCTGAGTCTCTAGCCCTGGGGCCCTGGGAACCAACCCCAGCCACGTGGCAGCACCAGGTCTGGAGCTCTACAGCGTTTGGTGGCCTGGTTAACTTAACACCTGTGACACGGCCCGGTGGTCTGAGAGGGACCTGACGCGACTACCCTCTCCGGGTGCCCTTGACGTCTTTGCCTTTCTTGCTTTCCGTGAGGCCGCTTGTGCATCCTGGTGCTCCGAGCATGCTCCTGTCAACCCCGGGGGACGTTCCTTTCTCCTCTGTGGCTGTATGTTACCGCCACCCCTGTGTCAGTCTACGTTCCTGCTCCCGGTGACTCAGTCCCTGGGCCGCTGACTCCCACATCGGTGTCTGTGGGACACTTGTGTATCTGGGTGCTTCCCAGTTACTCCACGCGGGTGACCCCAGGTTCAGTGGGAGCGAAGTGTCCCCGTTCCTCCTCCTCCTCCTCCTTCCGTGTGCCTGGTCTCTGTGAGGGCACCAGCACCCAGCCGGAATCGGGCAGTCATCGTCCCCTCCCCCTCTATCGCTTCCTCAAAGGCAAGTCCTTCCCCGAGTCCTGCCGGTGCTTCCTGGAGCCCCTAACCTCTTGCCCCACTTACATCAGCTCCAGCCACCATCTTGCTCTCTGGCCACCATCTTGCCACTGAGCCACGTCCTCTGCCAAGCCATCCTCTGCCGGCACCGGGGCTTTATCTGCAACTCTACTTTGAACACGTCACTACTTACTTATCAGCTCATGACCCCAAGAGGAAGTCCAGCCTCCTTGTTCTGCCGACAGAGCCCCCCCGCCCCTGCCACCCATGCTTCTGCTCCTGCTCACCACCCGTCCCCCTTCAACCACCCTGGGCTTTGGTCACGTCAGAGTATTTGCAGACCCTCACACTTCCCACGGGTCCCAGGCCTCCAGGCCTCTACTCGGTGCTGCTGCCTCTTCCCACCATGACTCTCCTTCCCTGCACAGGGCCTTCCTTTTTAGCCTTCAAGATTCAAGGTAAAGCTTCCAATTCCAGAAGCCTCCCTGGCTGTCACCTCCACCACCACCAAGCTGGCAGAGTCCATTCCTCCTGTGGGTTCCCACGGTTACTTGTACCTATCCCTACCATAGTATTCTCGACCCGTGGGGAAAAAAAATGTTTTTAAGTTGGGCTCCACGCCCAGCGTGGAACCCATGACCCTGAGATAAAGACCTGAGCTGAGAGAGCAAGAGTCAGATGCTTTACCAACTGAGCCGCCCAGGCGTGCCCCTGCCCCCATAATGATCCTTTTTAAGTGTCTGTCCTGGACGATGTGCAACTCGAGGACAGGAAATAGATCTTCTTCACTGTGTGAGTCTTCAGAGCCTCATGGGAGACCTGGCCCATAGCAAGTATTTATTTGATAAATGTTTGTTGAACCAATGACTCCCATCTGAGATTGCCTGCACCCACCCCTGCTCCAAGCTCAAAGCAGAGGTCAGGTAGGAGACGGGGGGCTTGATGCGTAAATTTGGGAAGCCCCAAGAAAGGCCGCCCAGTACAGCATTGTGGGTAGGAGTGGGGTGCCCTCACATTCTCCTCCCCGTAGCCCCAGCGAAGATCATCTCATTCGGAGGCACCGTGACAACACCATGGATGAAAGACGTCCGGCTGCCCTGCAATTCAGTGGGAGATCCAGCCCCTGCTGTGAAGTGGACCAAGGACAGGTATGTGTGGGACCCTGGAGGGCTGAGTGACCCAAGTGATGGGTGGTAGATGAGCCATAAAGAAAAGAATCGGGTGCCTTTACCTTCCAGCTGACCAGAGGCCCTGCCGGGTGCACGGCTACTGCTCTCCCAGGAGGCCTGGGCTCCCTGGCTCCCCACCGTTGACGGCTAAGGATCTCCCCTCCCTGGGTGCCTGAAGAGGGCAGGGTTACGGGATATCCCCAGGAAGTGCTGAGCAGAGCCAAGCGCCCTGGGCCGCCTAGCCAGCCTCCTTCTGCTCCCAGCCCTGTGTGCCTCCAGTCCTGAGGGAGGCCCCGGGAAGAGGGGGGTGCTTACCATAACCCATCTCTGCCCTCCCACCCCTGCAGCGAAGACTCGGCCATCCCTGTGTCCATGGACGGGCACCGGCTCATCCATACCAACGGCACACTGCTGCTGCGTGCTGTGAAGGCTGAGGACTCAGGCTACTACACCTGCACGGCCACCAACACTGGAGGCTTCGACACCATCATCGTCAACCTTCTGGTGCAAGGTAAGACCCTGGAAGGCCGGCAGCCCGGCAACCTCCCCAACGACCTGGGCGACAGACCCTCAGTGGGACAGAGGTGCCACATGGAAGAGAAGGCAGGAGGGATGGAGAGAAGGAGCGGGAGCCAGGGAGGCTCCAAGAGGGTGGGAAAGCCAGGCCTTGGCCCTCACTTGCAACTGGGAGACCCCACACCGCCGTCATCGGATGTTAATGCTTTGTGGTGAGGGCTGGTGGCTTTCCCTCACAGTTCCCCCGGACCAGCCCCGCCTCACTGTCTCTAAAACCTCCGCTTCATCCATCACCCTGACCTGGATTCCAGGTGACAATGGGGGCAGCTCCATCCGAGGTGAGAGGGGTCTGGATGAGGAGGGGGGGGGGGGGAAGGGGAAGAAACTCTGGGCCCAGGAGCAGGGGAAGGGCTTCACCCACTCCCACCACTTGGTCCACATAATGCCCCAGAAGTGATCAATGGCCAGGGGGATGGGCAATTCGGACCAGTAGGAAGTTACCCAAGTGCCACAGAAAGTCACCAGCCTAGGTATCCCACGTTTAGACGGCCCACCCCAAATGCTGCTGGTGAGCTGTGTGAACCTGGAGAGATCTGTTTTCTTCTCTGGGCCTCAGTTCCCAAATCTGTAACAGTAGACAGAGAGTGCTTCTCGGCCTTGAATAAGCACATGAATCACCAGGAGGATCTTAAAGAATGCAGATTCTGATTCAAGAGGTCTGGGATGGGATCTGAAAAGCCCCCAGGTGATCTAATACCTCTGTCAGGGGGACCATCCCTGGAGTAGCAGGGTCTAAATAGGGTCCCTTTTAAGCCTCAAGGCTCTGGATTCTGCTCCCTTCCCCACCTTAGCTGCTAAAGAGAGAGCGGGAAAACTCCTTGCAGCTTTGGGTCCAACCTGCATGGGCCCTCCCCCCATCACCAAAGGCCCCACTCTGCCCCTGCCGGAGCCCAGCCCCACGACGCCTGTTGGGGTGTCCCAGGCCCCGCCACGCCCGCCCTGAGCCAGGCAAACCTCCCGGGCAGGCTTCGTGCTGCAGTACTCGGTGGACAACAGCGAAGAGTGGAAGGATGTGTTCATCAGCTCAGGGGAGCGGTCCTTCAAGCTGGACAGCCTCAAGTGTGGCACGTGGTACAAGGTGAAGCTGGCAGCCAAGAACAGCGTGGGCTCCGGGCGCATCAGCGAGATCATCGAGGCAAAGACCCACGGGCGGGGTGAGGCTTAGCGATCACCCAGATGGGGAGAGATGGGCCCAGGCCATGGGGATGGAAGACGGCTGGGGTAGGCAAGGAGGGCGCTGGGAAGCGGAGACTGAGGGGAGGGGCTTAGCCGCGTTCCGGCCTATGGATAGCACCATGACCAATCACAGTAGGAGAAACAGGCCCCACCTCCCTGGCGGGGTAGCCGATGGTGACAGCCTCCTCCTTCTCCCCACATCCCTTCCTCCTCTGCCGAGGCCTTCTCTCTAGGTCCTTCCCTCATCTCCCTCCTCCTCTGTCCCCTGGGGCATCCCTAGTCCCATCTGTGCCAAACGCTGTTCCCAGAGCCACTGCAGCCCCCCTGGCCCAGGGTACTCCTCCCCCCGCGGATGAACGAACCCTCCTCCTCTCTCTCGGTCTCTAACCACGCTCCCCCCCTGGGCCCCCCCCCCCCGCCCCCCAGAGCCCTCCTTCAGCAAAGACCAGCACCTGTTCACCCACATCAACTCCACGCATGCTCGGCTTAACCTGCAGGGCTGGAACAACGGGGGCTGCCCTATCACAGCCATCGTCCTGGAGTACCGGCCCAAGGGCACCTGGGCCTGGCAGGGGCTGCGGGCCAACAGCTCCGGGGAGGTGTTTCTGACCGAGCTGCGCGAGGCCACGTGGTACGAGCTGCGCATGCGGGCCTGCAACAGCGCCGGCTGCGGCAACGAGACTGCCCAGTTCGCCACCCTGGACTACGACGGGAGTGAGTCGGAGAGGGTGGGAGGGGCAGCACCCGGACCGCGGGGAGGTGTCCCCAGGGAAGCTGGCGGAGAGGCAGACGCATAAAGACAGGACAGACAAATCGAAAAACAGACAGGGAGGAAAAAGCTGGAGACAGGGAAGGGAGCAGCAGACCGGTAGGCAGGCAGGCAGGCCGGTGGGCAGGTGCGCCCGTGACCATACAGACCTGCAGACAGGCAAACGGGTCACACTAAGACAGCCTTGGAAGGTTCAGTCCTTGCTCTCTGTTGCTTCAGAGAGATGGAGAGGAATGTAGAGGTGTAGTTGAGGCCCTGCCCTCGGAGGACCCTCTGCTAACATGGTGCATTAGCCAGGATGGGATGGTCTGTGCTGCAGTAACAGATAAACACTAAGAGCTCCAGGGCTTAGCCCAGTAAAGATCTGCTTCTTGCTCTCATAACGCCTTGAGAGGGTTGGCTGGCCACCATCTTCTAGCTCTGCCATCTTGAATGGGTAGCCTCCAAGGTCACCAAGAAGAGAAGGGTAAAAGAGGCACCCCAGTTCTTAACTGCCTTGGCCAGGAGGTGACGCACGTCACTTCTGTTCACACTCTGTTGTCCGGAACTAGTCACCTGATTCTCTTCTAACTGCCAGGAAGTCTGGGAGGTGTAGATGAGCACGTGGGTATTTGGTGTCTGCCATGTGGGGCACTTCGTACACATGCGTACGCTCACACACACGCATGCACACACATGCACATGCGCGCGCACACACACGTGCATGCATACATTAAAGGTACATAGAAGGCTGAATTCATAGAGATCCATTGTCACAAGGTAAATGAAGTCGACCCGTGCGTTAAGGAAATCGAAGAAAAGCAGTAGCAGGAGGGATGGGCTCAAACATGGAAGCTTCATGAAGGAGATGGCTCTTATTCAAGGCTTTGAAACAGGCCAAAGAGGGGCTTTGCAGAGGGCTATGTCAGCAGAACTTACTGCCTCTGTGCAGGCACCCAAAGTTAGCAGATACTGCCCATGGGAGGGGGGGATCAAGGAGACAATGCAGCATTGAATGGCTTTGTTCCCGTCTGGGGAAGAGACCCTGGGATCCCACTGCTCTGACAGTGCTCTCTCTGATTCCTGCTATCCCTCCCCCATTTTACGAGCTGGATGAGGGCATCTAAGCTCATCTGCCCCCCCTCTAGAAATGAACATTGAACTCCAACAGGAAGGAGACTATCTCTGAAAGACTTCAGGATAACTCTAAAACAGCCTCACGAAGTCATCAATTTCATAATGCAGCATAGAAACGACATGATTGTTCATGGATGTCCTGATCTGACCCCCTATGTACCTTGGGGGGTGGTGGGGAGGGCAAAAGGGGAAGGCTGGGGCTCTGTGCCAGGAAGTGGGGGTCAGAATGAGACCAAGGGCAGCAAGAGAGGTTCGAGGGCTGCCCCACCCGGAGGACTCTATGTAGATCCTACTCATAAGGGACATCTGACTCCCTTCCTCACCCCATTCAGGTACCATCCCTCCCATCAAGTCTGCTCAAGGTGAGGGGGATGATGTGAAGAAGCTGTTCACCATTGGCTGCCCGGTCATCCTGGCCACTCTGGGGGTGGCGCTGCTCTTCATCGTCCGCAAGAAGAGGAAGGAGAAGCGGCTGAAGCGGCTCCGAGGTAGGCAAGTTCCCTACGGGCTTCCCAGGAAGGAGTGTTGGCCCTCAGCCACGCTGGCCACCTTTCATTGGCTCATGGCACCATCTGGGCAAGAGAGTGTACCTGTGTCTCATTTAAGGGAGAGCTGCTACTCCAATCTTCTGAAACTTTAGTTCTCACTGCTTCCTCCTCTGTGCCCCCAAGACTTTGTGCCTGACCTAACCAGGGCTGAATTTTAGAGGTGCACACTGGCAAAGCCATATTGGTTTAAATATTTAAACATTTCCATGTTAGGGGCACCTGGGTGGCTCAGTCGGTTAAGCATCTGACTTCGGCTCAGGTCATGATCTCGTGATTCATGAGTTCGAGCCTCTTGTCGGGCTCTGTGCTGACATCTGAGAGCCTGGAGCCTGCTTCCGGTTCTGTGTCTCCCTCTCTCTCTGCCCCTCCCCTGCTTGTGCTCTATCTCTCTCTCTCTCTCTCTCTCTGTCTCTCAAAAATGAATAAATGTTAAAAAAAAAATAAAGAATAAACATTTCTGTGTTGTTCCCTTCCACCCTGGATCTTCCTTCTCTCACACAGGATCCCTGCAATTCTTCTAGGAGCTGGCCACTAAAGCATAGACCTGCAGGTGGTCTCTGAGGACCTTGCTCAGTTCTGACTGTGTTGCTTCCAGAATGTGTCTGATGTTAAATAGTTTGAATATCACCCCTATCCTAATACATGATACCATAGACTGGCATGAATGGGTCTGATTTACCTTGATTTCCCCAGGGCCTAGTACAGTGTCTGGCACCTAGTAGTTGCTTAACAGATGGTCATTCATTCATTTGGAAAACATTTATTGAATATCTGCTGTATTGTAGATACTTCCATACATTGGAGATATAAAGACAAATGAAGAAGGAAGAGTCCATAGTCTTCATAGAGGACTCCTATGAGTCTAGTCCTCATAGAGTTTACAGTCTAACGTGAGAAGCCAGGGCACAACAGTAGTACAAAAGAGGAATTACTAACACTGCCTTGCATGTTTAGGAGTCGATTGGATGGATGGGTGGATGGATGGATGGATGGATGGATGGATGGACGGATGGATGATTGGATGATTGGATGAATGGTTGGATGATTAATTGGATGGTTGGATGGAAAGATATATAGATGGAAGGATGGCTGGATAGGTAGTTAAATGAAAGGCTCAATGTATAGGTGGTTTAATGGATAGGTGGCTGTGTAGATAGATGGAGGAGTGGATGGATGAACGATTAGATAGATGGATAGATTAATGGTTGAAGGGATTAATGTGTGGATCCATGGGTAGGTGGATGGATGGATGTATATTTGAATGGATGGATAATAGATGAATGATTAGGTAGATGGGTAGATAGTTGAATGGATGTTTGGATGGCTGGAGGATGGATAGATGGATGGATAGATAGATGGATGATAAGATGGACAGATGATTGTATGATTTTATGGATGTATGGATAGGTGATTGAATGAATGGTTGAGTAGATGAATGGATAATTGGATGGATAGATGGATGGATGGATGGTTGAACAAGTGGATTGTTGAATGGGTAGATGATGGATGAATGACTGGATGGGTGGGTGGAGAAATAAATAGACTGATAGGTAAATGGATCAATGGTGGATGGATGGATGGATGGATGGATGGATGAGTAGATGGTTGGATATATACATGGAGCTAGATTCATTCTGACAGATTAGTTTCATGATTCTCATTCTCCTCAGAGGTTTAATGGATTAAGTAGGCCCTTTGCTTCTCTCACTCTTTTTTTTTTTTTTTTTTTTTTTTTTTTTTTGTCAATTCATCCATGGACTTCTTGGGGACAGGTGCCCAAGAGGAAGAAATGAAGTCTCTTGGTTGATAGTCATTTAGGGATGCCCACTGACCACCTCAACTTCACTCTCTTCTCTTCTCAGCAGACAACTGAGGATGGACCCTCCACTGGTACCCATTCCCAGCCTGCTATGTTGTCTTGTTTAATTAGAGTCGATTCAAGAAACAGATGGAGCAGTTTACATACCCTCTCCTTTGGGAAGGACCTCCATATTAGATAAAAACCTGAGGAAAGGAAAACAGACCTGAGCCAAACCTCACACCAGGAGCAGTCAGACCTTATTGTGTTTTGGACCATTTTGGAAGCCCTTTCACTTCTCCCTCTTCTTCCCAGGAGACCAGCTCTGGTCCCATTTTAGGGAACTCCCCCACCTTTTCCCCCATGCCTCTGCCAGTTTTCATCCTGCTCAGACTCTATTCTCACCGAGCCCCTCTCTCTACTCTTTTGCAGATGCAAAGAGTTTGGCAGAAATGTTGATAAGGTAGGTGTCACATGGCTGCTTCCTCCCCTGCAGAGGACAGGCTTCTAAGACCCCACTGTCCTGCTAAACCCTCTCCTCCAGCCCCTCATGGCTGCTGAGTCACCCACCGCTGGCCCTTCTCTCCACAGCAAGAACAACCGAAGTTTTGACACCCCTGTGAAGGGGCCTCCCCAAGGCCCGCGGCTACACATTGACATCCCCAGGGTCCAGCTGCTCATCGAGGACAAGGAGGGCATCAAGCAGCTGGGTGAGTGACAAGAGCCACAGGCTCTCTGTCCCGCTCTCCCCCAGGCCACAACCCACAAAGGGCAGCCACCAGCCCTCCCAGCAGTGCCCAGAGCTCTAGCAGCAGCCCCACCAACAACTCAGCAACCTCAGAACTCACTGAAGCTTCTCTCAAGGGCTAAGTTTCCTCCTCTAGCCGAAAGAATTATTCTGTCCTTTCTGGGTCTCAACGTGGGATAAAGACAAAAAGACATTTGCAACGTCCAGAGAGAAGGACTCCTACTCATTGTCCGTCCTTCTTCCCCCAGGAGATGACAAAGCCACCATTCCTGTGACGGATGCTGAGTTCAGCCAAGCTGTCAACCCGCAGAGTTTCTGCACTGGTGTCTCCTTGCACCACCCAGCCCTCATCCAGAGCACAGGACCCCTCATCGACATGTCTGACATCCGGCCAGGCACCAGTATGCCTTATCCCCAGGGAGACAGACCTCTTCCCACACAGGGTGTCTTGGGAACAGCATGGGGCACAGGCAATAAAAAAAAAAAAAAGGTGGGAGAGGAACAGCATGGAAGAATGCAAAGAACACTGGAGTTAGAGTCTACAGACCTTGACTGAAGACTTACTTAGCTGTGACCTTGGGTATATTGCTAACTTTGTCTCTCGGGGCCTCCGTTGCCTTGCCTAGACATTTGAGGGTTGGGTGTTCTTGCTCTCCAAAGGCCTTCTGCCTCTAGCGCTGCAGCTCTGGACATCAGGATAGAACACATCAAGGGCTATGGGGAATGAGTGCACAGGAGGCAGCAGGAGAGGAGACGACATTCCTCCCCCCGCGGAAGGAAAAGATGGGGTGGGTGGGGAGGACCAGGATGCCACCCACTGCCCCCACACCTCACCACCGTAGCTCTGTTCCTCTGGGGCCAGCTATGTGGTTGGGAAAGGCAACATGCTCAGCCTCCCCACGGGAGCTTCTGTGGCTGCTTGTGCCTCTTCCCTGGCTCTGCACTGCCCTTCTGGTAAGTGCCAGCTGCCCAGGCCTCAGTGCCCTCAGCGGACGTGCTAGCCATCGCTTCCTGTTTGCAGATCCAGTGTCTAGGAAGAACGTCAAGTCAGCCCACAGCACCCGGAACCGGTACTCAAGCCAGTGGACGCTGACCAAGTGCCAGGCCTCCACACCTGCCCGCACCCTCACCTCTGACTGGCGCACCGTGGGATCCCAGCATGGTGTCACTGTCACTGAGAGTGACAGCTACAGTGCCAGCCTCTCCCAGGACACAGGTGAGCCCAGGGCCCTGCCCGCGTCTTGCTCTCTGTTCTTCACTTCCCCTACCTTCCAGCTCCCCCTTCCGTTTTCCCAGCCTCTACCCACCAGCTCATGGGGGCCAAGACACAAGTCCGCTTCATTGCCAGCTGGCCACTGACTTACTGTGTGGCTGGCGCAAAAACACTTGACCTCGCTGAGCTCTGCTTAGTCAAGGATTTCACTTTGCTATCCCAGAAGATGTCAGAGAAAATGGTATGTGTGATGTTTGTTGGAGAAAGAACGGAGTGTTCCAGGGGGTGGGTGCTTATTTTCAAGAATGGAAGACATTCTGCCCTTTATTCACCAAAGACCCCACTTCGGCCACCACTGCTACCTTCCCAGGGGGCGATCAGGGTCCTCAGAGATGACCACTGGGGTCAAGGGTAGGGGCACTGCTCAGTCTGGTCTCGTTTTTGTTTTTATTTTTTAATGTTTATTTTTGAGAGAGAGAGAGAGCGCGCGAGCAGGGGAGGGGCAGAGAGAGGGAGACACAGAATCCAAAGTGAGCTCTGGTCTCATTGGTAAATGAGACCCTTCTCCCCATGACCCGCCCCCCATTTCTTCTTACCTCCACGCTTTCCATCTCCCCAGACAAAGGGCGGAACAGCATGGTGTCCACCGAGAGTGCCTCGTCCACGTACGAAGAGCTGGCTCGGGCCTACGAGCACGCCAAGCTGGAAGAACAGCTTCAGCACGCCAAGTTCGAGATCACCGAGTGCTTCATCTCCGACAGCTCCTCTGACCAGATGACCACAGGCACCAACGAGAACGCGGACAGCATGACGTCCATGAGCACACCCTCAGAGCCCGGCATTTGCCGCTTTACCGCCTCCCCGCCCAAGCCCCAGGATGCCGACAGAGGCAAGAACGTGGCTGTGCCCATCCCGCACCGGGCCAACAAGAGTGAGTGCTCGGCCCCCCCTCCCCTGCTGTGTCCCCTGCCCTGCCACCACGTGGGGCCGGCCCGCCTGGGCAGGGCTCCTTGGCGGCGTGGGCAGCGCAAAGCAAGGACTCGGGAGAGTCCAGGTCAGGGTCCATATCCTGGCTCAGCCGCTTAATACCTCCGTGGCCTTGGGAAGTCACTTAGCCTCTCTGGCCTTCCTTTTCTCGTTTGTAAAATGCAAGTGACAGCATATACTCTGCGTTGTCGTAGCAGACACCGGAAGTTCTGGACGTGCCCAACGCAGGGCAGGTTCTCAGGATGTAGTGATCCTCCACTTACCCCGAGGCTGTGCCAGTGTGGGGACGCAGCTGCCCAACGGCCGTGGGTCTCAGTGCCTTTCAAATCAATCCAGACGTGAAGGAACAATCCTGGCAGCTCAGCCCGTGGTGACCAAACCTCACGGTGGGCAGTGACCTAGCCTGACTGGGAACTGTCTGACCCAGGGGCCTGGCCAGAGCATATGCCCGTTGGGGTTGGTGGGACAGCCGTAGGATAACCGGAGGGGGGGGTCCATCAACGGGCACTGGACCACACTATACCGTGCAAATCATGCACAGTCTGGTCTGCTCGCTACTGGCCTTGCTCAGTGGCCATACTGATCGGGGCCCTCGGGACCATCTAGAGAAGAGCCCAGGGTAACGAAGTACAAAGGCTTTGGAGATTCGCAGCCCTGAATGACACCCCTACCCCTTCTAGCTGGGAGAAACGGGGCAAATTACTTAACCTCTCTGAACCTCAGTTTCCTCATTTGCAAAATGTGGGCAGGTATTAACCTGTATCCAGGGGGCTACAGGGACTAAATGAGATCATGTAAGGAAAGTTCCTGGCACAGGCACAGGACAGAGGCACATTTACAGGTGAGGATGCTTATTGAGCTGAGGGATCAGGGCGCAGGGGTCCCGGAAGCGTGTCATACGGGGGTGGTTTGAGAAATCAGGAAGATCCCACCTGTGAGAAAGGAGAAGGGTGAGGAAACGTAGCTGACTTCAGACCTCTGGACGACAGCCGTGGGAAAGGTGGAGGTGTGGGGGCGCTTGCTATGTGGCAGAATATGTGGCAGAAGGCAGAATCAGGCTCAGCGTGGGGAGTCGTCGTTTTCAGAAATGAGCTCTCCCCCAGCTGAAGCTGAACAGCGTATATCGGCCATTTAGCAACAAGTATCAATTTATTGAGCAACTACTATATGTGCTAGCCATGGTAACTGAAGCACTTTCCATATTTGATCTCATTCACTACTGACGGTAATCCTATAGGGAAGTGCGATTGTCCACATCTCACCGATAAGGAAACCGAGGCTCAGAGAGGTCAAGTAACTGACGATTGCCCGGCTTGTGGAGGGACTCCCAGGTCAGATGGGGGGAAAGATTGGGGAGTAGGGGGTGGCACGAGCAAGCTGGCTCCCAGAGGCCTCTGCCTCCAACCTTTTCTGGCTCTGTGATTCCAGGTGACTACTGTAACCTGCCCCTGTATGCCAAGTCGGAGGCCTTCTTTCGAAAGGCAGATGGGCGCGAGCCCTGTCCGGTGGTCCCACCCCGAGAGGCTTCCATCCGGAACCTGGCTCGAACCTACCACACCCAGGCTCGCCACCTGACCTTGGACCCTGCCAGCAAGCCCTTGGGCCTCCCGCACCCAGGGGCCCCTGCTGCCGCCTCCACAGCCACTTTACCTCAGAGGACCCTGGCCATGCCAGCACCCCCAGCCGGCGCGGCCCCCCCAGCTCCCGGCCCCACCCCTGCCGAGCCCCCCGCGGCACCCAGTGCCGCCCCTCCGGCCCCCAGCACCGAGCCTCCGCGGGCCGGGGGCCCACACACCAAAATGGGGGGCTCCAGGGACTCACTTCTCGAGATGAGCACATCGGGGGTAGGGAGATCCCAGAAGCAGGGGGCAGGGGCCTACTCGAAATCCTATACCCTGGTGTAGGGGCACGGTGAGAAAAGCGGCCCCACGCTCGGACCTGTCTGCACCTCCAGCCCTCACACACCAACTTGGCTGTTTTCCTGCATTATTTATATTAAACTGACAGACAGAAACCAACCGACAACGAAAAGAAACCCCCCCCGAGTCATCGACGCTTGTACATAGAACTCTTTTGTACAAATGAAACTATTTTCTTCTCCGTGAAGCCAGGGCACAAAGAATTTAACAGTACAAATCAACCCCTCCAACCCCACAAAATATGCGTGGAGAGATCTATATACATATGTAGGGAGATGGGAACATGTCGACAAGCTACGTATCTATATATTTCTCTCCCCTTATTTTGAGACAGAGGCACAAAGACTCAGCAATTTTTCCCTCCTACTCACTCAACCCTCCTTTCAATCTAGGCGGTTTTGACAAAGACCAAACTCCCAACTCAGAGACACTGCATGCGATTTTACTGTTCCAAGAAAACCAGGACTTGCTTCAATTTGCAGATGCTTATGTGTTAATACCTTTTTCTATGAAAAAAAACCCAGCGCCGTGTGCAATAAAGGTTATGTTTCTACGTGGTAGCTTCTTTCCCATCTGGCAAGGGCCAGTGGGGAGGGGGGGGCGGAAGGAAAGGCCCCTATGCCTAGCTGGCTATCTCTCATGGGGACACTGTGAGAAGCGCGGGTTTTAGCTCAGCAGGTTAAACTTTTTAAAAGGCTTTTAATTAGCCCGGGTGCATTCTTGAGCACCTGTTCTGTTCTCAGATCTGGGCCGGCCCCTAAAGGGGGCCAGCTGTGTGGCTTTGAGCACGCTCCTAAACCCCTCTGGGCCAGTTTCCTTATCTATAAAACGAGGCAACGTTGCTGAGAGCTTGGGGAGCTTGGAATGGGGGGTGGGGGTGGGGAGGGTAAGTGCTGGCTTCTCTCCTCCAGGAGAACATGACCGTGCCCAGGGAAATAAAGCTAGGCAAACCACAAGTGCCCACTTAAGTCATATAAGAGGTGCCTATAAACTGGGAGGGGGAGGAAGAGATTCTATGTATCCTGGGGGTTGGGACAGAGCCGGAAGTTCTAGGCTGTTAAGGCAAAGTGAGGCCAAGGAGAAGGAGTGAGGCCATCAGAGTTTGGAGAGGTGAAAGGGGCTCATGGAGGAGGGAAATGGAGCTCCACCAAAGAGGATGGGCCAGCAGGCATGCCGGGGACCTTGCCTGGTTTTGGAGGAGTTGGCATCAGGTTGCCAGGTGGAAGGGAATGGGGGCACAGGCAGATGTGCCAGAGGGTCCTTATCTGATGAAAGGACGTGGGGGCGGGGCCTCCAAGGACGTTCAGGTTTGAGTAGGCCGAGGAGAGGGAAAGTCGGCAGGTGGCCATTTCCCTCCTCCCTCCAGCACGGCCAGGAACCCCTGGGTGAAAAGACAGTGCACCTAAGAAGCATATAGGGGGTTCAGTGCCCCCAAGTGAAGGCTGAGCTCTGGATCGGGAATCTGGAAGGAAGGTGAGTCTCTGAGACCTGCCGTACCCCCGGAAGCTGAGAGGAGGGACTGGGAAGGGGCCCAGAGGGCTGGAGAAGAACGGAGGGCTTTGTGCAGGACGCAGGTGAGCTGTCCCTGCCCGTCTGGGCCACAGCAAGACCCTGCCTGGGATGCATGACCTTTAATGGAAGCACTTTCCGAAAAGCAACTCCTTCCTCAAACACTCCATGGAGCACCCAGGGAGTGTGGGAAACAGAGGAGCTGTCCCTGTGAGTGTCCCCGGTACAAGGTAAGGGGGTAGGCACCATGACAGGGGCAGGGGCAGAGGCCTTGTTCTCCTTGGTGACTCCTAGGCCCAGGGGAAACTCCATTTCAGCCCCCACGCCAAGGACCCAACCAAGAGAACCAGCCAACAGCAATAATGAGAATAATGCGAAGGGCCTGCATTCCAGACACCGGCTGATAGCCCAGCTTCCTCCCATGGCTGCGTGCGCCATCTGCAGGTCACCTCCCGAACTGCAAGCACAATGATCCAGCCTGGGAGTTCTAGATGGGGGCTGAGAGCCCCCATTCTGCGCCCTGCCCCCACCTGCGCTGGACACTGGGGAAACACGAATGGACCCAACCCGGACCAGCATGAGGGAATGAACAAATCTAGAGCAGAATAGAGGCACCTGCTTAAGGTTGCAGAGGGAAACCCTGTCGTGACCGTACATTACCAAGTTCTCCACCATGTGCCAGGTATTGGGCAGAAGGCTTTTCTCGTGTCGGCCCATGTGACCTCAAAGCAGTTTGGGGAGGCAGGTGTCACAGTCTCCGTCTGACTGGTGAGAAGCTGTGGTGTGGGGACTTAAGTAACTCATCCAAGGTCAGAGGGGCAGGAAAAGGTGCACTTAGATCCGAGCCCCAGGGTGTCTGATTCCTTAACCGTAGAGTCACACTGCCCGGGGTTGTGTTCGTTCAGAGGCTGAGCTGCAGTTCTGTCCCCAGGACGTTGCAGGCGAGGCGTCTGCCAGGACGAGGGAGACCAGCTGGACTGACTGTCCGGAAGGCGGTCAGTGTGGAGCCGTGAGTGACCGACTCCGAGAGGTGAGCCAATATGCCGGGGCTGGATGGAACGGGGAGCATGATGTATCTCATTCTGTCACGAGGTGGTGATAGGGAGGGAGGGACGGACTCAGCTCTGGGGGCCGCGGTGGGCCAGGCAGGATGAGACGGATTTGGAGAGGCAACAGAGCATCAAAGGTGAATGAGCCAGTTTCACTTGTGGTCAACCTAGCTCTGGATCCTTAACTCTCAAACACAAGGGGCAGAAATTCAAACAGACTTGTGCAGAATCCACAGTGTTGTGTGCTGATCATCTCTGGCCTCGGTATGTCCTTTAGGTAAACTGCAGACCCACCTGTCTGAACTGTCCCCGGAAGCGAGTTCCTAAGTCAGCCAAACCCCCAGTTAGTTACCACGAAACTGTCTGGAGTAATCATCCCACACACCTCCTTGCTCCTTTCCAGACCTCCACTCTGTCCACCACAGATGAGGCCACTGTCTGTCTCTAGAACACTGGTAGTCAAAGCACAGGCCACAGACATGCAGCGTCAGCATCGCCCAGGACCTTGCTAGAAATGCACATTCTTAGGCCTCACTCCAGACCCACTGGATCAGAATCTGTAGTTTAACAGACTCCCCAGAGGACTCACATGTACCCTAGAGCACTGGAAGGATTCAGAGAGACCTCTGCCCTGCTCTCTCCTGGCAACAATCAGAGAGAGCTAGAGTAGTGGGGCTCAAACCTAGTTAAGCATCAGATTCACCTGAAGAGCTTGTTCAATCCCAGCTGAATCACCATTTGTGGGCCTGGACTCCAGGCATTTGTATTTTGTGTGTGTGTGTGTGTGTGTGTGTGTGTGTGTGTGTGTGATAAGAGAGCCACAGGGAAATTTACCATTTTAACCATTTTTAAGTTGACAGTTCGGTGGCGCTAAGAACATTCACTTTGTGCCACCACCGCCACTACCCGTTTCCAGAACTTTGCCAGGTCTGCAAACAAAAACTCTATATTCATTAAACACCCATACTGCCTTCCTCCCAGCCCTGACAACCACCATTCTACTTTCTGTCTCTATTAAGCTAACTACTCCATGATCACTCATAGGGTCTTTGTCCTTTCTGTTGGCTTCTTTCACTTAGTATGTTTGCAAGTATAATCCATGTTGTAGCCCGTATGAGAATTTTGTTCCTTTTTAAGGCTGAATGGTATTCCATTATAGGTATAGACCACATTTTTAATCCCATTACTTTTTTAAATTTTTTTTAATGTTTATGTATTCTTGAGAGAGAGACAGAGCTTGAGTGGGGTAGGGGTGGGGGGCGGGGGCAGAGAGGGAGACACAGAATCCAAAGCAGGCTCCAGGCTCTGAGCTGTCAGCACAGAGCCCGACGTGGGGCTCAGACTCAGGAACCGTGAGATCATGACCCGAGCCGAAGTCTGATGTTTAGCCAACCAAGCCACCCAGGTGCCCCTTAATCCCATTATTGATGGACCCTTGAGTTGTTTCCTTCGGCTATTATGAATACTAATGCATAAACATCAGTACGTAAGTTCCCGTTTGAATCCCTGTTTTCAAGTCTTTGGATATATAACTAGCAGTACAATTTCTAAATCAAATGATAATTCTATGTTTAACATGTTTATGAAGAAAAATATTTTCACTGAGGTATAATTGACATATAACATTATACTAGTTTCAGGTGTATGATGTAATGATTTGGTATTTGTATACATTGCAATATGATCCCCACAATAAGTCTAGTTAATATCCTTCATGGTACATAGTTACAAGTTTTTGTTCTTCTAGTGAAAACTTTTAAGATTTACTCTCTTAGCAACTTTCAAATATGCCACAAAGTAGTTTTAGCTATAGTCCCCATGCATATTGCATCCCTGTTAACTATAACTGGTAGTTTGTTTTTTTTTTTTCCTTTTGATCCCCTTCAGCCATTTCACCTACCCCAGACCACACCCCTGTCAACCTGTCAACCACCAATCTGTTCTCTGTATCTATGAGCTTGGTTTTTTGTTTGTTTAGAATCCACATAGAAGTGAGGCCGTACAGTTTTTGTCTTTGACCAAGTTGGTTTAGCACACAATGCCGTCGAGATCTATCCAGGTTGTCACAAATGGCAAGATACCACTCTGTTTTATGGCTGAGTAGTATTCCGTTGTATTCCAGTAGAATCCCATTGTGCATTGTACCACATCTTTATCCACTCATCCATCAGTGGACGCTTAGTTGTTTCCATATCTTGGCTATTGTAAATAATGCTACAACGAACATAAAGGCACATATAGCTTTCCAAATTAATGTCTTGGTCTTCTTTGAATAGATACCCAGAAGTAGAATTGCTACATCACGTGGTAGTTCTATTTTTAACTTTTTGAGGAGCCTCCGTACTCTTTTCCAGAGTGGCCGCACAAATTTATATTCCCGCCAACAGTGCATAAGGGTTCCCTTTTCTCCAAATGCTTGCCAACACCTGTTTATCTTGTCTTTTTGGTAGCCATTCTGACAGGTGTGAGTTGATACCTCACTGTAGCTTTGATTTGTATTTCTCTGATGAGTGATGCTGAGCATCTTTTCATGTGTCTGTTGGCCATTTGTATACCTACTTTGGAAAAATGTCTATTCAGGTCCTCTGCCCATTTTTTAATTGGATTTTTTTTTTTTTTTTTTTTGCTATTGAGTTGTATGTGTTCTTCATGTATTTTGAATATTAGCCCCTTATCAGATACATACTTGGCAAATATTTTCTCCTTTTCAGCACGTTGCCTCTTCATTTTGTTGACAATTTCTTTGGCTGTGCAAAAGCTTTTTAGTTTGATGTAATCCCACTTATTTTTGTGTTTGGAGTCAGATCTAAAAACTCCTCACCAAGACCAACATCAAGAAGCTTACCCCCTTTGTTTCGTTCTAGGAGTTTTGTGGTTGCAGGTCTTATGTTCAAGTCTATCCATTTTGAGTTAACATTTGTGCAAGGTGTAAGATAGTGGTCTAGTTTCATTCTTTTGCATGTGGCTGTCTAGTTTTCCCAACGTTTATTGAAGAGACTGTCTTGTCCCCATTTTATATTTATGTCTCCTTGTTGTGAGTTAATTGACCATATATGTGTGGGTTTATTTCTCGATTCTCTGTTCTGTCCCATTGATCTGTGTGTCTGTTTTTATGCCAATACCATACCCTTTGGATGACTGTAGCTTTGTAATATAGTTTGGAATCAGAGAGCATAATGCCTCTAGCTTTGTTCTTTCTCAAGATTGCTTTGGCTATTCCAGGTCATTTGTAGTTCAATTCCAAGATTAGGATTCTTCGTTCTGTTTCTGTGAAAATGCCATTGGAATTTTGATTAGGATTACAATGACTCTATAGACGGCTCTGAGCAATAGGGACAGTTTAACAATATTAATTCTTGCAATCTATGAGTATGGAATACCTTTCTATTTATTTGTGTCCTTATCAATTTCTTTTATCAGTGTTACAGTTTTCAGTGTACAGGTCTTTGATTTCCTTAGTTGAATTTATTCCTAGGTATTTTATTCTCTCTGATGTGGTTTTAAATGGGATTGCTTTCTTAATTTCTCTTTCTAGTATTAGTGTATAGAAACACAAAACATTTTCATATATTGATTTTGTATTTTATCAAATTCACTGATTAGTTCTGACAATTTTATGGTAGAGTCTAGGGTTTTCTGTATATAATAACCTGCCATCTGCCAAAGTGACAGTTTCACTTCTTCCATTACAATTTGGATGTCTTTTATTAGTTTTATTTTTTTGTTTTATTCCTATATAATAAACAGTGTTATATTAGTTTCAGATGTACAAGATAGTCATTCAACAATTCTATACCTTCCTCATTGCTCATCACAGCCACCAATTTGTTCTCTATAGTTGAGTCTGTTTTTTGGTTTGTCTCTTTTTTTTTTTTTTCTTTGTTCTTTGGGGTTTTTTTTCTTAAATTCCCAAAATGAATGAAATCATGGTATTTGTCTTTCTCTGACTGGCTTGTTTCACTTAGCATTATACTCTCTAGATTCACCCATGTCATTGCACAAGGCAGGATTTCATTCTTTTATATGGCTGAGTAATAGTCCATTCTATGTGTGTGAGTATGTGTGTGTGAGTGTGTATACTTCATCCATCAGTGAACACTGTGTTTCTTCCATAATTTGGCGATTGTAAATAATGCTGCAATAGACATAAGCGTGTATATCTCTTTTTAAATTAGTGTTTTCACCAATGAAATTACTGGATCATATGATAATTCTATTTTTAACTTTTTGAGGAACCTCCATACTGTTTTCCACAGTGGCTGCACCAGTTTGCATTTCTAACAATAGTACACCAGAGTTCCTTTTTTCCACATCCTTGCCAACGTCTCTTGTTTTTTATTTTAGCCATTCTGACAGGGGTGAAGTGATATCCCCTTGTGGTTTTGATTTGTATTTCCCTGATGATGAGTGATGTTCAGCATCTTTTCATGTGTCTGTTGGCCATGTGCAAGTCCTCTTTGGAGAAATGTCTGTTCACGTCTTCTGCCCATTTTTAAATGGACTATTTGGGGTTTTGGTGTTGAGTTGTATAATTTGTTTATATATTTTGGATACTAACCTTTTATCATATGTGTCATTTGCAAATATCTTCTCCCATTCAGTAGGTTGTCTTTTAGTTCTGTTGATGGTTTCCTTTGCTGTGCAGAAGCTTCTTATTTTGATGGAGTCCCAATAGATTATTTTTGCTTTTCTTTCCCTTACCACAGGAGATAAACGTCGAAAAATGTTGCTATGGCCAATGTGAGAAAAATTACTGCCTGTGCTTGCTTATAGGAATTTTATGGTTTCAGGTCTCATGTTTAGGCCTTTAATCCATTTTGAGTTTATTTTGTGTATGGTGTAAGAAAGTGGTCCAGTTTCATTCTTTTGCATGTGGCTGTCCAGTTTCCCCAGCACCATTTATTGAAAAGACTGTCCTTTTCACACTGGATATTCTTGCCACCTTTGTTGCAGATTAATTGACCATATAATCGTGGGTTTATTTCTGGGCTCTATTCTGTTCCATTGATCTATGTGTCTATTTTTGTGCTGGTACCATTCTGTTTTGATTACACCAGCTTTGTAGCATATCTTGATTTGTGGGATATGACCCTCCAGTTTTGTTCTTTCAAGATTGCTTTGAGTATTCAGGGTCTTTTTTGGTTCCATACAAAACCTTTTATTTCTTCCCTAATTGCTCTGGCTAGGACTTCCAATACTATGTTGAGTAAAAGTGACAAGAGTGGACATCGTTGTCTTATTCCTGATCTTAGAGAAAAGGCTTCTGGGTTTTCATCATTGAGGATGATGTTAGATATGGGCTTGGCATAAAAGGCCTTTATTATGTTGAGGTAAGTTCCTTCTATACCCACGTGGTTGAATTCTTTTTTCATAAATGGATTTTGATTTTTGTCAGATGCTTTTTTTTGCATCTGCTGAGATCATCATATGACTTTTAGCCTCTTGTTAATGTGCTGTAACACATTGGCTTTGTGAAAATATTGAACTATCCTTGCATCCTTGAAATAAATTGCACTTGATCATGGTATATGCTCCCTTTAACATATTGTTGAGGCGCCTGGGTGGCTCAGTCAGCTAAGTGTCCAACTTCAGCTCAGGTCATGATCTCACAGCTCTTGAGTTCAAGCCCTGTATCAGGCACTGTGCCAACAGCTCAGAGCCTGGGGCCTGCTTCAGATTCTGTGTCTCCCTCTCTTTTTCTGCCCCTCTCCCTCTCTCTGTCTCTGTCTCTGTCTCTCTTTTTCTCTCTCTCAAATAAATACACATTTAAAAAAAATTTTAAAAAGAGTTAATGTATTGTTGAATTGGGTTTGCTAACATTTTGTTCAGGATTTTAGCATCTATGTTCATCAGTGATGTTAGTCTGTAATGTTCTTTTGTTGTGTCCTTGTTGGGTTTTGGAATCCAGGTAATGCTAGCCTTGTAAAATGAGTTTGGGGGTGTTTCTATTTTTTTGGAACTGTTTGAAAAGGATTGGTATTAATTCTTCAAATATTCGGTAGAATTCACCAGAGAAGCCATCTGGTCCTGGACTATTGTTTTGCGGGGGAGGGTGGGGAGGAGGTTTTTGATTACTGATTAAATCTCCTTACTGAAAACCAGTCTATTCATATTCTCTATTTCTTCATGATTTAGTCTTAGAAAGTTGTATGTTTCTAAGACTTTATCCATTTCTTACTGGTTGTTTAATTTGTAGATATAATTGCTCATGGCAGTCTGTTATGATCCTTTGCATTTCTTTGGTATCAGTGCCTCCTTTTTCATTTCTGATTTTATTTTTTGAGCCATCTTTTTTTTTCTGGACGAGTTCAAAGTATGTCAAAGTATGTCAATTATAGCTCCTCAAAGAGCCAGTTCTTAGTTTGACTGATCTTTTCTATTGTCTTTATTTCATTTATTTTTCACTCCAATATTTGTTGTTTTCTTCCTTCTACTAACTGGACTTCATTTGTTCTTATTTCTTTAGTTCCTTGAGTGTAAAGTTAGGATGTTTGAGGTTTTTCTTGTTTCTTAAGGTAGGCATGTATCACTATGAACTTGAGGTAGGCATATGTCATTATGATCAGCATCCCATAAATTTTAGTATGTTGTATTTCCATTTTCATTTGTCTTGATTTTTTTAAATTTATTTACCAATTGTTCTGTAATCTCCACATATTTGTGATTCTCTTCGTGAAACTGATTTCTAGTTTCATATCATTGTGGTTGGAAAAGCTGCTTGATATGACTTCAGTCTTAAACTTACTAAGACTTGTTTTGTGGCCTAACAAATGATCTATCCTGTAGAATATTCCGTGCGCACTTGAGAAGAATGCTTACTCTCCTGCTTTTAGATGGAATGTTCTGTATATACCTGTTAAGCTCTTCCTGTCTAATATGTTTAAGGTGGATGTTTCCTTATTGATTTTCTGTCTGGATGATCTATCCATTGATGTGAGGTATTAAAGTCCCCCACTATTACTGTATTGCTGTCCATTTCTTTCAGGTCTGTTAATATTTGCTTTACGTATTTAGGTGCAACTATGTTTGGTGCATAAATATGCTAGTACAAAGGTTAAAAGACAAATGCAGTAAAAATAACTGTAGCTGCAAAAATTAGTTAAAGGATACACAAGATAAAAATGTAAAATATGGGGGCACCTGGCCACCTCAGTCGGTAGAACATGCAACTCTTGAACTCTGGGTCATGAGTTCAAGCCCCATATTGGGCATGGAGCCTACTTTTAAAAAATGTAAAATGTGACATCAAAAACATAAAATGTGGGTGGGGATAGAGTAAAAATGTATAGCTATAGAACGCATTCAAACTTATCAATTTAAAATAGTTATAAACATAGGTTGTTATATGTAAACCTTATGGTAACAATAAAATCAAAAACTTACAGCAGATACACAGAAGACAACTGGAATAAAATCTAAGCATACAACTAAAGAAGTCCTCAAACCGCAAAGGAAGAGTGCAAAAGAAGTAGAAAGGAGCAGAGAAGAAGTACAACAGAGCCAGAAAACAATGAACAAAATGACTTTAAGTACATACCTATTAATAATTGCTTTTGATGTAAGTGGCCTAAATTCTCCCAAAGACAGACTAGCTAAGTAGATGAAACAAACAAAACAAACAACCAACCACGAGACAAGACCCATTTATATGCCTCCCAAAAGTGACTCACTTCAGATGTCAGGGCACACACGGACGAGAAGTGAAGGGATGAATAAAGATGTTCCATGCAAATGAAAACCAAAAAAAAGCTGGGATAGCTATACTTCTACCAGACAAAACAGACTTTAACACAGACTATAATGAGGCAAGGGCGTTACATAATGATAAAAGGGTCAATCCAACAGAAGGATATAACTTAGGTTTAACTTTCTGAGGGACTACCAAAGTGTTTTCTACTAGGCGTCTGTATGTTTAACAAGCAAAATGCTACTGAAGCCCTTGTTCACCCACCAGATCGCCGAAGCTCTGCCTGTGACCTGCCATTGAGCTAAGCACTGGGGATGCAAAGGATGTCCTTGAGCTCAAGGGGCTCATTACCTGGTGAGTGTGCAAATTGGCAGAGCCTGAGGAGGGAGGTCTGTGGTAAAGGGATATGTCAGGGACAGCTAGCTGTCTGCCAGTGCCTCATGCTCCCCCTCCGCAGTGCAATTGTTCCCGGGAAGCATCTGCCCTGACAATGACTACAGTTCCTAGCCCCTTGACTTGTAGATAGGGCCCTAAGACCAAGTTCCCACTTGGAATGTGGTAGAAGTGAGGCATGCTACTTTCAGGCCTGGCTTACAAAATCTCCTTGACCACCCTCCTCTCTAACTGCCTGTCCGTGCCCAAGGTGAGTTTAGAAGCCACTGACCAAAGATGTCAGTGCTTGTGTTAGCCTGGGTTCTTGTACATCTGTGCAGATCAGAAGCCCCTCTACCCCACTGATGTCAACTGCATTTTATCTGAGCAAGAAATAAACATGTAATGAATTAGACAATTGAGATTTGGAAGTTTGTCTTAACAGCTAGCATCATCTTGTCTTATGTAGGAGATGAGGGGGAAACTGGCTCCCCATGGAAACCCTCCCTCCATCACCTAGGTCCAGGGTAAACCTCCCACCCATGCCACCTTCCCTTCCCCCGTATCTGTATAAGCAAAAGGTTGGGGAACAGCAGCTGATGAGTTCACAAAGGTGGGGGACAGTTGTGTGAACAGGACAGAAGGCTAGGAGGACCAATCAGGGCTCTGTCCTTCCTCCTAGAATTCACGTCTTCTGGGCAGTGGAAGCAATGCTCTTAGGCAGAAGGGGGAACAGCTGCTGGCTGTGTGTTCATTACGCTAGAGGTTGTCCACGTTTGGTTGTAGTGTCTACAAGAATCAGAGAATCCCAGGAGTCAAAGCCTTCAGGGTCCCCTAGTCCAGGCTCCCATCCTAATTTTGAATCCTTTCTGCAGTCAGCAAGGGTTGCCCGTCCTTCACATCTATACCCCCTGATGGACAACTCCTCAATTCCCAAGCCAGCATACTTCACCCTTGGACATCTCTGCTGGCAAAGCCTCCCCGACACTAAGCTTAGTCTGCCCCTCTCACCCAAAAGCCTGGTACCACCCTTCCGTGGGGTCCCCACAGAACAGGCCTTATTCCTCCTCAAGCATGGCAGCTGTCCACATGTGGTGCTTGAGCGTTGTTCATAGCTAGCTAATAAGCTCCCCCAATGGAATAGAATGGTCCCATTCCTTCCCAGTCACACCCAGGACTATGCCTGACTCTATCATGTGTTAGACTCGTGAAGGGTAAAGAGGGGGAGAAATGGACAGGGAATAGACGGTCAGTGGATACTGAGTTTTCATGAACTGTTGGCTCTCTCAGCTTGCTGTCCCAGGCTACAAGAAAACAGTACAACAGAATACAGTCAGAAGTGCTGCTTTACTGAGACTTTATGGTAAGCACTCTGTTAATCACTTAACAAAAGAGTCTCCTACCTTTACAACGATCCTATAAGAAAGTGTGACTCCTATGGACACAAAAATCCATGTGGTTCAATCTCAGACCAGCGGTGCCGACCAAAGAACTGGCCAGAAAACAAAAGAAAAGTTTTATTTTTATTTTTAAAGTTTACTTATTTTGAGAGAGAGAGAGAGAGCACATGCAAGGGAGGAAGGGGCTGAGGGAGGGGGAGACAGAGAATCCCAAGCAGGCTCCACGCTGTCAGCGTAGAGCCCCACATGGGGCTTGATCCCACGAACCATGAGATCGTGACCTGAGCCAAAATCAAGTCAGACACTCAATGGACAGTGCCCCCAAGGAAAAAAAATTTTAACTCATTATCTGCTTTGGTTTTGTGACCCTGAAGGGGATCCAAATGAACAGTTGAAAGTAATACCCGTTGATACCTTTGCAATATTGTGATATAATAAGAATTGTATATTTGGTCTTTGTCTTCAGTTGCAGGCACAGAGCTCCTAAAACCTTTGATGTTTCCTGAGTGATAGGTGTGAGAGGAGCATCTCTTGTTGTTGATAATAAACCCCTTTCAACCACTCCTGAATTTATGCTTAAGGGAGTAACTCTCAGTCACTAGATAGCTTTAGGATAAGGACTGGTTTTCAAAGAAACCAACCCCGTGAGCAGAGGGTTGGAACTTTGAACACAACCCCTCAACCCAGGGAAGAGAGTGGGGCTGGAGATTGAGTAAATCACTAAGGAACAATGACCTAATCAGTTATGCCTGAGTAGTGCAACCACCATAAAAACCCTAAACAACAGGATTCAGAGAGCTTCCAGGCTGGTAAGGCCATCTGTGTGCTGAGAGGGGGGTGCATCTCAAGTCCACAGGAACAGAAGTTCCTGCGCTCAGAACCTTTCCAGACCTAACCCTGTGTAACTCTTCATCTGGTGTTCATTTTTACCCTTCACTATTATGGTGTGTCGTGAATGATATTGTAAAGTGTTTTCCCTGAGTTCCATGAACCATTCTAGCAAGTTTTCTAGCCCGAAGAGGAAACCCCTAATTTATAGTTTGTCAATCAGAAGTGCAGGAGCCCTGGGAGTTGCATCTGAAGTGGGGGGCAGTCTTGTGGCACTGAGCTCTTAACCTGTGAGGTCTGTTAACTCCAGGGAGTTAGTGTCAGAATTGAATTGAACCTTTGGGCACCCAGTTAGAGAACTGGTTGTTGGTGTGGGAAAACCCCACATATTTGGTGTCAGAAATGGAAGTAGAAAGAGACAGAAACCCTGCGTTTCCAACCCAAGTCCTCGCATGCTGCAAAACTCACTATCAAGTCCTTGGGCTCCATTGCTCCCTGTGCTCCCCTTTCTCCTGAGTTCGCATTACAGAACAGCAAAGGCCAGGTCCAGGGGCACCAGGGGAGGTGGGAGAAATGGAAAGCAAGGCAGGAACCCTCTTTGGTTGTGTGTGGGAAGGGGCTAAGGGTAGAAAACAAAACTTGTTCATAATTTTTGCCCTTAAGAGGTGTCTCCGTGTTACTGGCTAAGAAAAAAGTCAACAGATTGGGTTTGTTGCACAAAGTCGCTCAGCAATAGACACAGCCAGGACTTGAATTCCAAAGCCAGAATTCACCGAGCCTCTTGGGACCCCTTACGGAAACCCAAGTGACACCCATAAGGTAACATTTGTTCCACACTTATTACGCAGCAGGAATTGTGCTAAGCCCGGTGAGGGGAGAGCAGCGAATGGGGAATCAAAGCTCACTGCTCCTGTTCCAACTCCATAACCCTGGCAAAGTAGCTTTACCCTCATGGGCCTCAATTTTGTTTTCTGTGAAATAGGGAAATAGTCTGTGTACCACCAGGTTGGTGAGACTGGAAGGCCATAATGTGGGTAAAGATGCTTCTAACTGTAAAGTGAGGATTGATTGGCAAGATGAAGATCCTCCTATCAGGGGCCAGATCCCAGGGAAGCCAAAATCTGCTCAGTCAGGTTTGCTGTGCCCAAAGGAGCAGGGGGGGGATATGAAGGTCACTTGCTGCCCTAGAGAACCTACTGAAAGTCACCATGAGGACCTTACAACATCTGCTGTCCAGAAGGGAAGCTCAAAGGTGGGGGGTGGATATCCTCAAACCCACCACCATCGGTTGCAACCAAAGCTGGCACTTGGCCCCTGACTCCAAACAGGAGTCACCGAAGCAGAGGGGACAACATGTGATTAAGCACCATCCTGCCCCCACCATGTTAATGCCCTGACTATCCTCCGGGAAGACTCAGCAGTGTGGTGAGCTGTGCCTGAAGCCCTCCTGCTGCTGTTGGTCATGGTCTTTGTCTCTAGTTTGACCTTTCCCTCGGTTGTTGGACGGAGGTAGATGGCACGGTTCTGGGCCATTGTGTCCACAGCTGCCTGGAATGGCCACACCTGCCCTGCCACTTCCTCTTCAACATGTGGCGTCCCCACGACAGCTCTGAGCATGTGATCTGGGCCTAGTAGCAGCGGCCACCAGCAGCCACTGCTACAGCCACCTGGGAGCCACGTGCATCTAGGCCAGCCTCAGCAAACGCTCCGTGCCAAAGCCAGTCCTGGGGTCCCAGAGCACATGAATGAGCCAGAACCCTGGGCATAGGGCCCCTGACATCTGGGCACTGGCAAGCCCTTCACTTTGCCCTGCATCCCACATTTCTATAGCATCCATCCACCCCACCACCACCACCACCACCACCCTGGGTCCTGCTGCACCCTCTTCCCCAGGAGGACTCCGGGGTCCCTGCCTCTCAGGTTCTGGAGACCCCTCTTGGGGAACAAGGACAGGAACAAGACACTGGGGGAACAGGCAGGAGGAACACTGGGGTCTGATTAGTCTTGAGCCAAGAGGTGAGCAGCACACCCGGCCGAGCAGGGCTTCATGGGGCTGCAGGAGCATCACAGCAGGTCCATGGGCAGCCGGACCTCAGGGAGAGGTCCCCAACACTGGGAGAGGCCTTCCCTGGAGGAAAGCTCAGGAGGCACCTGCTCCAGCAGAATGGGGTGAGGACAGGGAGTCTGTGACTTCCCCGGAGTGAGTGTAACCATCCTATCCTCAGGTGGAGACACTGAGGCCCAGCTTCTGGGTAGTCACTTGGCCAGAGCGAGAGGTGGTAAGTGGCAGCTGGAGGGCCAGTCCGATTCTTCCCCAACCTGCAGCTGCAGCAAGAGATTTCTGGGGAATGGGCAACACTGCACCCCCCTCAACCTCTCCTTCTGGCTACAACTAAGGGAAGGCAGTTGTGGTCCGGAAACTACTGGCTTTCTCTGTAGGGAAACGGGGCGCAGGAAGGAGACCAGCTACTTAATTGGAGGCATATGCATCTTGTGGCGGAGACCTCACTGGCCGCGAGGCAGGGGAAGGCATGGGGAAGGAGGAAGGGTGGACCACAGGCCTTTTCTCTGAGACTTTCCCTGCTCCGATGAAGAGTTGCTCACAACCTCTCCCCACCCGCTGATACTTGCCCTCTAATGCCGTGACCGGAGGTATGTGCCCACATGCATCAGCAGGCCAACAAGTCAGAGCGACTTATTCCAATCCAGACTTGCACATTCTGATCCTGCCACCTACTAGCTTAGCCTCTCCAAGACCCTCTGTTTTTGTTTTCCATCTTAATAAAGAAGCGACCTACCAATGGGACCGTTGTGCGGACGCAGTGAACTCTGTAGGTAGGTAAAGCACTGAGTGCTGGCTCAAAGTAAGGAAACTGAGGCTATTGTCCATAAGAGGGCCCAGGAGAACATGCGTGTACTGCCCATGAACTCCCAAATGAACACACAAGTGTGTGTTCGTACGGAGACAGGGGAGGGGTCTGAAACCACCCTGTGTCCCCACCACGTGGAAGGAACAGAGGGGGCATTTGTTCTGTGTGGCTCCAGGGCAGAATGGGGAGAGAAGTCTCCCTGATAGTCGCCTGCAGGTGGCCAACAGGATTGGGCCGCCTTGCCCTTAGATGCATTCAGCAGATGCTTGATAATGGCTTACATTTCTCCAGCGACACAGGCTGTTTCTTTAATCTTCTCAGTGTGAGGTTATTTTCAGCACCGTCATACAAATGGGGAAACTGAGGTGTAAAGAGAAGAATCCTTTCCCAAAGATGCCTCGCTAGTGAATAGCAACCAGAATTTGAACCCAGGTCTTTTTTTGAGGCCTAATGTAGAGCCTTGGAGCCAGACATTGGTCCCAACTTTAGTCTACAATAATAGGTGTCCAGAAAAAGTTCTGTCCCCATTCCCTACCTCTTCCCCTTTCCCATCATATGCTAAAGTGGCCACAGCTGCCCTGGCAGTGGCTCTACAGGTAGACTGGTCTCCAGGAGAGAGAGTGGCTAAGTCTGTGTCATTCAGGCCTTGGCAGGCCCTGGCTCCTAGTGGGGAAACCAAGGAGCCAGTCTTCCGTTCCATCCCAGGGTGTCTCCTCAAGCCAGACTGGCTCCCCTCTGGTCTTGCCTTCCTGCCTGCCTGCCTCCCTTGTAGCCTGGGCTTGCTTCTCTTTGTCATCTGAGGTCTGTCTCTCAGTCTTCCTTAGGGTTCTCGTTTGCACACAACTGGCCACGGATGAGAATGGAATCCCCCAGCAAACTTCTTCCTTGCCTTCTGTGTTGCCCTTTGTGTCCAGGACTTAACCTTGATCACAGCAAGTCCTACAAGTTACAGAATCCCAGTTATGGTTCCTGACTTCCCTGCAGGGGTGACAATAATAGCTAACATCTATTGAATCCCTCTTATTTATTTTGTTCCGGTTTTATTGAGATATAATTGACACACATCTATAAATTTAAGGTTAACAGCATAATGGTTTGATTTACAATATATGTATAGTGAAATGATTACCACAGTAAGTTTACTTCACATCCATTTATCTCATAGATATAAAAAGAAAAAAGCAAAAGAATTTTTTCTTTGTGATGAGAACTTTTAGGATCTACTTTCCTATATATCATACAGCAGTGCTAATTATAGGCACCATGCTGGGCAAGACGTCCCTAGGACTTATTTATCCTATAACTGGGAGTTTGTACATTTCGACCACTTTCTTCCAGTTCCACCCACCCCCCCCCCCCACTCTGGTAACCACAAATCTGATCTCTTTTTCTAGGAGTTGGATTTTTTTTTATTCCACATGTAAGTGAGAACAAAAGATATTTTGTCTTTCTCTGTTTGATTTAATATCACTTAGCATAATGCCGTCAAGATCCATCCATGTTGTTGCAAATGGCAGGATGTCCTCATTTTTTTATGGATGAATAATATTCCAGTGTGTGCATATAATCACAACTTCTTCATCCGCTCACCCGCCAGTGGACAGTTCCGTATGTTGGCTATTATAAACCCCATTGCTATGAACCTAGGGGTGCTGGTATCTTTTCAAGTTAGTGTTTTCATTTCCTTTGGATATATTCCCAGAAGTGGAATTGCTGGATCATATGGTAGTTCTGTCTGTAATTTTGGGGGGAATTTTTGTGATTTTCATGGTTTCAAGGCTTCACACTTCCCATAGTGGCTGTACCAGCTTAAGGTCCCACCAGCAAATGCACAGGGTTCCCTTTTTCCCACATCCTCACAGCATTTGTTATCTCTTATCTTTTTGATGGCCATTCTAACAGGTGTGAGGTGATACTTCATTGTGCTTTTGGTTTACATTTCCCCGATCATTAGTGATGGTGAGTATCTCTTCAGTTACCTCTTGGCCATTCATTATATCTTCTTTTGGGAAAATGTCTAGTAAGGTCTTTTGTTCCTTTTTAAATTGGATTTTTTGGGGGTTTTGCTGTTGAGTTGTAGGAGTTCTTTATATACCTTAGATTTTGACCCTTTATCAGATATATCATTTACAAATATTTTCTTTTGATGTTGGTGACTGTACCTTTGCTGTGCATACTTTTAGCTTGACCTATTCTTGAGTCTTGTTTCTTGTGCTTTAGGTGCCCTACCCAAAACATCATTGCCAAGACTCCCATCAAGGGGCTTTTTTGCTATGTTTTCTTCAAGGATTTTCATGGTTTCAAGCCTTATATTGATATCTTTCAATTGTTTGGAATAAGATAATATTTTAAATTCCAGTGTAGTTAACATACAGTGTTGTATTAGTTTCCGGTGTACAATATAGTCATTCAACAATTGTGTACATTGCTCAGTGTTCATCACCATAAGTGTGCTTTTAATCCTTTTCACCTATTTCACTCATCCCCCCCCACCTCCCTTCTGGCAATGATTAGTTTGTTCTCTGTAATTAACAGTCTGTTTCTGGGGGGGGGGGGGGGCACCTGGGTGGCTCAGTCAGTTAAGTGTCCGACTCTTGATTTCAGCTTGGGATCTCACAGTTGTGAGATCAAGGCCCGTATCAGGCTCCACACTGAACCCAGAGCCTGCTTGGGATTCTCTCTCAGGCTCTCTGCCCCTCCTCCCCCCAAATAAATAAACATTTTTTGAAAAAAAGAGAGTCTTTTTTTTTTTTGGTTTGTCTCTTTTATTTTCTTGGTTCATTTGCTTTGTTTCTTAAAGTCCAAGATGAGTGAAATCATGGTATTTGTCTCTCTCTTACTGATTCATTTCACTTAGCATTATACTGTCTAGATTCAGCCATGTCATTGCAAATGGCAAGATTTCATTTTTTCTTATAGCTGAGTAATATTCCTGTATGTGTGTGGGTGTGTGTGTGTACTATTATCCATTCATCTTTTGAGGGACACTTGGGCTGTTTCCATATCTTGGCTATTTTAAATAATGCAGCAATAAACATGGGTGCATGTCTCTTTTTGAATTAGTGTTTTCGTCTTGTTTAGGTAAATACCCACTAGTGGAATTACTGGATCATATGAGAATTCCATTTTTAATGTTTTGAGAAACTTTCATACCGTTTTCCACAGTGGCTGCACCAGATTGCATTCCCACCAACAGTACACGAGGGTTCCTTTCCCTCCACACCCTTGCCAACACCTGTTATTTCCCATGTTTTTCATTTTAGCCATTCTGACAGGTGTGAAGTGATATCTCACTGTACTTTTTGTTTTATTCTTGAGAGAGTACATGCACACGGGAGCGGGGGGGGGTGGGGCGCAGGGAGAGAGGAGGAGAGAGAGAATCTCAAGCAGGCTCCACACTGCCAGCATGGAGCCCAATATGGGGATTGAACCCATGAACCGTGAGATCATGACCTGAGCCAAAATCAAGAGTCGAATGCTTAACTGACTGAGCCACCCAGGTGCCCCATCTTCTGCCCATTTTTAATTGGACTACTTGGTTTTTTGGTGTTGATTTGTATAAGTTCTTTATATATTTTGGATACTAACCCTTTATCAGATATGTCACTTGCAAATATTTGCTCCCATTCAGTAGGCTGTCTTTCAGTTTTGTTGATTGTTGGCTATGCTATGCAGAAGCTTTTTATTTTGATGGAGTCCAAATAGTTTATTTTTGCTTTTGTTCCCATTGCCTCAGGAGATGCTACTATGGCCAATGTCAAAGAAATAGCTGCCCGTACTCTCTTCTAGGGTTTTTATGGTTTCAGGTCTCACAGTTAGGTCTTTAATCCATTTTGTGTTTATTTTGCGTATAGTGTTAAAAAGTGGTCCGATTTCATTCTTTGCATGTTAGCTGTCCAGTTTTCGCAGCACCATTTGTTGAAGAGATTTTTTTTCCCATTGTATATTCTTGCCTCCTTGTCAAAGATTAACTGACCATATAGTCATGAGTTTATTTCTGTGTTCTATTCTGTTCCACTGATTTATGTGTCTACTTTTGTGCTAGTTACTGTTTTCGTGCTACAGCTTTGTAATACACATTGACAGGTGGGATTGTGAGACCGCCACTTTTGTTCTTCTTTTTCAAGACTGCTTTGGGTGTTTGGGGTCTTTTGTGGTTCCATAAAAATGTTAGGATTATTTGTTCCAGTTCTGCAGGAAATGCTGCTGTTATTTTGATAGAGGTTGCATTAAATCTGTAGATTGCTCTGGGTAGTATGGACATTTTAACAATACCAATCCATGAGCATAGAATATCTTTCCATTTGTATTGTCTTCAGTTTCCTCCATCAAGGTTTTATAGTTTTCAGAATACAACTCTTTCCCCTCCTTGGTTAACTTTATTCATATGTATTTTATTATTATTGGTAAAATTGGAAATGATATTGTTTACTTAATCTCTCTTTCTGCTACTTCATTATTAGTGTATATAAATGGATTGGATTTCTCTTTATTGATTTTGCATTCTGCAACCTTAATTCACTTACCAGTTCTAATAGTGTTTTGGTGGAGTCCTGAGGGTTTTCTATATATAGTATTATGTCATTTGCAAATAGTGAAAGTTATACTTCTTTCTTACCCATTTGGATGACTTTTATTTCTTGTCTGATTGCTGTGGCTAGGACTTCCAGTACTATGTTGAATAAAAATGGCTAAAGTGGACATCCTTGTCTTGTTGCTGATATTAAAGGGAACATTATTAGTTGTTTTTCTTCATTGGGTAGAATGTTAGTTGCGGGTTTTCATAAATGGCCTTTATTATGTTGAGGTATGTTCCCTCTAAACCCACTTTATTGAGAGTTTTGGTTATGAAACAATGTTGAATTTTGCCAAATGCTTTTTATGCATCGTTGAAATGATCATGATTTTTGTCCTTCATTTTGTTAATGTGGTGTATCACGTTGATAGATTGACAAATATTGAACCATCTTGGCATCCTCCACAGTGAATCTCACTTGACGATTTGATTGCTATAGCTTTATAGTATAGTTTGAAATTCAAGAAGTGGGATGCCTCCCACTTTATCAGGACTGCTTTGGCTATTCAGAGGTTTTTGTGGTTCCATCAGTTTTAGGATTTTTTTTCTACTTCTGTAAAAATGTTCTTGGAATCTTGATAGGGATTACAATGAATCTATAGATGTCTTTAGGTAGGATTGACATTTTAACATTAATTTTTCCAATCCATGAACATGGAATGCCTTTGAATTTATTTGTTTCTTCTTCAGTTTCTTTCATCAGTGTCTTACAGTAGAGATTTTTCACTTCTCTGGTTAAATTTATTGATAAGTACTGTGTAGATGTTATCGTAAATGGGTCATTTTCTTCCTTTTTCACAGAATTTGTTATTGTATATAAATGCTACTGATTTTCATATGTTAATTTTGTATCCTGCAAGTTTACTGAATGAATTTATTGGTTAGATCTGACAGTTTTTTGGTGGAGTCTTTAGGATTTTATCTATATAAAATCATGTCATCTGCAAACAGAGACAGTTCTACCTCTTCCTTAACAATGTTGATGCCTTTTATTTTTCATACCTGATGGCTCTGACAAGGATTTCCAGTACTGTATTGAAAAGGAGTGGTGGGAGTGGGTACCCTTTTCTTATTCCTGATCTTATTGGGAAAGCTTTGAGCCTCTCACCATTGACCATGTTGTTAGCTATGGGCTTATCATATATGGCCTATGGTATACTTAAGGACATTCCTTCCCTACCTAATTTATCATGAATGGATGTTAAATGTTATCAAATGCTTTTTATGCACCTAATGAGATGATCATTTGACTTTTTTTTTCTTTATTCTATTAATGTGATGAATCCTATTTCTCATGAGTTTGAAAGTGTTCCCAACTCTTCAGTTTTTTTAAAAAGTTTGAGAAAGCATTAATTCTTTAAATGTTTGATAAAATTCACCAGTGAAGCCAACTGGCCCTGGGCTTTTCATCATTGGGAGATTTTTTTTATTACTGATTTAATCTCCGTGCTCGCTTCGGCAGCACATATACTGATTTAATCTCTTTACTAGTGATTAGTTGTACAGACTTTCTGTTTCTTCCTGATTAAGTCTTAGCAGTTTGTACATTTCTAGAATTTTTGCATTTCTTTTTCGTTGTCCAGATTGTTGACGTATGGTTGTTAATAGTTGCCTCTTATGATCCTTGTATTTCTGTGGTATCAGTTGTAATGTGTGCTGTTACATTTATAGTTTTGTTCACTAAGGTCCTCTCTTTTCCTTGGGTAGTCTAACTAAAGGTTTGTCAATTTTGTTTATCTTCTCAAAGAAGCAACTGTTAGTCTCATTAATATTTTTGATTGTTTTTCCATTCTCTGTTTCATTTATTTCTGCTCTAATCTTTATTATTATCTTTTTTTCTGCTAACTTTGAGCTCAGTTCTTTGTCCAGTTGTTTAAGGCATAGATCTAGGCTGTTTATGTAGGAGCTTTCTAGCTTCTTAAGGTAGGAACTTATTGCTATGAAATTCTCTCATAAAACAGCTTCTGCTGCATACCATAAGTCTTAGTATGTTGTTTACATTTATGTTTGTCTTAAGATACTTTTTAATTCTCCTTTAATTTCTTCTTTGATCCATTCAGGAAGTGTTGTTTAATTTCCATGTATTCATGAATCTTCCACTTTTCCCCTTGTTACTGATTTCCAGTTTCATACCACTGTGGTAAGAGAAGATATTTGGCTTGATTTCGATCTTCTTGAATTTGCTAAAACTTGTTTTGTGACCTATGGTCTGTCCTAGAAAATGTTCCCTGTGCAATGGAGAAGAATATGTATCCTGCTGTTGGACAGAATGTTATATATATATATATATATCTGTTAGATCCATTTAGTGTATAGTGTTGTTCATTCTGTTGTATCTTCATTGATTTTCCGTCTGATTTATCTGTTGTTGAGAGTGGGGCATTAAGGTCCCCAATTATTATTGTGTTGCTCTTTGTTTCTCCTTGTGGCTCTTAGTTTTTGCTTTATGTATTTAGATGCTCTGGTGTTGGACATATTAGTTGTATCTTCTTGATATATTGACTCCTTTGTCATTATTTAATGATCTTGTCACCTTTTACCATTTTTAAAGTCTATTTCATCCGGTATGCATATACCTACCCCTGCCTTTTGGAGGGTTACAGTTTGTTTGAAATATCTTTTTCCATCCCTTCACTCTCAGTCTATGTGTGTCTTTAAAGCTAAAGTGAGTTTCTTATACAGTGTATCATTGGACCTTGTTTTTGTTGTTTGTGTATCCAATCAGTCATTCTATGACTTTTGACTGCAGAATTTATTGTTTTCATTTAAAATAATCACTGACAGGGGCGCCTGGGTGGCGCAGTCGGTTAAGCGTCCGACTTCAGCTAGGTCACGATCTTGCGGTCCGTGAGTTTGAGCCCCGCGTCGGGCTCTGGGCTGATGGCTCGGAGCCTGGAACCTGTTTCCGATTCTGTGTCTCCCTCTCTCTCTGCGCCTCCCCTGTTCATGCTCTGTCTCTCTCTGCCCCAAAAATAAATAAAAGTTGAAAAAAAAATTTTTTTTAAAGTAAAATAATCACTGACAGTAAGGACTCACTCTTGCCATTTTGTTCATTGTTTCTTGTATTTTATCCTGCTTTTTGGTTTGTTTTGATGTTCTTATGTCTTGTATCAATATGCTTTGACTTCTTTGTCATGTTCTTTTGTGTAATTACAGGTTTTCCCTGGTGAATACCATAAGGCTTGCATAAAATGTCTTAAAATTGTAACACCCTATTTTAAACTAATGACAACTTCAATAGAATGTCTAAGCTTTATACTTTTACCTCTTCTCCTCACATTTTAGGTTATTGATGTTGTAACTTACATATTTTTACATTGTGTTCACTAATAACAGATTATTATAGTTACGGTTATTTTTACCAAATCTGTTTCTTAACTTCTATTTATTTTTTATTGAAGTATAGTTGGTGCACAATGTTACATTAGTTTTAAGCATATAACGTAGCAATTCAACAAGTATATTGTTATGCTATGTTTATGACAAGTGTAGCTACCATCTATCACCATACAACACTATTATAATACCACTAACAGGGAGCCTGGGTGGCTCAGTTGGTTAAGCGTCCAACTTTGGCTCAGTTCATGATCTCATGGTTCGTGAGTTCGAGCCCCATGTTGGGCTGTGCAGAGAGCTCAGAGCCTAGAGCCTCCTTCCAATTCTGTGTCTCCCTCTCTCTCTGCCCCTCTCCTGCTCTCACTCACTCTTTCTCTCAAAAATAAGTAAACATTAAAAATTTTTTAAAATACCACTATCTATATTTCCTAGGATGTACCTTTTATCCTAGTGACTTATTCCATAAATGGAAGTCTATATCTCCCACTCCCCTCACCCATTTTGCCTACTCCCCTACCACCCTCCCCTCTGGCAACCATCGATGTGTTCTCTGTATTTATGGGTCTTTTTCTGCTTTTTGTTTGTTCATTCTTTTGTTGTTTAGATTTTGTTTTGTTGTTTAGATTTGTTGTTCACAAATGAAATCGTATGGCATTTGTCTTTCTCTGTCTATTCCACTTAGCATAATACCCTCTCAGTCTATCCATGTTGTCACAAATTGCAAGAGCTCATTCTTATTTATGGCTGAGTAGTATTCCATTGTATATAAGACTACATGTTCTTTATCCATACCTCTATTGATAGACACTTGGATTGCTTGCCTATCTTGGCTATTGTAAATAATGCTATAATAAACATAGGGTGCATATATCTTTTCAAATTAGTATTTCCATTTCCCTTGGGTAAATAAATACCCAGTAGTGGAATTACTGGATCCTATGGTATTTATAGTTTTAATTTTTTGAGGAACCTCTATACTGTTTTGCACAATGGCTGCATCAATTTGCCCTCCCACCAATAGTACACAAGGGTTTATTTTTTCCACATCCTTGCCAACACTTGTTATTTCTTGTGTTTTTGGATTCAAGCCATTCTGACAGGTGTAAGGTTTTATTTGCATTTCCCTGATGATTAGTGATTTCGAGCATCTTTTCATATTTCTGTTGGCCATTTGTATGTCTTTTTGGAAAAATGTCTATTCAGGTCCTATGCCCACTTTATAATCAGAATATTTGGCAAGGGGGTTTGGTGCTGAGTTGTATAAGTTCTTTATATATTTTGGATACTAACCCCTTATTGGATATATCATTTGCAAAATGTCTTCCCCCATTCAGTAGGTTGTCTTCTTGTTTTGTTGATGGCTTCCTTTGCAGTGCAAAAGTTGTTTGTTTTTGTTTTTGTTTGTTTTACTTTGGTGTAGTCCCAATAGTTTATTTCTCTGCTTCTTTCCCTTGCCTGAGGAAACATATCTACAGAAATGTGGCTAAGGTCAATGTCTAAGAAATTACTGCCTATGTTTTCTTCTAGGAGTTTTGTGATTTCTTGTCTCACAGTTAGGTCTTTAATATATTTTGACTTTATTTTTGTGTGTAGTGTAAGAAAGTGGTCCAGTTTCATTCTTTTGCATATAGCTGTCCAGTTTCCCCAGCATCATTTATTAAAAAGACTTTTTCCCGGGGCGCCTGGGTGGCGCAGTCGGTTAAGCGTCCGACTTCAGCCAGGTCACGATCTCGCAGTCCGTGAGTTCGAGCCCCACGTCGGGCTCTGGGCTGATGGCTCGGAGCCTGGAGCCTGTTTCCGATTCTGTGTCTCCCTCTCTCTCTGCCCCTCCCCCGTTCATGCTCTGTCTCTCTCTGTCCCCAAAATAAATAAACGTTGAAAAAAAAAAGTTTAAAAAAAAAAAAAAAAGACTTTTTCCCATTGTATATTCTTGCCTCCTTTGTTGTAGATTAATTGACCATATAATTTTGGGTTTACTTCTGGGCTCTATTCTGTTCCATTGATTTATGTGTCTGTTTTTGTGCCAGTACCATACTGTTTCAATTACTGTAGCTTTGTAATGTAGTTTGAAATCTGGGATTGTGCTACCCCCAGCTTTGTTCTTTCTCAAGATTGCTTTGGCTATTTTGGGTCTGTATACAAATTTTAGTATTATTTGTTTTAGTACTATGAAAAATGCTGTTGGCATTTTGATGGGGATTGCATTGAATCTATAGATAATTTTGGGTAATAAGGGCATTTTAACAATATCCTCCCAATTCATGAGTATGGAATACCTTTCCATTTGTGCCATTTTCAATTTCTTTTATCAATATTTTATATTTTTTCAGGATATAGGTCTTTCCCCTCCTTGGTCAAGTTTATTCCTAGGTATTTTATTCCTTTCGGTTCAATTGTAAGTGAAATTGTTTTTCTTAATTTCACTTTCTGCTACTTCATTGTTAGTGTATATAAATTCAACCCATTTCTGTGTATTAATTTTGTATACTGCAACATTGCTGAATTCATGTATTACTTCTAATAGTTTTTGGTGGAGTTTTAGGGTTTTCTATGCATAGTATTACATTATGTGCAAATAGTGACAGTTTAATTTCTTTCTTACCAATTTTGATGCTTCATTTCTTTTTTCTTATCTGATTGCTGTGGCTAGGACTTCTAGTAATACACTGAATAAAAGTGGCTAGCGTGAATATCCTTGTCTTGTTCTTAGTGGGAAAGCTGGTCTTAAAAGGAAAGCTCTCATTTGTTTTTTCCCATTGAGTATGTTAACTGTGGTTTCTTCATAAATGGTCTTTATTATATTAAGGTATGTTCCCTCTAAATTGACTTTATTGAGAGTTTTGGTCATGAAACAATGTTGATTTTTGCCAAATGCTTTTTATGGATCTGTTGAGGTGATCACATGATTTTTACCTTCGTTTTGTTAATTTGGTGTATCACATTGATAGATTTGCAAATATCGAACAATCCTTGCATTCCCCACAATAAATTGCACTTGATAAATGATCCTTTCAATGTACTGTGAATGCAGTTCGCTAACCTTTTTTGTTGAGGATTTTTGCATCTGTTTGTCAGAAATATTGGCCTATAGGGGCACTTGGATAGCTCAGTTGGTTAAGCGTCCAACTTCAGCTCAGGTCATGATCTCGCAGTTTGTGGGTTCAAGCCCTGAGTCAGGCTCTGTGCTGACAGCTTGCTCAGAACCTGGAGTCTGCTCCGGATTCTGTCTCCCTTTCTCTCTGGCCCTGCCCCACTGACACTCTGTCTCTGCTGCTCTCAAAAATAAATAAACATTAAAAAAAATTTTTAAAGAAATATTGGCCTATAGTTTACTTCCTTCCTGTCTTTTCTTTCTTTCAGTAACCTTGTCGGATTTTGGTATCAGGGTAATGCTAGCCTTATAGGATATATTTGGAAGCTTTCCTTCCTCTTCTTTTTTGGAATAGTTTGAGAAGAATAGGTAATAACTCTTCTTTAAATTTTTGACAGAATTCATCTGTATATTCACCTGTTCCTGAACTTTTGTTTGTTGGGAGTTTTTTGATTACCAATTCAGTTTCATTACTAATAATTTATCCATTCTGTTTTTCTATTTCTTCCTGATTCAGTTTTAGGAAGTTGTATGTTTCTAGGAACTTATCCACTTCTTCTAGTTCCAATTTGTTGGCATATAATTTCTTGTAGTTGTTTCTTATAATCTATTGTATTTCTGTGGTGTAAACTGTTACTTCTCTTTCATTTCTGATTTTATTTACCAGGGTCCTCTTTATTTTTTTCTTGATGAATCTAGCTAAAGGCTTATCAATTTTGGTTATCTTTTCAAAGAACCAACTCTCGGTTTCATTTATCTTTCCCTTTTTTTTTTTTTTTTTTTTTTTTTTTTTTTTTTTTTTTTTTACTCTATTGTATTCATTTCTACTCTGATCTTCATTTCCTTCCTTCTTCTAAGACTGGGCTTTGATTGTTCTTTTTCTAGATCCTTTTAGATATAAGCTTACATTGTTTAATTGAGATTTTTTTTTTGGTAGTCCTGTATTGCTATAAATTTGTTTCTTAAAACTACTAATTTCTCTGCATCACAAAGATTTTGAACCATTATGTTTTCACTTTCATTTGCCTTCATGTATTTTTTAATTTCCTCTTTGATTTCTTGTTGATACATTGGTTCTTTAGTAGCATACTGTTTTGTCTCCATGTGTTTGTGTTTTTTTCCAATTGTTTTCTTGTGATTGGTATCTAGTTTCATAACCTCATGGTCAAAATATATGCATGATCTGATTTCAGTCTTCTTCAATTTATTGAGACTTGTTTTGTGGCCTAACATGTGATCTGTCCTGCAGAGTGTTTCATGTGCATTTGAAAAGAATGTGTATTTTGTTGTTTGTAGATGGAATGTTCTATAAATATCAAGTCCATCTGGTCTGCTGTGTCATTGAAAGACAGTTTCCTTATTAGTTTTCTGCATGGATGATCTAGCCATTGATGTAAGTGGTGTGTTAAAGTTCCCTACTATTATTGTATTAGTGTCCATTTCTCCCTTTTTGTCTGTGAATATTGGCTTTAGGTACTACAATTTGGGGCAGATATTTACAATTTTTGGATCTTGTTCGATTGACCCTCTAATTGTATGCATGCCCTTCTATGTCTCTTATTACAGTCTGTGTTTTAAAGACTATTTTGTCTGATATAAGAATGCTACCCAGCTTTTTTTCCCCCTCAATTCCATTTGCATGGAATATCTTCTTCCATTCTTGTGCTCTCAGTCTGTGTGTCTTTGGGTCTGAAATGGTTGTAGGCAGCATATATAAGGGGCTTATTTTTTTAAATCCATTCTGCCACCCTATGTCTTTTGATTGGAACATTTAGACCATTTACATTTAATTATTGGGGCACCTGGCGGCTTGGTCAGTGGAGCATGCAACTCTTGATCTTGGGGTTGTGGGTTTGAGTGCCACATTGGGTGTAGAAATTACTTAAAAATAAAATCTTTAAAAAAATAAAAAGTAATTATTGATATGTATCTACTTATTTTCATCTTGTTAATTGCTTCTTGTGTCGTTTTTCTCTGTTCCTGTGTCTTCTCTTGCTCTCTTCCCTTGTAATTGATGATTTTCTTTAGTGTTATGCTTGAATCCTGTTTATTTTTTGTGTAACTATTATAGTTTTTCGTTTTGTGGTTACTATGAATGCATATATAACATCCTAGGTATATAGTAGTCTGTATTAAGTTGATGGTCATTTAAGTTTGAACACATTATAAAAAAAACTTTAATCATCCCTCTGCATTTTATACATATATTGTCATATTTAGATCTTTTAATTCATAATTTTCTTCTAATTATGGTCTTGTCTTTTCCAGTTAAAGAAATCCCTCTAACATTTCTTGTAAGGCCAGGTTAGTGATGATGAACTCCTTTAACTTTTGTCTGGAAAAAGGTCTCTCCTGCAATTCTGAATAACCTTGCTAAGTAGAGTATCCTTGGTTGTAGGTCTTTTCCTTTCCGCACTTTGAATATATCATGCCACTTCCTTCTGACCTACAAAGTTTGTGCTGTAAAATCAGCTGATGGCCTTATGGAGTTTCCCTTATATGTACTTTTTGTTTCTCTCTTGCTTTTAAAATTCTTCATCTTTAACCTTTGAAATCTTAATTATTATATGTCATGGTATGGATCTCCTTGGGTTCATCTTGTCTGCAACTCTGTTCTTCCTGAACTTGGATGTCTGCTTCCTTCCCCAGGCTAGGGAAGTTTTCAGCTATTATTTCTTCAAATCAGTGTTCTGCCCTTCTCTTTCTTTTTCTGAGACCCTGATAATGCAAATGTTGGTTTGCTTGATGTTGTCCAAGACATCCCTTAACCTTAACTTTTTTTTCTTTGTGATGTTCAACTTGGGCGCTTTCCATTATCCTGCCTTCCAGATCACTGATCCATTCTTGTACCTCCACTAATCTAACACTGATTTACCTCTAGTGTACTTTTCATTTCTGTGATTGTATTCTTCAACTCTGATTGGTTCTTTTTTTTTTTTTTTTTAATATATTTTCTATCTTGCTGTTACGGTTCTGTGTTATTCCACCCTTCTCTCCAGTCTGATATGATCTTTATGATCATGACCTTAAACTCCTTATGACTCCTAAAACATTGCTTATCTGTTTCATTTAGGGTTGTTTCTGAGGTTTTGTCTTATTCTTTCATGTGGAGCATATTCCTGTCTCGTTTTGCTTTTCTGTTTTTCTTTCTGAATTAGGTAGAACAGCCACTTCTAAACTTGAAAGAATGGTCCTGTGTGTGGTCGTTCCTGTGTAGACTGTGTGCATGGTGACTCTGGCTGGCTGCCACTGGAGCCAGTATAGGCTGGGGATTCTGGGGCACTTGTGCTGGGACTGCACTGGTGGGATGGCCAGAGCTGAAGTGGGCATAGGCTGTGCAAGAAGAGACCTGACAGGACAACTGTAGTTGATGTAGGTACAGGTCAGGGAGGTTCTGGAGCTCTCTGCAGAGAGGGGACCCTGGGAGGACAGGGGATGAAGCTGAAGTGGCAGGATGTCCCAGGCGATGAGCACAGAGGGTGACCTCTCAGGGCAACTGGTGCTAAAATGCTACAGGCCTGGAGTGCTCTTGGATGCTTTGTGCCAATGTAACTTTGGTGCAATGGCTAGAGCTGTAGTGAGCACTGATCACAGGTGTCCTGGTGTGTGGTACACTGGGGCCACCTTAGTAGGATGGCTGGGGCTAAGTGTGGGCCAGGGCCCTGGTGCTTGCTGCAGCGGTAGGCCATTTAGATCTTGCTCCCATCCATGCTATCAAGATTGAGAGGGAATGTGTACACTGGCATCACAAGCCCCTCCCCACCCAAGGAGAGATCCAATAGCTCCCAGCCATTTGGCAGGGTCGTAGGGGTGGTTCCTTTATTCCAGTTGCCCTTTTAAACTGTGGCTTTTTTTTTTTTTTTCTGTGCCTCAGGGCAGATGAATCTGCTCCAGGTCCTTCAGTCCTATCCCTCCCCTTTGCAGTTCACAACATAGGGATTGGGGGCTCCCTTTGTAACTGTGTCTCCTCTCTTGCCATTCCTATATGGTCTCTCTCTTGTTTTGCAGAAGCTGTTTAGTCAGCCCTTAGTTCTTCTTCAAAAGGAATTGCTCTATAAATAGGTGTAGATTTGTTGCGTCCCTGGAGGAGGTGGGTTCAGGGTCTTCCAACATTGCCATCCTGGACCAGAACTCTGTTGTTCACCCACAACTAGGGTTTAAAAGTTAATTATTCACCACCATTACCATATTACAGAATCTAAATTTGACTACATATTTGCCACTATCACTGAATTTTACATTGCCTTATGTTTTTATGATACTAGTGTCCTTTTATTTCCACTTGTTAGGCAAGTCTATTGGTGATGAATTATCTCAATTTTCATAAGGGAAAGTCTTTATCCCTACTTGATTTGTGAAGAACGGCTTTATTGGTTACAGTATTTCGGGTTCACAATTTTTCCCTTTCAATGTTTTGAATATACCATCCAGTTCTCTTCTGGCCTAAAAATTTTGTTGAGAAATCTGCAAGTCTTATGGAAGGTCACTTGTATATACCTTGCTGCTTTTAAAATTTTGTGTTTCACTTTTAGTAATTTATAACGTGTCTCGCTGTAGCCCTGTTTGGGTTCCTATTTGGGGTCCTTTGGACCTCTTGGATCTGGAGGTCTATTTTTTTCCCCAGGTTTAGGAACTTTTCAGCCATTATTGCTTTAAATACAGTTTCTGGACCTTTCTCTTCTGGAATTCCCATAATGTGAATATTATTTCTTTTCATTATATCCTAATAACCCCCACAGGTTTTCTTCACTCTTTTTCATTCTTTTTTCTTTTCGCTCCTCTGACTGGGTAATTTCAAACGTCCTACCTTCCAGGTCGCTGATTCTTTCTTCTGCCTGGTTGGATCCACTTTTGAAGCTTTAACTGAATTCTTCAGTGTGGTGATTGTATTTTTCCAGCTCTAGGATTTCTGTTTGGGTTTGATGGTTTATGTTTCTTTGTTGAACTTCTCATTTTGTTCATGAATTGTTTTCCTAGTTTTATTTAGTTGTCTGGGTATTCTTATAGACTATTAAACTCCTTCAAAGGATTCTTCTGAATTCTTTGACAGTGCATAGATCTCTATTTCTGTAGGGTAAGTTATTAAGCTTTATTAGTTTCCTTTAGTGGTATCACATTGTCTGACTTTTCGTGATCCTTGATTCCTTATGTTGGTATCTGCATTTGAGTAAGTGGTCTCTTCTTCCAGACTTTGCAGGTTTGCTTTGGCAGAGACAGTATTTCACGAGTCAGCTCAGTTTGGGCTTCTGGACAGGTCTGCTGGTAGTGACTTCGGCATGTGAAGTCTCCTCTTAGGGTCTGTTTTTGGACAAGGCAACTCTTTAAGCTCTGAGGCCAAAGGTGGTACATACACCACTGGCTGAAAACAGCTAGATAGGACTGCCGGTTTGTTCCCGTGTCCAAGTGAGGCTGTAGGATGAGCTCCATGGTTGCCTGAATTCTCTAATCAGGCTTACTAGAACTGGGTACTATACTTAGCAGTAGGTGAGACTATGAATTAGCTTTCCTGCCCTGGCTGGGCAGCAAGACGGAACCCAGGGTCTGCATGGCTCACGGTTTGGGGACTCAAATCAGGCGAGAGTGTGCACTGAATATTCTGATCAGATGAAGCCACCAATTTTGCTCTGCAGATAGGGAAAGCCATAGGCTCTGCTTTCTGTTCAAGTGCCACTGTAAACAGTGGGTGGACTATGCAGCTTCCTCTGTGTTTTGGTAAGGCTCCTTGGTCAGGTGGGCTGATGGCTGTATTCAGCTATAAGTGGGACTATGAATTAGTTTCTCTGTTGAGGTGCAGTGGGAGAAGCAGCTCCAGGGCCATGAAGGCTCTTGGTGGTCTTGGGTCAAGCTGACCCATGCCCCAACTTCCCCCATCAAACAGGGCCCCTGGCTTTACTCTAGGGGTGGTCAGTTCTACGGTTGCCTCTTGGCTCAAGTGATGCTGGGTTAGCCAAGGACCATGCTCCGTAACAAGTGGGGCCATGATTGGGATGTCCAGCCTCAGTGGGACTTGGAGGGCCCCCTTCCGGCAACTCTCAAATCTTCCCAAACTGGCTTTCTGGTCAGGAGGGACTGGGAGCCACACTCCACAGTTGGTGGGGCTACAACCCAGCTCTTCTGCCTGGGTGCGGGCAGAGCAGGCTACAGAGCCTACAAACTCATTTGAGGACCCGGATCAGGTAGGCCTGCACCCTACCCAGTCCTGGTCAGCACGTACCACTGCCTTGGTTTTGCAGATGAGTAAAGCCACTGGTTGAGACAATACTTGGGCCCTCCAAGCACAAACATGGTTGGCCAAAATCCAAGTGCTGGTCGTTGGAAGTCCCTCCCCACTTACATTGCAGATTCCCTTGCAATCCCCTTGGGGTGAAACCACGGTAGGGGCTCCCACAAAGCGACCCACGATGCTGGCGGTGGTGCTGGATGTCTACTCTGAACTCTTGTCCCTCAGGAGGAACCGCAGGCTTAAGGGGACCTCTCTGTGGGGCTCTACTGGCCCGGGGAAAGGCAAGGCCAAGTCAGCACAGAGCTGCTTCTCTCACTCTTCCAATGCAATCTGCGGATAGGTACTACTATTCATCCCATTCTACAGACGTGACAATTGAGGCACAGAGAGGACAACACGGGAACCCTTATCTGACTCACGTCCCGTCTGCTTTTGATCGTGACAGTGGAACTCCTCACACTGTCCCTCTGCTTCCTACCTCCCAAGAGCAGGCATCCCTCTCCTCCAACACGGCAGACAGTGTTCTACTGCCCTTTGTTGGGCCCTCTGTGTAACCTTTCTGCTAGAGATGGCAAATTCAGTGGAGGAGGTAGGAGATGCAAGGGGAAAGGAGGAACAAAGGGACTTTCCGATTCTTTGGACACTGGTGATAGCAGGACTCCATTTGTTAACCACCACTTCCCCAGGACCTCCCCGCCAAAAAAAGCTGGTGGTGGGACTGGAAACCCACATCAGTCCCCTTCCCCACCAGAGCCTACCTTGGGCCACTGGGGGCTTTCCAGCCTCCCTCTGGATGAGAGCAGCTCCCCCACCCGAGGAGGTCACCCTGCTGCTTCCCTAAAATGTGGGTTTAGGCTTTGAGCTTTTAACCAGGGGAGACACAGGCTTAGAAAGGACTTTTTCAGGTCGCATGGCTTGCAGGTGTCAGAGCCCAGGGCGAACCCAGGGGTCCTGAGGCCAGGGTTCTTTCTCCACTCCAGGGGCTGCCATTCTGTGTGAAGTCTCCTCACAGCAGGAGGGCTACCCTTCCCAACGCTGCTCCCTTAAGAAAACAGTCCGTGAACATCTCACAAAAGAGCTTTAGGAGAGTGTCTGATCCCAGGTTAGGAATGACCTTTACCCCACCAGTTAAAGGAAGAAAACCAAAACCCTGTCCCTTCTTTTCTTGTACTTGCATACAATGTCCAGAAGGAACTTCCAAGGACAAGACTGGCCCAAGGGTGGCCTGACATTCACCTCTTTTGAATACTGAGCCACGTGAACTTAGAGCCTATTCAAAATACAGATCCCTTTAAAAACACTCTTTCCTGAAGCCCCAGGCTGGGAGTCAGGACTCAGGTTCTGGTCCCGCCTCGCCCACACACTGACTGTAACTTTGGGTAACTCACACATAGTCATCCACAAGGTTCCATTTAGTTATAAAGGTCTATCGTTTGAGACTCCTCAGCTAGATTCTCTAAGGGGAGAGACGGCTTGGCCCGGGGGCATTCGCCCCACCCAGCTAGACGCCACTCCCTCCCTGGGACTCAGGTCTTCAGACCAAGCGGACCAGGACTGTTGTGTGAGTCAGGAGGACAGAAGGTGCTGATGTAAGGGAGCAGATGGAACACCCTCAGCTTTTGGAGACGTGTCTATCTAGGTTCAAATCCTGACCTTGAGCGGTAGTCATTTAAACTCTGAGCCCAAAGTTCCTCATCTATAAAATAATATCAACTTCGTGGGTTAAGAGGGTTGCATGAGATAATATTTGAAAAGCACCTGCACATAGAAGGTAGTAAACAAATGTTACCATCTTTTCTCGGTCCCTTCATCAGAGCAGCAAAAACACTGGGACACAGAGGAGGCTGTTTTGTCTTTCGGTTGGTTTTCTTATGCAAATCCATGAAACACAGACTTCTCAATTGGTTCTCCTAGCAATTTTGTTGCTACACACCCAAACCTATGTAGGCTGCTCACACCACTGGAGCAGAAAACAAAACCCACCCGACTTTGCCAGCTTAGGACTTCAGGGGGCTTAGTTTTCATTTGTCTGCATGGAGAAAACAATGCCAAGTGGCCTCTGGGAAATGGCACAATGAGTCTCCAGCTGGGAGGGGGCAGAGTAGGGAGAGGGGGAAGGGAGAGATGGAGAACGTCAGCACTTCCTGAGGCTTCCCAATGCAGCAGGACTGGGAGCTCGGGGCGTGAGGGTTCTCTGCCATTTCATGGAGGACCTTGGGCTCCTCCAGGTCTCTGAGCCTTTGGTTAAACCATTACACCCACATTACAGGTTTGCCGTGATTAGATTAGACACCTCGGAAGTGGTCTGTGAATGTTAATTTTTCCTTCCTTCATTCTTTAAGAGCAAGGAGGCAAAGGCCTTCAAAGAGGAGACATTCACACAACTGCCTTGTAGCAAATGGGCCTGCAGAGATTTAATTGATGTAGAAAATACAGGCTTGTCACCAGAGTTGGTTATAACACGTGAGCTAGCCCCGAAGCACACAGAATGAGCTAAACAACAAAACAGACTTTTTTCCCCCATGGCAGACTGATGCCTACAAAGCACGTGGGAGGAGTAAACAGTTTCTTAGTCCCTGACAAATGCACGGAGGGCTGGCAGAAATTTGGTGTCTATATAGGAGAGAGGCAAGGGCTACCCCATAGCTTTCGAGACAAACAGGGGGGCATTTTATTTAACAGTGGGACAGATGTCAGAGTACATCCCCTCTGTTGGGAAGCGGGGTCTGCAGGGAGCTCAGAATCCTCACTGCCAATGCCAGGTGCAGCCTCCCAGCTCCGAGGAAGGGTGGCGGGGGTAGAAACAAGAAGAGAAAACCAAGATGAGGACCAGAAGCCATCCCAGACTTTTTGTATGGCTTGATGGCTTCTTGAAAGTTGTGTGCTTGCGACCCTGAGACTCTAGCAGGGAGGGCTCTGGGGAGGAGCCGGAGGGAAGGGAGCCCTCCTGAGGACAGTCGAGTCCCAGGAGAGAGAGGATGAGCAGCAGAGCTTCCAGGGGCTGGGGGTGGAGGAGGGACAGCTTCCAGCAACCTCTGGCAGGGCTCTGGGCCCGATCCTGAGATAGTCGAAAGGAGAGACCAAGTGCTCAAGAAAGGAGACATTTAAAAAAAGAGAGAGGTCTGATCTCTATGACGCTGAGGTATTAGAGCCTGGTCCGAAGGTACAGACATGCGGGGGGTGGGGAAGCTTTGTTCTGGTAAATTAAGGACCATACACACAGAACCACGGGAGTCCCAGCACTGAGTGCCCTGCGGGTCCAAGGGATCAACTCCGCTCCCAAGGGAGGCCCTTGGCCTTGGAAGGCAACTCCTTTAATCCCTCCTCCTCCCCTGGAGGGGCCCTTGGGGCCGATGACCCCCCGACCAGTGTTCCTCGTCCACACAGGAGCTCACAGAAGTCCACACTTTGCAGCCTGAGAGACATGGTCTCAGGGGGGCAGCTCACAGTTTCGGGCCCCACCATCCTTTCCATCCAGCCCCGGCCCCCGTGGCTCCTCTGAGTGGGGAAGCTGGCAAACAGGGGAGGACGATGCTTTCTCAGAAGGAAGAAAGCACAGGCAGCTCCTCAGGCACTTGGTCTGGGTGCAGGAGAGGCTCAGGGCCTCAGTAGTGATACACCTTCAGCCTATTGTTCTCATCCAGGCCCAGCTGCAGGAAGTCAGAAGAGGCTGCCAGCCTGGGCCCTGAAGAGAAGAGACGTCTGGCGGCGAGGTGAAGGAAAACTCCGCGGTCAGTTAAGTGCGTCCAGCGAAGGGCCAGAGGCCAAACGGGGCCGTCCTTGGACCCCCGGGGCCCAGCTCAGCCATCCTAGCAGCTACAGCAGGAACGGAGCAAGGCTCAGGGACCAGTCAAAGGATACGACTTGGGGTCATTCTTGTAACGCTGTAGCCACTTTCGGTTAGCCTCGATCAGGCCCTGGACGTCGGTGCTGCCCACCTCGGACACCTGGGGATGGGCCCGCTGCAGGAGCCGCAGCTGCTCGCTGGGAAGGAGGAGCACAGCGTGGGGAGGAGGGGAGGAAGGGGCTGTGTGGAAGAGCCCACAGGCCAGCACTTCTCCCTCCTCCCCTCTACACGCCAGCCTCTGCCTGCTTTAGCAGCTCAAAGCTTCCTCTGCTGGGGAGAATGCCCCTCGGGGAGGGCGAGCATCAGGTCCCCAGAGAGGCGGTGGTGAGCCCCTCCTCTGGTGAACACTCCCGACGTCAGCCTGGTCCCGGTCACTCTCAGCAGCCAAAGCTTTCCCCTCTCTTGACTCAAATACCCACCCAGCCTCAGCTCCCAAGCGGGCCAAAGGGTAAATGACAGTGCTTAGGGTTGGGGGCCTGTGGGGTGGGGACGCAGAGGACAACTTGGCAAGGCAGAAGATGAATGGGAAGTTAACAACAGGTTTAAATAATTGCCCATCTGTCCTTCCCACTGGGTGCCCCTCTCGTGCCAGATGTTGCTCAGCAGGGCTGAGGGAAGAAAGGAGCCCATGAAGCAGACAACGAGCTTGATGGCAAAGACAAAAGCCACACTCAAGGGCAGGAGGGGCCTGGGGAAGGAGCAGGGTCCCAACAGGGGCTGATTTCTCCCTGCAGAGATGCTACCAGGCAGCTTCTTCACAGAGCCAAGCCAGGTGAGGACAGCTGCCACGGGACCCCAGTGTTTTGGCCTTTTCTCTCAGCGTGGAGAGGCACCTCAGACCCGGGCAACTGCGTGACTTGGAGGCCCATCCAGGCTCGCTCTCCATGACCAGAGTTCTCCCCTGGCGGGAGGCACAGCAAAGCAGCAGGGCTGTGTGGTTCACCTGAGCCCCGAGGGATGCTTACCTGGCCGACACATACCCCAGCCTGTTCTCCAAGGGGGCAGGGCCGGTGCTGAGGAACGGTACTCCAGCTGGAAAAGTGGGGGCAAATCGTTCAGAAACGGGCACTGGAAAGCAGCCCCAGCAGGCTGCCTCCCGGCTCATAGGCACCTCCTGCCTCGCACAAACACACCAAAACAGGGCCAGTTTCAGTGGTTGCAGGGGAGAGACAGATAATAGGAATTGTCCTATTATTTCTAAAACTTAATCTGCTTTTCACATTCTTCAGCAGGACTGAGAGACCAGGTGAGCACTGCCCGCCACCCCCCCTCCCCCGGCCCAGAAGCACTGGGAAGCTGGATGGCCAAGCGGTAAGGAGCAGAATCTTGAAGTCAGAGAAACATGGGGTCAAGACCCAGTGTGTTACTTACTCCCCGGGTACCCTGAAGCATCTCCCTTAACCTGAGTTAGTTTTCTCATCTGTAAAGTGGGGATAAATTAATACTACCTCAGAGCGTTATTAGACTCCTGCCGGCCCATCATACAGTGTACAAGATGGCATCTAGTGAGGAGGAGGAGGAGCTCTGAGGGTCTGCTGAGCTCTGGATCCCATCAGAAAAGCTCCAATCAGAGGCGCCTGGGTGGCTCGGTCAGTTAAGCGTCTGACTTCAGCTCCGGTCATGATCTCTCAGTTTGTGAGCTCGAGCCTTGCATCAGGCTCTGTGCTGACAGCTCAAAGACTAGAGCCTGCTTCGGATTCTGTGTCTTCCTCTTTCTCTCTGCCCCTCCCCCACTCACCTGTGTGTGTGTGTGTGTGTGTGTGTGTCTCTCGAAAGTCAACATTAAAAAAAAATTTTTAAAAGGCTCCAGTAAATCATCATGACCCACAGAGCCTGTGGCCGCAAGGTGACCCACGGCCGTAATCAACAGACCGTGCCAAAGCTGGGGGTGGCAAGGGGCAGGCAGGGGAGGAAGGGAGGGAGGCTTACCTGGAAAATATTTGCGCCACTTCTCCACCAGGAAGTCATCCACTGTTTGAGCCGCGGAGGAGGAGAGCCTGGGGCCCAGCCCCGGGTCCCAGGCCCACTGGGTGGATGAGGGTGTAACCAGCGGCGAGGGTGAGAGCCGGGAGGGGCAGGCAGGAATGGAGGTGCTCCCAGCGGCCCGGGGCGGGACGTGCGCTGGCGTGGAAGTGAAGAGAGGCAGTGGCGGCTGCGGGTTGAGGCTGCCCAGCATGCTGAGGACACCATTCAGCTGGCTGCTGATGCGCTGCAGCGAGCTGCTCAAGTAGTAGATCTTGTTGGGGAAGGTGGCACTTGTGGTCAGGTTCACTGAAAGGCAGGGACTCGACCTCAGGGCCCAGAACGGCCCCTCCTCGCCCCGTCTGCCAGACCACAGCCCCTCGGCTCATGGGGAACAAGGGGGACGGCAGGGCTTCAGTGGTCCAGAAGGTGCAGAGCGGAAGCTGGCCAGGGGAAAAAGCCTTCCAGGGTTTGGGCAAGGAAGGAACAGGAGACGGTCCTCTGCCCCTTTGCAGACCAGAGCAGCAGAGAGAACCCCTCCCAGAAGGTGGCATTGGAAGGTCCCTGCACAGTCAGGGGGCCCCTGATTCTTTCTGCCCTGGGTGCTGGCAAACCCCGACGGGTCCCTCCTCCTGACCAACCCTGAGTACCTGCCCCAGACCCTGGCTCCCAAAGGCCTGCGCACACCGAGCTGAAGGAGGGAGGCTGCCCCTCAGGCCCCCAAGCCCCTCCCTCTCCATGGATACTGTGGTCCCCCTCTGGGCTGATGCCACCACTCACGGTGAGGCAGAGGGCAGGATTCAGAACTTGCGCTGCTCATGTCTTCAGTGTCGCTGAGATCGAAAGTCACCACCTTCTTGGGGGGGGCGCCTCTCAGAATGTCCTCATCTGGGACCTGAGAGATACAAGCAGTAGTTAGTGCTGACCCCTGCCCTGTGCGTTCTGCCCGCCGCTCTTGCGACATGTTGAGGTTTGGGGGCTCTCTGGGACCCCAGGTTCTGGCACGGGCTGTCTTGCATCACAGGGGGAGGGAGGTGGAGGCTAAAAGGTCACAACGGCCTGAAACACAGGCAGCTGGGACCACAGCCCCTTCTCCCTGGCAAACTCCCCCTACAGGGACTGTTCACCCAGGCTTCCCTCCTGCCTCACCCACACCTCTGGCATCCGGGGGAAAGTCGACCAGGCCACTAAGTACGTCCATTCCTTACACGAGGGGCACACTTTTCCTCAGGAACCATGGCAGGGGGAGGGCAGGGGAGGGGCCAGTCCCTCTCTCAAGAACCTGCAGCAAGAGGCTCTGGGTCTGCTCGGGACCCCCCCCCCCTCCCCCCCCGCCCGCACAGATCTGTTCAACAAATGCAAAGTCGAAGCCGCTGCCCTTTTCACCAGCTCGGGAGCCCCAAAGGCCCAGCACCCCGCAGCAAGAGACCAAAGAACCCAACCACATCCCAGGAACGGCAGGAGGCGGCCATGGCCATGGGGCCGCACCTCTTCCAGAAGAGAGGACTCCAGCTGATTCAGCTTCTCCTCTTTCTTCTTCAGCAGGTCGTGGCCCTTCCGCATGGCCGACTTCATCTCATCCAGGTGCCGGGTCTCCTGCAGCCAGAGAGAAGGGGGAGGACGCAAATGGGGCTACGCGCGGATGCGGGAGGCCCACCTACAAATTCACCTGAGAAATACTAGTTTTCATGAGGTCGTGAGAATGAAACGACACAGTGCGTGTTACGTGCTTAGCGCTGTGCCCGCACCTGACACGCTCTCAAGGGGTCCCTGCCATGCTCCAACTCCCCTATCAGCACTGAGCAGAGCAAGGACAGGGCCGGGGGCTGCATGCAGACGCCCCGGGAAGCCTGCCCCTCTCCAGCTCTGAGCACCCACACAACGCTAAGGGAGCTTCTGCCAAGACCCCTCTTGATGGCCCAGAGATCTGTGATCCTAACACAGAGTAACAATGAAGTTTCTCTCCTTTCATTGGAAGGTAGGGCGTCAGAGAAGCAGTTCAGTCTTCTGCCCAGGGTGCTCCAAAGACTCACTTAGGAACCGAGTCTTTAATGTGATGGAATGGACAAGCAAAGCACTGGCTGTGAAGTTTTAAAAACCTGACTTGTACTTCTCATCTAGAAAATGAGAGTAGCCACTACTTTGCGCATCATCTACGGTCACATGAAGAGCAAATGGCCACTGGAGAAAGCATTCTGCACGTGCATATCGACATGCAAACGTAAGGTGCTTCCTCGTCGTGGAGATAGACAACCTGCATCACCTGCCCCATCTCCCTAAAAGACTCATCCGGTGACCCCAGGGCCTGCGTGGCCACTGTTGTGGAGTCCCCAGAATCCACCAAATCCACCAAAGGTGGATGTTGCCCCGCGTCCCCCAGCACCCCCCCCAGGACTGGCAGGGTCCCCTCGAAGCTCCTGACCTCCTCCAAGTCCTTGCGCACGTCTTCCAGGGCCTTGGTGCCCGGTGGATCTTGGGCGGCTTCCTGAGCACCGGCCAGCTCCTGGCGCCAGTGCTGCTGGGCGGCTTTCAGAGCCGTCTGCCGCCTCCGCATGGAGCGCGTCTGCCGCACCAGGAACTCCTTGGCACTGCGGAGGGCTAGCCCCTCGGCAGAGAGGTAGTGTCGGACGCTGTGGGAGGCCAGGGCAGAGGGGTTGGAGAGGGAAGCGAACGCTCCGAGAACCCCCTGCTGTGGGTCAGTAGACCACTTCCCCAGGAGAGGCTCGAGGGGAGCACAGACTATGCCGGGCTGGGCAGTGAGTGGATGCCGCCATTAGATACCTACAGTGTGCAGCATGCTGCAGAGTCGTCCTGCCCTGTCTCTGAAAGGGAGGGGGCTGGGGGCCTCCAGACAGATGGCCAGACACTCCCATCAGCCTGACCCTCAACCAGAAAGCAGCGGATGCCAGCAGGCGGTATCAATGGCCCCAAGGGCACCTTCTGGGCTGGCCAAAGGGATTCCCTTGGTCCCTGGACCCAAGCCCCACCGGTGACCACAGCCACCTCATTTCAGTTAGCCCCGGATCTGTGAAGGCATCCCTTCAGCAAATGCTGGACCCAAACTAAGGCTATCAGGACTCACCTGTCCAAGGATAAGTCGGTCTCCTCCTTGCTCTGGGGGAGAGAAGAGGATACCTCTTTGGTCTGGTTCTAAGGACACACAGTAGAAAAGACCCACTGAATATTAGACACACTGCCAGCTCAAGGGACCCCCGAGCCCCTCCCAAGGGCCCGAACACAGAAATGGCTCCGTCAGCTGCTTCGCACTGCCCGCTTACAGTTACCATCGGACCGACGGGGACGGGGGACTAGGAACAACAAGGCCCGGAGACCGAGGATGCATATAGAGCGGAGCCAGACCCCCTCCTGGAGCCCCAGCCCGGCCACCCTGTCCCTTGCAAGGCACAGAGAACTCACTGTCCCAAGGGATTTCCTCAGGTCCTCAATGTGGAGATCTGGCTCAACACGTGAGGAGGCATTGCTCTCCTTAGCTGCCAGCTCATTCAACACCTCCTGCTTCCTCTGAGTTTCAGCCTCCAGGTCACTGTGATGGGAAAGGGGATTGGGGGTGGGGGAGAGGCAGGCTCCCATGATGGAACAGGATAGGTGGCACACTGTCAGGACTGCTAGTGTGGGCGTCAAGCCCCCATCTCAGGGAGACAGCAGGACCGTCTCCATCCCTTCACTTCCATCAAAGCCCCGGAGGCAGGGCTGGGCCATGACCAGTAGACCAGGGACCGCCACCCACCACCACCCCCCCCAACAACAGCTGTTCACAGCCTCTGAGCCCCCACTCCCTACAAAATGCAGCAAAAGCCCCTCTGCCAGGCTCCACCCCTGCTGTTCAACTGAGAAGACAGGGCCCAGGAGCATCAGAGGGCAGGCAAGAGGCAGCAGGAGTGGCCAAGTGCAGGGTGCCCACCCTACCTGACTTGTTTCTGCAGCCTCCGCCTCTGGATCTGCAGCACATCCACCTGGGACTCTAGCTCCAACTTGTGGGCCCGAAGCTCATCGAGAATTCTTCGGAGCTGTTGGTTTGTCTCCAACAGATGGGTGTGCTCCTTCTTTGCCTCCTCCAGGTGATGATGGTTGGCTGTGGCTTCCTGGGGGCAGAAGAAAAGCTAGAAGCACCTAGAGCCACGTGGGGCAAAGGCAGGGAGCAAGAGGACAGGAAAACTCGAGGAGCACGGCGGGGAGAGGGTGGTCGCTGTGCCCACTGTCAGGAGCCGTGCAGGCTCCATCCACCCTCCACAGCCCCACCCCTGGGGTCCGCTCAGGACCCCACACGGCCGGGCTATCTGCGGGATGCTGCCACCATAGTTGGGGACCCTAATGACCTGGACAGATCAGGTGAGCACAAGGTGGGATGTGGGGCAAGAGGGAGAGAAGGGAAGGGAGAAGGAATGGGGGAGAGAGGAGGGAGGACAAGACAGGTGGACACACCTCGCTCTCCAGTGCCACCTGCCTCTGCACTTCAAGGAGCTGCTGCCTCTCCACTCGGGCAGTCTCCTCCTGTGGGGGAGGGAAGGACATGGGACCCTTGGCCATCCCCAGGCCCCAGGTCTAAGGGGCAGGAGGACCCATGCTCTCCTATGGGAGCTATGACCCCACGGTCAAGGGCACCTGGAGATCCTGTCCTCAACTCCCGCTCTCTCACCTGGATGTCCAGCTGAGCCAATCGGGCCTTGACATCTTTGGTTCTGGTTTCCAGTTCCACCTCTAAATTTTGGAGTTTCCTTTCCTGCACAGAAATAGGTGGAGTGAAAGATGTAAGTGTAGAAAGAGTGCAAGGCATTAGCTGGGGGTGCAGGAGGGAGTCCCAGAGCCAGATTCCATAGCACGCCCTCCAAGCTGGGCTCGGGCCTCCTCCCATTTGCCCTTGCAGGCTCCCGGGAAAGCGCCACACCTTGTTTCTTCCTACGGGGGGCAAGGAGAGGCAAAGGTGCCAACCCCAAACCCCCAGGGGGGCTGACCTCCTCTAACCCTGGGGATGGGCCCTGGCCTGGAAGACGAAGGCACTAACATGCCCTGGCTTGGGGATCGCCATGAGACCCCCACTCCAGAAGCTGTCAAGGCTCAGATCCGCTGCTGCCACAGATGCCTGCCTCCAGCACTCCTCCTCCTGCACAGAGGTATCAGAGTGGGTTCACCCTCCCCAGTCCCCAGTGGCAGCCCAGAGCCCCTACCTGCTCCCGGTGCCGCCGCCGTAAGTCCTCCAGCTGCCTATCCTGCGTCTGCCTCACGGCCTCTAGTTCACGCTCGTGCGACCTTCGAAGGCGCTCCAGCTCACAGGTCAGGTGTCCCAGGAGTTCAGCCCGCTGCTTCCTCTCCTGCCCAGAAAGTGAGGCTGTGGGCGGGGAAACTGCAGCGCCCCCCCCCCCCCCACAGCCTCGGGTCAGCAAGGTCAGGGACCCCATCAGCTCCCTGGGGTTGGCTCTTCAAGGAGAACACTGCTCTCGTCCCCCAGAAAGCCCGCACCACTCTCTGCCGCGGATGCCATTAGGAGGACCCCGGCCCCATCCGCGGAGTCTGCCTCTCCTGCTGTCCCTCCATGTGCAGCTTCCTTCCTTAAGGGAAGAGAGGCCACTGCTCTTGAGCAAGTTCAGAATTGGCCTGGGGAGGGAATCAACTACATTTTATCACACGCTGGTCATTCCTCTGTGGAAAAGACTGTACAGAAGAGCTGGGATATGAGTTCCGGTCAGTGGGGTAGTGGCCTAAAAGTCCTGGGGCAGAGGCCCTGTGGCCCCTGCTCATCCCTAGTGTGAGCAAGCCGAGCTGGCTGGGTCCATTCTCTCACCCAAGGGCAAAGGCTGAGGATGGGCAGAGATCTAAGTATTATTTGGCTCTTGCTAGACTACTTCTTAGTGTCCTGGGATTGCAATTAACCCTGATGGCCTAGTGTCGTCAGGGTAGCAAAAGTTGAAGGCTCTGGAGTCAGACAGCTGGGCTTGAATCTTAGCTCCTTGACTTATTGGCCTGGAACACTTGGGAAAGATGCTTACACTTCTGTCTCCTCGGTTCTAAACTGGAGGTCACAATAGTCCCCACCTCCTTGGGGGTGCTAAATGAGTCTGCACACATCAAGGGGCTGAGACCAGCGCCGGCAGGGGTAGGAGTTCCGAATCTGTGAGCCGCTACCCCTCTGGGAGGGGATGCAGCCTGCCCGCTGCGGGGCGAACAGGCAGGACGGGGCCGCGATGCCACCTCTGCAGGGTGCAAGCCGCCGGCTGCCGAGGACGCGCGGTGCGTGTGAGTGCGTGCGCCGCGCATGTGCGCCGGGGAAATTCACCTCGGCTTCGTACTGCTCTCTGGCCTCAGCCAGCACCTGCTGGTGCTCCTCCTTCATCCTGTCCATCTTCCTCTCGTGTTCCCTCTCCACCTGCTGGCGCTTCTCTCGCAGGAGGTCGCTGAGCTGTGGGGCAGGCAGCAGGGATGCAACTCGTAGGCCCGAGGGTGGGCCGGCACGTGGTATACACAAACACGACCTCCGCGCACGCATGACACATGACGTGCACACGCACCGCCCCCGCGCCCCTTCCCCACTCGTGTACGGGGGTGGGGGTGGGGGGTGCGGGGGGGGGGGGTAAGTGCCCAGCCTCCAGGGAACTGAGGCACAGAGGTAGAACCAGACGTTCTAGCCCCAGCCGAGCCATCCAAGGCAAAGCAGGGCCCCTGGGGCCGGGATGGAGTGCCCGTGACAGGGATACACGAAGTCAAAGGAGCAGACCAGCATTTACCTCTCGCTCGTACTGGAACACTTGGTGAGCCTTCAGATGAGCCCTCTGCTCTGCCCGACCAAGGCTCTCCTGCAGCTGGGCCTCCTCCCTCTGCTGGGCCTCCTCCATCTTCTTCTGGAGGCTGGAGACAACCTGAGGAGGTCCCAGCCCAGGGGACATGACACTCAGCACTGCAGAGCGACTTCAGGGACTCGCTTGCCAGGGGCCCAGCAGCCAGCCCCACTGGGGTGGGGGGGTTTCAGGCGGAGGGAGACTCCCACCCTAGCGACAGGCACGGGGTGGAGTTCGCGAAGGGGCCCTGAGGCTCACGCTCAGGGACCAGGATGGCCACTCCACCTTGCAGGCCAAGGCCAGCTGCCTCTCACCTCTCTGTGCTTGGCCTCCAGCGAGGAAGAGAGCCGCTCCAGCTCAGCTCGGTGCTCACTCTCCAGTGCTGCCACTGCCTGAGGAGCAACAAGGGGCCTGTGAGGGATGCAGGGCGGGGAAGGCGGACCAGGCACTGACCCCGGAGGGAGGAAGGAATAGCCAGGAGAACCGTGCCTGACTCCCGTCAAGCCAAAGGGCCAAGGGGAACCACAGGCACAGCTTTGCTGCCCCAAAATAACACAGTCCCTAAAGTCTGCGACTAGCAAATGAACAGGAACATGAAGGCCAGAGTGGAGGGGCTTTTCGGTAAGCCTCGGGTCACTGCTTCCATCCCCCAGCCCCTGGGCTAGGCCACAGGTACACAGGTGACACTTGTGCCTGTGAACAAGGGCCCAAGGCGGTGAGGGCTGGAGGTCCAGCACTAACTGCCTGAGCACCCAGAGGACAGTACAGTGACATCCTCCCCCACCTTGTGTGGCTGCTCCTGGTCTAAGAGCTGAAGCTCACCGTCGCCCAAAGAAAGAAGGTCGACGTGGCCTGGCTGTGCCCTACTTCCGCCTCTCATCTAGAGACGGACCCTCAGGAGACAGAGGATTGGAGGCCCAGGGAGTAAGGGCAAAGGAGAAAATCCTCCTCTACATGTGCCAACCTCGCGAAGGAGAGATCAAAGTTCATCACAGCTGCCCCTCGGGGACAGGGCCCCTTTGTCTCAGAACCTCTGGTCTGGCCCGGGTTCTTTCGGTCATGAAATCTGCCCAAATCCAGGGGCCATTTCCCCTCAAGCTTCTTCACTGTGGCTACTGCTGGCCCCAGATGGAGCCCTGGATACCTGCTCTTTCCCCTCCTGCACCAGGCAGACCCGGGCTAGCACCTGCCCCGAGACGGCCGGGTCCACACGGGGCAGTGGGCCCGGACAGCCCACCTGCCGTCTACCACCTCCCGTGCCGGCTGTGTGGACACCTCCTCTGTGCCCGGTCCCCCACCCCGCACGCCCAGCCCGGCGCCCAGCCCCTTCCCAGGCAGCGCCGGGGCACGTCAGACGGGAGCCCCACGCCGCTGGCTCACTTCTTTCCTCTCGCCCTCCAGCTGTTCCCTGAGCTGCTGCAGAGCCCTCTCCTTCTCGGCCTTCAGGGAAGCCCGCTCTCTCTCCTCCGAGGCCTCCATCTCTTCCTTGAGCTGCTCCAGCATCTGTCTGTTCCTCTGCTCCAAGCTGGCCCTCTCGGCCTTCTGGAGAGACTCCGACTCTTCTCTCAGCCTCTGCAGGGAAGCCTCCTGCTCGGCCCTGTGCAGACAGACAGAATGGGCCAGGCCCGGGCACTCGGGGGGCACCGCGTGGGGCAGGAGGCTCACGGCGCACCCTCACCTGATCTGGCTCTCATCTGCTTCCACATGGGACTGCACCTGGGCCAGGAGCTGGGACAGCCGCCGGCTTTCCTCCTCTCTCATCCGAGTCTCCTCTTCTTCGGTGGCTTTCCGCAGCTGCGCCTTCAGGGAACTGGGAAGGAAAAGAAAGGCAAGTTTGTTGGAGGAACCGCTCTTCTAGTCATCAGCCCTGACTCCCGGCCTCCACAAGCCTGCAGGTTGCCTGCGAAGTTTCCTAAATCTGGGTCCTGCTGCCTCCCTGTAATACATCCCATATAAAGAGGGGGGCGTGAACTCTATCCACTCTTTGCTGCAGCAAGCAGAGGGACAGGCTGCTTGATCCCAGGACAGGATTTCTGCCAGAGGTTTCCCCTTGCCTGTAAATGCACCTCAGCGCAGCATTCGCTCCAGGACAGACGCAGTCTGACCCCAGCCCCGGGGTGGGTCACATCCCCTCACTGCCCCCGATCCACTGTTGGCAGCCACATCAGAGGAGACACCGCCTCTCAACTCCACCACGATCCTCCTCGCCTCCGGGCCTTTGTTCATGTGGGCGCCTCTCCCCAGAATCCCCTCTTCTACCTGACAAACCCATATTTGCCACTCAACGCCCGGCTCCCTCCTCTCCAAGAAGCCTTTCCAAGTTCATCGACTAGCCTTTCTGTTCCCATCGCCCTGTATATGAAAGACCTTCCTTATCCCACGCATCACAATTCATCTTTTGTAGGTCTGCTTTCCTGACAAGTCTGGGAGCTGTTCCAGGCAGAATCAGGTCTTCCACTTGGTTATATCCGAGGTGTTGAACAACAGTAGCTAACATGAAGCAGGTGCTCCGTACGTGTCTGTCAAATTTGAACAGCATCGCCCAGCCCCAAACTCAGAAGCAAGTGCCGATGACCCATGAGGGATGCCTTATTTACAGCCAAACGACAGTAAGCATTTCATCCCAGGCAGACATCCCCCTGCCCACGCAGCCCCTACATGACCAGGGGCTGTGTGCTGTGCACTCAGGGAATTCAAGCCTAAGAGAAATACGATTCAGAAGACAATTTCTTAGAAAAGCTTCCTAGTGAATTCCAAAGGTCATCTTCAATTTCAAGTTATCTACACCACTGCTCTCTTCCATCCTGATAGAAAATTTGAGTTAAATAAAAATCCTCCCTTCTAGATCCCCCCAGAAACCCTTTTTCTTCTCTGTCCCATGGCTCCATTTCACACGTAGCACCACAGAATGTTAGAGCCGGAAGGGTCTTGGCAGGTGAAGGCCTTCATTTTATAACTGTCTCTCTTCATCTCACAACTAAATTCAATTTCTTCATTTTATGACTAAAGAAACTAAGGGTCAGACTGCCTGTCTTCCTGCCTGCCTTCTGATTCAAGAACTATTTGCTACAAGGTCAGCTATGGCTTCCAGAAATTTATACCAACTGAAGTTTCCCAGCAGAGGCGGCCCCACCCCTCAGAAAGGCTCATGCGTGAGCAGAAACCGGGTTCTCGCAATCAACTATTTCATAGCGAGTCCGACAAGGCGCTGCCTGCAGAAAAATCACTTCGTGGAGGCCATGGCCATCACTGATTTCAACTGAAAACCAAGAGCTGCCATTTACTGAGCAACTACTGTGTTTCGGGCCCTGAGTCAGATACTTTTGGCACGTGGAGTCTTCACCACGACCTGAGAGGGCTCTCGGACGCCCCTCTGGAGCTGGGGGTTTGGCGAGGGACGGAAAGCACAGTCAGCCAGGCCCAGGGTGGCCAGGAAGAGAGGAGAAGCTTAGACGGCTGGCAGGGAAACACAGCCAGGATTTCATCCAAGGCTCTGCCTGTCAACATCAGCTAAGTCTTACCCTGTTTGGGCAGGCTCCTGCCCGAATTTTCATTTGGCTGGAAGAGGAGGATGCTGCCTGGCAGGGGACACAGGAGGGGTGATAGAAGGATGGAACCTGGGTCAGCAGGTCCTGTGTTGGGCTAATGAGAGGGTTGTCCCCAACCCCTGGGTGGCTGGGGGTTGGTTTTCTATTAGTTTCTCTGAGCATAAGCATTTTCTACACTCTTTGCTATGTATGCTATAAAAGTAAGTCTACCACTTTGGGATGTTCTGTCCAAGAGGAAAAGATTTAGCCTTCAGTTACATGGTTGAGTAAGTGCAGAGTCTGTTAACACCTTTTTGTCGTACCTGTCCCCTCCTGGGCCTATGGCAGATTGCCGATCACCTTGTTGGTGGCCCTTCTCCCAAGCTCCCTTCCTAAAGGGGCCCTGATTTTATTCCATCAGGTAAAGAGGCCCAGCTGAAGGAGGACATTTCCCAGTTTCCTTTGCAGCCAGAAGTAACCAATGAGATGTGAGTGGAAATTATTGAGTAAAATTTCCAGGAAAACTCCTTACAAGAATAAGCAGCAGTTATTAGGTGAAGTTTCCAAGAAAGAGCCTTAAAAGGGACCGAATGAGCTAGAAGGTACCAGTTTTGTACTCTATCCCTATTCTCCCTGCTGGCAGCACAGACACGATGACTGGGGATTCAGCAGGACGAAGAGGCCCTGAGAGTAACAAGCACTCAAGTGCAGAGAGATTAAAGGACCACCAGGGACCTGGTGACTCTGAAGCCGCTGTGCCAGCCCTGGACAGCCTTTTCTTATGAAAGTAACCTCCAGCTTATTTATGAAGTATACACACGATCTCATCCACACAGGCCCGGCCCAGCCTTAAGTGTCTTGCTTGTTGAGGGCCTCCCAGCCAACACCACAAAGAGTAGGAACCCAAATGAAACTTCTGGATCCTGGGAAATAGCACCTCACACCATATTGTGTGGTCCCTACCAATCTCGCTGGGTCCCAACAGGGCCCTGACTACCAAGAAAGGGGGCAATGACTACCAAGAATGGGCCCCAGGGACAAAGTGCCTGGGTTCTACTGGCTCTGCTGCATTTTTTAAATTTATTTTCTTATTTACGTGAGAGAGACAGCATGAACAGGGGAGAGGGGCAGAGGGAGAGAAACAATCTTAAGCAGGCTCCACGTTCAGCATGGAGCTCGACATGAGGCTCAACCCCACGACGCTGGGATCGTGACCTGAGCAGAAATCAAGGGTCGGATGCTCAACTGACTGAGCTGCCCAGGCGCCCCCGGCTCTGCTTATTAACTTCAATACCTTGGACATGTTACATAACCATTCTGCGCCTCAGTTTCTTCATCTGTCTGGTAGATCCTTTAACATGATAGGGTTGCTAGCAACACCTCATGGGACCCACTCTCAGGACGAAACCAATTAGCAGCTATGAGGCACGTGGACCCGTGTAATCTCTCAAAAACTGTCAGCTGGTCCCGCTGTTATCACGCCTCCCAACTCCCTCCCAAAGAGAGGAACCAGGAAGCCCATTCCTCCACAGAGGCCACCGAGGAGGAGTGTTGGTGGGGCCATGAGTGTCCGGGGTGGGAGGAGGGCTTCCCTTCCTCCCCATGTCACCTCGAGACCCAGGCAGCTTGCGTAAGGGGAGGGACAGGACCTGAGAGACTTCTCTTTCTGCTGGTGAAGCTGGAGGACCTCCTCTTCCTCCTCCTGCCACAGCTTCTCCCGGAGCTGCTGAATCTTCTCTCGTTTCGATTCCAGAAGCCGCCTCTGGTCTTGCTCCAGGTCGTGGGCCACGGCCTCCTCCATGGCCCTCAGGGAAGCCTGCTTTGGGAGAGTTGCAGGCTCCGCAGCTCGCCTGCCAAGGGTGGAACAACACTCACTAGCTTTACTATCCCACCTTTTACACACACACAGAACAGCACACACGCAATCCTAATGGGGGGAGGGCCCAGGGTCAGGAATCACATACGCAAATCAGCTCACGCAAGGGGCAGGCAGGAAGGCTACCCCCTCAAGGATCCGGGCAGTATTTGTTCACAGGGCAAGCCTCACTGTGGCGGTCCAGGAAGAAGGGTGGCCCATACTGGGCTCTCAGTGGACCTGGTAGGTTGTAGCCCGAAGTACAAACCTGAAGATGTGGCTCAAGAGCTGACAGCGATAGGGAAAGACTGAAGCTCTGTCCCCAGTGGGTTCTTCCCCAGGACGGTTCACGGCCGTTTCCGTCTCCCCACTAGGGCTCTGCCTGCTCCTTGAGGCTCACGCCAGCACCTTGGGACACCCCCAGAGGCTACTCTCTGCCTCCCAAACTGAACACAGGCCAATGCTCATGAGCCAGCAGGAGAAGCCGCAGCATGTCTCCGAGCCCTGAGACCCCCAACAGTCCGTGGAGGTCCAGGAACAGGAAATCTCCTCCCACGCTGCCTCAACAGCCAGGCAGGAGACTGCTCCCTAAGCCAAAGAGTGTAGCAAGAGTGCACCAAGAATGCCACGCTCCCATCTCCTTGATGACGCCACGTTTGCATCTGCTTGGAGTTAACTCAATATTTGGAAACGGGTAACAGAAATTCAGAGCCGACGTGGATGCACAAGGTGGGTGGTGAGATGAGGAATAAAGGTTAAAAAGATGGCTGTGTGAAGGTTGCTATATTGCTTGTATTCTGGTTCTTGAAGGAAATGCCCAGAGAGAAACCCAAGAACATTCAAGGCCATGAAAGCATCAGGGGCTAAAAGTACTGCACACCCCAGAGCAGCTTCGTCCTAAAGGCCAGTGCGAGTTTGCAGCCCCCGCTCCCTCAACCTGACTGGTCTCGCCTCACAACCACCACCCCCCACCCGCCCCGATGGTGCACGGGCGGCAGGCCAGGCACGCTGGCCCCGTCAGCCTCAGCAGCGCGTGGACACGGTCCACTGGGGAGCAGTGGGGCAGGGGCTGCAGAGGGGAACCGGCCCCCGACTGGGGACGCGGGACCCCCTTTCCCCTCGCTGCAGCAGATGGAAGGCAGCAGGCGGGATCAGATTAGAACGGCAGAAGAAAACGCGGGCTTTGGAATTCCATCTCAGCCCCTCGAGACCAGAGAGAGAAGGAAGACATAAAAGGCTACTGACATCTCTGAAATACCAAGAAAGCTCTTTCCTCCCCCCTTTCCTAAAATCATAACTCAGCCTGGAAATGGCCTTGAGCCGTGCCTTCGACTGTCTTCTGCTCTCAACGCCGCCCCGGCCCCCCTTCCAGTTCCCGGCTCTCCTCCAGACCCCCTGACATAGCCCAACCGATGCAGAAGTGAGAGATGTGGCCGCCACCTCCTCTGAGAGTCCTGCTCTCGGAAAGGACCTCCCCCCCGCCAGCTCTCCGCCTCATCAACCCTCCAACTCATTTCCAGCCTTGGCTGAAAACATCTTTTCTCCCTGAGACGGTACCTTTTAATGTCTCTCTCCCCTGTGGGCTGCGGAGCTATGTGGAGCCCCAGGGATAGATGCTGTGGAAAGATGGGGCCTCAGACGGCGTGGCAGCACGTGCCCGGGCCACAAGCCCTGGCGAGCACGCCCGCACACCTGGCACGCGGGCCTCTTCTCCGTGTCCCCGTTTTAAAGCTCTACGATCCCAAACGCCCAGCTTAGGTCCAAGGCAGTCAACGATGCCCTGAATGACTGAGGAGACAACTGGGAAGATGAAGCCTCCAGAGGAAGAGGCAGGTCTGATTTCTAGGCCGCTCCTCGGGTGTCAGCATCAGTGAGACCCAGTTTCCGACAGTCGGTGGCCAAGAGGGAGGCTCTGTGCGGGCATAATCACCTCAGGCCGGCCACCAAGTCATTGCGAGACAAGAAAGAGAAGACGCAAGGAGGACAGGCAGTGGGGAGGAGGGAGGCTGTGGCACCCAGGACATTCGGAAATGGCTGTGCCACCACTACAACCGCGAAGAGATCCTGTCCCCTCTCGGGCTCAACCCAGGGGTTTTCATTCATTCACCCCCCCCCCGGGCCCCCTTTCTACGAGCACCTCAGGAAAGACGCCGGGATCACCAAGGGGAGGCAATCCCTGTGTCCCAGACCCAGGCCTTCTGGCCTCACAGCGCTTGCTGGCCGGCCCTCTGCCCCTAACTCCTCCTGAGTGGCTTGACAGCATCTGTGAAAGGTGACGGATTCTATGAATCATGGTTTTTTATTTGGTGTTATTTTATGATGATGACGTTTTGACATCTTTAAAAGTTTGCTGGCAGAGAGACTGGCCCTCCAAGGATTAGCCAACTCTATGTGAAAGAACATGTCTTTCATGTATATGAAAATATATATATGTATATGAAATATGTATATGAAAGAACATGTCTTTCATATGCAAACCAACCGATCCCCCAGGGAGGCTAGACCACAAGCATCTCCTTACATAACTCACACCAGGCAACTGGAGGGCCACCCCCATAGCCCAAAGCCCACCAAAATCATTCATACTGTCAAATCCTACACTCACTCAAGGTACTTACCCTGCCTCGCCTATTCCTTCCCAGGGAAACCCCAACAAAGGCTCTAGGCTGTGCTCTCCCTTCTCGCCTCTTCTGCCTCCTGACACACCCTGGTCATCCCCCAGGTGGCCTGGCATGGTGTGGCAGGCCCTCTTCTCTCTGGAAGCGTAAGTAATAAGTTCTTCCTTAATGGCACCGGCCTGTTGTTGTCACTCAGTCACCTCCATAAATCAGAACCCCGCAGGTACAAACAAATGAAACACAGACACAGGGCCACTCCTCACAAAACACAGACACGTAGCTGTGAACATGAATGACAAGGACGTTACGGGGCCTGAAAAGACTCCGCAAAGGAACGGAAGATACTTCCTAAGGGTTCTGTGTAAACTGTGTGGTCAAGGAATGTCTCTCTGAGGCCCAGAAGGGGCGGCCTTGTTGGTTTGGGAGGAGAAACACAAAGCAAGGGGACTCATCAGCAAGACAGGGGGGAGGAGCCTCACTGCCCAGCTTCCCTCCCAGAGGCGCCAGGAAGACACCTTCTGACCTCTGCCCAGAGGGTCCTGTCTCTGAACCACACTCGCCTCCTGTCCTCGTAGAAAACACCCTGACCTGCTGTGCACAGCCCCCAAGGAGACTTGGGAAAGCCAGGTCGTTCCTCAGGGTCAGAGCTGTCACCACCTGAAAAGTGGGGCTGTCCCTTCCCTACAGCACTCTGCAGTGCTGTGGTGAGGACAAAAGTCATGAGCTCACGTGCACTGCCAGCTCTCGGCGGCACTGCCTGTGAGTAACCAGTGCGTGAACCCGTCTCTAGTCAACGGCCCGAGTCCCAAGAGCTCAGGATCCTTTTGTACCGCTCGGTTCACAGATGGGAAAATTTGCATAACCCTGGCTCCTCTCTGTCCCTGTAGAGAAAAGGAGCCGTGGCTGCACGCTGAGTCGGAAGTCTAGGGCTCCAGGGACCAGAGCCTCGTCCTAGTTATGCAACCGACCGGCAACGTGACATTGGGCAGATCCCTTCACGTGAGCCTCAGTCTCCTCATCTGTAAAAGGGCTGGGAGGGGAAAGGGAAATGGGAGGAGGAAAGCTCACTGATCTCCAAGTCTTAGAAGTGCTGGTGAGCTTTGAAGCCAGGCCCAAAACACATATACCGGATACTGCATAACTCCGTCTACATCCCGTTGGAGAACGGGAAAAACGAATCTACAGGACAGAAGCCAGAAGAGCGGTGTCCTGGGGTGGCGGACTGAGAGGAAAGGGGCGTGAGGAAATTTCCTGAAGGGACGGGAATGTTCCACATCTGATCTGCGTGTAAATGTGCACTGACTTGTACAGTTCACATTTATGTGCTTTCGTGTATGTAAACACCTCAATAAAATGTTTTTAAGAAAGCGAAAAATAGTGCGAGGTGGAGGGGAAATCGGGAAAAAGTGCTACGCCGGGAGGTGCCCCCCGCCCCTCCACCTCCATACCTCAGGCCCTGACCAGGAGCCCCGGGGACCTGGCCAACCCCACACTCAGATCGGTGACCACGGCTGCACACGATGAGGGGCACACGCAACCTTCCCCCGCCGCTCCCCCTGGGCAGGGGCCACAGCATCCCCTCCCAACCACCCAGGAGTGGTGGGCACTCACACCACACAGACACAAAGGAGGACGGGGACAGACACGAACACCGGCCCTTACACCTCTGGAGAGGCTGGTGCGGCAGGGCTGGCCGCCCCCTCCTCAGGCTCCTCGGCCCCGGAGCGCTGCTCCCTGCCCCTCGCGGGGGCGGCAGGTGGGCTTGGGGTCTCTTCCCTTGAGAGCATTGAGGAAGCAACGGTGTTAAAAGCGGTAGGAAGGCGAGGGGCCCCCAGTGCACCCATCTGGGGTCAGAGAGCTGTGATGAGGACAAGGGAAGTAGCCCCAGCTGAGTTTCCTGATCTCAGGCCTCACTCTCCCCCACCTGCCTCTTCCCAGGCCGTTTACACTGAAGACCAGAGGCCCGTCCACGTGGGCCGTGCACGGTTACGGCTCCGAAAGGAGCCGCTCTGCACACAGCGGGGTAGGCAGCGGATGCTGTTGACTGAACATCGCTCTGCTTGGCTTCTCTCAGTGACTCATCCCATCTGGATGTGCTCTGGAACCAGCTCTGACACCAGCATCTTCCTCTCACCGGGGGAACAGAAGATCTGGCCGATGTACGCCAGGCTCTGGGCCAGGCTGGGGCACGAAGGCCCTCTCGGCTGGCCTCAGGGAAGCCTAGGACTCTGCACCTCCCTCCCCCAGGGGCCCAGCATACAACGGGGCCCTACTTGGGTTTGCTGAAGGACCGCCGGGAGGGGTGAGGAGCACTGGCAGGTGGGGACTGGGCGTAGGCACAGCACAGCTCAGGTGGGGGACAGTCTCTGACCCAGGCCCCCGGCAGGAAGACAGCTGGATCAGAAGAGATGCTTCCTGGTTCAGGAGTTTCCAGGCTCCCCTAACTAGAGGGGGCACCCCAATTTTAGCTGTAGACTGAGGACTAGGAAGAAGCACATTTCCTCATTTTCCAGCTCACGGGGGACACTAAGTGGAAACCTGAGGTCGCTGCTTAGGCTGCAAACCGTCCCCGGCTTCTCACTTCCCCAGGCACCCCCGCACACACAACTACACACCTGGAAGACTTCCAGGTCCCCCTTACCTCCTCAGGGAACCGGCAGGGATGGAGCTGCCTGCAGAGTCCTCCCCGGGCTCCTCTGCCCGCTTCTGCTCAGGCTGCCCCTCAGAGGCCTCCGGAGGCCCTTCTTCGGTGGCCTGGCTCTGAAGGGGACTCTGGAGCCGCCTCCCAGGCACAAGTGGGGGAGAGGACCTGGTCAGAGCAGCCAGAGCAGCAGAGTCAGGCCCCACCATTTGGAGAGCAGGGAGAGAACGGGCGAGTGTGGTACGTGGACCTGGGTCCACTCCTCCTTCCAGGCAGGGCTCCAGTCCTGGCCCTACATCCATGGGGAGCCACGGAGGGCAAGGCAGCCAGAGAAGCAAGAGGGGGAGACTCCCCACTGAGCTCTCCCTTTGCCTGGACTAGACTCAGCCCTCCCGGGTCCCTGCACTGCATCCGCTTGGCCCAGGGGCGAGAGCTGGGCCCCCTCATGGGTGCACCCGTTCCCAGCGTTCACCATCACTGAGGCCAGGCAGGGATGCAAGAGCCGAGCGGAAAGTAGGGAGAAAAAGAGGAGCCAGACTCGAATGGTCAGACTGCAGAAAATGCACAAAGGCAAGAAGGAATGCGGACAGCTCTTCAAGGTCCAAGAAGCAGGAGCACTGCCCCGCCTCCTCTTCCAGGGTAGCAGCCCTTCCCTCTCTCATTTCAGGCTCCAGCCTCAGAAGCGGGAAACCTTGGTCTCTCCCTCCTAGTCTCGCCGCTCTCCCTCCTAGTCTGTCTGTCACTCTCTCTCTCCAAATCACCTGTAGCTGTAGTACTGACCCTCTAGAAAGTTCCTCCAGCCCTGGCCCATGACCAGGCACACACACAGCTTAACCCATTCCAGTGAAGAGCACAGAGCCTTGGCCCACAGCGGTGTACAAAGTCCCACCACATGCACCCACACTCCTGTCTCGGTGCAGAGTCAGAGGGCATGCTCATGTACACACGCGTGCACACACGCAGAGACTTTGCGAGGCCATCCAGTCCGCTCACCGTCTGCCCGCAGGCAGGAGCACAATGAGCCACGCACACCAAACCCAGGGGTTCTGCCCCGGTCCACACCATCCCAACAGCCCCTGAGGGCGGCCTCCCACGTACCGTACCTCTCCGAGCCTTTGCACCGCTTGCTCTGTGGCTCATCTTGGCTGGACTGGCTGCCATCCTTGTCTTCTCTTCCCAACCTCTGGGCCTGTGGGCAAGCAGCAGTGGCAAGTGCCTACTGAAGAGGTCTGCATATGGGTCCCTCAACCGTCCAACCAACTCTCGGGCCTAGGAGGACATACTGAGAGGTGGCTCTTGAGTGGATGAGGACCACTCGGGACACAGAAGAGGAGGCCCATCTACTTAGCTCTGGCTAAGCCCCCAGGCTCGCAGCTGCTTCCAGGGCCGGCCTTGCTGGCCTAGGGACGATGAGCCAGATGCCACAGTCACTGCGTGCAGAGCCAGAAGCTAAAGGCGAACACGTACAAGAAAGAAAACCCTTCCTCCCGTCACTGGAAGCCTTCACTGACAGTTGCCAAGAGAAGGCCGAGACGTCCGTGAACACCCCGAATCCACGGAGGCCTGGACCTCCAGTATCGGTGATGTACAGGGACGGCAAAGTCAAGCGGGCAGAAGTGGGGCAGCGGCCAAGCACATTAACAAGGAAGGACCCTGGAGAGATGGGGACGTGCTGAAACGAGACAGAAAGAGCACCATTTCTGTCCCCATTCTGGGCTCCCCGAAGCACCCAGGTCCCATCAGTAGACGATGATGCCCCCTTCACAGTCAGGGACTGATTACTCCACCCATCCAAAAAATAAATCCCAAAATCTCATTTTCAAGCTTGGGAATCTGGGCCAATTTAGCAAGTGGGTGAAAAAGAGGGCTGTTCTTTGTAAGTTCAATCATTTTCCGCGAGGGGGGGCCCCAGGGGGCTAACAGTGTAGCCGGCCTGGACTCAAGCTCTTCTTTTTCCACTTCACTTATCCAGTGGCACCTTTGAAGTAAGTCCAGTTTATCAAATGTCCACTGCATCTCGAAAAAGCTGCCCAAGGAGTGCCGGGGGGGCTCCATCAGTTCCCAGCTGGGGAGTCTATCTCCTCCACTCTAAAATGGGTCACCCAGTCGGTCGAACATCCGTCCCTTGATTTCAACTCAGGTCATGATCTCATGGTGTGTGGGATCGAGCACCACACCGGGCTCTGTGCTGACAGAGCAGAGCCTGCCTGGGATTCTCTCTTCCCACCTCTCTCTGCTGCTCCCCTGCTCATGCTCTCTCTCTCCCTCTCCAAATACATAAACAAACATTTTTAAAAAGCAAATACATAAAACGGGACAGTAAAGCTCAGCTCACGGGGCTCGAGGTGACGATTAAATTCGATCACGTACATAAAGCCTGACTCGTGGCCCAGGGAAGGCGTGCCGCAAATGCCAGCGCCTGTGTCCCCGCTCCACCCCTCTCCCCAGCCTAAGGCATAAAACCTCAGCTCTGCCGGTGCCCGTCTCCATTCGAGGGCCCGTACCCCTTCTGTCACAATGACAGGCGCCCTGTCGGTTCCGGGACGTGAGGGTTAACGGGAGAGGCAGGGCAGGAGACAACTCACTCTGTCTTCCCCAGTGGGGTTCCGGCCGGGCTGGCACACTGCCGTGTCCCCAGCCCCGTGCACACGGCCTCCCACGCCTCTCCGCTGGCAGCCGGAGCCCCAGCAGCTGTGGCCGACTCTACCATCTGGATGGGCGAGGAAGGGCAGGGCCTGAGCTAGGAGCCAGCTCCCCCAAATTACATTAAAAATCGAGATGCTGCCTGTGAGTACCTGCCGATGCCTGCAGCACGAGGCTGCCTGCCAGCACTGCCACTTTGCATCACGTCAGCCTGGCCAGAGCCTGCAGATAACGGCCCCGCCCCGCCCGTCCCTTCCAGCCTTCTTCCCCCACGGATCACACCGAGCTCGGCAGACGGCTCCCTCTGTCACTTGCGAGGAAAAAAAAAAAAATCACACAGGACACTCTACGGGACATGGACCCCAATGGGACATGGACAGCAAAGTGGGGTGATCGTGATAAAAATGGGGGGCTTGAGCCGTGGGTCGGAAAGAATGAGCTACCAAGTCTGTCTGCTTCCTACTTGTTTCATCTCTATTGCTGCCGGAAACACACGAGCCCCTCTGCCGGACAGAAGGGGCCACCTTGGGAAAGCGCCCGGACAGAGGGCCTTGGAGTAGAGCAGCAGTTGATCCCCAGACCCTTTTGCCCCAGAAAAGAACTCTTCAGAAAGGGGACACGGCCAGCACACCCGACACCTCTGGCCCAACTGTGCTCAAGACACCGCTTGCCCACCCTTAACTCGGCTCCAGGGTTTTGTGTTCATGACCTGGTCCCCAGCTAAATAAATCCCGGTACATTCAGAAAGCACACTGCTACACGACTAGTAAGGAGAGTAAGGGAGATCTGAAATTACTGAGAAATAAGTCAAGGGCCTATTGCCTAGCTGCTCTCTAAGTTAAAGAGCACATCGCCAAGCACTTTTTGTGACACAGTCCCAATGTCTGTGGGGAGGGAAAAGATAAACAGAAAACAGACACAGACTTACATGTACACTGAAACCTTTCTGGAAAGGCACACGAAAGTGTTCATGGAAACCGTGAATAGTCCCCACCTGTGGCAGTAAGCCTGCAGGAAGTGGAAGGCTTTGACCTTCTGGATTATTTGAAACAACTTCATGGTCACTTTTGTAATTTAGTATAAAACTCATGTTCCTAATTCATTATAATCATTATCTTGACTACGGTGATGGTTTGAAAGGCACACACATATGGTAAAACTTATCCAGTGGCACATGTGAAGTAAGTCCAGTTTATCATATGTCCACGGCATCTGGATAAAGCTGCGTCAGGGGCGCCTGGGGGGCTCAATCGGTTAAGCATCCAACTTCAACTGAGGTCATGATCTCGCAGTTCGTGAGTTTCAAGCCCTGCATTGGGCTCTGGGTTGACAGCTTGGAGCCTGGAGCCTGCTTCGGATTCTGTGTCTCCCTCTCTCTCTGTCCCTCCCCCACTCATGCTCTTTCTGTCTCAAAAACAAATAAACATTAAAAAAATTATAGGGGCACCTGGGTGGGTCAGTCAGTTAAGCATCCGACTTCAACTCAGGCCATGATCTCGCAGTTCATGAGTTCAAGCCCTGCGTCGGGCTCTGTGCTGACAGCTCAGAGCCTGGGGCCTGCTTCGGATCCTGTGTCTCCCTCTCTCTCTGCCCCTCCCCTTTTCATGCTCTGTCTGTCTCTCTCTCAAACATAAATAAACATTAAAAAAAAAAATCTGCATAAAAATTTTTATGAACTTTTCATGAAATTTTTAGAACTTCAGTTCAGTTCTAAGCCGCTGCCTTGGCCCTGGCCGGAGGAGCCGAAGACAAAGGGGACCACACCTGTGGTGCTGTCAGAGCCACAAAGGGCTGCCCCTGTCTCCTCAGCTCTACCTCCTGGCTCAACCCTCTGCATGGCCTGAAGACAGGAGACAGCTGGAGTAACTAAGGCCCACGAGGGGCTCTGTGTGGTCAGCCCACCTGAGTGCCTGGCGCTGCTCGGTGCCCCAACACCCTGGTCATGAGGTCCAGCTTAGGACTTCCTGTGCCGGGGCTGTCTGCCTCAGAGAGTGCCTCGTGAGAACCGGATCCAGGCCAGGCCCTGCTACTCCTACATGCCAACTGGCATATCCCAAAAAAGGGCTGCTGGCCTCGTTGGGTCTTAGGCAGGACCTAGAAATCTTTCTTTTTTAAAGCCTCCAAGGATTCGGATATTGGCTAGAGTTTGGAGCCAGAGCTATGCAAATCCATCCTGCCCGCCGACTTTCCCACTTACCTACTGCCAAAAGGGCCTACCAACTCCCTGCTCCCAACCCTTCCTCACTAATCCCGCCCTGTGTGTGCCTTTACACCCTTCGTCCAGTGCTACAAACAGGTGTGACCAAGGTCCGGCCTCGATCTGCTGGCTGGGCAGTAGCACGGCAAGGCTTACCAGCCAGAGCTGAGAGGAGCACGTGACCTCAAGTGCCACTGGCCTAAAAGCTCTACCCTGACTCAGCACTTAGTCCTCCAAGGGCTCCCAGACCTGATTCACATCGGACACCTTGTTTGTTCCACCCGGCAAACTTCCATTCACCCAAACCAAATGCTCCCTTCAACCTACAGACACCATGTGCCAAAATCTTCTCTTAAACAAGCCCACGGAGGGGGAAAAAAAATGACTTTCTTGTCTTCAAGCTCCTTAAGGACAGGACGTGTGTCTGAGTCATCTATCTATTCCTACCCTTCTGTGGGGCAGACATTTCCCACGCCCACACAGAGCTTATATCCAGGAGGGAGACAGACCCAAGACCTGTCAACCAAAAGGAGCAGCACTAAGGGTAGCAAAAGGACAGAACAATTCACCCTGCCTGGAGGAGGTGGTGTCAGAGGTGGGCCTCCAAGACCAAGAAGGGGCTCGGAACAAAAGGGGAAACCAAACGGCAGGCAGGGCAGTGAAGGAGGTGGATCGTGTGCCCCGGGAACGGCGAGTGCTCGGTGGGCACGGCCGGTGTGTGGCAGGTGCTCTGAGGATGAGGCTGCAAGAGGCTGAGTGGGCCAGGTTGGCAAGTGCCTTGAAACACACAGTCTATACAGAGCTTTGCACATGAGCAAATGGGTCAACCTTTGACCAATTGGTCAAATTGGTCGTTGCTAAATAAACGAATGAACAGATAAATGTCTGTTGCAGGCGGCAGGGAGGATGACTCAATTCAGAGCAGCAAAGAGCAGAAACGATTGGGAGGCCTTCACAGACACAGCCCGGGCCATGCCTTACTGAGTTAGAAGCAAGGGGACTCCCAGAAACACAGCCCGGGACAAGCAGGGCTCAGCTCGGGTTACCCAGCATCCAGAGAGACTCCCCTCCCGGCGGACTGGGGAAAGCACGTCAACATCCATCAGGTGCTCTGAGATCCGGCTGCGAAAACCCAAGTCCTAGAGGGAGTGGAGGGGGAGGTCAGTGCTGCCCCTGTCACGGTCGGCATCGTCCGTGTCACGGCCTCTCCTCCACCCCCCACCTTCCAGAAAGGGGCCCGCTACGGGTCAGGCACCGCGCTAAAGGTTTTCACATCTACCGATTATTCTCATCTTCAAAATCACACTGTGACTAATCTGGAAAGACATGTGATACAGCAAGTATGGTAAAATGTTCACTGAAGACCCTAGGTGGTGAGCATGTGTGTATTCACTCTAAAATCCTTTTACTTTTTCTGTATATTTGAAATTTTCCAGGGCACCTAGGTGGCTCAGTGGGTTAAGCGTCCAACTTCAGCTCAGGTCATGATCTCACAGTTTGTGGGTTTGAGCCCCGGGTTGGCCTCTGGGCTGACAGCTCAGAGCCTGGAACCTGCTTCGGATTCTGTGTCTCCCTCTCTCTCTCTCTCTGCTCCTCCCCCACCCACACAGTCTCTGTCTCTCAAATATTTTAAAAAAACTTTTTTTTTTTCCATAATAAAACCATGGAGGGAAAAATAACCGTGAGACTGACACCCTTATCTCCATCTCACAGATAAGGAAGCAGGTTTAGGGGACATGTAATTCACCCAAGCCCAAGTAGCTGATAAACAACGGGGCTGGTTGGTGGTCAGATGTGCCCTGGGCTGACTCCAAAGTCCAAGCTCTTTGCCAATCATGTCACTTTCCCGTCGTCTCTCCCTCCTGGTGCCCAACCAGGGCACCAGTTGGGCACCAGGAGAGAGCCAACCAGGGTACCAGGAGAGAGGTCAAAGTGCCCACAAGACCTGTGGGCAGCACTGAAACGAGGCATGATGGCCGTTCTCAGCTTTCTCTTTCCCTTCCCCCACTGCCCTTCTGGACAATGGGGCTTAATTAGCGGTGCTCTGTCCACAGGCTTCTCTTTGGGACAGGCGGCAAGTACCCACACAGGTGCCAGCTCCCCGTCACCCTTTGGCTGCCACAGGACCCTGATCCTGCCCCCTCCAAGCCCAAGAGCCCTGCTGAATCCAGTGAAGGATTGCTACCTGACAGCACGCTAATAGGGACAGTTCTGTCATCAGCCCTGATACATGGCAGGATGCCCAGCCGAGGTCTGGTCCTGCTGTCCATGGCTTCCTCCACCCACTCCCATAGAGGAGAAAAAGATTCATGGGCACATTTGTCCACACAGTGACTCCCTCAGAAGGGATGGAGCCCTGGCTTCCAAGAGTCCTGAGACGTGCCTGTTCTTCACGATGGTTTTTGCCAACAACGACTTTCTGCCTTCCCTTCCTAGCTTAGGGGCTTTCTTTTTTGGTGACATTTTCCTTTCGGTTCGAGTTCTACTCCACTTAATGCAGCTGCCATCTGCCTCCTAAGCCCGTGGCTCAGCGAGGGGCTAGAGCACGCAGCCTCCTAATTCCTCTGCACCCCCTCCTATCATTACCGCTCATCCCTGACCCTCTCCCGCTAATCCCTTCCCTTTGATCCGCCTCCTCCAAACAGATGGAGCACACTTTCCAGAGGTGATGCGCTGCCAAAAAGCACCCTCGACTACTCCCTGTAGGTACAGACCTGGCAGAGGGGGCCAGGATACAGCAGGCTGCGTGGAAGGCCCGGGACAAAGCAACCACGCCCGGTGACATTCCAGGACGCCGTCTTCTCTTTGGAACAGTAATTGCAGCAGCCCTCCTAGCCTGAGGACCGGGCCGTGCCATTGCTCAGTGGTCCCACAAATACAGATACACACCCACACACACAACCAGTCTCTAACCTCCTAGATTCATGCAATGTCTCAGCGACAGCCCAGAGGCTCTAGATCACCTATCTCCCAGACAATTCCCACTGCAGAAACAAGAAACAGTAATAACAGCTTATAGTTATTTGATGCTTATAGGCTAACGTTTTACATTCTTTGCCTCACCTTCTTCTCATAGCAAACCTGTGAAGTAGGTAGCGTTTACTCTTGGCTAACGGGCTGAGAGACCAGAGTTAGACAAGATCCAGGTTTGAGTCCTGACTTCCCATCTACAAGCTGTGTGATGCCAGGCAAAACAAACCGCAGGGGCTCACAAAACCACGGGCTTTACCCCATGCTGCTGCCCCACCCCCCTCAGACTCACCAGTTCCAGGAAGGACTTGGGGTCAGAGGCCGCGGAGTCTGACAGCTGCAGCTCCTTCACCTGCTCGCTGATCTCCAACTCCTGGGGAAACAGACCCATAGAGACGTCACCCAGAGCGGAGCACAGAGGGCTGGGATCACTTCCCAGGGAATTCCGCTCAGGCCAAGGTGCCAACGCAGCTCGAGACCTAACCAAAGCCCACCTCTTCTAGAAAACCTGAAAGGGGGCTGTGGACCCTCCCCTTCTTTCTGGACACACGCAGCAGTGCCCACCCCACTCAGGCTGAACAGCCCAGCCCAGCTACCTAGGGACAGCTACTCTCTGACTCGGGTCAACAAGGGTTTACACCTGGAAGGAAAGCCAAGTGAAGTGGAGAGGAGACGGTTGGAAAGCGGGCAGCAGGGAGGCTTCTTGCTGTCCTAGAAAACAGAACGGGACTGTCTTCTCCAAGAAGTAGCTTAACACCCTTTAAATGAACCCCCTCCCCATTTGGCTGGAAGAGGAGCAGGACTAAGGGTCGGATGACCTAAGATGCCTCAGGCACCGGGAACTACTTCCGTGTCACTGCCTGGTCTTGCCAAAGCAAGACCGCCGGGCCATCAATGAGAGGAGCCTCTGGTAGCCCAACTGACCGATCCTGGGGCAAAATGCTCCCAATGGTTGCCACCCTCACCCATAGCCTCCCCTCTCTACTGAAACACAGACAGCAGCGACCCTTGACTGGTGTCGAGAAGTACAAGGAGGAGGCAGAAAGAGCAAGTAGGTAGAACAGAAGAACACAAACGTCCCGGGAGGGTGCCAACGGAAAGGCCAATTTCTACCCTGAATTTCTAACGCCAGCAGGTTTGGAGTTTCATTCAGGATCTGGCTGCCTGCTGGGTCTGGGCAAATCTGTCACAATGAAGGGTTCTAGCCACATTGACAGCCCGCTGCAGGGACTGCAAATGAAGCTCCCCATCTCAGTAATGAAGATGTGGGGATGGGGATCTGCACGGGGCTTAAGAGAGCAGCTCAGGGAAGGAGGGGCAACTTCCCAGGGGACAGGGGCTTTACCTCGCTGGCGTCCGATCTGCTCTCTTTCTGGACAGAGGCTTCCTCCTTCGGCGCCTCCTTCCGCCTCCTTCCTCCTTCGGCGCCTCCTTCCACCTCTCCCTTCCTGGAACCCTCCTCTCCTACATCCGCTGGGGCCTCTGGGGCCTCCTTTCTGTTGGCTTTGGCAGGCTGACTGCCCCCAGGGTCCACCCCACTCCTGGGTATTCCTGAATCACTCTTCTCATCCTTTTCTTTCTCCAGGAGCCACGCACTCGCCCCTCTTCCCTGCTGCCCTGTGCCATCGGCACTGCTCAGACTGCTGTCTGCATCCTGGCTGAAGAGCTTGCCGGGAGTGGGGGGCCCGGCAGCCTCTGAATCCAGAGAGGCATCCTTCTTCTCCTCTGGCTGGCTTGTTCTTGGAGACTCCTGGGTGGCAGCAGACCATGTCAGACAAGGAGGCATCAGAATTAATCAAATGATTTCAGAGACTTGCAACAAGATGGAACTGTCATTCCTTGACCCGTACGGGCCAGCGCTCCCGTTATCAAACACCCTAACAGCTATTTAAAACAGAGATTCCCTGTTCCACTCCAGATCTACTGAATCTAAAAGTCTATGGTGATTTGCATACACCCAACCGGACCCGACGACTGGCAGGCTCAGAAACCAGTGCACTGAACTCCATCACCAGCTATTATGTTCTCAAGGAAGAAATGCCTCGTCCCAGCCCCATTAGCCAAATCATAAGACTGCAGACTCAGAAGTCAATATTTATTTTTTAAAAAGTCAATATGTATTTATGGTGATGATGATGGAAAATCACATGGGAGAAAAAAAAGTACCAAAGTGTACAATTCCGATTTGTTCATTTTTAAAAAGCAGCAGGGAAAAAAAACAGACCTTCCTCAATAGCAATGAGGGTGGCTCTCTTCCTAAAGCCTCCCCTGTACAAGCAAGTCTGGGGCACTGTCAACTGCACGCTCTGAGAAGCAGAAAGAAGCCAAGGTAAGATTTACCGGGGGAAGTGGCTATGAAGGATAAAGGGGTCGGGAGACCTTCAGAACACAGGTCTGACCTATGACAGGGAGAGTAGGACACGGGCCGGAACAGGCGTGGCCTCAGGAAGGGCCCAGTTCTGAGAAAGTCTTGGCCTGCGCAGCAGTCCCACATCTGGCAGGAAAGGTCCTGCTCTGGGGTCTGTTGCTCTCCATCAACAAGCATGGCCTTGGCATGAGCCAGGGTGGATCAAAGTGCTGTAGCTGGAGGCTGATCATTGCTGTGGTGCCCTTAGCAGGGTCTCTCAAAAGGAGCACCCTCTCCAGCTGCCACACCCTGTTTCTCACACGCAAACCTCACTTTAAAGACTAGGAAAAACCAGGACGCCTGGGTAACTCAGTCGGTTAAGCAACTGATTCAGCTCAGGTCATGATCTCACGGTTCGTGAGTTCGAGCCCCACATCGGGCTCTGTGCTGACAGCTCGGAGCCCGGAGCCTGCTTCGGATTCTGTGTCTCCCTGTCCCTCTGCTCCTCCCGTGCTCGCACTCTGCGTCTCGCTCTCTCTCAAAAATAAACAAACGTTAAAAAAAATATTTTTTCGGAAGACTAGGAAAAACCTTTCAAGCCGGCCAACATAGAAAAAGCAAATCCTTCCTTGAAATACAGAAAAGCCTTCCTCCCAGAAAACATCACTGGGGCTGCCAGGGTGAGTAACTTCTGAGCAGGGATTTTTGAGACTTCCCGTTTCCTCAACCTGGAAACTCAAACAAGGGACCTGACGACTAGAATTCAGTGGTCCCCGGAGAAGCCCTAAGCGCAGCATTCAGATGCTGTCTGTCTGTCAAAGCATCTACTGAACACAAAGACACAACCATCCGCCGGCAGGTCTAGCAGCCTAAGGACAAGTCAACCCAAACTTTCCAAGGATGACTGAGAGGCAGGAAAGCAGGGCGGTTCAGAGCTCAGCTTTGGAGATGGACTACTTAGGTTCAAATCCTGGCCCCACACTTACAGTGACCTTAGACAAATGATTTAACTTCCCTGTGCCTCAGTTTCTTCCTCTAAAATATGGAGACGCAAGAGGGCCTATCTCACTGGGTTTGGGGAAGGTTAATTGAGTTAACACTAAGTGAGCTCAAGAACTGAGAACGGTGCCTGGAAGACACTCGGTGTTCCATAAATGTTAAGTAATGTTTTACTGTGAGATGCACACAGTCATTCACCGGGTGCCTTCTATGTGCCAGACACTGCCCGGGGACCCACACATTAACAAGACGTAGATCCTGCCCTCAAGGAATTCAGCTGAGAATGGAGAAAAGGGCAATGTCCCAGAGAGCCCTGGTTTTGAGCCTCTGCTGCTCAAAGCGAGGGACCGGGGACCCAGTGGTGATCCCGTCATCAGCCCCAGGCCCGTCCCAGGGAGAAAAGCAGAAGGTGAAAGGGAGGAGGGGGCGGCTTCCCTCAGGCCGGGGCAGGGCACCCTCTGGTGCTGCCCATCCTCCCGACATCCGTAGCCTCGCCAAGGTCTCCGGGCTAAGAGAAAGGGCCAAGAGGAACAGCTCCCCTTCAAGAGAAACGCGTGCAGAGCGGGGCCAGGTCTCCCCCTCCCGATACCGCAACCGCGGCCGACACTCAGCAGGAGTTCGGTGCCCAGTCTGAGGGGCCTCCACGGACTCCCAGCAGGTGGGAGTTCCTGAGGATGAGAGAGGGGTGTCTGGCCAGCCACACTCTACCACAAGCAAGCAGAGCCAATCCACCCTGGCCGCGGTCATCTCGTGAAGAGAAAAAGGCAACAGGCCTCGGGTTAGGGGACAAAGGAGGGTCAGACCACAGCAGCACCCGTGGCCTTCAGGATAAAGTCTGCATCTCCCCACATGGCCCACGGCTCCTCGCCCAGCCCCTGCCCGCTTCTCACAGGGCACAGGCAGCCACACCCTGCAGGCGTCCTCTCCTCCTATGGATAAACACTGTGCCACTTTCCTCTTTGCCATGCACCTTTTTTTTTTTTAAGTTGGTTACTTCACTTCATTTAGCAAACGGTCAACCCTCTGAGCCCCACCAAGTTGCCTCCCCTGCCTCCCTCGAGGGCCTGCCGCGGGAAGAAGCTCAAAGGGCAATCAGGACGGCCCCAATCAGCCTCCTCTTCCACCAACACCCTCCGCACAGCACAGGACAAGGTCACTGCTTGCATCCTCAGCACCCACCCCAATGTGGCTGGGGGGCCCCCCAGTGTTCAAGAGCCACCTGCCAGGGCCCAGCTCCAGGAAGACCCCTCCCTGCTCCTGAGATGCCATGCACATTCGACACACACACGCGCGCGTGCGCGATCTACCCTAACAAACTCCCTCTGGTCCTCACGGTATCACATCTTCCAGGAAGCCCTCCTTGATCCCTGGGGCAGCTGTCCTGAGATGAGCCTTTCCGTCCTGTCACAACATCTACCGTATCGTCACTGCTGACTTCCTATGGGTTTCCCTCACCAGATCAGCTCCGTGCTATCCTCAGGGCCTAGTATCTGGCACGTAATAAGTGCGCAGTGAATACCTGTTGACCGGATTTTTCAAAATGGGGGTGTCATGCAGATACAGGAGTTCCTACTCTGTAAAAGTCAGATGTACAATTTATTTTACAAGGTTACGCAGGGATTAGACTCTATTTAATACGGTGCTTATTAAACGGAAAATAGCTAAACAATGTTAACTATGAATATTCAAGATGATGGAAAAACAAGTAGCCTATCCAAAATCCGAGGACACCTGGCACAGACGGAGACTCCCATTTGTATACATGAGAGAATGTAGTCAGGCCGCAAGGCTGTGACGTCCAGTCTATGCCCTTCTCAAGCTCAAATTCTTCAAAAGACTTTCCCATCAAGGGGTGTATGCTATCCTGTCTACCTAAACAGTAAGATACCGTTTTAGGATTGCCTGGGTGGCTCAGTCGGTTAAGCATCCGACTTTGTGTTCAGGTCATGATCTCATGGTTTGTGGGTTCAAGCCCCACATTGGGCTTTGTGATGACAGCTCGGAGCCCGGAGCCTGCTTGGGATTCTGTGTCTTACTCTCTCTCTGCCCCTCCCCTGCTCACACACTGTCTGTCTGTCTGTCTCTCAAAAGTAAATAAACATTAAAAAACTTAAAAGATTTTTTTAAAGTTTACTTTTATGTATTTTTTAATGTTTATTTTTGAGAGAGAGAGACAGAGAGACAGAGTACGAGTGGGGGGAGGGGCAGAGAGAGAGGGAGATACAAAATCTGAAGGAGGCTCCAGGCTCCAAGCTGCCAGCAGAGTCCAACACAGGTCTTGAACCCACAGACCGAGAGATCATGACCTGAGCCAAAGTCAGATGCTTAACCAACTGAGCCACACAGGGGTCCCTAACGTTTATTTATTTATTTTTGAGAGAGAGAGAGAGAGCACATGCACACACGTACATATGGGGGAGGGGGAGTGGGGGGAGGGGCAGAGAGAGAGGCAGAGAGAGAGAAAATTCCAAGCAGGCTCCACACTGCCAGTGCAGAGGCCCTGAATATTAAGATATTAAAACCTGGCTAATACTAAAATAAAGGAGCTCGCATCCCCTGAGCCCGTGTCAACCAAGTGCAGCAATTCAACAGTCAGAGGTAACGTCCAAGGGAGACTGGACACTGGTTGCAGATTACACGCAGTGCGTGACAGAGTGCTGGGAAAATCCACCTGACTCCAGACCCCTCACCCTTCACAGCCCTGCTCGTCGCCACCCCGTGGGCCGAGACCCGCCCAGGACGCACATTCCAGGCCCCGGCGTACTGCCTCCCACATCGGGGTTCTGTGGGGTACACAGACCAGGGCGAGCGCTGCCCCCTCAGCATCGCTTTGCTCTGAGCTGATCTGTGCTCTGCCTCCTCCTGTCACGGCCCCAGGCCCCTGAGTATCTCAAGGCAAATATCTGCTGCCTTTTCAAAAACAACCTTGTCATCTGCATGAGGAAGGCGGTGCCAGAGATTTCATGAATATTTAACATACCCCCCAAAAGGCAGGGGCTACTATAATCCACATGGCTTGGGAGGGAGAGAGTGGGGGCCGGGGGAGCTGAACCTCCTAAGCCAACCATCAGTTAGGTTATTTGCCACGTCTCATTCCCACCCAGCTGGTCTCAAGTCTTCGCATTGTCCCCCACCCCATGTTGTTAGCACTTCCCAATCACACTGACATCATCCTGTTATTTCTAAGCCCAGCTCCCTCCCTCTCCTTTGATCCAATGATGGGTTCTTACCAGCCCCACGAGGCCACACGCTGCCTGCTCACCCACCCCTCTGCCTCCCCTCCTCACTCTCACCCATTCTCAGAGTCTGTTCCATGAACCTATCCCCTTTGATTCTGTAATAGACTAGAAATGGGTTTACACTGAAAGCAGGAGAGGAGGGGGAAGGAGAGAGAGAGAGAGAAGCAGACATTCTCGCCATCCTACTGCCCTCTCATGGAATCACGAGCAAAGTGACTGTTGATGGCACAGAGACAGGGGAGCACAAAGCTTGGCAGGACACTTCCACCCAGGGCTGTCTGGGGTGCTGCCCAAGAGCGGGAAGAAAGGGGCAGCTCAGAGGATCCAGGGTCTATAAACTGGGACAAACGCCATTTTCAAAGGGGGTGGTCCAAACAGAGGCAGCTTTGTCTCTCCTGAAACCCCTGTTCATCCTCAGCCCTGCCCTTCTTTCTCTGCCTGGAAACCCCTACCTCCTCCCAGGGTTAGACCACAGGAACCCAACACTCCATGTGACGAAAGAAGGAAATCTGCTGAGATGCTACAGACACTTCCCCTGCTGAGTTGTCTATTTCTATTAAAGAGGTCATAAAAAATATGTTTAAAGGCTCCCATTCCCCCCAAAGGAGCATATAATCATCAGAAGGAAGCTTTTGGAAATCCAGGACATGTCAAAGATCCCCTTTTTGTTGACATTTAGGAAGCAAAAATCAGCCCAAAGTCTAAGTGCACCATGACTGATCCACAGTGGGATCTTCAATCCACCCGCTGACAGCAGGAGTATCCACTCTGGTCAGGACCTGGGACAGCCAAGGGAAGAAAAAAGCACCATACAACCTGAAGGGATCCCCTCCTTGTTCTGGCAGGGCTCACTCTCATTCATTAACCTATTCATTCTCTCAACCACTCAGCAAAACATACCCACATGCTTCCTAGGTTCCAAGCAGTGGGCCAGAGCCGGCCATGTACACATGAATAGGGCAGAGTCTCTACTCCCAATGTGCTCAGTCTCCTGGAGACTTTCTTCTACTTCCTCCAAAAGCCAGTAGGTCCCCCTGATGCCCCTCTTCAGTTCATGGTCATCCTTCTAGGCTCCACACGTGAGCTACTGCTCACATCAGCAGTGTAAGGTCTTAGTGGCAGGCAAGAGGAAACAAAGTTGTCATTTCAGGGAATCAAACACACCGAGAAGGCTTTGGATGCAGTGCAAACAGACCAGGCCCCACTCACAGGGAACAGTTTCAAAGTAAACACAGATCAGGTTGATGATAAAGATGGGGGGTGGGCAGGAGGGAAGTGTCACATTTCACAGAAAGTGTTAAAGTCACCATCAAAACCTATCTGAGGGGCACTTGGGTGGTTCAGTCAGTTGAGCAACTGACTTCGGCTCAGGTCATGATCTAACAGCTGGGGTTTGAGCCCCACATCAGGCTTTGTGCTGACAGCCTGCTTTGGATCCTTTGTGTCTCTCTCTCTCTCTCTCTCTCTCTCTCTCTCTCTCTCTCTCAAAAATAAATCAAAAAAAATTTTTTAGGGGTGCCTGGGTAGCTCGGTTGCTTAAGCGTCCGACTTTGGCTCAGATCATGATCTCATGGTTTGTGAGTTCGAGCCCTGTGTCAGGCTCTGTGCTGACGGCTCAGAGCCTGGAGCCTGCTTTGGATTCTGTGTCTCCCTCTCTCTCTGCCCCTGTCCACTTGCACTCTGTCTCTGTTTCTCAAAAATAAACATTAAAAAAAAATTTTTTTTTTAAAAACCATCTGATTGTGCACAGCCAAAAATCTGGACAGTTTCTGGGGTAATAGAGGACCAATAAAAACAGGGTCTGCCCAATGGCTAGAGCTGAACCACCCAGGGAAGGCATCCCTACAACCCAGGGCCTGTCAGCCAGCATCTGCAATCTCCGCCCACCAAGACATTAACTCTGGCTCTTGAGGTGAGCTGAAGATCAAGAAGCAAGAGTCAGAAACAATAAGAGTTATGATAAAGGATGATGAGGACATAGTAAGAGATAACAAGAAAACAAACTTAAATCTCTGATACAGGCAGTGCTGCTTTACCGGTCAGCTTTGTGACCATTCTAACAGAATGTGAGTGGTCAGTGTCTTGAAAGTGTTTCAAGTATGTCAAAGAGTTTTTGTTTTTGTTTTCTGTTTTTTTTTTAACATTTATTTATTTTTGAGACAGAGGGAGACAGAGTGCGAGTGGGGGAGGGGCAGAGAGAGAGGGAGACACAGAATCTGAAACAGGCTCCAGGCTCTGAGCTGTCAGCACAGAGCCCGATTCGGGGCTCGAACCCACGAACTGTGAGATCATGACCTGAGCCGAAGTCTGACGCTTAACTGACTGAGCTACCCAGCCACTCGTTTTTTCTTTTGTTTTGTTTTTTTTTTTAACTAAAGTTCATTTCTGAGAGAGAGAGAGACAGAGCACGAGCAGGGGAGGGGCAGAGACAGAGGAAGACACAGAATCCGAAGCAGGCTCCAGGCCCTGAGCGGTCAGCACAGAGCCTGACGCAGGGCTCCAACCCATGAACTGTGAGATCATGACCTGAGATGAAGTTGGACGCTTACCCGAATGAGCCACCCAGGCACCCCTGTCAAAGAGTTTTATATGTTAGACTTGTGAACAGCATAATTCAGCCTGCTATCAGTATTTAAAAGTTTGGGGAAATCTGAGCTGTTGACTTGATCATTTACTGGCTGTGTGAATGCCTAGGGAATATGGGGAGAAATCCTAACTGTTTAAAAACTAATAAATATTAGTTATTAGACAAAGGGTATCCAGTAGGGAATGTTCCTTTTCAAGTAGAAAAACACAATGGGGGGTTGTAAGTATTACAACACCATGCTGAGTTTTGGGTTTTGTTTGTTTTAAAGAACATTCTGGTGGCAACAGAGGACAGACCAGGGGACAGAGATCAGAAGCGACAGGACTACTGTGGGGAGAGTCTGGAAGCTATTCCCGTCAAGTCTGCATTTCCCAGGCCCCGCGCCTTTGCTCAAGCTGTTCACTTGCCTAAAATATCCCTTACACCCCCATGTCTAAAACCTACCTACTCTTCAAGAGCCAGGTTAAATGTCATCTATTCAAGTTTTTCCTGATCTCCAGACAAGTAACTTCTTCCCCCGCAGAGCTCCCCCCAAGCAGGCACCTGCACCCAAGCCCTTTGCACATACTGCCCTGCTTCACAGTTGCCTGGGACAGTCATTTACTCAACTCTGAGCACTCACTAAACACCAAGTACCAAGTGTTCTTTCTCTCTCCAGCTGCAAACTCCGCGAGGCCAGCCCAAACCCATCTTACCGACACCTGTATCTCCACCGGGCCCAGTACAGTGGCCGACATTCAACCACTGTTAAGACTCTGGACGAAATGCCTCTGTTACAAAACCTCTGCTGGCTCCCAGTGCCTGGGTAACCCCATTCAAACTCCTCAGGTGGCGTTCAGGTCCCCCGTGACCCAGCCCAAGCTACCTCCATGGGCCACCTCTTATGTGCGTTCTGTACGCCAGCCGAAAGAGACGCCCTCACCTTCCCCAAACTCACCCTGCACCCTCTGCCTGCGCAGTGTCCTGCGTGTGGGCTTCTCCCTCCCCACTCACCTCTGCCTGGCCAGCCTTGTGTGTCGTCCTCCCCCCGGCACACCTCACAGGTCAGTTTCCCAACAGAGCCTTTTCCTGGTTGATCCACGTGCCTTGGAGACCCTCAAGGCCCCTCTCACCTTCCTTACAGCCTCACTGCACTCTATTCTGTTTTCCAATAATTTAAGTCTCTCTTCTGTGAGGCTGTAAACCCTTAGAGGGCAGTAATTACATCTAACTTAGGCCTGCGTGACCTACGGCGCCCAGCAAAGTGCCTCATGCGGAAACATTCAACCAGTGGTGGTTACCTGACAAATGAGTGAACAGATTAATTCCTTTCCCCCTTTGTGCTTCCCCAAATCCCAGAAATCCCATCTAGACAGCTTTGGGGCAAGATGGTTCTCCTTCTAAATCCACATCCCACAAGGAGAAAGGCTTAAGAAGGAAGGAGGAGCATACCAGGCTGAGGCATTGTCTACAGGGCTTCAGGCTCTTACCTCATACTCAAAATCACCCCCCAGCGCCCCAATGTCCAGGTGCAGGTTCTTAAGAAGCTCACTTGAGCTGCGGACACTCTGAAAACAAACACAATTACAGGGGGTAAGTCAAGGAAGCTGGTCAGCCCAGGATGCAGGCCAAGAAGCTCCTTGTTTGTTGCTTTCTGGGTCAGACCTAGGAGGTACATAGATTGGGCAAGAAATGAAGCTGTGGGCTAGAAAACCACTTGACTTATTTTTAAAGCAGCAGAGGTCAGCCAAAAGGTGGAAACAACCCAAGCGTCTATCAACAGATGAATGGATTAACAAAATGTGGCACATTCAGACAACGAATTGCCCAGCCATATGTGCTACATGACGATCCCTGAAAACATGCTATGTAAAAGACGGGCAGGCATAAAGTGGCAAATATTGTATGATTCCACTTAAATGAGATACCCAGAATAGGCAAATTAAAGACAGAACATAGACGAGAGGAGACCGGACGCTGAGGAGTTACGGTTCAATGCGTAGAGAGTTGCAGTTCGGGATTTTGAGCGAGTCCTGGAGATGGAGAGTGGTGATGTATCACACTGAATTACACGCTTAAAAGCGATCACAATGGTAACTTTCATGTTATATATATTTGACCACAATAAAAAAAAAACTTTTCTAAACAGGACAAAGGGTTCCCAGGCCAGGAAGAGGATTCATCATTACCTGGTTGTCACTCTCTGCCTCATCCTCCTCGTTGCTCTCCTCCCCTAAAGCCAAGAGGCTGAGGGCTTTCTTGTCCTCATGGATGGAGCCCAAGAGACCCTTTGTGTAAGCAGAAGTCTTGAGACCCTGTGGAGGCTCCAAAGCAGAGAAGAAAAGTCAAGGGACACACCAGAAAGACCTGCAGAATGTCTGCCCGACTCTCTTTCGGTTTGGTTGTCTCCCAGCACGAGTCTGCCACGGCCAGGAAGCCGACCCCGGCAAACCCAGCTCACACGGATCCCTCCCTTTTCCAACTCCTACCACCCCGGCTACCAGGATGGGAAAGTTAGCACTGCAGTCCCCATGGCGTGGGCCTGTCCTCTGCAGCCCAGAGTCCACGTTCAGCATCACACAAGTGTGATTTGCCCTCCCAACTTGATTATGAACCTTGAGGGCTCAGCCCATGCCCTCTCTTTATCATCCGCGGGCCACAGATCCTAGCAAGACACACGAAGGCCCCACAGGAACTAAATACACTGAACACACACACAAAAAAACCATTTACCAGCGTGAGTTCTCCAAGCTGACCAGATTCCACTGAGCTCCCCAGGCTCACGCTTTGCGATCCACGAAGAGCAGAGGCCGGGGCATCCACAAGGCCTCTTAAGGGAGCCAGGCCCCCAAGAGGGACGTGGACTGGGGCTAATGAGGAGCCCGGGGCCTGGGCAACACAAAACATCTTGTTACAAGAAACCACGTGGCCCTCGGAGTGTCAGAAGCAGATATAAAAATAAAACATCTAAATCCTGCCCGCTCGAATTTAAACCACCTCCGTTCAGAGGCTGCTAATGAAACACAACATCCAGAAATTACCATTGTGCCAACTGTGTGAGAAATCACAGGCTGGCTTGCTGATTCCCCTAACTTTGCTGCTAGTGCACAGCTAACGGTCGTCTCACATCTGGCAGATGCCGCGGAGGGTTCTGCTCCCCTTTCAGAAGCCACGTAGGAAGTGGGGGGGGCAGAGGGAGGGCAGAGACAAAAGCCTCATCTACCAGAGGGAGAAGTCTCAATAGATGAAGTTTAAAACTGATGAACCAAGCAAAAGCAGTCGAAGCGTATTATTTACAAATATGGAAGTAGGCACGAGAAGAAAGCAGTTGTCTCTGGGGAGGGGTATGTGCGCCCAGAGAACTGCTGGGTTTCGTTACCCACCTTTTGGTACTACTTGACTTTGTTTGATATGGGCATGTATTACTTTGATTAAAATAAACAGCAACTATGAAAAAAAATACATTAATGGCAAAAGAAGAACTTTCTTGCCCTGCTCCACTGATGAGGAAGGTGGCTAAAAGGAGCCTGGCCCCCAGTTTCCCTGTTCTCATGCTGGCCAAACGAAGGCTTCGGGCTAACGAGGACAGGGAAAGAAACCAGGCTGGGAGTCAGAACTGGCAAGGCCTCAGCGCACTCACAGACTCCTGAATTCTCAACTTACTCATCTGCAAGATGGAGATGATGAGTGCCTTGCCGCTTAAAAAGCAAGGTGTGCTGGGAAGTTCAAAAGGGCTCATGAATGTGAGGAGCACATGTGAGGGGGCCGGGGCTACACCGATGTTGTGAAAGGGCTGTTATTAGAGGGACTCATATAGGACTCACGCAGCTGGAGCCCGGGCTTAGGAGAACGGACAAGGAGAGCATTCTGGGGACAACTTACAAAGACCTCTTTAAAATTCATTACTCAAACTTAAGACGCATCAAACAACAGGAAACCATTCCTCTCTAACCCCAAGGAGACCAAGGTGAGAAAGGGGAGGCCAGAAGAGGTCAGGCTGAGGAAGCACAAGTGGCCCACCGTCTCTCATCCACAGCGTCGGCTCAAAGAGCCAGACCACCGGGCAGGGTCTCAGCGGGGCCCCTTTCTGTGTGGGAAGGGGATCGGACACTCCTCCGAAAGGGGGGTGAAGTCCCGAACCTTTGAACACCCGAACCATTGCCCAACCACCTGGCCTGCTGCAGAGTACTTCCGTTAGGCAGAGAAGGAACGCATAACGCTCAGGCTGGCCCACGTAAGCCAGCATCAGGTACCGGGCTAAGCCCCTTCTGCACCACCTCTCATTCCGCTCTCACAACAACCCGAGGCCACAGTCCCCACAAATGGAGATTGGGGAGATCGAGAGCCCTGCCCAAAGTCACAGGGCCAGCAAGGGGGGCGCAGATATGGGACTGAGCCCAGGGCTGTCTCTAAGCTGCTATTTTACGCCACCGTCTGGCTGTGGCAGAGAAGAGCCCAGAAAGGCTTCTCTAAGGTAAACTGGGGGCAAAGTGGGCCCGCTCGTCCTGACTTCAGCCCTCCCAACCAGCCCCAGCAGATCAGCAACCAAAGTTCCTCCCACACTGTATTTATGGAAAAGTACAGACTCCCACCATAGCTAATTTGCTAACGTGCTGGGGGCTGGAGGGAGGGAGACAGGCATGCTGAGGGCTTTGTTCTCCCAGGCCTTTACCAAATCAGTGGTTAGCAGGGAAATTACACATTCCTAGCTCCTAGCTGATCATCTTCTATAGCTGGCCATTAACTCTGACTATGGGCTGTACGTGGTGTTGTCCTTCGGAGCGGATAAACTTGCTGCCGTTGGGCTAATTAAAACTTTCAGGATCATCTGCAGCTTATCCGATATTTATAGTGCTACAGTAGTTATTAAAGCTAACAGAGAACCAGGGCACGCCAGCAATTAGAAACCAGAGGGAACAACTGGGTAAAGCCACAGCTGGGCAACAGCAAAAGAATAGCTGGGGAAATTCAGAGCGACCCCTGTGGTCTCTGATCCAACTTGACTTCTTCTGAATGAAGAATATGGTGTGACTCTTTAAAGGGACAAAGGGGTCGGGATGATAGGGACAGCACCGTCCTTTGGCAAATCCCAGCAGCGGAGGAAGTGACGGTACCAACGAGGTCTGTACAAGCCTGACACAGGTTGTTCACATGGCTTCTGGGAGCCCTGGGAAGCCAGGAGCAACAGCAGCTCGCGGGATGGTACGGAGATGCTGGGTTTCAGCCCCTCATGACTGGATTCACACTCCAGTTCCGTGGGATTCCCACAAGGGACTAAATTCAGAGCTTAGGGGTGCGGTGTCCACTTGGGAAGCCTCTGTCCATAATCACCCGAAGAGAAAGTCTTCCCAAATCCTGGGAAGGTACGTAGATCCTGCGTGAGTGCCAAGATCAGGGCCACCTTACCCTCAAAACTGATCATCTGCAAAGCCTATGACCCATCTGTGAAATACAGTTAGCTCCAGGGAAGGGAAGTCTAGATACCCCGAGCCGCCGTCTCGCAGGTGATGGGTACAAGAAACATGAAATACACGTTACCCCACAAGATGGCCAGCCTGGGTAGTTCAGGGATCAGTGGTTACGAGGGGAGAGCAAATAACAGGAAAGCAGGCCTGATGGCCGGGTCAACCCAACCTGCTGCCTCCCTGCCAAGTTCACCGAGTTCAAGTCCAACGTCAACTTGACGGGCTCCCTCCCTGCCAAGTTCACTGAGGCCCACGGGCCATGCTTGCTAAGAAGCCTACCTGGTTGAGAAGCTGCGTCGTGCCTGACTCTGCAGCAAGCCCTCTGTTGGAACTCAGCTCGACTAGCCCCTGCCTGAGGGGGCTGCTGCTTGGCTGGAAACCGGCTTGCTGACGGGCCTCCTGCCCAGCAGGGGCAAGAGCCGCCTCCAGAGGACACGCCAGCACCTCCGGGCCACAAGTCAGAAAACTCGCGTCCCTCTCCATGGTTCTGATGGCCTCGTGCTCACCCTCACTAGATATCGTGGAAGACTCAGCTGCCATGCAACAGACCCTGCTGGCAATGTCTTTACGTGGCATCTCCTGCGTGCTCTCGGGCAGCCCCAGGCCCTCCAGCTGCCTGGAGATCTTGACCATATGCAGGATGTGCTGGTAGAACCTCTGATCCTCAAAGTAGTCTTCGCTCTCAGAACACTCATCAGTAGACCCCTGCATGGGGGACACCTGGAACTCTAGAAAGGGGCTGGAGTGCTGATCTCTCAGGCCGGGACCCGCCTGACCCATGCCCCGCCCAGATCCCTGAGAGCTCTGCAGGTCCCAAAGGAGGTTATGCACCTCACCCAGGATCTGAGAGCCAAGGTGAGAAGCCAGGCTGCTGCTCTCCAAGTCAGGCTCAGACCCACTAGGCTTCCTGTCTTCTTCGGGGGGGTCTGTTGACCCCGGGGGTTGTCTCTTCTCACTGGTAGGGTACCCTCCAGGGGAACTCCCTGAAGGGGCACTCTGGGCCGGCTCTAACGCCAGCCGATCAGGTGGCAATAGGAAGAGTTCCCGAGGTGGATCTTTAGCTGAGGCCCCTGGAGCCTCAGGGTCACTGGGTTCTGTCTCCTTGCAGCTGCCGGGGGTCTCCTTGTCGACAAGCTTGGACACCTGTCCCATCCACAGTCCTGGGGGCTCTTTTCTCCTCCTCCCCCTGCCCCTACTCCCACCTTCTCCAGAGACTCCCTGCCAGCTCAGGCCTTCAGCTGGGCCATGATCTAACAAGAGCAGCGGGTTCTTCCTGGTAGGCAGCATGTGGTCAGAGGAACAGGGGGACGCGGAGGGCTCCTCCTCAGGGGATGGTGAGCGAACGGGGCTGTGGCTCTTGTCCCCACCGGGGCCAGTGGAGCCCCGTTTGGCCATGTGGCCCAAACCTCTGATGGTTTCAGAAAGCTCTGAGTGGACAGAGGCCTGGCACCTGCTCTTCAGCACATCCTGCCCATTCTGGAGGGGCCGGGTATTCTCAGGGCCCAGAGCACTGGGCTTCTGCTGTCTGGTCCTCAGTTCCAGATCTTCTATTTCAGGGTCTGAAAACCCCAGGTAGATTTTCTCTGTCGGCTTCTGGGGTTTCCCCAGACCCTGCTGATCACCCAATTCTGTTCTGCACTGGGCTCGGGCCCTGCCTAAGATTTTCTCCACGCCAGCAAAGATGTGGTGGGTTCGGGAAGCTTGGCCCGTGGAGAGTGGCTGAAGCTTGCTGGGCAGGGTGCCCATGAGAGGCGAGGGGATGTCACCCAGCATGCATGGGCTCTTCCCTTTCTTAAAGGAGCCCTCGCTTCTAGCCTGCATCTCTTGGTCTAGGTCCAGATCAGCAAGGCCAGGTGCTGGGAGAGGGGATGGGCCACGGAGAAAGGAAGGAGGCGACAGAAGTCCCTGCTCAGGCTGTGTCTCCTAGATGGGTATATAAACAGGCAAGAAAAACTGAGACAGAGCACTTCTGACTTACACTTGCTACCTCAGCCCTCGGCAAGCCCTTAGCAGAAACCCACCCTCTAATTAAAGTAAAACACAAACCAGGAGGGGGAAAAGAAGCCAGAAACCCCCTCTGACTTCTTTGTTTTCTGGGCCCTAGTTTCCTTATCTATAAAGGGGAGGCTGGACCAGATCAGTGGCTTACAAACCTTGCTTCATGGAAACTTCAGGTTCGTTGCACATGGTGCCCTGGAGGCCACAAGAGTGTACATGTCACGGGGAACGGGCGTCACTAAGACCTACACCCCCAGGTTCAGCTGGGGTAGCTCCACTTCTGGACATGCTGGACCTCCATAGAGGAATGATTGGAAGACAGGGCTTCACTACTAACAACTGTCAGAATCACCAACCAGATTATCTCTAAAGGATCATCAAGCTCTCAGTTCTGTGACTGGTTAAGTTTATAAAACCCACCAGCCTTACCAAGGACTACCAGAAATTGTCTAAGAAGGGAAAGAAGAAGGGAAACAGCCAAAGAGGGGAGCCCTGGGGATTCCGTCAAGGTCTTCTGGCAAAGACACGAACTGGCACTGCTCAAGAGAGGTCCACAAAGACAGAAAACCTTGAGTCTAGAAGAAACTCTGAACGATAAACCTCACCCTGCAAACACTCACAGTAGGCTCCAGCCGGCCTGTGCACGCATACCTCCGGAGAGCCCAAGCCACCTGTGCCCAGGTCACCCACCTGGCTCAGGCCTGCCCTCTGGACAAACCCAGGTCTGAGGCACTGTCCTGAGCCTGAGAGCCAGACTGGCAGCCCAGGACTTCCCAATCGTCCTCAGCTCCACAGAAGGAATCCTTTTTAACAGGGAGTTCCACGCGCTCAGTCACACACCCAGAACTCTGTCACCTGACCCTCCACCCCAGAACCCTTGCTTGGTCCCCTCTCTCACCGTTACTCATGCCAGAGCCTGCCCAGACACTAGGTAGTCCTGGGTTAGTGAAAAGCCCGTTATCCACCTTCTGCCTTTGAAACACATAACATTAGAAAATTCAACCGATTTGGAAATGACTTGTTCTCTTTATCTGGAGGGACGGGCTTGTTATCTTATTTCTTGGAATCATGAGTAGTGATAGGTGGGGGAGGGCAGGGGAGGGAAGAGTATCTGTGGAGCTTGGAAGTGTTGAAAAAGATTAATTCATCACCAACCATCCGATGCCAGACTTGACACCCTGAGAAGGAAGGAAGAAAGGGGGATGGAAATCTTCACTGAAACACAGGCACTGGTGGGAAACAGACTGCAGACAGAGAGCAAATCAACTGGACAAGTGAGAGGGTTGAAAAGATATTCTCATGCCCCCCACCTGGCTGGTCTGAGCTCCTATGTGCCTCCCTCTCCTCAACATGCCCCACCTGCGCCCCACCTTGGTGAAGGATCCCCTGCACCGGCAGAGCGCTCTGGGAGAGCCTGGCCCTCACATCAGCATGGCTCCAAGTCTTAGCTTCTCTACCTATAAACCCAGGGCAATAACTCTGCTTCTTAAGTTCAGACATACTGGAAGGACAAATAAAAATAAGGGGAAAGAGCACTTTCAACTCAGAGTGAAAAAGCTACCTGAGACCAAGATGCTCACGCTGCAATCAGATTTCAGTTACGCACCCCTACCAAAGGACAATGGCAAAAAAGAACAATCCACAAAAGTGGATAAAGCCCAAAGCTTTTGTTTTTCGACTTTGAAGGCACTGGCTTTCTGACAACTGAATTATGGCTACACCTGACATCTATGAATTTGCACCACACTTGGAAGGCCTGGCTCTGAAAGAAGAAAGACACTCCACTCATCTAGGTTCTCTGTCAATTGCCCCCCCGCCCCCCACTCTCCAGAGGGGCAGACGGTATCCCTTCTCAGACTGCTGCAAAGCAACATCCTCAGGGAAGTGCGCTTTCTCGATAATCCTCCTACATAACATGTGCTTCCCAGGGGGAAGGGGGAGGAGAAAAGAATTTTCCAGAGACGATAAGAACTTCCAGAAGCTAAAGGAAAATCTGCCAGAAGACAGGCATAACTGAGATGATGTAGTATCAAGCAATCAATGTGTTATTGGTGTTGTTCTGAACTTCCCAGCTGTAAACACCTAGGGGTTCCCAATATCCCCTGAGGTTTCAGCCCCGGCTCTCTGGGGGCTGGCATCCATGGACTCACCAGCAGACTTTTGGAGGTCTCTTTGTCCTTCTTGTCTTTCTTTTCCTTCTTCTTTTTCTTGTCTTTCTTGTTAACGGCTCCTGGAGTTGACAGCTTCCTTCGCTCTTGGATCACCAAGTTCCGATAGTGCTCGTCACAGGGATGGTCCCACGTGGACTGCCCATTGGCAAAGTTGAAATAGTAAATATCACCTGTGATGTCCTGGCTATAGAGAGTGGAGGTCAGAAGTTAGTCCCTGCTCAGGTCCAAAGCTACTTAGGAAAAAAAGGAAGAGAATAAAAGTGGCCAGGAGACAGAAAAGAAGGAAGAACTGGGTGAGAGGGACAGAAGGAGAGAGAAGACACGGGGGACGCAGGAGAGGATTAACACAGAAGGAAAGGGTACCTTCTGGCTAATATAGGAGTTAACTTAGATAGGAACAAAGGACTGGGATAGCTAAGGACTTCTCTAGAAGAAAATGTACAATCATTGGGGTTCCTAGGAATAAACTTGGTTTGAGATGGATAAGTACAGATGCTATGGGATCTTAAAGATAAATTCTAGGATTGACCTTCCTTAATATTTTCATAAATGGTCCAAGGAAGAAAAAGGCATTGTGATAGCTCTGGTCTTACACAAGACTCCGATCTCCTAAGAAATAACGATCCAAGCCAGTGGAGATCAACAAAAGAAACTACTGTAAAGGTGCATTTCATGAACCTGTGTTTCAACATGGACAAGTCCAAAATAAGCCATGCATTCCAGCCACCATTATCAAAAATTCATTGGGACAGCTACAGAAAACAAACAAACAAAATTCACCATAGCAATACAAAAAACACGATACCCAGGAATAAATCCAACGTGTACAAAATCTTTATAAAGCTTCACTGAAAAGTCAGGAAAAAGAAAAAAAGAAAAAGCTGTTGGAGAGACAGCCCATGTTCCTCAATAGAAAGACTCAAGTCTGGCGGCACCTGGTTGGCTCAGTCAGTGGAACATGCAACTCTTGATCTTGGGGTCGTGAGTTCAAGCTCAATCTCAATTCTAATAAAAGAGAAAACATGCAGAAGTAAGCAGGAAAAATATTAGGGATGAAAGACAGACAGATAATAAATGACAGATAAGTGCATGAGAAGATGCCCAGTATCACTAAACATCAGGGAAAGTGAAATTTACAACCACAGGGAGATATCACTTCCCACCCACTAGCACGGCTATTACCAAACAAGCAGAAATAACAAGTGCTGGGGAGGATGTGGGGAAATTGGACATCTCGAGCACTGTCGGTGGGGATGGAAAAGGGTGTGGCCGCTGTGAGAAACACTAGTTTCCTAAAAATTAAAAACAGAGAGACCATATAGCACAGCAATTCCACCGCTGGATATATACCAAAAAGGAAAGCAGGGATTCAAGCAGATTATTTGTCCACCCATGTTCACAGCAGCATTACTCATAAAAGTCAAAGGGTGCAAACAGCCCAAATATCCATTGACGAATGAATAAACAAAAGGTAGTACATACATACACTAGAACTGTATTCAGTCTTGGCAACGAATGAACTACTGACACCTGCTACAACATGAATGAAACTCACAGACATTATATCAAGTAAAATAAGCCACACACAAAAGGCTGAATATCGTGGGCCCACTGATTTGACCTTGAATAGGTTAATTAACAGAGATGGAAAGTAGATTCGATGTTACCAGGAGCTGGGGGGGAAGGGCAGAATGGAGACAGACTTTCTGTTTGGGAAGATGAAAAAGTTCTGGAAATGGGTGGTGGTGATGCTTGCACAACACTGTGAATTTACTTCACGCCACTGAGCTGTATATCTAAAACTGGCTGAAACAGTACATTTTACATTATGTATGTTTCACCTGGAAAAAAAAAGTACAAAAAAAAAAAAATGTTTCACCTGGAAAAAAAATGTGTAATTTCAGTGTGAAAAAAGAAAGCGCAAAGAAAATTAAAAGACAGGAGGTGGGGAGAAAATAGTAGAAACAGTAGTATAAGATTAATACACAGAAAAATCTGGCACAAGAAGAGACACTCAGATCAATGGAACAGAATAGAGAACCCGGAAAGGGACCCACAAATGTATGACCAACTAATCTTTGACAAAGCAGGAAAGAATATCCAATGTAATAAAGACAGCCTCTTCAGCAAGTGGTGCTGGGAAAACTGGACAGTGACATGCAGAGAAATGAACCCGGACCACTTTCTTACACCACACACAAAAATAAACTGAAAATGGATGAAAGACCTCAATGTAAGACAGAAAGCCATCAAAATCCTCGAGGAGAAAGCAGGCAAAAATCTCTTGGATCCCGGCCGCAGCAACTTCTTACTCAACACGTCTCCAGAGGCAAGGGAAACAAAAGCAAAAATGTATTGGGACCTCACCAAAATAAAAAGCTTCTGCACAGCAAGGAAACAATCAGCAAAACTAAAAGACAACTGACGGGATTTGAGAGGGAAGATGCCGGCGTAGGAGGACGCTGGGCTCACCACACGTCCTGCTGATCACTTAGGTTCCACCTACACCTGCCTAAATAACCCAGAAAACCGCCAGAGGATTAGCAGAACGGAGTCGCCATAGCCAAGCGCAGACGAGAGGCCCACGGAAGAGGGTAGGAAGGGCGGCGAGGCGGTGCGCGCTCCACGGACTGGCGGGAGGGAGCCGGGGCGGAGGGGCGGCTCGCCGGCCAAGCAGAGCCCCCGAGTCTGGCTTGCAAAAAGCGGAGGGGCCTGACGGACTGTGTTCCGACAGCAAGCGCGACTTAGCATCTGGGAGGTCATAAGTTAACAGCTCTGCTCAGAAAGCGGGAAGGCTGGAGGACAAAGGGAAGGAGAGCTGCTGAGCCCCTGACGACAGAGCTCAGTTTGGTGGGGAACAAAGGCGCTCGCCAGCGCCATCTCCCCCACCCATCTCCCAGCCAAAATCCCAAAGAGAACCAGTTCCTGCCAGGGAACTTGCTCGCTCCGAGCAAACACCCAACTCTGCGCTTCTGCGGAGCCAAACCTCCGGCAGCGGATCTGACTCCCTCCTGCTGCCACAGGGCCCCTCCTGAAGTGGATCACCTAAGGAGAAGCAAGCTAAGCCTGCCCCTCCTGCCCCTGTGCACCTTGCCTACCCACCCCAGCTAAGACGCCAGATCCCCAGCATCACAAGCCTGGCAGTGTGCAAGTAGCCCAGACAGGCCACCCCACCCCACAGTGAATCCCGCCCCTAGGAGAGGGGAAGAGAAGGCACGCACCAGTCTGACTGTGGCCCCAGCGGTGGGCTGGGGGCAGACATCAGGTCTGACTGCGGCTCTGCCCACCAACTCCAGTTATACACCACAGCACAGGGGAAGTGCCCTGCAGGTCCTCACCACGCCAGGGACTTTCCAAAATGACCAAGCGGAAGAATTCCCCTCAGAAGAATCTCCAGGAAATAACAACAACTAATGAGCTGATCAAAAAGGATTTAAATAATATAACAGAAAGTGAATTTAGAATAATAGTCATAAAATTAATCGCTGGGCTTGAAAACAGTATAGCTGACAGCAGAGAATCTCTTGCTACAGAGATCAAGGGACTAAGGAACAGTCACGAGGAGCTGAAAAACGCTTTAAACGAAATGCATAACAAAATGGAAACCACCACGGCTCGGATTGAAGAGGCAGAGGAGAGAACAGGTGAACTAGAAGATAAAGTTATGGAAAAAGAGGAAGCTGAGAAAAAGAGAGATAAAAAAATCCAGGAGTATGAGGGGAAAATTAGAGAACTAAGTGATACACTAAAAAGAAATAATATACGCATAATTGGTATCCCAGAGGAGGAAGAGAGAGGGAAAGGTGCTGAAGGGGTACTTGAAGAAATAATAGCTGAGAACTTCCCTGAACTGGGGAAGGAAAAAGGCATTGAAATCCAAGAGGCACAGAGAACTCCCTTCAGACGTAACTTGAATCGATCTTCTGCACGACATATCATAGTGAAACTGGCAAAATACAAGGATAAAGAGAAAATTCTGAAAGCAGCAAGGGGTAAACGTGCCCTCACATATAAAGGGAGACCTATAAGACTTGTGACTGATCTCTCTTTTGAAACTTGGCAGGCCAGAAAGAATTGGCACGAGATTTTCAGTGTGCTAGACAGAAAAAATATGCAGCCGAGAATCCTTTATTCAGCAAGTCTGTCATTTAGAATAGAAGGAGAGATAAAGGTCTTCCCAAACAAACAAAAACTGAAGGAATTTGTCACCACTAAACCAGCCCTACAAGAGATCCTAAGGGGGACCCTGTGAGACAAAGTACCAGAGACATCACTACAAGCATAAAACATACAGACATCACAATGACTCTAAACCCATATCTTTCTATAATAACACTGAATGTAAATGGATTAAATGCGCCAACCAAAAGACATAGGGTATCAGAATGGATAAAAAAACAAGACCCATCTATTGGCTGTCTACAAGAGACTCATTTTAGGCCTGAGGACACCTTTAGATTGAGAGTGAGGGGATGGAGAACTATTTATCATGCTACTGGAAGCCAAAAGAAAGCTGGAGTAGCCATACTTATATCAGACAAACTAGACTTTAAATTAAAGGCTGTAACAAGAGATGAAGAAGGACATTATATAATAGTGACAGGGTCTATCCATCAGGAAAAGCTAACAATTATAAATGTCTATGCGCCGAATACCGGAGCGCCCAAATAGATAAAACAATTACTCATAAACATAAGCAACCTTATTGATAAGAATGTGGTAATTGCAGGGGACTTTAACACCCCACTTACAGAAATGGATAGATCATCTAGACACACGGTCAATAAAGAAACAAGGGCCCTGAATGAGACATTGGATCAGATGGACTTGACAGATCTATTTAGAACTCTGCATCCCAAAGCAACAGAATATACTTTCTTCTCGAGTGCACATGGAACATTCTCCAAGATAGATCATATACTGGGTCACAAAACAGCCCTTCATAAGTTTACAAGAATTGAAATCATACCATGCATACTTTCAGACCACAATGCTATGAAGCTTGAAATCAACCACAGAAAAAAGTCTGGAAAACCTCCAAAAGCATGGAGGTTAAAGAACACCCTACTAACGAATGAGTGGGTCAACCAGGCAATTCGAGAAGAAATTAAAAAATATATGGAAACAAACGAAAATGAAAATACAACAATCCAAACGCTTTGGGACGCAGCGAAGGCAGTCCTGAGAGGAAAATACATTGCAATCCAGGCCTATCTCAAGAAACAAGAAAAATCCCAAATACAAAATCTAACAGCACACCTAAAGGAAATAGAAGCAGAACAGCAAAGGCAGCCTAAACCCAGCAGAAGAGAAATAATAAAGATCAGAGCAGAAATAAACAATATAGAATCTAAAAAAACTGTAGAGCAGATCAACGAAACCAAGAGTTGGTTTTTTGAAAAAATAAACAAAATTGACAAACCTCTAGCCAGGCTTCTCAAAAAGAAAAGGGAGATGACCCAAATAGATAAAATCATGAATGAAAATGGAATTATTACAACCAATCCCTCAGAGATACAAACAATTATCAGGGAATACTATGAAAAATTATATGCCAACAAATTGGACAGCCTGGAAGAAATGGACAAATTCCTGAACACCCACACTCTTCCAAAACTCAATCAGGAGGAAATAGAAAGCTTGAACAGACCCATAACCAGCGAAGAAATTGAATCGGTTATCAAAAATCTCCCAACAAATAAGAGTCCAGGACCAGATGGCTTCCCAGGGGAGTTCTACCAGACGTTTAAAGCAGAGATAATACCTATCCTTCTCAAGCTATTCCAAGAAATAGAAAGGGAAGGAAAACTTCCAGACTCATTCTATGAAGCCAGTATTACTTTGATTCCTAAACCAGACAGAGACCCAGTAAAAAAAGAGAACTACAGGCCAATATCCCTGATGAATATGGATGCAAAAATTCTCAATAAGATACTAGCAGATCGAATTCAACGGCATATAAAAAGAATTATTCACCATGATCAAGTGGGATTCATTCCTGGGATGCAGGGCTGGTTCAACATTCGCAAATCAATCAACGTGATACATCACATTAACAAAAAAAAAGAGAAAAACCATATGATCCTGTCAATCGATGCAGAAAAGGCCTTTGACAAAATCCAGCACCCTTTCTTAATAAAAACCCTTGAGAAAGTCGGGATAGAAGGAACATACTTAAAGATCATAAAAGCCATTTATGAAAAGCCCACAGCTAACATCATCCTCAATGGGGAAAAAAGCTTTTTCCCTGAGATCAGGACACGACAGGGATGCCCACTCTCACCGCTGTTGTTTAACATAGTGCTGGAAGTTCTAGCATCAGCAATCAGACAACAAAAGGAAATCAAAGGCATCAAAATTGGCAAAGATGAAGTCAAGCTTTCACTTTTTGCAGATGACATGATATTATACATGGAAAATCCGATAGACTCCACCAAAAGTCTGCTAGAACTGATACATGAATTCAGCAAAGTTGCAGGATACAAAATCAATGTACAGAAATCAGTTGCATTCTTATACACTAACAATGAAGCAACAGAAAGACAAATAAAGAAACTGATCCCATTCACAATTGCACCAAGAAGCATAAAATACCTAGGAATAAATCTAACGAAAGATGTAAAGGATCTGTATGCTGAAAACTATAGAAAGCTTATGAAGGTAATTGAAGAAGATTTAAAGAAATGGAAAGACATTCCCTGCTCATGGATTGGAAGAATAAATATTGTCAAAATGTCAATACTACCCAAAGCTATCTACACATTCAATGCAATCCCAATCAAAATTGCACCAGCATTCTTCTCGAAACTAGAACAAGCAATCCTAAAATTCATATGGAACCACAAAAGGCCCCGAATAGCCAAAGTAATTTTGAAGAAGAAGACCAAAGCAGGAGGCATCACAATCCCAGACTTTAGCCTCTACTACAAAGCTGTCATCATCAAGACAGCATGGTATTGGCACAAAAACAGACACATAGACCAATGGAATAGAATAGAAACCCCAGAATTAGACCCACAAACTTATGGCCAACTAATCTTTGACAAAGCAGGAAAGAACATCCAATGGAAAAAAGACAGTCTCTTTAACAAATGGTGCTGGGAGAACTGGACAGCAACATGCAGAAGGTTGAAACTAGACCACTTTCTCACACCATTCACAAAAATAAACTCAAAATGGATCAAGGACCTGAATGTGAGACAGGAAACCATCAAAACCCTAGAGGAGAAAGCAGGAAAAGACCTCTCTGACCTCAGCCGTAGCAATCTCTTACTCGACACATCCCCAAAGGCAAGGGAATTAAAAGCAAAAGTGAATTACTGGGACCTTATGAAGATAAAAAGCTTCTGCACAGCAAAGGAAACAACCAACAAAACTAAAAGGCAACCAACGGAATGGGAAAAGATATTTGCAAATGACATATCGGACAAAGGGCTAGTATCCAAAATCTATAAAGAGCTCACCAAACTCCACACCCGAAAAGCAAATAACCCAGTGAAGAAATGGGCAGAAAACATGAATAGACACTTCTCTAAAGAAGACATCCGGATGGCCAACAGGCACATGAAAAGATGTTCAGCGTCGCTCCTTATCAGGGAAATACAAATCAAAACCACACTCAGGTATCACCTCACGCCAGTCAGAGTGGCCAAAATGAACAAATCAGGAGACTATAGATGCTGGAGAGGATGTGGAGAAACGGGAACCCTCTTGCACTGTTGGTGGGAATGCAAATTGGTGCAGCCGCTCTGGAAAGCAGTGTGGAGGTTCCTCAGAAAATTAAAAATAGACCTACCCTATGACCCAGCAATAGCACTGCTAGGAATTTATCCAAGGGACACAGGAGTACTGATGCATAGGGGCACTTGTACCCCAATGTTCATAGCAGCACTCTCAACAATAGCCAAATTATGGAAAGAGCCTAAATGTCCATCAACTGATGAATGGATAAAGAAATTGTGGTTTATATACACAATGGAATACTACGTGGCAATGAGAAAAAATGAAATATGGCCTTTTGTAGCAACGTGGATGGAACTGGAGAGTGTGATGCTAAGTGAAATAAGCCATACAGAGAAAGACAGATACCATATGGTTTCACTCTTATGTGGATCCTGAGAAACTTAACAGGAACCCATGGGGGAGGGGAAGGAAAAAAAAAAAAGAGGTTAGAGTGGGAGAGAGCCAAAGCATAAGAGACTGTTGAGAACTGAGAACAAACTAAGGGTTGATGGGGGGTGGGAGGGAGGAGAGGGTGGGTGATGGGTATTGAGGAGGGCACCTTTTGGGATGAGCACTGGGTGTTGTATGGAAACCAATTTGACAATAAATTTCATATATAAATAAAAAAAATAAAAAATAAAAAAAATAAATATTTAACAAATTATAATTAAATAGACAGTTTTAAAATAGCTCACTTTATTTTGAATAATAAAATATATTATGATAAAATAAAAAAAATAAATAAAAGACAACTGACGGAATGGGAGAAGATATTAGCAAATGACATATCAGATAAAGAGCTAGTATCCAAAATCTATAAAGAACTTATCAAACTCAACACCCAAAAAAAACCAATCCAGGGAAGAAATGGGCAAAAGACATGAATAGACACTTCTCCAAAGAAGACATCCAGATGCCAACCGACACAGGAAAAAATGCTCCACATCACTCATCCTCAGGGAAATACAAATCAAACCCACAATGAGATACCACCTCACACCCATCAGAATGGCTAACATGAACAACTCAGGCAACAACAGATGTTGGCGAGGATGCAGAGAAAGAGGATCTCTTTTGCTGCTGGTGGGACTGCAAGCTGGTGCAGCCACTCTGGAAAACAGTATGGAGGTTCCTCAAAAAATTAAAAAAATAGAACTATCCTACGAACCAGCAATTGCACTACTAGGTATTTATCCAAGGGATACAGGTGTGCTGTTTCGAAGGGACACATGCACCCCCATGTTTATAGCAGCACCATCAACAATAGCCAAAGTATGGAAAGTATGGAAATAGCCAAATGTCCATCGATGGATGAATGGATAAAGAAGATGTGGTACATATATACAATGGAGTATTACTTGGCAATCAACAAGAACGAAATCTTGCCATTTGCAATTACGTGGATGGAACTAGAGGGTATTATGCTAAGCGAAATTAGAGAAAGACAAATATCATGTGACTTCACTCATATGAGGACTTTAAAACACAGAATAGATGAACACAAGGGACGGGAAGCAAAAATAATATAAATACAAAACATAAGAGACTCTTAAATATGGAGAATAAACAGAGGGTTACTGAAGGGGTTGTGGGAGGGGGGATGGGCTAAATGGGTAAGGGGCATTAAGGAATCTACCCCTGAAATCATTGTTGCACCATATGCTAACTAACTTGGATGTAAATTTTTAAAAAAATGCTTTGGGGCACCTGGGTGGCTCAGTCGGTTTAGAATCCGACTTCGGCTCAGGTCATGATCTCACAGTTCGTGAGTTTGAGCCCTGTGTCGGGCTCTGTGTGACAGCTCAGAGCCTGGAGCCTGCTTCAGATTCTGTGTTCCCCGCCCCACCCACCCCGCCGTCCCACCCCTGCTTGTGCTCTGTCTCTGTCTTTCAAAAACAAATAAACATTAAAAAAAAATTTTTTTAATGCTTAAATGAAAATAAAACCCACAGAAAAATCACTTTTACCTTCTCAACAAAAATAATAATAAGCAACCCAACAGACAAAACGGCAAAGAATATAAATAAGCAAATGGCCAACAGATGGCCAGCTCAACTCTATGAATGATTTGAGAAATGCAAATTTAAATGATCAGGCATAATTTCCTGTCCTTGGATCAACAATTTTTTTGTACTCATCATTTTGGAGGAATCGACAATTTTTTAATTGATAATTTTTTTTAAAAAAGGCTTCAAACCCAACGCAGGGCTTGAACTCACAACCTTGAGATCAAGACCTAAGTTGAGATCGAGTCAGATGCCTAACCAAATGAGCCATCCAGGCACCCCTAATTGATAATATTATTAAATGAACAACCATATGTACCATTATTGGAGGAATTATTAAACTATAAAGGAAGGTAATGTATGATTAACAATATTTAAATTCTGTACATCTTTTAACACACCACTGCAAATCCTAGAAATTTTTTCTAAAGACACACATACAGGGATGCCTGGGTAGCTTAGTCAGTTGAGCATCAGATTTTTTTTTTTTTTAATATAAATTATCGTCAAGTTGGCTAACATACAATGTATACAGTGTGCTCTTGGTTTTGGGGGTAGATTCCCGTGATGCATCACTTACATACAACACCCAGTGCTCACCCCAACAAGTGCCCTCCTCAATGCCCATCACCCATTTCCCCCTCTTCCCCAGAGCCCCCCATCAACCCTCAGTTTGTTCCCTGTATTTCCGAGTCTCTTACGTCTTGCCTCCCTGTTTGCAACTATTTTCCCCTTCCCCTCCCCCATGGTCTTCTGTCAAGTTTCTCAAGTTCCACATATGAGGGAAAACATGATATCTGTCTTTCTCTGACTGACTTATTTCACTCAGCATAATACCCTCCAGTTCCATCCACATGAGCATCAGATTCTTGATTTTGGATCATGTCATGATCTCACGGTTCATGGGTTTGAGACCCACATCAGGCTCTGCTGACAGCGTGTAGCCTGCTGGGATTCTCTCCCCCTCTTTCTCTGCCCCTCCCTCTCTCTCTCTCAAAATAAATAAATAAACATTTAAAAATAAATAAAGACACACATACAAAACCTCAGGCAACATGTTTACCCAAACTGAAGAAGACGTCTGGCTTCTCCTCACCTAGTGCCAAATTCTCAGATGCCAGAAACAGAAAGAAAATGTGAAATCTGAATAACAAGGATGTGAACGGATAGGCCAAGGCTGGTGTCTGACCTGGACAGAGACCCTCAAAAGCTGTTTGTTTATTTATTTGTTTGTTTTGCTTTGTTTTGAGAGAGAGACAGACAGAAACAGAGAGACAGAGAGAATCTTAAGCAGGCTCCACGCTCAGCACAGAGCCTGACATGGGGCCCGATCCCATGAACCTGGGATCATGACCTGAGCTGAAATCAAGAGTCCAATACTCAACCGACTGAGCCACCCAGGCTCCCCAAAACCCGAGTTTTAATACCGGTTGAAAGGCACAAAATACGGCCTTAGACCTTCATGAATTGGGAAACCAGGGGCAAGACCCTTGCGTATCACTGGGCCCTTAAGGCTGCTGGCTCCGTGAATAGAAGAACCTAGCAGGCAAAGAAGCAATCCAGGTCTAGGCAGGCGAAATCAACTTTCACAAAAAATTAAAACTCCAAGATACATGTAGACATAGAATCCAAACTGTGGTAAGGAAATCCCAAGTCAGAAAATTAATGTAAAAATTTAGTACTAAACCCACTGAAAAATCCGTGGCACAAGCTATCATAAAGTCACTCAACAACCCAGGAATGAGACACAGAAAATAACTCTACAGAAGATAGATTCACAAAACTCACAATAAATAATTAAACCCCATGGGGGGACAGTTCACCGCGAAAGGAAATCAGTGCCAGTAAAGAGAAACATTGGCACGCAAGGAAACCTGGCATAGTATAATAATCAAAAGAAGACTAAAATTAACTACATCTAAAATTACTGTAGGGACAAAAAGAGTAGAATCCATAATGAAAGAACAGAACTCTAAAAAAAAGAAAAGAAAATAAAACAGACATATTGAAAAGAGCAGAACTTGTAGGAATCGGTAGAATCATTAAATTAGGGACGGAAAGGGGGAAACAAAAATAAATCCAAACGTGGCACAGCAGTGAAATTACAAAACACCAAAGATAAAAACAAAATAATAAAAACATCCAGTTTGGGGAGGGGGGAGAGGGGGGAATTTTACTACCCACAAAGAAATAACTGATGAGACCAAGAAAACATGTCTTTTTAGCAAAACCAGAAGTCAGAAGATAAGGGTGCATAATATTGTCCAAGGGCTGTTCGTACTCAACATACAATTCTGTACTCAACTATACTGTTATTCAGAGTTAGACCAGACAAAAGGGACCGGGACACAGAAGACATAAACACATCTATATATGAAAACACATTGATATAAAGGACATCTACAGAACCCTATATCCAAAAATGAGACACTACATTCTTATCGAGCATCCCTAGAACATTTACATAAACAGGATCACTTACTGAGCCAGAAACGAGGTCTCAACTTGTAACACAAAATAGAATGAATAAATAAAATTGGAAATCAGGAATAATAAAATGCCCAAACTCTATCTACCTCATCCCCTTCAAACTATTTTTTTAGAACAAAGATACTTAACACAATTTTACAAAATCAAATCCGATAGTATATAATCATGACCAAGTGGACTTTATCCAAGGAATGTAAGGTCAGATTACCATTTGAAAATCAATCAATACAACTGACCCTAGTAAGACCGAAATAGAAAAAAAATCACATGATCCTATTAATAGGTACAGAAAAACATTTGGCAAAATCCAATATCCTTTCTGATTTAGACCCTCAGCAAGCCAGGAATAGAAGGGAACTTCCTCATCCTGACAAAAGGCATTTACAAAAACCTACAGCTCCCATCATACTCAATTCCTTAAGATGAGGAGAAAAGCAAAAATGTCCACTGTCACCACTTCTATTGTTAGAGGGTCTAGTCAGTGCAGTAAGGAAAGACATAAAAATAAAAGGTATTCAGATTGGAAAGGAAGAAGTAAAAATGTCTTTTTCACAGAAGATGTGATCATGCATGTAGGAAATCCTATGGAATCTACAAAATTATTAGAACTGACGGAAATGAGTTTAGCAAGGTTGCCAGCTATGAGATCAATATACAAAAACGAATTTTATTTCTATATAAAAGCAACAAGCAATAGGAAATTTTTACATATACGATTTAAAATAGACCACTTAGTAAATCTAACAAAATATGGGTAATGCACGTACCCTAAAAACTACAAAACGTTTCTTAGAGAAAAAAACCACCCAAAGAACCACCCAAATAAAAGGAGACAGACCCTTGCTCAGGGGTTGGAAGACTCCATAAAGTTCTAGAGGTCAATTCTTCCTAAAGTGATTTCTAGATTTGGTGCAATTCCGATCAAAATCTCCACAGGATTTTTTTTTTGTAGAAAATGACAAGCTGATTCTAAAATTCATATGGAAGCGCAGAGGACCTACACTACTACTCTGCGAATGGACAACAAAATGGGAGGATTTACCCTACGTGATTTCAACGTCTATAATAAAGCTACAGTTATCAAGACAATATGTGCAGTATTGGTATTAAGACAGACAAACAGATCAATGGAAGAGAGCAGAGAATCCAGAAATAACCCGTCCATAGACCTAATAGTCAATTTGGAAAAGAAGTGCTGACCACCCCCAGCAGGGACATGAAGGTGGTAGGTGTGACCCTGGCACATGGCTGGCTCAATAACCAAAGACAGCTTCCCACCTTCCACTCACCATTTTATTTTTTACAAACACTGAAGCCATTTATTTATTGAGTATGTGTACATTAAGAGGTTACTATACTGATTCTATTTCTCATGTGGTTTTTTTTTAATAAGAACTTCATTTTTTAATGTTTAATTTTCAAGAGAGAGAGAGAGAGAGAGAGAGAGAGAGACAGAGCGTGAGTGGGAGAGGGGCAGAGAGGGAAGGAGACACAGAATCTGAAACAGGCTCTAGGCTCTGAGCACAGAGCCCAAGGCAGGGCTTGAACTCATGAACCGTGAGATCATGACCTGAGCTGAAGTCGGACGCTTAACAGACTGGGCCACCCAGGCGCCCCTCTCATGTGGTTTCTAATGAGAAAATGTATCCAAAAGCAAACAGCACACATATATACAAACTTAAAAACGAAGGCAAAGAAGATAGAGATGATTAGATAAGGCAAATGTGGGCATCGGGGTGGATAGGAGAAACAGAACAGAAACCGCTATCCTACAAACTTATCCTACAAACACAACCACGAGTGCTCAGCACCTGGAAGAGTGTAGAGTGCGGACGGATTACGAGAGGTGTCACGAAACTGGAGGAGATCCAAGGAAAACGCTGCTACAGAGATCAGGAGAGCGGGGAGCCCGCCATGTGAGAAGCTGAAAGGATAACTTACGATTCTTCAGCACGGACGAGTGAGGCCACACTTGCGGTCATTTTGAAGCATGGCCAACGCATTAAAAGGCGTGGGTAAGAACGGAATATTATACCTTGCGTGCAAAACTGTACAACAGCAGCAAAAGGGAGGACTCTGGAGACCGTGGGGACTAACTGGGGACTTCACGCCAGAGCGGGAAGTAAACTTCTGGCACTCACTTTAGGGAGCCGAGCTGGAGCCAGCGTGCACAACAGCGAACACGCACCCCCGCCCCCGAGGGTGGGAGAGGATGCCGAGACCCCGTCAGCCTCCTCCCCATCAGCCTCTGTTTCACTGAGACAACCCGAGCCAGTCCACTCCGTACGTGCAGAGAGCTCAAAGCGAAACTGCACAGGTGACCGAATCCACAGACGGGAACCTATTCATGAGCACGGGACTCAAATTCAGGATGGGCTGCCAAGAGGGACGAAACCCTCTGCCAGTCTGTGTAGCCTCACCACAAACCTCTTTAGCACCAGCATCCATTTTGGACCCACTGAGGGGTTTCAATATCGTCACTCTCGGTATCAGTCGGCAAAGGGCAACAGTGACACTTCCCCACCAGGCCCAAAGCAGATGCTGGTGCTGCAAGACCTGACACGAGGCAGCAGCTCCCAGGACCCTGGATATTGGTGCTGAACCCCTCACAGGGACCGTCAAGTTGGCCTGGGCTCAGGCCCAAAGTGTCAGGCAGCACAGCAGAGGAATGGCCCATAGCTGTCCCCAACTCTGCGCAGGACAAATCAGGGTGCCTGGGTGGCTCAGTTGGTTAAGGATCCGACTTTGGCTCAGGTCATGATCTCACGGGTCCTGAGTTCGAGCCCCACATCGGGCTCTGTGCTGACAGCTCGGAGCCTGGAGCCTGCTTCGGATTCTGTGTCTCCCTCTCTCTCTGCCCCTCCCCTGCTTGGGCTCTGTATCTCCCTCTCAAAAATAAACATTAAAAAAAATTTTTTTTAAATAACAAAGGTGGCAAATTAAAGCTGACTTCCAGTGCCAGGCGCGGGCTACATCCGTGCTGACTTACCAGGGCTTCCACTCCACAGGCAGTGGGGCCACAATGCCCTCCCGGGCCAGCCACATCAGTTCCGGCTCCTTGACGGGATCAATACCAATCTCTCTGGCAAATTCAAGAATTTCTGCAGGAAGAGGCGGGATGACGAGAAAGTAACAAAGTGGGGGATGTGGATGGAAAAGAGAAAAAGAATCACAGTCAACCTTGTGAAATAATAAGAAATACAAGTGTCGGTCTCCGCCCCCAGTTCCTGTTACTATTTGGTCTTTGACCCGAGGTGCTGACACAGAGCTCCTAAAACCCTCGGAATTTCCTGAGTAACAGAAGCCTCTTTTCTTCCAATCAGGTGACTCTGGGTGGGCTCCTGGATGGGGGCTGGTCACCAGAAAACCCGAGCCGTGATTAGAAGCTTGGAACTTGCAGTTTCACCCCAATTCTCTGGAGAGGGGAGAGGGGCTGGAAAAGTGAGTTGACGATCGATCATGACTTGGTGAAAAAGGCTCTATAAAAATCCCTAGACTACAGGGCTCAGAGAGCTTCTGGGTTGGTGAATACATCCACGTGACCTCACCCTACGTATGTCTTCATCTGGCTCTTCAGCTCTATCCCTTATCGTATAAGTGTTTCCCTGAGTTCTGGGACCTGTCCTAGCAAATTATCAAACCCAAGGAGGGGGACAGGGACTCTGGTGTATAGATCGTTGGTCAGAAGTACCAGGGACAACCTGGGACTTGCAACTGATGTCTGAAGTTGGGGACAGTCTTCAGACTATGACCAAGCCCCTAACCTGTGGGATCTGATGCTCTCTCCAGGAACTGAAGTGGAATTGTAGGACACACAGCTAGTGTCAGAAACACACACACACACACACACACACACACACACACACACACCTGGTGCCAGCATTTTGAGTGTGAGAATAAAGGAAAAACAGGTTTTTTTCCTAGACAACTTTTTTTCTCCTTCACCTTTACTTTCCAAGTTTCCTTAAGTGAGCAGGTGTTATGTCTCTAAATATAAATAATAAACATAAATAATTCTGTCTTCTTAAATTACAAATGACACACCCGAATCCAGGCATGCTATTGCCATACTCCAAGAACGTAATGCGAAGCGGAGTATGACAAAGGCAAAACAATAAGACCAAGACGTCCGTGTGGCAGGGGCCTCAGGAAGACCCCCCACGGCCGCAGCCAGAAGCATCCTGAATGAGGGCAGCCTTACCAGGACACAAGCTCCAAAACCCTGGTGCAAAAGTGCCCGTCACTCAGTCAACAAGCATGGACTGAACAACCAGAGAACACTAAGCCCCTCGGGGACCTTACCAACACATGAACAGAGTACAAACCGAGGGATATGTGCTTTTAATGGAGATGTGCACTGTGCGCCCCGGGAGCAGAGGGAAAGCGCCCGAGGCGAGGGGAGAGCTGAGCTGAGAAAGTGAGATGATACTCCATCAGCCTTGTTCTCCACTCTCTGAAGACTCTACTCCATGAAGGGATTTGTTTCTTTTCCACTTCTGTGACGTCCTATGGACTCTAATACTCTCTGGGAACCAAGCATAGAAAGCTCTTTCGCCAGAGATCTGGAGGAACAGAGGAGAGATACATACTGAGCTAAGAGCAACCTCACCTACAGGGGAAAAGGCAGATGAGCTAACTGCTGGAATAGGTCACCAGAGCCACCAGGAATAACGAAATAAATACCCCAGGGGCATCAATGCTCCAGCTGATAATACCCCTGGCCAGAAAGGCAAAACCAGTATGGGTTCTCTCAATAGAGAATGTGGAGGCTGGCATACCTGGGGACTAGAAAAGAAAAAGCACTTTTTCAAAGGACCAGCTGAAATTTGGCTAGCCAGAGACTTATTCACTGATTTCACAAATAGTTCTTGAGTGCTTCCTATGTGCTGTGAGTAAGAGAAATGGTCTCTTCTAGTAGAACAACCAGTAAAGAAGTAAACAGGGCACCTGTAAACGGTTAAGCGTCTGACTCTTGATTTTGGCTCAGGTCACGATCTCAAGGTGGTGAGATCAAGCCCTGCATCAGGCTCTGTGCTGGGCATGGAGCCTGCTTGAGATTCCCTCTCTCCCTCTCCCCCATACTCTCTTGCTCGCTCTCTCTCAAAAAAAAAAAAAAAAAAAGAACAGATAAATATACAAAAAATGATAGCTTCTGATAAAGGCAATAAAGGAAGTAAATGACATATAAGAGAGAGAACCTCAAGGTGAAGGGGGCACTCGTTTAGAAAGGGTCAAGGGAAAACTCTCAGAACGGAACACAACTGAAACCTGTAGGAGACAAGGGATCTGGCCATGCAGAGCACTGAGGAAAGAGCACTGAGGCAGAAAAGCAGGTGCAAAGGGCCTGTGGCAAGCAACAGCTTGGCCCATCTGGGGACTGTCAGAAACGCCATGGGACTGGCAGCAAGGAAGGGAGAGTGGCACCACGTGAACCTGGCCAGGTGACAGGGCAGAGTCACGCAGAGCCCTGCACACCCCATTAAGAGTGTTATGCTGAGTATAACGAATACTACTAAAAGCAGAGTCCTGATGTGATCTGCTTTACGCTGTAAGAAGAACACTCCGGTGCGAGATGGAGCACCCCTGCGAAGGGCAAGGGTGTACACAGGGAGGCTAATAGGAAGCTACTGACAGTCTCAGGAGAGAGATGGTGGCTTGAGCTTAGACCGTCTAACCCTGAACTGAGCAGAAGAGAGTTTTTCTAAACATCCTTAGATCATTAGGTCCCCATTCACAAGAGAAAACAAAAAAAAAAAAATTAAGAAATACACTGAGCAAGAAATGTGTAAAAACCTGCGTGAAGAAAACTTTAAGTCACTCCTGAAAAACACAAACAAAACACAAATGGGAAGGAATACCATGTTCTTGGGCAGGGGGAGACTTCATAAAGATGCCAATCCTCCCTAGGTTCTTTCATAAACTGAACACAATTTTCTCCAAAATGCCAACCGTTCTCCCACACAGAGCCCTCCCCAGAACCAGACAAGGTGATTCGCAAGTTCCCAGGGAGGTAAGACAAGATAAGCACGAAAACTTGGGTAGGAGGTGTGGGGAAAGCCACAAGGGCATATCAGCCCTCCTGAAAAAGAGAATTTATTACCGAGCCTCAGTAATTAAGAGTATGGTGCTGACGTGTGAACGGACAGTACTATGGGAGATAAGTAGGCAAAATACACACGCTGGCACCTACTCAGTGGGGGAAAGATGGCCGAACCGTGCATGGTGTGGGGACAAACCCAGAGGAAAACATGAGAGAAGTATTTATCTGTGCAGTAGCGAAGGAATGCTTTTCTGACTATGGTACAACATTCCGAGGTCATGTGAGAACGGACTGATACATTTAATGTAAAAATGTTGAATTTTCATACAGCAAACAAATAAAAATCCTATGCTTTATACAAAGTGCGGGGGCTCTGGGAGTGCAAGATTCCTTCCCTCTCTCTAACAGGCCTGCAAACCTCCTGAATTATGTGCCCAGGTCCCTGACACATGACAATTTCAGAGGAATCTTCACCCCTCAACACAGCACAGAGCTTCAAAGTGCAGGCCCTTTTGTCAGGATACCTAGGTGTGGGTCCCAGCTGTGCCACTCAGTACACCTGTGACTGGAGGGAAATGATTTAACCTTTCTGTGCCTCAGTTTCCTCATCTGTAGAACGGGAATGATAATAGTACCTAACTCATGGAGTTGCCGTGAGGTTGAAAAGGAAATACGGGTGAAGTTCTTAGCACAGAGAATGGCACGTAGGAGCACTCAATAAATTCCGTTATTATTGTTAATAAAGTTATTGTTGTTGTTTAAAAAAAACACTGCTTTAGGTATTTTTTCTTAAGACACTGGGTTACCCCTGGCCTCAGGACACAATGTATTTCATGGTATCTTCTAACATATTTTCGTGTATATTTTTTAAAGACGGACCTTTTTTTAAGATTTTATTTCTGAGTCATCTCTATACCTAACATGGAGCTCGAACTCACAACCCTGAGATCAAGAGTCACACGCTCCACCAACTGAGCCAGCCTGAAGCCGCTATATTTTCATTTAAAGTTAATCATCGGGGTGCCTGGGTGGCTCAGTCAGTTAAGCATCTGTCTCTTGATTTCAGCTCAGGTCACAATCTCACAGTTCGTGGGATTAAGCCCCATGTCCGGCTCTGCACTGACAGTGAGGAGCCTGCTTGGAATTCTCTCTCTCCCTCTCTCTGTCCCTCCCGCATGCACACACACGCGCTCTCTCTTTCTCTCTCTCAACATAGATAAACATTTAAAAATACGGGGCGCCTGGGTGGCTCAGTCGGTTGAGCGTCCGACTTCAGCTCAGGTCACGATCTCGCAGTCCGCGAGTTCGAGCCCCGCGTCGGGCTATGGGCTGATGGCTCAGAGCCTGGAGCCTGCTTCCGATTCTGTGTCTCCCTCTCTCTCTGCCCCTCCCCCGTTCATGCTCTGTCTCTCTCTGTCTCAAAAATAAATAAACGTTAAAAATAAATAAATAAATAAATAAATAAATCATTGATCTAACCCAAGGCCAGCAAGCTTTCTCTGTAAAGGGCCAGACAGTAAATATTTTAGGCTTTGTGGGTGATACGGTTTCTCTCACAACTACTCAGCACTGCCCTTGTACCACGAAAGCGGCCACAGACAATACATAAGCAAATAAGCATGGCTATTTTCCAATCAAACCTTATTTACAAGAAGGCAACAGGCCAGGGGAGGCCCATGAGTTAGTTTCCCAACCCCTGATCCAACCAAATATACCAAACAGCCCTGTACATGTACCAGATTTGTATCAGAACAAAATTAAATCAGAGACCATTCCTGCCCTCAAAGAACTATTATAGTACACCCCAGGCCTCTTACCTTGCTCACTGGGGATGTAGGTCTCATCATAATCCTCCTCCAGAACCAGCTGGTCTCCTATGCGGATGGGTCTCCCGGCCATGACTGGTATGGGCTCGAACACCTACGTCCTGGAGACCCCCATCCAAAGAGACAATCAATGACCCACCTTAAAAGGAGAAAAACTGGAGCCCGGTCACGGAGCCCCTGGGTCAGACCAGACCCTGCAAGCCAACTTAGCAAATCTTCCAGACTCCAGGGACAGCGGAGGCTGGAACAATGGCTCAGAACTCAGGCCTCACAGACTCTGCACCTCATAAAGTTCCCTGAGACGCATCTCCCAAACGCTTGCTGAGTACTCAGCGTGTCACAAAAGAGCTGGAAACCCAGGTCTCTCTCTCAAGAGTGTGACCTCATATCCCGCCCCCCACCACCAGGGGAGAAACAACTCACAGTATAGGACCCCCAGCAAGAAAACCCTAGTGACACCAAAAGGGCGGCACACCCTCATCCCCCCTGATGGCAACGTATCCCAGTGCAGCCACACTACCTTCAACACACGTCCCTGTTTACACCCAATGATGCCCTCAAGGAGCTTACAGTCTAGGGGAAGTAGCACACACAACTTCAACAGCAGAAGGCAGAAGGGGAAAAATAACCATCCTGCTCCAGAAGTACTAAGAGAGAAGAAATATATTCCCGCTGAAGGGGGAAGGAAGGCTTTGTACGGAGCTGGGTACCAAAGGCAGACAAGAGTCACGTTGGTGGAGAGAGCGAAGCTGGCAGAGGGGATGTCGGGTGCAGACAAGGCGCTCTGGAGTACGGGATACAGAACGCGGGGCAGGGGCTGGCGTGGAAAGCTAGGTCACGGAGAGCCTTGTAGACCGTGTGAAAGAGTCTCCACTCTCCCCTGCGGCAAAGGGGAGCCACTGAGGGCTTTGGTGAGAGAAAGTGGCACACGGCGGCCTTTTTTCAGGATGTGAACTCCGGCAGGGATGGATGTCAGGACGGGAGAAGTAAGACTGGTGTCAGGAAAACCACGGAGGCGGCTGCCATCCAGGTGAAAGACGATGAGGGCTTAAACTAGGGCAGAAGCAGAGAGAATGGAGAAGGGGCAGATGCTGTGATGGCAGGGTTAATAGGAGCGGGATGGGATGCAGGGTGGAAAAGAGTCCAACTTGAGTCCAAGGTTTCTAGCTCCGGGGATGGCACAGCGTCGAATTCAAATTCTTCAACTGACAAGCTCATGCCGTTCCCTGCTCCTCCCTCCCAGGTCACAACTCTCCCGTTCTTGCACCTCCCACACTGAGGCTCCCAGTGACGCAGAGGAAGGTCCCCCTGTAAGGTGGCTGCTGGAGTGCGTGCCCCACCTGAGAAGGCATCACCTCGCTGGTATGACTGACGGGAGTCTAGAGAAACAAGCCTGACCTCTTCAGAAGCTGTCACTGTTCCACCTGGAACAGCAAGCGAAATACAGCCCTCTTACAGCAGGGGAAGTGAACAGAAAGACCCTGTCATCAAAAAAGGAGGTTGCGGGGGGGAGGGTGCCTGGGTGGCTCAGTTGGGTTGGCGGCCGACTTCCACTCAGGTCATGATCTCGCGGTCCCTGAGTTCGAGCTCCGTGTTGGGCTCTGTGCTGACAGCTCAGAGCCCGGAGCCTGCTTCGGATTCTGTCTCCCTCTCTCTCTGCCCCTCCGCTGCTCAGGCTCTGTCTATCTCTCAAAAAAATAAATAAACGTTGAAAAAAAATTTTTGTTAAAGGAAGTTGGGATGTGTCCTGTAATGAGTGCTCAGGAAATGGCCAGGTCCGGTGGCTCTGAATCTGTTCCAAGATTGCTGTTGCCTGATAAACAGCAAAGGATATATGAGGGATCGTTACTGTGGCCCTCTCTGTACCCTGAGAATTGACAGATGGGCCAGGAAGGTATCTTGCCTTACGACTCACAAGGAACGGCTCCCTCTGTCAGTCCAACGGAGCCAAGGGAGTGAGGCTATGCCCCCTCTCATTCCCACCATGACACCTCCAAGCAGCAATTTCATGCCTTAAGAAGAAAGGCTAATGGAAGAAGCATTCTCCTCTACGGTACGTAAACCCAAGTGGGGATCTGTGCCCTACCCTAAGAACCGCTAACACCCTAGGAGCCCATAATGTTTCCTCCACACACACAGAGATAAGCAGGGCCACAGACTCTTAAAAAGCAGAGCAGAGAAGCACCAGGAACCAGGGCAGCTGATGTGGCTTAATGAGCCACAGGAATCTTGAATTCTCTAAGTTAGGGAGGAGAGGGAAGGAGAAAGGGAAAGAATCCCTGGGGAAGGAGGAATCCCTAGCGGCCTGAACACCGGAGCTAGCCGATGTTCAGTCCAACAGGCTGCGACCTGTCACAAGGCACTGTAGCAACCATCCCGGAGCATTCGAGAAATGTTTCACATCCCTAGATACACCCCGTCTCCGGAAAGCATCGGGCAGGTGAAATCTCTCTGTGGCAGGATGCCCACTTAGCTATATCGAAATGTCAGGAAGAATCTGGAAAACCCAGAATCATGGGTCACTCGAATTTCACACAAATCTTCCACCGAAAAAGATCTTCTGTGGGTAAGGACAGGACCAAAAGGGCAGGAACCACAGGAAGGAGGAGGTGGTGGGAAGAGAAATCATTTGCATTTAGTGGCTACTAGAGATCATTTATTCATTCGAGAAATGTTTATTGAGCACCTAAGTTTACCTTTTTTCAAATGTTCATTTATTTTTGAGAGAGAGAGAGAGTGGAGGAGGTGCAGAGAGAGAGGCGGACAGAGGATCTGAGGTGGGCTCCGTGCTGACAGCAGCGAGCCTGATGTTGGGCTTGAACTCACGAACCACAAGATCACGACCTGAGCCGAAGTCTGACACTCAACCGACTGAGCCACCCAGATGCCTCTAAGTGTACCTTTGGCTGGGCACTAGGGATGCAATGAAGAGTAAAAACACCTGCACACTAGCAGAGCACACATACATGCACATTTGCACAATTAGGGTTCCCTGTATAATTACTGCTTCCAGTCTGCCTCAACAGTTATAAAGAAAGTATAAAGGAAAGAAAAGATTTCCTGGAGATGGCACTGGGGAGAAGGTGGAAGACACTGTAAGTGATTAGGTAGTGGGAACTGAGCATAGGTTTGGGAACATTACTGGCTTTGAATCCCAGCTCTGCCACTTACCGGCTGGGCAAGGCACCTCAGTTTTCTCACCTGTAAAATGGAGAGAATGATGTCTACCGCCATTGACGGGAGAATTAAATTATCCAGTATATGTAAAATACTTAAAACACAGTATAATCTCAATAAATGTGAGTTGCTGTTGTTATTACTATTTACATACGTGAAAGGCTTATTCTACATCGTTCCAGAGGACAGATCTAATACCAGGGAACATAAGTGAAAGCCATTCGGACATTCAAGGACCACTTACTGAACACCTACCATGGGCTGGCACTGTGCTATTAGGGGCTACAGACGTGATTACACAAGGTCCTGAACTCCAGCTGACCCTAGCTGAGAAGCCAAACATGATTATATAATGTGTTAAGCACATTAAGGGAAGTAACAGGGAATACAACGGGAAACTAAGGTAAGGATTGCAAATGTTACTTTGGAAGATCAGGGAAAGCATCACAGAGTCCAGGACCAACGAGATGGCTCTTAAAGAATAAGCAGGAGCTCACCAAGACGAGGGAATAAGGGAATATAAGGCAGAAGAAACAGCCTGGACAAAGGTAAAGAGGCAGGAAAGAATGTGGTGGGTGCAGAGAATTCATTTTGCAACAAAAGCTTAGATTCACTGAACACTTCCTACGTTCCAAGAACTGTACTAATACAGCACATACATCATCTCACCTCCTCCTCTCAAATAGGTAGAAATTGTTTTCCCAGGGGCGCCTCGGTGGCTCAGTCAGTTAAGCGCCCGACTCGTTTCGGCTCAGGTCGTGATCCGCGGTGTCTGAGTTCAAGCCCCTCATCGGGCTCTGTGCTGGCAGGTCAGAGCCTGCTTGAGATTCTCTCCCTCTCTCAAAATGAACTTTTTTTTAAAAAAAAAAGTTTAAAAATAAAAAAAGGAAATTATTTTCCCCATTTTCAAATAAGGAAAGTGAAGCTCTGCAAGGTTAAATAAAAAAGAACTTGGCAAGTTTCCAAAGGTTAAAGGCACAGCAGAACATGCATGCGCCCGCGTCTGTGGGACCCCAAAGCGTGAGCTCTTAACCACTCGGACGTGACCAGAACACAAGGGGCAAAGGGAGGAGCGGCAGGAGAGAGATCTACAGTGGAAGGCAAGCAGCACAGTCTAAAGGGCTGGGAAGGACTGAGGTTGTATCCTGCACATGGTGAGAAGCCATCACAGGACTTCACAAAGGAGACTGGCATGGTCAGATCTGCAGTTTAGAAAGATACTCTGACCGCTGCATAGGAACTACTTCGAGGAGGGCAAGAATAGAAGCGGAGGGACCAGTTAGGAAGCTTTCCTGAAAGCACAGGCAAGAAATTACGAACGAAGCCAGCGGCTGTGAGAATGGAAAGGAAGGACCAGACGCTCAGGGTATTAGGAGGCGGAATTAGAGGACCTGAAGTCTGCAGCAAGTGAAGGGCAGGGAGGAGGGAAATCAGGGCACTTCCGCCGGTCTGATTATCTGTACTCTTCCATGCCTTGCCCAACAGCCCCACCTAGCATGCTCCCTAGAATATAGGAAATGCCCATCAAATGTCTGCTGCCTATAGCAGCTGAATGAATTCCAGGTGCAGACCTGGCTGAGTGAACAGGGGAGTCCTTCACTGACACAGGAATACAAGGAGGAGGCACAGATCAGGGGCGCCAGGACGGTGGGGGAGGCATGTAGGTGGAGATGGTCAGTAGGCAGGCCTGAGCTCAGGAAAGAGGTCTGGACTTGAGCCCACTCTAGTTAAATGAACGTCTGGGCGAAATCACCCAGAGATGGGCTACGGTGAGTAGAAAGGGGAGAGGCCTGCACAGACAGCTCAGTTAGGAGACCCAGGAGCGAGGAGTCGTGGAAGCCAAGTGAGGGCTGCGGTTCCAAGTGGAGGAGGTAGATTTTTCAATCAATGCAAGGAAAGGAAAAAAACAAAACCCCAAAACTTCCTGACTTCCCCAGCTGACCCAAAGACGTCAGAAGGTCGGGCTAGCCCTGGATTCGGACACCGGGGAAGCCTCCCCAGAAGACAGATATCCGAGCGGGCTTCGGAGGCCGGGCCTCACACTCCAACCACAGACAGGACAAGTGAAGGGGCGCCCCGGCCAGCTGACAGGCGTAGCCCGGCGCCCGCTGTCACTCGCGCTCGCCCCTCGCCCGCACCCCGGCCCAGCCCGGCGTCCCTTCCGCCACTCGGGGAGATTCTGGATGGATGCACTCTAGTCCGGCCGCTCCTTCTTCACTTCTCCCTCCAGTTCCCGCCCACACTCGTGCTCATCCCGCTCGCGGGCACACGAGTGTGCCCCAACTCTCCGGCTTCCCTCTTTCCCCTGCCCCCTCCCTCGAGGAGGTCCTCACCTGCCCCCCCCGCCCCGGGAGGCACTGGACGACCGCTCCCGGGTCCGCTCAGCTTCCGCAGTACCACCCCGGCTCCCCGCTTCCAGGGACGCCGGGGTGTTGCTCTGCAGCAGCCAACAACCACTTCCGGAAAGAGTACCAACCTAGCAACTAAGAGTCCCGCCTCTACACAGAGCCAATAGGTCGCTGAACAAGGGCTGTGACACTGGATTGGTTAGAGGTCCCGTCGGGTAACGGAGGAGTGCAGCACGTTTCCCGTTGCACGATGGGAGATGTAGTCCAAGATAGTTGATAGCGGGGCCACAAGGGGTCATAAGAGAGCTCTGAATTTGGTTATGAGGGGAATTTCTTCCTGGGCAGGAAAGGGGCATTCACAGTATTAATAGTAAGGTGAATTAACTAAGGCAATCTATCCCTCATCATTTTTTAACATAGGCTCCACGCCCACGTGGGGCTTGAACTCCCCACCCTGAGATCAAGAGTCGGATGGTACACCCACCGAGCCAGCCAGGCACCCTGCCACCCTGTCATCACTTTTTTTTTTTTTTTTTTGAGAGAGAGAGCAAAAGGGGGAGGGGCAGAGAGAGGGGAACAGAGGATCAGAAGCAGGCTCTGCACTGCTCAGCAGTGAGCAGTGGGGCTCAAATTCACGAACCGTGAGATCATGACCTGAGCTAAAGTCAATGCTCAACTGACTGAGCCACCCAGGTGCTCCCCCCACAACCCGTCATCATTTTTTAAGTAGTGTGATTAATGGCAGGTGAATAATACATTGATCATCAGTAACCCATTAAGGCTTTAATAAACAAAAGAAACGTGAATGTAAGGGGAGAGGAGACCACCCCACCCCCACCCCCTGCAAAAGAACTGGCTTTCCCGTGCTATGATTAAATAGCGCCTGACCAGGACTTAAGAACCCTGGTTTCCGTTGTTTGTCTTTTCAACCAGAGCACAGGGCTCAGTTTGCAACATCGGTGAGGATAACATCTGTCATACCTGTTTCAAAGAGTCTGTTTAAGAAGAAACAAGTGATGCAATGTAGAGCCGTTCTACAAGCTCTGTCTGGCAGAAAGGTTGCTACTAATATAATTCCAAAGAGCTTCATTTTGCTTACGTGGAAGGCAAATCTTCTTTTCTCTCAAGTGTCCTCAACCTCAGGGCCAGTTTACATCCTTGCGGAACTGGGGGACTGAAAAGTGAACTTAGGGGTTGAAGACATTGAGTCCCCTGGAGCAGCTGCTGACTGGTTCTGTTGTAGAGGTGGATCTGGCTCCTACCATCTCCCAAAACGAGTACCAGTGCCCCCGATCGCAGAATGCAAAACTCAGATTGTTGTCTCTGTAGATCCAAACCAGATAGCTAGAATGTATTCCTCTTGTTTAAGTCCGGCTCTTTCTGCGGCAGCTCTGCCTGTACTTCCTTTATTCTGCCTGCAGCCGACCCAACCGTGCTCCCCCTTCCTCCTCACACTCCTTAAAAGTCTCACTGAGGGGTCAGGGGGACAGACTGGGATGGGACTCCAAGGGTTCACAAGCTCATCCTCCACAGACCTCATACAAAACAATATTCAAAAAACTATTGGCAGACTTGGTCCCTGTGTCCAAGAACTTGTAATCAATCTGGTTGACTTCGATTGCCGTCAAAATTCTTAACTTTCATTCCTTAGCATGAATCCCTTTCTGTCTCGTGGGGAGAGCTAATAAAATCAGGGTCACCAAGGGACTAATGGGATTACCCCGCACAGATAAACAATTTGCATTTTATCAGGTTTCCCTGTTGGTTTGTTCTTCAAAGTGCAAACCAATTTATAAAATACCCTTAGGCAAACATAATTAAGAAAACAAATCTTTGGGGGGAAATAACAAAAATGACACACCAATTGATATGCCAGTAATATACCCAGTGAATAAGGAAGAGAGACTGAGAAGTTCATACGCATATGTTATCTTCTGTACTCAAAGATGTGGGAGGAATAAAGCTAAACTGGCCCCAAATTTATGCCATACCCCCAAGTCAGAAATTTCAGTTAGAACTTTTTCTTCTCTTTTCATACTGTTTACTTGTAATATACAGAAAATCACCCACATAATAAGAAGTAACAACATTTGTTAATCCTACCATTTTTTAAGTATATAAAGATGTGAAATGTTCCCTCTACTCTTTGAATCCACCACATATTTTTAAAAAATGTTTATTTATTTATTTTGAGAGAGAGAGAAAGCATGAGCGGGGGAGAGAGAGAGAGAATCTCAAGCAGGTTTCAAGCTATAAGCACAGAGCCCAACACGGGGCTCCATCTCAAGAAACTGCAAGGTCATGACCCTAGCAGAAACCAAGAGTCAGACATTTAACCAACTGAGCCACCCAGGAGCCCCTTAATCCACCATATTTAAAATTGCAAACTTCCCTTCTTTCTCCCTCCTCTGCTTTACCTTCCCCCATAGTATATATCACCATCTGTAATACTGTATATTTTATTTCTTTACCATCATTCTCCCTGTATAGAATGTAAAGTGCATGAGGACAGGGATTTTGTCCATTTTAGCATTGCTGTATCCACAGTGCCTAAAACAGTGCTTAACATGTAGTAAGTTCTCAATACACATTTGCTGAATGAATAAATAAGCTGAATGAAGGAGGGAATTTCACACTTCGGAGGAAACCACTGTTGACATTTGGGTTCCTACCTTCCAGACTTTTTAATGTTTATGCAGATGTAAATGTATATGCATACATATATATGCACATGTGCATACTTTTTAATTTTTGCATAAATGAGATCATAATGTATATGTTATTCTACAATGTGCTTTTTTCACTTAACATCTTTCAAGGTGAGTTCATAATGAGTTACTTCATTCTTTATAAAGGTTCAGTAGGAGTCCATTAAATGAGTGTCTCCTTCCCCTACTGATAACCGTTTATTTTTGTTTCCAAAGTGTTTGTGTTGGACACATGCTGAAATACAGTTACATTTGTTGGATAGGATCCTAGAAGTGACATTGCTCAAAGAGTTTACATTTTTTACATTTCAATAGAAATTGCCAAATTTCTCTCTAAAATAGAATAATTTTTGGGGCGCCTGGGTGGCGCAGTCGGTTAAGCGTCTGACTTCAGCCAGGTCACGATCTCGCGGTCCGTGAGTTCGAGCCCCGCGTCGGGCTCTGGGCTGATGGCTCAGAGCCTGGAGCCTGTTTCCCTCTCTCTCTCCCTCTCTCTCTGCCCCTCCCCCATTCATGCTCTGTCTCTCTCTGTCCCAAAAATAAATAAACGTTGAAAAAAAATTTAAAATAGAATAATTTTAATCCAACCAACACTTTCACCAACACCAAATATTTCCAATGTGAGGCAAAAAAAAAAAAAAAAAATGGTGATGGTATCTAAATATTGCTGTGACTGCATTCTTTCACTGTTAATGAAGTTGAACTTTTTTCCACGTGTTCACCGGCCATTGAATTTCTTCTCTTAGTTATCTATTCACATTCTTTGTTCATTTTTCTACTAGGTTGACTGGGGGGTTTATTGACTTGTAGAAGCTCTTTGTATATTATAGACATTAAGCCTTTGTTTCTTTATTATGTGACAAATGTTGTTTCCTAGTCTGTAACTTATGTTTTAACTTTATAAATGTTATTTTTAATTTTGTAAATGGTGCAGTGATAACACTAATAGCTAGGCTTTATTAAGCATATACAATATACCAGATGCCATTCTAAGGGCTTTATGTGAATTATCTCATTTAAATCTCATGCTATAAGGGGCCCTTGGCTGGCTCAGTCAGTAGAGCAAGTGACTCTTGATTCCAGGGTTGTGAGTTCAAGCCCCATGTTAGGTATGGAGAATACTTAAAAATAAAATATTTTATTACTTTTTAATGTTTATTCATGTTAAGAGAGAGACGGACAGAGTACAAGTGGGGAGGGGCAGAGAGAGGGAGACACAGAATCCAAAGCAGGTTCCAGGCTCTGAGGTTGTTAGCACCGTGAGATCATGACTTGAGCCAAAGTCAAACGCTTAACCAACTGAGCCACCCAGGGGCCCTTAAAAATAAAATATCTTAAAATAAATAAATAAATAAATCTTACATCACAAGGAATGTACTACTGCTATCCCCATTTTACAAATGAGAAAACTGACGACTAGAAAGGATAAGTAACTAACCTGGAGTCTCCCAGTTTCTAAGCGGAAGAACCACACTTGAAATACCACCAGTCTGACTCTGTAGAAGATTTAAAAATTTAAGCAGTCAAGGGTCGCCTGGGTGGTTCAGTCAGCGAAGCATCTGACTTCAGCTCGGGCCATGATCTCGTGGTTCGTGAGTTCAAGCCCCACGTTGGGCTCTGTACTGACAGTGCAGAGCCTGGCCCCTGCTTCAGGTTCTGTGTCTCCCTCTCCCTCTTCCCCTCTACTACTAGTTCTCATTGTCTCCCTCTCTCTGTCTTTCAAAAATAAACACGAAAAAAACAAATTTAAGTAGCCAAGCCTCCCCATTAAAATAAAACAAAACTGAGTTTTGTTAGAGAGACCTTTGCTAACATAAAATTATTAAATACTCCTCTATTTTTTTCTGTAGTTTTATTTTTCATGTTAAGCCATTTGATCTATCTGAAGTTAATTTTTACATGAGATAGAGATTTAGTTTTCTTTCCTTCTAAATGGATAGCCAATTGTCCCCCAAACAGTTATTGAATAATAGATCTATCTCCTTTTGAGATGAATGTCATCTTTATCATATACAGAATTCCCACACATGCATTGATCTCCTGATTTTTAATTGATTTTTATTTACTTATTTTTTAATAGTTGTTTATTTTTGATAGAGCGCAAGTGGGGGAGGGGGAGGGAGAGGGGGCAGAGGATCTGAAGCAGGCTCGGCGCTGACAGCAGTGAGTCTGAGGTGGGTTCGAATTCACAAACAGGGAGATCATGGTTTGAGCTGAAGTCAAACACTCAATCTAACCGACTGAGGCATTCAGATGCCCCTAAATTGACTTTTCTTTTCAAACATGCGTCCAATGACCCTGTTGGTTAGGATTCCCTGTTCATATCATATAATCTGCAAACAAACATTCCTTTGCTTTCCTATATGTTTTTAAATTGCTCTGTGATTTTATTAACCAATATTAATGCAGCAACAAGGGAACAAATCTCCCAAAACACTATACACGGTTTCACAAGACGAACTGCAGGGAGAAAAGTGACTTAAGAAGGGTCAATGGCATCCCAGGATCTTGGCGGATACATTCCTGGGGGGGGGGTGCACCTCTAATTTCTGGTAGAGGGGGGTCTCCTTCCTGGACAAGGCATGCCTGTTGGCAACCTTCAAGCGGGGGGGAGACCCAACCGGTGGGCCCACAGGTGGCGTCACACCAGGAGGAGGAGCCTCAATCCCTGGAGGGGGTGGTGTTCAGCCCACACGCGTGGGTGGGGTCCCTCATCTTGGTGGGCATGGAGTTGAGGCTCCAGCGATGCTGGCAGCAGCAGCAACTGTGGAAGCTGCCACAGCACCTCTTCCCTGTGGGGCCATTTCCTGTTGGGATGGCCCCCCAACCCCTCGGACAGCGCCTGCTAATCCAGCAGGAGCCCCGGGGAATTGGAACACCAGCTGGCACTCTTCTGCCCGCTGCCCTGCCAACCCCAGGGCCTCCTGCAAGCCCAGCATGTGGTACCCGAGCAATGCCAGTATCTTCGGGTCTTTCCGCAGCCATGGAAACCAAGTTGTCCCCCTGGAGCAAAACTGGACCCCAAACCCGCTTGTCTTCATGGTCTGGCTGCCTCACATTCCTTGGCTTGATCTTCCTGAATTCATCACAATCACAGAGGATCAAGTTCATATGCTCGTCAAAAGCCTTACAGGTGCCAGCGAGGATTTGGCCACCTTGCGGGATACGTCTCGTTCCATAGTCAATGTGCTGCAGCATCTTGCTGCTCTTCCCCTCAGTCGTGGCTGCTGTTCCACCAAATCCAATGTCTGTGGTAGCGTTTCAGGATCCCTAAGACCTAAAGGAAGGCTACGGATTAAGGTGTGATGCAGGTCCTCTTACAAACAACGCAAGCTTGGGGCGGAAGCTTCAAACAGTAGATGGAGCCTGGCTTTTCACTTGGAAATCAGCTCCCTGGATTTTCCAGCACTGGTTTAACCACCTCTTGGTGTCTCGGCTAAGAATGCCAGTCTCGGTTCCCCCTGGAAAACCATCACAGGGACTTGCTGCTGCTGAGATCGCCTTGGACACAGCTGACTCTTGGTTGCTCAGTAAGGCTGTCCTTCTACGTGCGACTTGGACTTCCAAGTCGGGTACCTGCTCTTCTGCAGTCCATCCCAGGTGTAAGCTGTCCCTGGCACACTCGATCAAACAGACCATCAGGCGTCTCCGGGGACTGCTGCACCCTGCCTGCTTTCTCATATTTACAGAATGTGTTTCATGTTCTCATCTTATTCAATTAGCTAGGCTGATCTAAAACTATGCGGGAGAAGAATAGTGATAGGGACCTTCCCTTTGCTACACCTGCCTTTGACGCGGATAGTTTCAGCCCGTCCCTCTCATGTTTTCTACGATTTTCTGTCATCGTGTTTAAGCAGTTCCACCTTCGCTTTTATCAGAACTACTGAATTTTAACAACAGCTTTCCACACTTGTTAAATAATATGTTGATGTAATCACATAGCTTTTCTCCATGAAGCTATCAGGGCTATGAAGATTTTTGTTTTCGGCTCTGACCAGTCAGTATACAGACACCCCTTGGAGCGGTAACACTTGGAAGCTGACAGTGGCCATTTACCCTGAGTCTGACTGACAGCACAGAAATGAGGAGGATCTTGGGGACTCACAGCCTCTGGGGTGGAGGTGAGGGCAGGTAGAGTATCAAAGGCACAACAAGATTCAGGTGAGAGAAGACCACAGACTGCAGGCTCCAGTGGGGACAAAGTGCCCCTGGGCTTTCCCCTTTGGACCTTGTTTATGCAGCTGGCTGCCTAGAATATCCGTCTGCCCCCCTTCCTCTTTCTCCCGCAATATCTGCCTGTGGAAATCCCACCCGTTCTTTACAGTGCGAATCAAACTCCACCTCCTCCCACTGAGTCACCCAGATCCCCCAGAGGTACCCCCCAAATCCCTATTCATTAATGCCACATCAGTTTGTATGGTGCACGTGCATTTTATTTCTCTGTGTAGCCCCAGTGCCTGGAAGAACGTCTGGCATGCAGTGGGCGCTCAATAAATGCAGAATGAAGGACTGACGGACTGCGAAGTCTGCCGCCGCTCTCGCTCTCTCGAGATGGCCCGGCCCGCCCTGCCAGGGTCCTGCAGGGTGGACTCCATCTCGGCAGAGGGCATCCCAGACCCCTCACCAACCCCGGAAGCTGGGCTGCCAGCCATGGGAAGACTACACTTCCCAGCGGTCCCAGGGAAGAGTGAAAACCCTTTGGCTTTGACAGCCGCCGCCACAAGTCTTTCCGCCTCCCCGGGCTGCCTGGGAGCTGAGAGCCGGATTATGGTGGCCTGAGCAGCACACGCAGCTGCGGGCGCCCCCGGAGCCCCCTGAGCCTTGCCCCGCCGCCCACCCAGGGGGAGGATCGAGAAGCCAGCGGCCGCCGACCTGCCATGCCCGCCCCTCCCCGCCTCCCGCCGAGCCTGAGCCGTCCTCTCCCAGACCTCTGCTGAGGCTGGGCGCCGCTGGCCAGATGTAGCCGGCTTCGGATCCGTCTCCTCCTCTCTCCGTCTGCGGATTTCTCCTGCCCGATCCCCCCACACACACGGCACCGGGGGGGCCGGCCGAGGGGCCTGCAGGCTCTGGAGCCCCGATGCCTCGCAGCTCACTCTCCTGAGCAGCCACCACCAGCACCCAGAGTTGGGGGCAGGCAACAGAGCCGGACGTGGTCCCAGGGTGAGCCCAGAGGGCCCCAAAGGCCAGGCCCACCATGGCCCAAACACTGCCCTGGCTCCTGCTGTGGATGAGCTCGGGAATGCTGCCTGCCCACTGCACCCAGCCTGGCATCCGGCTGCCCCTGCGAAGCGGGCTAGGGGGGGCCCCCCTGGGGCTGCGGCTGCCCCGGGAGACCGACGAGGAACAAGAGGAGCCGGGCCGGAGGGGCAGCTTTGTGGAGATGGTGGACAACCTGAGGGGCAAGTCCGGTCAGGGCTACTACGTGGAGATGACCGTGGGCAGCCCCCCACAGACGGTAAGGTCTCCAGGCCAGCCCTCCCCCCACCCCTGCAGGAGCAGAGGGGAGAGAGGGGGGTGCAGCATGCTGGGCCCCGCTAAAATGGGCCGGATGGTGTGGGCAGGAGGGACCTCCCCCCAGATATTCCCTCTGGGATCCTATTGGCAGCAGTCACCCCGAAGTTCCCCTTTCCCACCTCCCTTCCCCTCACAGGCTTCCCCGGGCTCCCTCATCTGACTGTCTTCCCCTCGCCCCCAATCCCACATGCACACCCCTCAGTAAGGATGTGGGGCAAGAGAAAGACTCGGGGGCGGGGAGGGGGGGCTGGCCCGGGGAAGGGTCCAGGCAATAGGGACGCTGTGAACAGGTGTCAGCCCTGCCAAGCCTGAGTCTCCCCACCCCGGCACTCTGGATCTTGGTCACCCAACCCTCTCCCCTCCTCTGGTGTTCTGGGAACCTGGGGTTCTGATCATGATTCCCAGCACCTTGAGGACCCAGGAACCCTGACACGAGCTGAATAAACCCCTTGCTCCCAAAGTCTGGGCAGCCACAGGGACAGCAAAGCGGGGTTTCCCAGCTCCTCCTGACTGCCACTCCAGCTCAGAAGCCCCAGACAGACTCTGGCTTCCCCGGGCCCTCCCTCCCCTTCCCCCTGTGCTTCCTGCACTCCGGTCCCTCCTCCTCCCCCTAAAGCCACGCGTGCAGCACAGGCCAGAGGGGACTGAACCGAGCCAGGGGAAAGGACAAACCGCAGCCCTGGAGCCAGAGCCCCCTTCTAAGAATGACACTCCTTCCACAAGCTGATAGGCGCGGGAGGAGGGGTGAAGGCAGCCCGGCGGCGGTGGAGAAAACACTGCCAGCTCTCCCCATCCTTCCAGTCCTTCGCGGCACCTCCAAGGTGGCTGGGGGAGGTTGCACCCTCTGTGCCTGTGTGGGTGGGGTGTCGTGGCTGCTGCCCTCTGTGCACATTTGCCTCCTCCGGGGGTGGGCCTGGGCACGGGTGGCGGGATGGTTCTGCATGTGCTGGTGTGTGTCACCTTGAACCCGAGCCTGCACATTTCTGTGAGGCAACCCCCCCCCCCCACCCCCGCCACGGATCTGTGAGATCCGCTGTCGGGAGGCCTGTCCTTGGGAGGGTCCGTGAAGGTGGGAGTGTGTTTAGAGGGAACAGCCACACTTCTCTTGAACTTCTCAGACAGCTCTTACACTGGATCTGGGAGAGACGCAAACCTCTGCCCCCCAGTTACCTGATGGAAGCAATTCTTCCTAGGTCCCTGCCACCCAGGCCTACCTCCTACCTCCCCAGCTCATCCAAGGCTCCGGTCTCCCCTACGGACCCCTTCTCTTTCCGGTGCATGATAACTTCCCCAGAAACAGTCTCAAATCCGTGTGAGGATAGGCCCCTAGCAGCCTGGGCAGGTACTCTCAGGTAGCAGGGGGGGTGTAGAGACCTGCAACCCACTCCCTGATCTGCTACTGATACGCTGTGCAAGCCCTGTTACAGCCTGGGGCATGGACACACGACGGAGGGGGCTTTGGATCCACCAGACAGACCAGGAATTCCAGCTGTACAGCCTGCAGCCTTTCCTTTCCTCAGCTGTGTGTCCTGGGGCAAATTAAGCAACCTCTCTGAGGCTATTGCCTTGTTCTTCAAAACGGGTGAAAGGAGATCCCCTTTGCAAGGGTTACATGGGACCTTGTAGGGGAAATCACCCTGGACAATGCACGCAGACCCAGGTGACCTCCAGTAAATAGAAGTCACTTTCTGCTAACCTCTCTGGCCACATCTCTCTCTTCTGTGCTATGCAAGGAAGCACAAGAACTTGGGAGCTCTGGGCCACCATCTTTTACACACATAGGACTGAGGGACCAGTTACTGTACTTCCCCGGCCCCCTGAGATAGTGTGTACATCCCCCAGTCCAGAAATTGGCAGAGAGTAATTGCCCGACGAATGTCAGTTCCTTCCCGCTCCTTCCTAGAAAGGGAAGGTGGGCCTACAGTTGAACACCGGCCCAAGGAACCATTGCCGGGGAGCCCACAGTTAGAGACACTCTGGGTTGCCCTATGGCTGTGAACACGAGCCAATGCCAGCCGGTCTGTGCTCTGTGGGGACTTTGATTCCCTCCCCGGCAGTTTCGAGAAGGAGGCCCTTTCCCCTCGCCTGGTGGGGCTGTTGTGAGCAGATGAGAATGTGGTTGGCGGGGTGCTCTGAACAAGGAGAAGTGGGACTTGGGGAGCACTTTCCGTATGCCAGGTGATTAGGTGGGGGGGTTGAGAGCTGATCCTCAGGGAGACAGGGGATTAGGTTTGCTGCCCACGAGGAGTATAGAGCGTAAAAGCGTTAAGTGCCAGTACAAGGTAATTCAAAGCAGCACTGACACCTTTGCCACCAGAGCCTATTACAAACATAACTTCTCGGGTCCCACCCCAGACTTACTGAGTTGGAATTTCAGGGGCCCTGGCTCAAGCTCGAGAAGCACTGATCCGCAGCAGTTCGAAGAGTGAGTGCTTTAGGTGTTCAGGAGGTAAAATCAAGGAAAGCCTCCTGGAGGAGGTGTGCTGTGAGCATGGTCTTGAAGGATGGCTAGGAGAGGGGAAGCTGTTCCCGGTGGGGAAATGGTACCTGTCCCACACAACTGTAACTGCACTTAACTTGAATGTCCACTTCTTCCCATCCTTAGCCTGGGTCCCTGAGACCAGAAGAAGCCGCAACGAATGAGAAAATGAGACGTGTGTCTGGGCTCATGCATGTTTGTTCAGTAGGCAGTGAGAAAGCCAGTCTGGTTAATGCTACAGGTTTGGGTAAACAGGATAGAGCCGAATTGCCAAAAGCCTTCAACATGAAGCTATAAGGTTCAGACTTCAGTCTGCAGGTATAGAGGGAAGCTTGAGTTTATTTGTACAGGGGAATGACATAGAAAAAGCAATCTTTTAGGAAGAGACATCTGAATTTTAGGAAGAATAGAACTGAGAGGTACAAGGGCAGGAGGCTCTGTCACAACAGTCTGGGTGTGAGGCACTGTGGCAAGGGCAGCATGTGGCCATGATAAGGTGGAAAGGGAAGAGAAGACCAGGATGCAGGGACATTCCAGGACAGCCGGACAGGACTTGGTGACACTGGCATGAAGGGTGAGGAAGAAGACATCAGGGGTGATTTCAGGATTCTGATCTGGGAGGATACGAGACCATTTGAGGGACCAGGAAGGTGGGCAGGAGGGGCTGGTTTATTCAGTAATGGTGGACAAATGTACACTTGTCTTTATGGTTGTCGTTTATGTAAAGTTTTCAAATATATTCTGTATAGGTTATTTTCTTCTTGACAGTCCTTCCGGCAATATATAAAAATGGTCCTCTCACTCACAAGTTCCAGCAAAAGAAATGGGGACTGAAAATTTAAACAATTGGCCAGAAGACAGGCCAGTAAGCTGAGACCCTCTCTCACCTGGATCTTTCTACTCTGCCATGCCACCTGGCCGGGTATCCTGGGGGAGAAGAGAGGGCTTAGCCAACCATTTCTTTTCATTCTGCCGGGACACCCTCTCCTGTCTCCCTAGTTACACTTATAAGAACATATTATGGCGTTTTTGTGTTTGTTTCCCTCTCAGAACATCAAGCTCTTGAGGACAAGGTCTTCTGGAAAAAAAAATTTTTTTTTTGCAATGTCTTATTTCTCTTATCTAATATCTATGATAGTGCCAGATTCAGAACACGCACCTAAAAAACATTGAGTGAGTGAATAAAGTGTAGGACAGACTAATAGAACTCTCGATGGGTGCTTATAAGTGCAGAACAGGAGCCTGTGGAGAAAGAAGCCCATTCATCCTTTTCGCTTAAGTGAAAGGATATCATCTCATTACAATGGGATGAGCATCAGTGTCCAAGCCCAGGATAATACTTGTGAGGATTGAGATCTGGTGGTAGTCGGTGCAGTTTAACAAATGTTTCTTGAGCACCTACTGTGAGCAGGAGAGAAAAATAATGTCATGGTCTTAGCCCTTGGAGAACTTGCAATCCAGTGTGAGACACAGACATATAAACAGCTGAACAGCATATGAGACTGAACGCATTTGGTACAAAGAGAAGAACAGGGAGGCATAGAAGGTGCAAAGGAAGAAGCGGCTACTACTGACAGGGTGTTGGGAAAGGCTTGCTGGAAAAGGGAGCATTTGAGTATGGCCTAGAAAGATGAGAAAGCTTTGCTATTTGGAGATGGGGTGGCGAGGGGTGGGTGGGGGGGACGCTTCATGGAGAGAGGCGATGAGCTGGGCCGAGAAGCTGAAAGTTGTATGGCAGGGGTGCTGGGAGGCTGAGTGGAGGTTGGGTTGTGCTTTGCAGGCAGTCGGGAGTCCCTCTGAGTATATGAGAAGGGGAGTGGTCCGGTGTGGCGTGGGTTCTAGGAAAACAGCTCCAGTGTGGAGCCTGGCGGAATCGTCTAGAGCCTGAGGCGAGGCCCTCAGTCAGACACGAGGGCCTGAAAGACGCCGGTGGCAGCAAGGATAGAAAGAAGTCCTCAGAGATCCAGCATGCACGTGTCAGTTCAAGCAGGTGTTCTCTGCTCCTGGGGAGGGAGAGGGAAGAGACGAGATTCCCTTCCCTGTGACCTCTCTGTGGCATCAGGGAACACAGCAAAAGGAGCAAACTTTAAAGCACAATATAGTTCATCAAAATTCCACGTTTATGATCCTGCTTTAATTGCAAGGGAGAAGTACTAGCATGTCCATTTGGGGGGTGAGGAAACTAAGGCTCAGACAGAGTAAGTGGTTTGTCCAAAGAGACTCCGCTAAGGAAAACAGAGCCAAGTTTCAAATCCAGGTCTTTGGACTCCAAGTCCAAATCCTGGGTTCTTTCCAGTGTTCTCCAGTCTAAGACGTGTGATTGCCTCCGAGATGCCGGTAGACCATTCTTATTGATGAATCTAGTAACCAGCTGAGCATGGGGATCTGGAAACCGGGTGAGGGGTTATGACCGGATGGGTAGACTCAGGAGTCACCTGCAGAGAGGTGGTCTGGAAGCCAAGTTAGCAAACTTGTTCTTTGAGACAACGGAGGGAAAAGGGGGGAGGGAAACGACTAGGACAAGAATATTGAACGTAGACTGGGGCTCGAGGGAGCAATAGAAATAGAGATCAGAGAAGTAGAAAACTATGAGGGTTCAGGGTCTCAGAAACCAAGAAGGGTCAAATGGTTTTCCACCTCCCCTCCCTAAAATGGTTTTCAAACTGTGATTTGTGAGATTCTAGAAAGGGACTCAAGGATGAAGGAGAAGGTTAGGAGAAAGGTAAGAGGTAAAGACTTTGGACCTTTCACCCCTCCCATCACCAAACCCTCCCCCCTTCTCCCTGCTCCTAAATGAGCTTTTCTTGGTTTTATACAGTGGAATTCCAGAACAATCCTTCCCTTCCTCCTTCCTCCATCTTCCTTCCTTCCTTCCTTCCTTCCTTCCTTCCTTCCTTCCTTCCTTCCAGTACTAAAAAGGTTGAAAAACATTGGTCTCAAAGAACCACCATCCAAATTAGACAAGGCAAGATTAGACAAGATCCTACTTCTAAGTTTCCACCCAGTCCCTGAGACCACAACTGGCTTCAGGTTCCATAAGAGGGCTTTGCTAGGACCCTCACACTCATTTCACACACTTCTCCTCCTCTGCCTCCCCAGGTCAGGAAAGAAAGAGTTTAGCTGCAGGTGGGGGGTAGGGGAAAGACTGTCAGGAACCCTTCTTGGGTGCCTCCAAAAAAGATCTAAGCAGAAAATTCTGGTTGCACATCCAGGAAGAGAAACATGTCTCAGGGAAGCTCCCCTACCAGACAACTATCTTCTCTGCTGGGAACATGTCTCTTGGGGGCCTGGGCAGTGGAGAATTCTAGGCGGGAGCCAGACCATTTTCCTGGTCCTAGAACTGCCCTGAGCCGCCTCTGGCAGGATGGGCCCAGAGGACTGGGAAACATTCACTGATTCCCTTCTGCCACATCCTCAGGTGCTGCAGCCAGCGGTTCCTGAGAGGGCGGAGGTGCTCCCTCTAGGGGAATGGTTAATCAGTAGTCTTAAAGGCTGACATGGGGGAGCTAGGACTCCTTGGTCTTTTTCCCCACAGACTCTGACAAAGCCACGGAGCTCCCTGCCCCTGCCACCCCAGCCTGTCCTCTTTCACCAGGTCTCCTGGACTGTACCAACCTGTGGCTACTCTCTCTACTGCCCGCTGTAACCCCCGTGTCCAGACCGCATTGGCATCTCGGGGCTGGTGAACCCCACCAATTCTTTCCCAGTGCCTGTGGAGCTCTTGCCAAATAGCTCAAGGCGTGAACCACAGCATCTCCCAATGGCTCAAACAAACAAGCCCGTACTGAGCATGACCCAGGTGCCCTGGAGCAAAGTGGGCTTATGCCAGAGATCAGTTGTATTTTCAACTGAGGACAGACCAAGAGAAGATGAAAGCAACTGTCACCTGTGGGCAGGACATGATTAGACGGTAGGAAGGACTTACTGTCTGCCAATGAAAAGCAGGTAGCCAATAGCTGCTATGATCCCTCCCAGACCAGCGGGTTTCCAGGTGGGTTCTGTGGATGCTGGAGGTGTTCAAGAGCTGCTTCAAGAGCCACCACAGGAGGTGAGAGGGACAAAGGAAGTAAACCTCTCCCTCCCAAAGAACAATTCTTATTTTTTTCTATTTGGCATATTGAGATCCTGCATAAAGTTGGAAAAGAGTTCTGCTGCTTAAAAAAAAAAAAAAAAAAAAGTTTGAAAAACCATTGTCTTAGATCTGTTCTTTAAGAACAGACATGTACATTTTTTGACTGTTCACATCCATCATCTCGCTGAATAGGAAGCCTTGATAAATATTAGTTGAGTTGGGTTTGACCCTGGGGGAAATGGAACATCCTGTCTAAAGGGAGAAAGGTGCACTAGATAAGGTTTGGGGTGACCCAGCCACCTTTGGATTCCTTTAAAAAAAAAACAAAAAACAAAAAAACAGCCCAAGGTAGGGTAAGTGGTACCAGGCAGGCTGCTTGCTCCCAGGTATCGATTATCAGCTTTAGCCTGGAGAGAGAAATGGAAAGCAAGGGTATGTCTAGGGAAAGAATTTCCAGTGGATCAGCTGATTTGGTCAAGGCAGAGGGAACCTGGACAGGATCCAATTGCTGGACTCGGTTGGGGGCAGGAACTGTGCGCTCTGTTGGCCCTCGGCCACTGCCAGCTGCTGACGTTAGGCTCCTCTTGTCCTTCCTTGCCCCCTTTTCTCAGCCTTGGGCAAGCTCGGGTCTGGGAATGTCCCCTCAGGAAAGCAGACGAAGCTGACTCAAAGGTCTAGGACCGAGTCCTGAAGTCACTACCATTGCTCTAAGAACCTGGGTAGATAATCTAGTCAATTTCATGGATATAGTGGGCATCCACTGTCACTGTCACCATACATGGTACCAGGCTGAAATCACCCCTGCAAGGACCCCGGGGCTGAGAATTAATAGCAAGAGTCTGTAGGGTCACAGAGAACTACAGGAAATGAGGCAATTACTGTCATTGTGGAAAAAAGTCATTATGGAGCACCTGCTGAGCGCTAGGGAAGAATATGATAATAAGGATACAGAAGTGGTCCCCACCCTTGTGCAGAGCTCATAGTGTGGGAGGCAGACATGAGATAAGATGAGTGATATACAAGTAAGCACCGGTGTTACTGAGGACCTGCAAGAGAAGGAGCCTTACCTTGGCTGAGGGCATCACGGCAAGACCTTTGGGAGAAAGGATATTTACACTGTGCCTTGAAAGACAGACAGAAGTTAGACAAAACATGGAGAGAATGTTCTAGGCCTAGGAAACAGGATATGCGAAAGTGCAGAGGTCATCATGCATCTGAGATCATGATGCGTTTGAGAAGCATGGTGGCGGGGGGGGGGGGCCCCCAGGTGACAAGAAATGTTCACCGGGGTTGACCTATGGTTGGTGAGATGCCCCCGAGGATGGGGTTTTTGGGATCTAATTCAGATAGTGGATCTGTTATCTGATGCGGTGTAACAAACTACTCCAAAACATGGTGGCTGAAAACAAGAGCCATTTTGTTTTTCAGGATTCCATGGGTTCGCTAGTGGCTCTTCTCCAGGTTTTACCTGGACTCACGTGGCTGCGTTCAGCAGGTGGGTCAGCGGGGGGCCGGACAAAGCTGGGCCTGCTGGACCCCCCTCTCCATGAAGTCTTTCATCTTCAAGGAGACAAGACGGAGCTTCTCCACATACAATATCAGGGAGGCATTCCAAGAGGCCGGTGCACATTCCCCAGTGCACAGGCCCTTATCGAGCCTCTGCTTTCCCCCCTTACTGACGCTCCACTGGTTACAGCAATCCCATGGCCAAGCCTCAAGTCGATGTCGGAGGGGATCACACAAAGACATGGGTACAGGAAAGCGTGACTGATCAGTGTAGCAATGTACCATCTACTTCCTCTCCAAATGAAAGACGGGAAGGTCAAGAAATGAAACACCAGACGTGGAGTTGGTCAGAACCAACGGGTTCTTGTCTAGCTTTGTGGCTTATTGTGTTAGATGGGTCAAATTGCACACTCACTCCAGGTGCCCGTTTCCTTCTCTGTAAAATGGGAGAAAGCCTTCCAATCCCAGCTTTTGCTAAAAGGCTTATTAGACAAGAGTAGAGGCCCACACACAAGGAAAGAGACTTCCTCTTTGATAGGAGGAATTCGAGTTAAAGCCCCCTCCTAGGGCCCCGGGAAAGACTACCAGACCAGGTTGTAGATCTTAGTAACCAGAGACCTTTCAGAGTTGGCCTTTCAGAATCTCTCTAGGCTGATGGACAGATGACCTCCGAAGGCTCTTTTCATCCAGAAGAATCTAAGCTATCCCTGTCTGCTGAGGGCTGGGGCCAAGACAGGTGAGATTTGGAGAACAAAGAACTCACCGGCTTTACCCAGAACTCACCAACCCACCGGCTCCATATCTATCTCATCACCCAAGATCTTTTGCTGAAAACTCCTCTTGGGGAGCCGGGCCTGCAGAGTGAAATGGGCAGGTGTGCCTCTCCCTGTGGGGCTTGTTAGCACTTCCATGAAGCTGCCTTCCCTCAGAGGCCCCGGTGAAGGGGTGGGGGAGCATTTGTTTGTTAAGTGATTGGCAGTGACCTAGCCCTGACCCCAGGCTGTGATCTCCTGGGAATCTAAAACATAATAGCTACAGAGACTCCTGGGTCAGCCTGTCCCAAGGGTTGGGGAAGAAGATGGCTCCAGGACCCCAGGCTACTACCACTTGCGTCCCAAGTCAAACCTGGGGGCCGGTGAGAGGAAGACGGGTCTGAGCTCAAGCTACACCTACAAACACCCACAGCTGGGGAGCCACTGAGGGCTCTCTCCATCCAAAAAACAGGATAGAGTAGCTCTCTCCCCTTTTCTTTCCTTTAACGTTAACTCAAGAACTACTTATTGCCAGGTACCGTGATACCCATTAGGGACACGATGGGGATTTTTTGAAAAATTAGATACAAGGGAGGTGAGATTCAATGTGACGTGACAGAGTGACACGTTCTAGGGAGGCATTTTAATAAGAGACAATGACCTGGTCTTTCCCCGCGAGGAGGTAGTCCCTTTGAGCTCGGACTGCGGGATGACAGATGACTAGACAGACTTGCCAGCAAGAAGGAAGATGTCTGGGCACAGTGAAGGACCTTCGCGTCTGTCTTCGAGGGGAGGACCATGGCTGGTTTGAGGACCTCCAATGAGCTAGCGGGCCAGGGGCTGGGAAGTACAGGACAAACGAGGCTGGCTGTGCAGGCAGGGCCGGACAAGGAAGGGCCCTGCAGGAAATGTGAAAGCTTACATTTTTAATTTTCATAGCAGGGGGAATCGATTGACATGGGAGGGCAACATAGTCAAATCTGCACTTGGAAAAGACCACCCTAGCCATAGTGCAGAGACAGGTTGGAGAGGTCCAGGGCGAATGTGCCAAAACCAGTTGAGAAGCTATTGTGATATTCCAGAATGAGGTGATGAAAGCTTGGCCCAAGGGTGGCAAGGGAGGTGGCGAGAAATGAGTAAATTCCAGAGACTTTTGAGAAGGTTAATTGGACAGGACTCGATGCATCGGATGGAGATGTGAAGAAGAGGAAGGTGTTAGGATGTCCCCCCCCAGTTGCTGACTTAGAGAGAGAACAGATGGATGGTGACGCCATCCACTGACACGGGGAAGGCTGAGGAGAGACAAACGGGTGGGACCGTGGAAGGTCAGTTTTAGACATCCTGAACCTGAGGTGACTTTGAGGACGTTGCTTATGTGCTTCTGGAGCTCAAAGGGGAGGAAAGGGCTTCGGGCTATCAGCTCGGGGGCAGAGGTGATACTTGGAGCTGTGGCCACAGGGGAGATGGCAGAGGGAGGGTAGGGCCTGAGAGGAAGAGGGCCGGAGCCCGAGCCTTGAGAAGTGAGCCTGGCGAGCGGACCAGAGGAGATCTGGTCAGAGATGGGGAGGACAGTCACGGGACGGGGTGGCAGGGAAGAGTGTGTCTAGGAGGGAGAAGCAAGTCCTCACAGTCAGATGGGAACGGATGTGAAACACGTCTTTTGTATTTGAAACCTTTGCCGGCTGTAGTAAGGGCTGTTCTGTAGTGGAGGGAGGGGCAGAGGAGGACCCGTTTTAGGATGGGTTGAGGAACGAGTGGGAGGTGAAGAAAGAAGACAGCTTGGCTGCAAACTTGGGTTGTGAGGGAGGGGATGGTGGCTGGAGGTGGATGTGAGATTGAGGAAGGTTTTTTTTTTTTTTTTTTTTTTTTTAATGGAGAGACTCCAGCAGTTGTAAATGCCAATGGGAAGAACTCAGACTGGGGTTGGGGCGGTTGTACGAGGGCGAACGTACCTGAGGGAGAGGCAGGGAGCCGGGCAGGGGCAGCCGAGGGGAAGGACAGGTGGGCGCAGCGGCGGGCAGGTGGCGGTGGCTGGCTGTGGGGGCCAGGGAGGTCTCATCTGCCGGCCTCGGCCTCTGTTCCGGGGCAGTAAGAGGCGAGGCCTCGCTCTGGAGGTGTGACCGCTGGAAACCCCATCGCTCCAACCCGCCTCTTCCAGGCTGCCCTTACCTGCCCTGTTGCATCCCGGGTGGTGGCTTTGCTGCCTGAAGCGCCTGCCCCATGAGAGCCCTCCACAGGGAGCAGGAAAGAGAGAGAGCCTGCTCTGGGGCTCGAGTGAGAAATGTTGGGAGGGCGGGACCAAGAACCGCTTCTCTCAGAAGCCAGGAGCACTTGGCAAAGAGCAGATAGTTGGACGTTTGCTCAGGAGGGAATCTCGGCCATTTATGCTGGCTTCCCATTTTTTGTGGCGGATGGAGAGCAGGTGGCGGACGGCGCTGTGGTGGCCCGAATTCCTAGTGTGGGAGTGGGTGGGAGTCATCGGGCTCTGGGCTTGACCCCCTTTGAGGTGGAAGGGAGGGGCCTTCCTCAGATGGGGAGATAAGGCTGGGCCCAGAAGGACAAGAGTGACTGGGCCTCCTGGTTAGGGAGGGAGAGGTTCTCAGGAGGGGAGAGTAGCGGGGGAAGCCTGGACCAGCTGGGACCTCAGGAAGAAAAGCCCAGGTGGCCGTTTTCCTAGAGCCAGCCAGGCACACATTCCAGGGAGCCCTGTCTTGCACAGCTATGGGGACCCTTCTTTGGGGCCCAGCGATAATAGGGATCCCTAAGAATGAGGCCAACCCTAGTGCCTGGGAGCAGAGTCCTGGCGGGTGGGGGAGGGGCTCCAGGGAGTAGGTGGGAGAAGCCTTTTTAATCATTAACCTGGTTGACTGAAATCGGAACTGCTGTGCCTCCAGCTCTATTGATTCTGAAAGCACAGCATCTGGAGGCCGTGGCGGCTGCCCAGAGACCCTGGAGAGGGCCGGGGGGAGAGGTGGGGGAGGAAGGGCAGGGGTGGGAAATGGGAACCAGGGGGGAGAAGGGGCTGGGAAGGAGGGCGGAGGCAGGGTCAGAGGGCGTTGGGGGGTGGAGGGGGACAGACAGCCCTTGAGAAGGGTCTTTGGGGACACGGGGAGGCCAGGAGGCCTAAGCAGGTGCTGGGGAGGTGCAGTCAGCGGAGCCACAAGGACCACTGAGAGCAGGAAGGAGCCAGAGGATCTGGCAGAGGAGGACTCTGAAGCCTAGAGGAGCACGGGGACTTGCCCAAGGTGACAAGGTCAGAGCCTGCACCACAACTGAGGTCAGCTGACTTCACCGCGCTGAGGAGAGAGGACACGGGAATGACAGAGCCCTGAGGTCAGGGGAGAAGAGGAGATGGGCATGAAAAGTCCGCAAAAGAGGGTCAGTTCTTGGGGAACCGTGCTTCTGAGGACAGAGGCGTGGCCTCTCTTTGCCTGTGACTCTGGACTGACTGAGGGACGGATCAGGCCGCCAAAGGAGAAAGGAGGGTTGAGAAAAGTAGAAACACTAGAAGGAGCTGCACACCAAGAAGACACCTGTCTGTATTCATTTAGCCAAAACCCAGGGCCCTGACAAGATGGGTTTTTACCGGGACGTCGGCGTGGGCTCCTGGCTCCCTACTATTTCTGATAGCAGGACCCCTAGGCCTGTGTCACCTCGGAGACAGGAGGGGAGCCCTTCTTGGGGAGCCACATTCTGGCAGGCAGGGTCAGAAACATGTGGGCACCAACACGCCGTCCTGGTCCCCGCAGCTTCCCTCGCCCGTGCCAGCTCCTAGAATAGCATTTCTGGGCTGCACAGGGATGTGAGCCCAGCCGGCCTGCTGGGTGATCTGCTCCCTAGGAGGACTGGAAAAGGAGGGAAGGGGCAAGCTCTGCAGACACGACCAGATAGGAACACGAAGTGGGTAAGGGCAGTCTGACAGTAGAGACCAAGAGGAATGAAAACCACAGAGATAACGTGGCTCTGGCAACACAGAAAATGTTAGGATGCCGCGGAGGAGGCAGGAGCAGACACGAGGCCATGCCGAGAATGGCACAGGAGGCCATATTCCGTCTGTGGTCATGGTGGTAGCAGGGGCCAGGCTGTTCTGTCCCCCATGGTAGAAGTTTCACCGGGACCTGCCAAAGGGAGAGTCTATTGCCGGTGGGGTGAAGGACAAAGGAGGTGGCGAGCCCAGAGCCTCGTGTGGATGACATCTTTCTCTCCCCTTTCTCTGACAGCTCAACATCCTGGTGGACACGGGCAGCAGTAACTTTGCAGTGGGGGCTTCCCCCCACCCTTTCCTGCACCGCTACTACCAGAGGCAGCTGTGAGTCCTGGGGAGAGCTAGAGAGAACCCTTCCCAACGATCCAGGGCCCAGAAGGGTCAGGGGAGGGCTTTGGGGAGAAAGATGAGCTCCTCGGAACCTTTCCAAGAGAGAGGAGTGGAGAGGGGGGATGTGAGGGGGTTTACTCTGGGAAAAGGGAGGTCGAGGGACCACCAAGAAGTGCTTCAGTACAGAGACAAAGGCAGCCTCCTTGGGGAGGGAAGCAGGAAGCAGAGGAGCCCCCCAGTTCCCAACCCAAGAGTCTTCTTCTCTCTGCCTGAATTGGGAGACGTGGAGACGTCATCCCAGCCTGCCCAACCCCGGTCCCTTCAGTGGCTCTCAGGTTTCTGGCAACACCGACTCACTCAGTCCAGGCTGAGCAGGCTGCAGTGACGGCTCCCTTCACTGTGCTCCCCCCCGGGGGCTACTCCTGGTGGTACTGCACGGTTCAAGGGAGGGAAGGAAGAACCTTCCATAAGCCCCACTGCCCAGACCCATATCAGGGACTGAAAGCCATAATAATGTCTCCCTGCACCGTCCAGAGTTCCAGCGGCTGGACGTAGCTAGCTGGTGGCAGGGAGGGTCGATGTGGGTTTTTAAGGTGAGAGGCAGAGAAGGATGATGTGGGAGCCTCCTTAGCACAAAAGCAAGAAGCGGCGAGAGGCCGTCTAATGTCTGAGGCATCTCTGTGTGTGTAAATCTGTAAGCAGAGCCTTTAATCCTATTCTCGGACTTCTAGGCAGATGCCAAAGCCACCTTCGGCATCTTCTGCCTTCTTAGACTCCTTCACCTTTAACCTCCCTGTCTGAAGACAGCAGTCAGGGACGGGGCGTGGTCAGGATCCACAAAAGGGAATTCATTCCCGCTCCTTGTCCCAGTCCCATCACTGCCCTCCAGCACGTACACAAGGCTGGGGTAGTGGCGTGATGAAACACAGGGGGAGGTGTCACGTGCTCATGAACACGTTCCACGCAAGTGGTGTGTAATACTCACTTACCTGCTCTGCTGAGGGCTGTGCCGATTCTTTCTTTGGAAGAACTTGCCGGAGAGGTTCCACATTCACCCCGCCTGGCACGTTCTCTACCACTCAGATGGTACCACCGGGTCCCAAGGCCGCAAGAGTCAAAGGCTCCTTTTCTCTGGGAGCTTGATGGAGCTGGGGGCTGGGGGAAGAGATGCCCACTAGCTGTCCCTCAGCAGCACCGGGCACAATGCACAAAGCCTAGGCTTGTTCCTCACAGGGCCTGAGCTCAAGATCTAGGGGTATGAGCTATGGAGACAGGAGAGTGAACCCCAGTCATAGCTCCCGTCATCTGTTTGCAAGGTTACTTTCCATTCTGATCTGGGTGATTGATCTGGGATGGTCTGCTGAGCAGTCTGAAAGTACCTTATGTACGATGCCTCGGACGTAAGGGGAGGCATCTGGGAGTAGGGGAGAGGCTGGATCCCTATGCCACTTGTTGTGGTCATGCCTCCACAGATCTCTGCCTCCTTTCCACAGGTCCAGCACGTACCGGGACCTCCGGAAGGGTGTGTATGTGCCCTACACCCAGGGCAAGTGGGAGGGAGAGCTGGGCACCGACCTGGTGAGCATCCCCCACGGCCCCAACGTCACTGTGCGTGCCAACATCGCTGCCATCACTGAATCAGACAAGTTCTTCATCAATGGCTCCAACTGGGAGGGCATCCTGGGGCTGGCCTATGCTGAAATTGCCAGGGTGAGAGGAACAAAGCCTACCCCTGGGCACTGTGTCTGTGTGTCACTCCCTGCATGCCACAGAGGGACGGGTTTGGAGAGAAGAGGAAAGGACGGAGGGAGGGAAACAAATCAGCTGGAAGGATTGCTTAACACAGGGATGGGGTGGCCATCTGAATCTTGTCCCTGTAGAGGGCAGAACTATAGCGAGGGATACTGTGACAGGTCCAAGAGTAGGCTCTGGTTTCTACCGACTCCCAAGATCTTAGGAATAAGACAGCGCCCCGCCCCATAAATCTGAAACGGGTTAAGCACGTGGGGATCAAAGATTCTGTAGATCTTTCCTGTTTGTACTGCCAGTGTCTCTTGCTAACCCTCTCTCTGCCAAATCTCAGTACTTCAAGACAGTCTTTCCCAAGGAACATCCCCCAAGTTTTTGCTTTGGCCTTCCAGTTTAGGAAGCTGGCCTCTTTCCATTAGGGCCTCTGTGTGAGGATTCACTCCTTGTCTCCACAGCCCGATGACTCCCTGGAGCCGTTCTTTGACTCCCTGGTAAAGCAGACCCACGTTCCCAACCTCTTCTCCCTGCAGCTCTGTGGTGCCGGCTTTCCCCTCAACCAGTCAGAAGTGCTGGCCTCAGTTGGAGGGAGCATGGTGAGTAGATCCTCGGAGAGGGGCAGTCTGGCACTGGGCAGAGGGGTGGGCACCGCCTGCCTCCCCTCCCTCTAAGGCTCCACCACACTCTTGGGCTCCACTACTCAGAACCAAGAGAAGCCTCTTTGTATTCCCCACCTCCGTTTTTCTTTTTCCATCCTTTTCTTCCTTGCGTTAGTCCAGAAATGATTCCAGGTGCCTATGGTAAACTTGGAAAGGATGAGATGGTTAGGGAACTTGAAAGGAAATGAAAATGAGACCTCTCAAATTAAGTTTATTTAGTCTGATGATCAGAAGGCAGAGATGTGAGGAGTCTAAAAGTCTATTAATTAGGACAACTGGTGAATGGTTCTCCATCTCCAACAAGCAGAGAAAATAAAACTTGTAAGAGAAGCAAATAATCATTCATTTAACATTTATTGTGCCAGTTTAGGTTTAAATAACTTTATATTGAGGGCTGCGAGATTCTGAAACAAATAATTTAAAGTCCTGTAACATCTTCCCCTGACACATTCTTAACACATTTAAGAAACTACAAATCACTTTGGGACATGAATTGATGAGAAGCAGGAAGGTGAGAAAGCTGGCCTGTAAAGGGCCTTGCCACCCCCCCCCACCCCCCGCCCCGGCCCTCCCAGGGAATCTCTGCTCCCGTTGCTTTGTCTCTGGGTAACTCCCTGCCCCTCTGTGCCGGGACACGAGTACCTGCCTCCTTGTCTCCCTAGATCATTGGGGGCATCGACCACTCACTGTACACGGGCAGCCTCTGGTACACACCCATCCGGCGGGAGTGGTACTACGAGGTGATCATTGTGCGGGTGGAGATCAACGGGCAGGATCTGAAGATGGACTGCAAGGAGGTAACGACACCAGGGGGACCAGGGAGAGGTAAGGGGGAGGCAACATAGCATGAGGTCAGACCCTGAGTTAGGAGGTTGGGAGGACGGAGCAGGGGTACAGGGGACCTGCAGAAAGGGTTGGGGGCTGAGCCTACAACCGTCGCGAGCTTAACGGTAACACGACAGGACCTGAAGTTTGGGGCTAGGGACTGGCAGGGCACTTTCACAGGGACCATGTGGATTATGGTCTAAGAAGGGAAAGAGCATGTCTGGACTCTAGTCACCGCCTTGCTTGATGGCCTTGGGCAAGTTGTAGGTGAGGCAGCTTCATATGATGTAAGTGGAAGAGTCCAGCTTTGGAGTTGGAAAAACCTGGGTTTCTAGCTTTGCCTTTTACGAGCCATGTGCCCTTAGGCAAGTTACTATTTTGCGTTTCAGTCCCCTCATCTGCAAAACAGAGGGAAAAACAGCTTTGCAAAGACTGGTGAAGACAGAGAAAAATGGATAAATTGTTTCTCCCAGGGCCCGGCACATAGCAGTACTCAGTAAATAGCAGCTAAACCATTTGGGTCTTCCTTATCTAGATCCTTAATGATGTTAAATTAGAACAGATATAAAAGTACTACGAAAAGTTAAAAGCACTATACAAGGTATTTTTATTTTCAAGATCTGGAGAACGTCTGCCCCACCCAAGATAACAAGAGTTAGTATTTACTGGATACTTCCTATGTGCCGGGCACAATTCTAAGCGCTTCAAATGTATTAATTTAATCCTTAAAATAACTCTTTGAGGTAGGTACTATTATTATCCTCATTTTAAAGATGAGGAAACTGAGGCACAGAGGCTAAACAACTCGCCTACGGATCTACTCCTAAGAAGTACAAAGCCAGGCTGTCCCCCCAGCAGTCAGATTCACCCTTCCAATTCTGTCCAGGGCCTGGCATCAAGAAAGGCTTTTGACTCTTCCAACCCTCTCTCCCCGTCCTAGTACAACTACGACAAGAGCATCGTGGACAGTGGCACCACCAACCTTCGTTTGCCCAAGAAGGTGTTTGAAGCCGCCGTTAAATCCATCAAGGCAGCCTCCTCGGTCAGTGGGACTAAGGGCAGGGGTACGAGAGAGGACGTGGTGTCAGAGGAAGTCCGTGGAGGTCACAGGTCTCAACAAGAGCCAAGTCGTCTACCTTTAGATCCTTGTACTTAAATGCCTTCAAAGCGAGTCTCTTTCCCGGGTCTCGGTTGGCTCATCACACGGTCCCCCTGGTGCAAAGCGTTGGCTTCGCCCTCCCTCCGTCTTCCCCTGATTCTTGGGTTTCAGCATGCCTTCCCCCAGCTCGGGTATTCCACAGAAAAGCAAATCTAGGGCCCGGGAAGTGTCACGTGAAAGCGGGAGAAGCGAGGTGCTGGAAGAAGGCAGTTTCCCCATCACTATCCCTTTCTCGCCCACATAGACGGAGAAGTTTCCGGACGGGTTTTGGCTGGGGGAACAGCTGGTGTGCTGGCAAGCAGGCACCACCCCTTGGAACATTTTCCCAGTCATCTCCCTCTACCTAATGGGTGAGGTCACCAATCAGTCCTTCCGCATCACCATCCTTCCACAGGTATGTCCCCCAGCCCAGGAAGTGGTCACGGTACAGCCGGGGAGATAGGGACCAGGCATGGCCTCTCGCAAGTGGAAGAACAAGTAGAGGAGCGTCCCACGGAAGAGGGCTCTTGCAGAAACGGAGCACGCAGAGCTCAGGGATGGCAGAGGGAGGAGCAGCCTGAGGGCACAGATACCTGGAAGGCAGAGGCTGGGAGAGGGCTGGAGTGAGGAAGACAGCCTCTCCCTCTTTGCTTGCTTGTCCCCAGCAATACCTGCGGCCGGTGGAAGACGTGGCCACGTCCCAAGACGACTGCTACAAGTTCGCCATCTCACAGTCCTCCACGGGCACGGTTATGGGAGCTGTGATCATGGAGGGCTTCTACGTGGTCTTTGATCGGGCCCGGAAACGAATTGGCTTTGCTGTCAGTGCTTGTCACGGTAAGAGCCAGGCAGGAGGGTGGGGTCAGTCTGTCCGTGTTCTCGCTGTCCAGCAGTTAGGATACCTGGGCCCCTGTCAGCCTGGGAGGTAGTAACAGTTGCCTCAAGGCAGAGCCAACACGTTGGGCGAAAGCCAGCGTGCTTGTGCTTTTTCTGTGCTGCCCGGCACAGTGAGGCCTGCATGGGTCGGTGACCTCTGCTGCAGACCGCAACAGCAAGGGCTGCCTCGGGCCCTCGGGAAGCTCTCGCTCCAAGGGCAGCAGGCTGAGCCTACAGTGACCTGGTCAGCTGCTACGTGATGAGCTTGAATGCCGGCTACTTGAGGATCGGTGGCCAGGTCTTTCAAGTGGGTATCGGCCGAAGAGGTGAGTCTACCAGGTATACGTGGGGCTGGCCTTTTGGTCAACTCACAAGACTGACTTTTAGGTGCCATTCCTACCGCATGCTTATACAGGAAAGGGCTGTTGCTCCCACTGGCCTGGGGGGAGGAGAGGCGTGCCTCTCCCTAGCAAGGGCTTTCGGTCTTGCCCCTAAATACCTCCAGGCAAGGAGATGCTAGCGCCTTCTCAGGGGCTAATTTCAAGGCCTGTCGGGAAGTTCTTTTTGTTGTATAAGCTAAACTGCTCTGTGACGACGAGAGCCGCCCACTGACGTGTGCCCTTTCTCCAGTGCATGATGAGTTCAGGACAGCAGCAGTGGAAGGCCCTTTCGTCACCCCAGACATGGAAGACTGTGGCTACAACATCCCACAGACAGATGAATCAACCCTCATGACCATAGCCTACGTCATGGCCGCCATCTGCGCCCTCTTCATGCTGCCACTGTGCCTCATGGTGTGCCAGTGGCGCTGCCTCCGCTGCCTGCGCCATCAACATGATGACTTTGCGGACGACATCTCCCTGTTGAAGTGAGGAGGCCCACGGGCGGAAGACAAGAGATTCCCCTGGACCACATCTGGTGGTTCACTTTGGTCACAAGCAGGAGACGCAGATGGCACCGGTGGCCAGAACACCTCAAGACCCTCCCCTGCCCACCAAATGCCTCTGCCTTGACAGAGGAGGGAAAGCTGGCAAGGTGGGTTACAGGGATTGCACCTGCAGGAAACAGGAGAGGGAAGAAAGCAGTACTCTGGTGGCGGGATTATTCTCGGTCACCTCGAGCCCGAGTTGGGAAATTCTGCTGCTTGACACTTCAGCCTTGAACCTCTGCCCACCATTCCTCTGGATTCTCCAACCCAAAGTATTCTTCTTTTCTTAGTTCCAGAAGTAGTGGCATCACAGCCGAGTCGCCCCTGTGTGTGTCTGTCTGCGGTGCCCTGGCAGAGAAAGGGCCACTCTTGCTTCCCTGCTGGCCAAAGTCAGTAGGAACGGATGCACAGTCTGCTATTTGCTTTAGTGATAGGGACCGTATAAACGAGCCTCACATTGGTACAAAGATTGCCTCTTGAATTAAACAAAAATGTAATTAGACTGAGTATTTGTACAAACGGGGGCGGGTGGAAGAGGAGACGAGGGGAGCGCAAAAGACAGGGAGCAGCTGGGATCAGAGCTAGAAAAGGCAGAACCACGGCCGCTCGCCAGTCCCAGCTTCAGACTGCATCTCCAAGACAGAAGGCCATCTTGCAAGATGGGTGTTGCTACCCAACGTTTTCCTTTCTGTGGTTGTAGCCTGACCAGAAGCGAGTTGGCTCACCTAGCCGAAAAGCTCTTTTTAACGCTCTGAAATGAAAAGTGCCCACTAAGAAGTCCCATCTAACAAATGAATTTCTACCTTATTCATTCCACTCGTCTCTACCCGAACCCTCTACTCCACATGCGACGGGTACCACTCACCTTTCCCAGCCCCCCTCAGCCCCAGGTGCCCTACAAGACAGCAATTGGAACACAGCAAACATAGCAGGGCCGGGCTTCGTCTTCCCCCTCCACGTTCGCTCCCTCCCCAGACCCCTACCCCTCTGGAGCTCTGCAACTGAGGTGCCGAGAGGGATGGGCAGGAGACCTCTCTTCACCCTTGAAAGCAGAACCCTTGAGATTCATTCAACAGGTACAGGGTGGACGCCCTACGCCTCTGCCTGGACTTCTTCCGTTCAGCTGTAAAGTAGTAGTAAGAGCTCCACGTGATACAGAGCAGTTTCGTTGCCTTGTCTCCCTCTCTGGTGTCCCCTCCGTGAACCTGGCTGAGGCGGCCGACAGTGGCACTAGCATTATATACCTGGTGTCACAAACACAGGGCTGTCTGGCTCTAGCATTACTGCCTTCAGTAACAAGGCTGCTGGGAAAAGGCTGGCAGCCTCCAGGCTTCCTCACTTCCTTCACCCCCTGAGCCGCTCCCGGAGGCCATCCTCCGCCCCTATCCTCCTCTCTACGCCCCCACTCCTAATAATAGCACTTGGGGACCCAGGCTGGTTCTTGGGCTAGGTAGTGGGGACCGAGTTCATTTCCTATCAGTTCTAACACAGTCGACTATGATACCAGTGTTAATGGGAAGACCTGAATTCCCCTGGTTCACCCACTGGGTCCTATTGCTGTCTTGTCGACACACTGCTTCCAGGTGTGGGACCCGCCGAGTGTGGAATTACCTGATGAGGGAAAGGGAAACACAAGGAGGGCCTCTGGAGATCCTGGCCTCGGCCAGCTGCCCACAAGCCATAAACCAATAAAACAAGAATACTGAATCACAGTTCTTTATCTGGGTTCTCTTCATTCCCCTTGCACTTGGTGCTGCTTTGGCTGACTGGGAACACTCCCTCACCACAAAGACGGTCAGGAAGACTGGAGACTGTCCGTTTCCAGCTCGGAACTTACTGTGTAAATAAACTTCCAGAACTGCTACCGTGTAATGAAAATGCCACATTCTGTTTTGTAATTTCTTCCCATGTTGGGGAAAACTGGCCTTTTCCCAGCTCTTTCCAGGGCATAAAACTCAACCCCTCCATTACGAGGTCCCAATGTCCTATTTTTTTTTAACTTGTACTTACTTTTCTTTTTATAGCTACTTCCTTTCTACCCTGAAACTATTAACTCTAAATGTGGGAAAAAAAAAAAATCTTGACAACAGCTTCTTGCTTGTAAAAAATATGTATTATATAGCTCTATTTTTAAAGTCAACTCCTGAAAAGCGACTGTCCCAGCTCTACTCACTGTATTCGAGGCCTTTCCCGTTGGTCTGCATGGCCTCTATCCCTGCAGGCCAGTGGGCAGAGGGAAAAGGGAGAACGAGGATGACCAAAACTTAAATGTTGCTTTCTGATTGATTCTGAACAAGACAGAGAAAAGAGCAACAATGAGGCCCCAACTCCCACACACAGCTCCCCAAAACATTTGTCATCCTGCTATAGTTGGCTTTCAAGGGGCTTTTACTAGGAAGCAGGTAAGCCCCCACCCCTGCCCCCACCACTTCCTCCTTTCTTCTCGCTATATTCCTTTGGCTTCAAAGATTTGTGGAAAAGAGAATAGCTTTTATACCCATTTCTAATTTCTAGATTTTTAGGGGATACTGAAAAATATTGCTGGTGGACTAAAGGGCACTGCAACGTTGATGAGAGAGAAAATTTTTGATTACAAGATAAAAAATGAATCGCCCAAATGAAAATAACAAAGGAACTGGTCTTCCATTTTGCCACACTTCTGTTGGTGAAAGCTACCAACCTGCAGACATGAACGTTTCATTAACCAAAGAAAGTGGGTCACCTGACCTCTACAGAGGGGAGTACTTGGGCCATTTCAATCACCCTACAAGATGCCAGGAGGTCCTGGGAAGTCCAGCTCCTTAAAATGATGACAGTCAACAAGCCTGAGCAAGTAAGGCAAGACAAGAGAAGGTCTACGGCCAAGAGACTGCTAGGCAGGAACGAAGGACAAAGAAGGAAAAGAACAAAACAGAGGGGAGAGAATTTAACTGGAGCTGAAAGGAAAAGTCTTTGCTACCTTGATGGTGTTACTAGTGCCAGTAGGCATGTCCAGGTCCCAGAATGGGAAAAATTTAGCTGTTGATAATATAATGATGTCCTTCCCCTGCAGTTAATTTCTTTTAGTTAACACTTAGTTTTTTCTCGTTCAGTTCCAAAAGAGAAGGAAGCTGAAGCCATTTCCTATAGGAGTAAAGATAAAAGGATAGGAAAAGATTCAAAGCTCTCATAGATTCACAGCTTTCACAGGCATATGAACCTAAAAACCAGACGTGCTCAATAAGCAAAGGTGGAAAAATGATCTAGTTCTAGATAGCTATCTATAGAAAAATGACTTCTAAACTTGAAATCCAACCTCCTTTCATATCACTCTGGCCTCCATTTTTCCCAGGACAGGAAACGTGTCCCCCGTAACTCTCTTGCTTCAGAAATTAAAATCCAGCATCCCAAGATCATTCTGCAAGCAATTTTGCACAGACATCTCCTCACCCCAGTGCCTGCCTGGAGCTCACCCAAGGTCACCAAACAACTTGGTTGTGAACCAACTGCCTTAACCTTCAGGGGGGCGGGGGGCTGGCTGACTAGAGACCAGAAGTGAAGGGGAAGAGATGAGGGCTTCACAAGGTTGCTCTGTCAGCTTGATCAGAAGCCAAGGCAGTGGCAGCAAGGGATGGCTTGGCCCAGGAAAGACCTGTGGGCTGTGCTAGTTTCTAAAGAGATGACTATCCAGGAAGTCAGATGGACAGAAGTTCACGGGGGGCAGGGGTGAAATGGGACCCACTTATGTTGTTATTCTTGGACTGTGAATTTTGCTGATGTAAAACAGAATATTCTGTAAACCTAATGTCTATGTGCAAATAATGAGCGTTAACACAGTAAAATAGTCAATGAAAATTCAAACTATTAGGGTTACATTTTTTTTTCCTCAATCAGTCTCATTTTATCCATTTGGAGTAGAGTAGCTAGAACAACACTGAGGCTTCCGGAGGCTTTCAGTAAGCAAGGCATCTGGTCGGACAGCGGGTGAGCACCAGGGTTCAAATCTGCATACATGAGCCTTAAGAAAATTAACTAGAGGCTGAGCCAAATCAAAGCAGGATGGCCTTAGAGCAACAGCAGCTTCCTAGATGGTTTTTATAATGTACTTGAAAACAGCCCTAGGCAAGAATATTATAATTTCAAGGGCAAACTAAACATCACCTTACCTACAATCTGCATCCCCCAAAGGAATTGCAAGGTGGGGGGGGGGGGGCAACCATTTCTGCATAATATACATACTTTCATTTACGAACATTTGAATACAGACTTTCTATACACACATTACCTATATAATAAAAATGTACATGGCATGAGTATAGGTCACTGTATAAATATAGAGTTTTAGAAATCTTGAACCCGCGCTTCCTGTTCACATCAGTTTCTCCTCTTCTTCCTCCCCAGTCAGGTCCGTCATTTAAGAGTTGGACAAAAGGGACAAGTGTCATTTGTGTTGGTCTGGGCCCAGAATTTGATACACTGGAAAGGAAGAAAGACATATCTCAGGTTTATCTGGAAAGACGGAGGGAAGGAGGGGAGAGAGCACCACTGAGGTCCACTAGGTCTAAGGAACGCATACTAAGTCAGAAGAGCTCTTACTGTGGGGGACCAGGTGGGCTATTTCATTGGCTCTTACTCCCCCAAAGAATCTTCAGAGTAGGGGAAACTACTTTTTACAGGGAACATTAACAATCAGCTAAGAATAGTGTAAAGCTGCTTTTTGTTGAATACTTGGTGTGGCCTTCTCCTCTCATGATCCATTCAGGTGGAGATGTGCTCCAATCTCCAAATACCCACTACCCTCAAATCTTATTCAGGATTTTCCCTTACTAAGAATTTAGATATAAATCCAGTTCCTACCTCTTGGAAATCAAAGTGAACAAAACAAAATAGTAAAGAGGCAATCATCCCTGCTGCTAAGAGGCTTAACTCTGCCTGGTAACATACTACGAGATAGGAATAACCTGTCAGTTTGCGAAGATAATCTCTAACAGGCAGGTCTCCGAGCTATTTTGTTAATGGATTTCCTAATCTCATGTTCAGGTTCCCTATTCCCTTCTTCTCATCTAAGCAAAGTCTCCTGACAATGCTATATTTGAAACAGTGCTTAGAAATGTATGTCTTATTGTCGGCGTTCCAAGACAGTAAGTAATCTGTGTTCTAGGATGAACTGCTTATCCAGTCCCCTAAAGCGAATAGGGTAACAGGAAGCTGGGAGATCCTAGCTGCCAGTATTCTGAATCCTGCTGATCATTTAAGCCACAGTTTACTGAAAACCTCATGCTGAGATATTAATGATGACCATCAACACAGCAACACGTTCATGAAAAATTCAGAAAAGGAACAGTAGAAACGAAGAAGGTCTATAGCACCCACCTCCTTGTGCAGCACATGGGAACACGCCATTGGATGCAGCTCATTGGGCTGGACAAGTTTCTGGCACATGAGACACAGCTTACAGGCGGCTGGAGCCTGCAGAACAGAGGAGGGACGGCCAAAGAGTGAGGAACCTCTGGGTCTCCTTGCCTTTTATGCCCATGATTCCGTTCTACTATTTCGATGTCGCAAAAAGATTTCACACCAAAAGAAGGAAAAGTTCAAAGACAGATTGTTGCCAGAGTACTTGCATTTTCTCAGCAGGGGCTGCCAATGACCCAGCTACTGAGATTATGGTTTTTTCCCGCACTCCACCTGTGAACCTGTTCCCTCCTCACCCCCGAGCTCCTCCACATCCCGGTTTTCAAAGAAAAAGAGCCTTACATGTGAAGACCTTCCAGGATACGAAACTTGGGCAGAAGGCAAGAACATTGGGGTACTGATTTGGGTCAATGGAGCAGGGAACAAGGCCCGGATCCGACCGAGTGGCTGTGGGCAGAAACATCGTCAGAGTAAGGAGAGGGAGTCTGAGCAACCCAGCAGGTAACAAAAAGAAATCATTTATTTCCCAGTCCAACAAAGGAAGAAACCAGAGTAGATAATCCTGGCTGCAGTGCTGTCGGCCACCCCCAATTTCCCTGAAATCTGTCCTTTCCCTAACATCTCAGCAGGTCTGAGTTCTCCCCCAAGTAGCCCTTCTTACCTGAGTACTGGCTGCCACCCGCTCATGTTCTGCCAGTCGTGCAGCTACCAACTGGATCAGTTCCTCCATGGTCAGGCCTGCCATGGTGGTCCGTGCTGTCTTGATTTGCTGAAGGATGTTGGTCATCTGGGCCCTAAGAAACCAAATGTCGAGGGAGAGAAATTCTATGCTATACTCGTGGGAAATACCCATGAAACCTCTCCTATTTTAACCCACAGACATTTCTCTTACAAATTTTTAATCAGTCCTGAAAGACACTTACTTATTGCATTGTGGGAAGCGAGTCAGTAGCTTCTCCAGGATCTTCTCCAGTTTGTCTACTGGTTGGGGCCGGGGAGTTTCACTAGAAGCCTTAACACCGCCCAAGCCTGGGGGAGGTGGGATGGAGGCAGCAGGGGGCATGTGTGGACCGTGGGGGCCAACGAGGGAACCCAAGCCAGGGCTATTTCTCCCATGGGAGGCAGGAAGGGGCGGGGAAGGCTGGCTGGGCTGGGAGAGGGCAGGGTTTAGGATTGGGAAAGACAAGGAGCGGGGATCTGCGCTGGGCATAACCATGGGCACTGTGACCTGCCCAATGGAGAAGGGCATCCGAGGAGCCAGAGAAGGATTGGGTTGAAACACCTGAAGCATAAAGTCTGTCTGTAGAGTGGCAGAGGTAGAGGACGAGAGAGAAAAGAAGAAAATAAAAGTTTAGGAAACTGGAGATGTCAGTGAGCAATTCTTATGCCAAATAATACCGATAATAACAACAACAATGTTATAATACCAGTAATGAAACCAATTTCCTCATAAAAGGAACAAGTGAAGGCTGGCTGTGCCGGCAGCACAGAAAGGTAGCCTCCCCCACGCTGGCCCTCTCACCTCTGATGGGGGTGGGGGCAAAGTAGGAGTCGGGATTTGAGGAAGGCTGCTCAGCTTGGCTCCGTTCCTCACCAACTGGATATGACTATTAAACTGGTCCTGGAAAAGAGAGAAAGGAAAGGATTATCCTTTCTGCTGACTCGAGTAGGCTCTAGAGAGAGAACACCAACCAGTATCAGAAGAGCAAAGGCAAGGGCAGAGCCGACCCTAAGTGACAACGTACAAGGTCCGTCCCTATCACCAGGGTATCAGCACAGACTGAACTCCCTCGCTCAACCATCACCCATTACAACACTTACCCGAACATTCTTTTTCATCATCCGAACTCCATTCAGCCTTGTCTCCCACTCCTGTTTGGAACGAACGGTCTCTAGTGTTGGGGGGGTTGACCTTTCAAGAAACCAACAGGAATTTACAGAATTGAAGAAAGCCCTGCTCCCGACTCTCTGAGATAGCAGGACAGTGTCAGGCTAACAGGCCTGGCGAGGTCAGACCAGGTGCAGGAGGCGGCCAGGGCCCTAAGTCATCTGCTTCACTCTAACTCCAGCATTTTTTAAGCCAATTATTAAAGAAAGAGGACCCACCACAGAGGGTTTTTGGTCTGCCTGGAAATGCCACAAGGGCCCTCCAGATTCCACGGCAGAAAGAGAAATGACTGCGCGAGAAACAAGTCTCCAAAGATATCCGTTATGCTTTGACACCATAAAGAAATACTGTTTATCCAACCGGAACCAATACAATAAAAAATACAAAGCTATAAAATACGGGAAGAGAAATCACTGAACAATGACTAGTGTGCAGACAAGGATGGCCTTGAAATTCCTGCGAAGACAGACCAAATGCCAGATGAGCTGGCCTAGGGTTTGAAAAACCTAACAAAACAACTCCCCCTCCACCCACCTACCCCGCCCCTGCGCCCCGCTCAACATACACACACATACACAAAACACAAAACTGCAGGACCTTGACTCTAGAATGGGAAGGTACTTACTTGAGGTAAGTGAGGTGCAGTTCTGCTTCTTTTTCTGCTTCTTCTAGTTTCAATACCAGCAACTCTTTCCGACTCTCTAGTGATAAGATCTGAGGAAACCACACACATACACACACAGATACTTTGTTAATTTTATATACCTGAAGCTAAACACGAAGTTAAAACAAATGCTTAGGGGCGCCTGGGTGGCTCAGTCGGTTGAGCATCCGACTCGGCTCAGGTCATGATCTCAGTTTGTGAGTTCGAGCCCTACATCAGGCTCTGTGCTGACCGCTTGCTCAGAGCCTGGAGGCTGCTTCAGATTCTGTGTCTCCTTTTCTCTCTGCCCCTCCCCCACTCACGCTTTGTCTCACTCTGTTTCTCAAAAATAAATAAATGTAAAAAAAAAATTTTTTTTTAAGAAACCAAATGCTTACATAGTGGCTATATGGTAGAACACTTGTATGGCTTAGTGGTAGAATACTACACTATGCTATATATAATAGTACAATACCATATGATACTAAAATATACTATATTATATACATAGTATACTATGTTATATAAGGTACTATAGTGTACTCTAAGACAACAGGTTCTATTATCTGGAAGCTTCATATCAAGGCTTTCCACACAGAACTCTTCTCACCTCTGCTTTCCAGGCCCGTTCTGTCTCTTCCATAATGTTCCGATTTATTTCGCCATCCTGATTCTTGAGTCTATCTAGTTCCATTTCCCACACTTCTCTGTAAGGTAAGAAACCAAGAACAAGAGTAAGGAGAGAAAGACAAGATTGCTAAGGGACATCAAGGCAAAAGTAAACCTGAAATTGATCTAGCAGGTATGTTACAGGAAGTCTTACTGTAAGTATTAATATAGATCTAGGAGCAGAATGTTTAAAGTGGTCTGTAACTGCATAAAGGCCCCATATTTGAAAACACAAATGTTCATGTCTCCATTTGCTAAAAAAAAATGTTACCAAGAGCAGGAAAAAGTGCCCGAGGACAAAACCCAATGAACGCAGAATGCTCTATGTTCGAGGAGGGCTCGGAACCGTATCGCATTCCTCTTCTTTCTCAACTTGTCTTTTAGTACGCGTATGAAGAATGCAGGACCAAACACGGGTCCCGCTTAATACCCACTTCTAATGCAGCAAGCACTGAATCACTTCTAGGCATACAGATACCGGCTTACCGATTTTCCTATTTTCTTAGCCATAGTAAACATTCTTCAGAAGGAAAAAATGCTCTCTTCACATCTCAGGGTTTCATATTTCCATCAGTTTCCTCCCTTCTTACATCGCCCTCCCAGCCCCATCCCTAGAATGTAATATACCCACTCAGGGTCAGGTGACCAACTGCCCCGTGTGCCTGTTCTGAGGGGTTTTGCAGAATGTGGAGGGTCAAGCACCCTACTCAGGACCACAGGTACAGAGCCAGCAGGAGGAGCTCCTTACATGACACTGGACTATAGTTAAGTTTTGTGGCTGAAAGGCAAAGGAGTATCCAGATCAGTGGGAAAGAATATGGGAATGTTGAAATTTTTTCACTGTATTTTTAGAAGTTGAGAAGAAGAAGAAGAAAAGGTCAGGAAGAGTTACATCTTAAGAAAAATGTTCACACTTTTCTTCAGTAAAATAAATAATTTTAGTCCTCTTCTGTTTTTTTTGGTAGCTTCACACATAGGAAAGGGAGTGATCCACTTACCAAGTTTTTGAGGTGCCTTCTCCTTACATCTGACCCTTCACAGAGCCCTGCTCCCCATTTCACAGACAAAGTGTGGGTGTGTATGTGTGTGACACATACAACCATTCACTGATTCACAAACAGTAGTCTGTCCCTCTACTGACAAGGTCAGATAGATAGAAATGACCAGGTAGGGATTTTCTTCTTAATCTCTATGTGTCGTCCTTCCCAAACTAACATCCTGCCAAAAGAGGAATTCTCTACTAATTCTTTAGACAGAAGTTCATAGGCAGTTGTGTTTTCCTGCTATAACACATACTCCTCAAGTAAAATACACACGAGGAGTCAGAATTCTCTAACCGTAAGAACACGTGAACTATGCCACGGGGTCAATCAATGATCCATTTAGCTTTTCTGGTTACTCCCTGACAATGGGATAACATGTAGAAAAACATGACAGCTGCCTTCTGTGATTGATGGTATTCTTGAAGATTACAGATGGTCACTGAGTGTCTCTTTCATTAAACACATTTATCAAACACAGGTACACATTTATATAAGAAAAATCCTTCTACCAAGTCCATGCGGACATTCCACAGATTCACACACAAAAATCTTCTCCTGTGGGGCAATGGCCACATCTACCTCACCAGGATCCAACAAGACAAAAGGAACTGCTAACCATCACCACAAAAATGGTCAAATAATTTTTAAACAGTCAAAAGTGCTCAACTTCATCAAATGGTAACTAGCCTCTAACATATGCAGCAGATCTGTAATCCACCCTAGAAAAAGAATCCGTTCCCCATAGTAGATGGTCATAAAAATCCTTGGTACAAGAGAAACCAGTGAGTCTATTTTAACTTTTCTAATTCCTGGTCTAATTTCTTTCTAGTCCCATACTTCTGTTATTTTGCATAGCTAGTTCAGGGAATCAATGGTTCAAATAAGTAAATAGCAGACTGTGTAAGTCTGACTTGTAGTTCCCAATTTTTGCATACTTTTTAAAATTAACTTTATTTTTGATCATGCAAATAATACAAATTATAAAAACTTTAGAAAATATAAAAGAGTCTCATATAGAGGCTCCAACTCCTTTAGTTATTGGTTGTATGACCCTAGACAAGTAACTTAATTGTCCTAGGATTCAGTTTCGTCATCTGAAAAATGAGTAATACCTACATCATGGGACTGATGGGAGAATTTACTGAGAAAACACACATGAAGAATTTAATATGCTACCCAGCACACGTGAAGTATCCAAAAAATGTTATTATTTTTTTTAAGTTCATTCATTTATTTGAGAGAAACAAAGACAGGACGAGTAGGGAAGGGGCACAGAGAGGGAGACAGAAAACCCCAAGCAGGCTTTGCTGCCAGCAGAGCCTGATGCAGGGCTCGAACCCATGAAACTGTGAGATCATGGCCCGAGCCAAATCCAAGAATCGGACACTTAACCAACTGAGCCACCCAGGCACCCCCCAAAACAAATGTTATTTTTACAGTTTTTGGGGGGGGGCGGTACCTGGGTGGCTCAGTCGGTTGAGCATCCGACTTTGGCTCAGGTCATGATCTCGCGCTTTGTGGGTTCGAGCCCCACGTCAGGCTCTGTGCTGACAGCTCAGAGCCTGGAGCCTGCTTTGGATTCTGTGTCTCCCTCCTGCTTGTGCTCTGTCTCTCTCTCTCTCCAAGAATAAATAAACATTAAAAAAAGTTTTTTTAATAAAGTTTTCTTTTTTTAAGTTTATTTAATCTCTACTGTGGGGCTCAAACTCATGACCCCAAGATCAAGAGCTGCATGCTCTTCTGACTGAGCCAGCCAGGCACCCCTAAAGTATTTTTTTAATTCAATTTCTCACAATTGCAATACTCACAAAAAAATCATTATTATACTTCTCTCCAGTCTTTTAAATATTTGTATATTTATGTATACATATGTAACATATAAATCCATTATGTGTACTTTCAAACAGAAACTGTGACCTTTGTCTTACTTTTTTAACCTATAGTATTTTTACATATCATTAAGTATTCTTCAAAAATGTGAATTTTTATTTTTTTTAATTTTTTTTTTTTAACATTTATTTATTTTTGAGACAGAGAGAGACAGAGCATGAATGGGGGAGGGTCAGAGAGAGGGAGACACAGAATCTGAAACAGGCTCCAGGCTCTGAGCTGTCAGCACAGAGCCCGACGCAGGGCTTGAACTCACGGACCACGAGATCATGACCTGAACTGAAGTCGGCCGCTTAACCAACTGAGCCACCCAGGCGCCCCTGAATTTTTATTTTTATTAAAAAAATTTTTTTAGTGTTTATTTATTTTTGAGAGAGAGAGACAGAGTGTGAGCAGGGGCAGGGTCAGAGAAAGAGGGAGACATAGAATCCAAAGCAGGCTCCAGGCTCTGAGCTGTCAGCACAGAGCCTGACGCGGGGCTCGAACCCACAGACTGTGAGATCATGACCTGAGCTGAAGTAGGACACTTAACTGACTGAGCCACCCAGGCGCCCCCAAAATGTGAATTTTTAAATAACTATCCACTGTACATACATACCATTATCTATTTAGGTATTAAGTTACTTTCAATTTGACAATTATAAGTACTATTATAATAATAAATACTATTTATTATATGTTATTATATTATTATAATAATATATATTATA